>NC_060252.1:80871865-81496865 GCF_921293095.1 Ischnura elegans | reverse complement strand
TTGGAACGACCGATGCTTAATCTCTTTTCGTCAGGGCAGAAATAGTTGTGATAAAATTAAATACTATGTTATGAAGAACTGAATACTTGTGTAATCTTTTTCTTAAATGTTTTCCAGCAGTTATCAGTATTAATAACACCAATACACGTAAAAGGAAAATATTAAGATGACTCCTGTAGGAGAACGTTAAGAAGTAGAAGTTAAAGCTGGTTATATTTTATTGTGCCGTTCATAAAATTATCCTGCAGATCAGATTCATGCATAGTGTGTGGTGTATTTTGTGTTATATTTTGATCAACTATAGTTAGAAATTATTTTATTAGTGTTAAGAAACTGTGGTAGTTTCGCCTTCCCAAATATTTTCATGACACTGCTTCCTTCATTTTTGCAATCTAATTTACTCATCTAGGAATTCACAATTAAAATAGAATATGAAATGATAATATGGATAGCAGTCAGCGTTACCAATGCTCTTCGCAGATGAGGCAGTATTTATTCGATTATTCAAAGTGATTTATTACATCCATTGATTGAGTCTTTCCGATCATGATTCCTTTTGAGTCTTTTCAATCATGACTCCTTTGAGTCTTTTCGATCATAGTGATTGAATCTTGATTTGAGTCTTTTCGATCATAGTGATTGAATCTTGATTTGAGTCTTTTCGATCATATAGTGATTGAATCTTGATTTGAGTCTTTTCGATCATAGTGATTGAATCAATTGATTGAATCACTTATGTGACTCGAGTCAAAATGATTGAATCACTAAAATGATCGACTTTGCCCATCACTAATCGACACCAACAGCCGATATCCGATATCCCGACGTGCCGGCATTTAGAAGCCCATCTGCGCTTCCTCAATGACTGGAGCTAAAACCCAAATAAAAGAATGATCATGATGGACCATCAGAGCGAATGATTTTTCTCTATTTATTAGCTAATCGTTAAAGTTCCTGATTTTATACAAGGAATTAGAATTTTAGGCAAGGTATCTTTTCGATTCTTCTCTATCGACCCTTGTCAAGAACTTACGTAAAGATGGCCGTTCTTGAGAAGTTGAAAGAACTCGGATGGTAAGCTCCTAAATATCATGGATACATTATTGACATGTGGTTGATTGTGACTTTATTTTAATGGATGCTGGATTTTATTCAGTTTTGATAATCGCTAAATCATTCGTTGCAGCTCATCAGAAGTGTGTATATGGTTAGGGGAAACATATTTTGCACATTAATGTTTTTTCTTGTAGGCATATCTCACCCGAGGGACTTAAGCACCTAAATAGTAGCGAAAGTAATTGCGATATCAAAAGCCTTACCCGCAAAGCACTTGATGTGAGTAAACTACGGTGGCATGTACTTAACTTGTTTTTCTTTATGACTATGAGACTATGGTGAGTAAGTTGTATTTATTGAGTCCTTGCAACTTTATCCGTAGGTGGACCTTCGAGAAATTGGCGCAGGCTGCTTTCCTGAAAACGTTAATGATGGAAAGCTGGAGAGCGTAAGTAGACCCCTCAAGGGAGGGTTTACTTTTTTGTCCAACCATACAAACGTTCCCCTCGCAAAATGAAGCAGGCAATTCCTCGTAGAGTGTCACTGTAGCGCATTGTGAATGGGAAATGGAATATTTTACAATAAAGCATTGAAAGTGAAACTGCGCTGCCTTTGGTCTAATCCATTTTCAATTATGTGCTCTTTAAGCAATTACTGCATACTGAAATGGTGATTTAACTTTACTAATTGTCGGCTTACATTGAGGTCTATACATGTTTTAGTGAAGGGATATTACTTACATAATCTTAAATTTCATGCAATCAAACATTGTCTATTCCAGTCCACCAAAATAGTTCATGCATTTAGACATTAAGTTGTACTCGTGTGAATGCAGGTACTATGTGACCAGGCGTTAAGAAGAATTCAATGAGCTGTGCTCTTTCTCTTAATTATTTTTCAGTCATATCTACTTCATAATTAAATACTGATTTGGATCACTATCTCTACAGGAGTTACTATATCCAGATGTGATGTAAATAGTGGATGGTTTGTGCTCTTTACCTTATGAAAACCCACCACTTGAAAAGTTAAAATTTTCTCACTATCAGTACAAATGTATCTATGTAATTGTTTCTCATCTTCATGAGTTGGGTTTTAAAGTGTCAACCTTTGATTTGGTTATGTTTATTTTTTATGGTAGAGTGTTATAGTCTAATAAGGAATCCTTGATTACTTTCAGGAGACTATGTTTTATTTGCTACTGTATCTGTTATAAGGAATGTTTGGCTGGGTGTCAAATATGTTTTTGATCATCTACTCTAATTCCCTTTAAGTAGAATTAAATTTTATGCCATAATTAATGCGTGCAGTATTTCATATATTTGGTTGTATATTTTCTCATCGTTCCATGATTTATTTGGTAGATATGTGGCAAGATGGTTGTTCAAGTACAAAAGGTCAGAAATGTATCTGCTCCAAAGGCAAATGAAGAATCTCGAGGTGCTCCAAGGATGCTGAAATTCACCCTCTCCGATGGTCAGCTTACTTGCCAAGCTGTTGAGTTTGAGCACATTCAATCTTTAAGGTATTTGCCTTCGTAAATAAAAAAGACGGCTATTGCTTTCATTAATTGTAGGTTATGTTAATTAGAACCTGGCTCTGTTGCATCAAAGTGTAGTCCTTTGCTGATAATGTTATGCTCTGGAGTTGATTCACTGCTAGAAGTAAAATTTAACACAAATTTGATGATTGCTAATTGCTTGTCAAGTTCTTAAGAGATGGAATTTTAAATTTGGGAATTTCTCCTGGAATCTTGGCACATAGCTGGGTATTAGTTTTATTACTTAGCCTGGATGGTATTACTTAAAAAATATGGAAGTTTATTGATAGCTATATACTTATTATAACAAACTTTTAAGATTGTTAGATCTATTATAATCTTATGAATTATACCTGTCCTGAAATCATGGATTCTGACTGAATAAGGCTTAGTTCCTTGACCAATTATGACGTCTGACAAAATTAGGGGAAAAACAGTAATTCTGCCATAACCCCATTGATGTGTCTGTGAACTAGAACTTCTGACCCGGTTGAAAAGCATTCATTCCACAAAACATATATTTCTTGCTATCTTATTTAGATATTCTCATGCCTTCAAAAATGTCCTGCCAAGAGTCAACTGTGGCTGCTACATTTGTGAGTCACATCTTCAATCTACATAATCTTTTTGCTTATCCGTAAATAGCACAACCTGAACATCACCTTTGCATTACAAACCCCCTTGCAACGAAGTCACATTGGATTTGCTCAATGGAGGTTTTATCACGTGTTTAAATTTATATTCGTAACCCAGGGGAGCATTTGAGTGTAGGGAGTAGAGCTCTTGGATGCTGGTTGAAGGGTCATGGGTTCAAATCATGGGCGAAGCCTTTGGACACCCCCAAATAAAATCCTGGAAATGTGATGTGGCTGAGGGATTGGAACTGGCCC
This sequence comes from Ischnura elegans, assembly GCF_921293095.1. Lineage (NCBI taxonomy): Eukaryota > Metazoa > Arthropoda > Insecta > Odonata > Coenagrionidae > Ischnura > Ischnura elegans. The sequence goes on along the minus strand of NC_060252.1, from coordinate 81,493,379 downwards.
CCCAACCTTGAAGGTGTTATGTTTACAACCCTGTGGCTAAGCCTGATTGGATGAGCTCTAAGCTGGGATGAGCTCTACCCTCACATATCCAAATCAGCATTTGGGGTGAATCACTGAGTAATTGAAACAGATATTGTGACTTTAGATTTTTGATGCTTTATAGCGAGCTCTTTTGCCCATGTGTTAAAAATTCAGTTAGGAAAAAAATTGAGGTGTTTCATGAAATACCAAAGGATTGTTTACTTATGCTCTAATTTGTGTCAAGCAACATAATGTAGTAATAATTTATGTTGTAATTTCCATTGAAAAGTGATCTTTTAATGCAGTCTCAACACTCCACCTGGAACAAAAGTGCTCCTGAAAGGCTCAGTTATCCCTATGATGCATGGCCTCCTCTTGCTAAGACCACATCATCTTGAAGTTCTTGGAGGCCAAGTGACGACTTTAGTAGAAAAGTGGGAATTAAATAGGGTGAGTAGGCCATAACTACATTTTTACTACGTGACTACATAACTACATCTACTTTTTTGTGTATTGCAACAACAATTTAAAGTAATATGGATTAGGAAGGTTAAATTTTTAAAGTTTTTTTATTTTGCTGGAGGTTGATGTGTTACTTTGTAGGCTTCCAGTAAAAATATTCATTTATTGTGTACCTGAAAATTTCACACTGGAATGCTGAATTTTCATTTCAGAGCTTAGCTAAGCATTCAAGAAACTGGGCTGGAGAAGAGGGCGCTGCTCCTCCATGGATACCGTTTGGACAGAAAATTCTCCGGGCTAATCCTCAAGATAGAAATTTCAAAGTGAGTGAGCTTAATTATTTTAATGCACTGTTGAATTTTTTACTTTGTTGAACTTAAATTTGGTCTCTGTAGGTGGGTGCAATAGACTCTCATTAATATGAACAACCTCATTACGAAGTTCTCGTTTTTACGAAATAAATCGTTGGTCCTGACGAAAAGGCCTAACCAACCTACAGTATAAGAAAAGTTAATGCAAAATTTTAGTTATTACAAAATTATGAACCTAAGATCCGGTCTCGGGGGTCAAAAAGTGAACTCTAACATGAAGTTCTACAGATAAGCTATGGTGTTTGTACAGTAAATAACAGCATTTTATAACACACCAGTGGCGTTTTTATACAGTACACTATGTCATAATCATTGTGCTATGTTTAAATTCTCCTTGTGAAGTGTGCCCAAGAGCACCAATTATAGTTCTTTCTCAGCAGGAGATACTACAGTATCTATGCAACATCATATAATAAGCTTCATTCCTGTGGAATCATGGTGACCAACTCATTACCACTCATAAAGTGGACGTACAGTTAGTCCTCTTCCTACGCACATTTGATTTACGAACTTTCTGAGATACGAACATTCAAAAATTCAAGCGTGCCCAAAATTTCTGATTTGGCTCCTTTTGAGTTGGCCTATGCGACATAGTGTGGCGTAGAGGAACTCGCACTTTGGGCATAATCTGAACAAAGTATCATTGAATCCGGCGTGATGTCAGGAACTGTCCAGCATTTTGCCCGTGGACAGTTATTGTTTTTATTTGGCTCTGGTTGCATTGCACGCCCAGCTAGATCAGTTCGTCACAATTGTGAGTTAGCACACGATTGTGATGCAGTGTTGCATTCTGCAGGATAACAGCACTCCTTGATGCCTTGCATAGGTTTATCAACGTACGAGCAAGGTCGTAAGGAATGCATGTTTGTATATAGAGCACTTACTGTATTCGGGAAGATATCAACCCTCGATTGTGTTATGCTGCACTAGAAAATGAAACCAATGTGCTTGTTTTTCTTATATTTGCATGTAATTTAATTGTGTATGTTATACACTTTACTGTGAAACTATTTCGCAGTATGACTACAAGTATGGGAGTTTGAAGAGACGAGAAATTTTGGCAAACTATTTTTTTTCGATGAATCCTAAAGGAAACTTTCATACGAACTTCGTTATTATAAACCTCCATTTTTTCGGTCCCATGAACTTCGTAATAATGAGAGTCTACTGTACAGAAACGTCATCAGACAATGTTAGAAATTCATGCAGTTGTAGTTCTCGTTTGCTTTTCACTATTAATTTTAAACTTTTGGCAAATTTCTTCTGAAGTGAGATTATTTACGTTTGGGAAATGCTCTAAATCCTGGCGTTGGTACAATGACTCAATGGATCAGACGCTGTTTAACTTTATGGCTGTCAATTTTATCTGTGATGTATGCTTTTTCACATGCTCCTTTTTATTTTACAGCTTATTAGTCAAGGTTAAGGTTAATCCAAAAATAAAACTGATGCTAATTTAAAATAAATATAAAACACCTTATTGTTTCTTTAAATTTCTTGTGTCAAAAACAAAGGAAGAAGATGACGACATGCACTATTATGGAATATTTTGTAGCCCAGAGAATTTATGGCAAGATAATTTCTAACTCAGTTTCAATGAAAGTAATAGAATGAAACTTTGGAATTATGTTTAAAAAAGCACCATGTATCTAGCTTCATTTATGTTAAGAGGCAGCTAATCATAGATTTAAGCGATTACTTTCTACTTTTGCTCATGATAACCTCACTCTCGAAGAGAAAACTGGTCTCAATTGAACTTAATAGTTTTTCAAGTTTCTCAAAGAATATGCATCTCTACAATTGGGTGTAATCATTAGTATCAAAACAAAGGTATCAGATTGAAATGAATGATATCGTACCAAGCTAGAGTGATAATGGCAGTGATATTTTCAAATACAACCACAATGGATGGCTTATCAAATCTAATGTCTGCCAGCATATTGCTGTAGCTCAGAATCATGTTCTCGCCTAAGTACTTCTTATGTTCTGTGTGGTAATCCCATTTGGGGCCTCAAGAGCATTGGAGCTTGGGAACAGTAAATACCGTGATGATGAATGTAGGCTGCATTTTCTGGGTTTCACCGCGTCTTAGTTGTGTTAGAGACAACAGTTTCTCCTGCATTGCAGCAGGCGTCTTCAGGTCGAAATGAGTTATGCAAGTGAAATTATGGGGATGTTTAGATATTTCAATAGCCTCTCGAATGATCCTGGGAAAATATCGGGATTCTCTGGCAATGACTTATGTTTCTTCCTAGTTGATGTTGTGTCCTAGTTCACTCAAGAGTATGCTCAGCTACAGCGGACAGATGGAATTGTTTATTTTTCACCGCTCTTCTATGTTCTTGTATGCGGCACTTCACAGCTCGCCTGATGTATGACATTTCGCAACTGCATTGAATTTCGTAAACTCCTTCATAGGCGTGAGGTGAGATACGGTTCTTAGGAGTTGGTAGAAGTTCTCCAGTCTTCTTAATACAGTTGAAGTGTGTTTTAACATTGAATTTTCGGAGGAGTCTCACGATCTTTTCGCTAGTGTCTGCCACATAGGGGATTGTAGCATAACCTGCTGCCTTGGGTTTCTCCGTTTTCGGACTTGGTGTCATATTTTTGAGTTTTCTTTCTTTCTTTGTGGTCTTTTTAAGGACCATGTCACTGTGGTATCCATTGCTAGCCAGGGCCAACACCAAATGTCTTTTTTTTCCGAGGGAAGTGAGACTCGGTCAGAGATGGAGTATGCTCTGTGCACTAATGTTGAGATTAGAGCTTCTTTCTGAGTAGGGTGGTAGTGTGAGGACGCATGCAAGTATTGGTCCGTATATGTCGCCTTTTGGTAGACTCTGTGGCCGAGTTTTCCATTAGGTTTCTTCGTCACCAGTATGTGTAGAGAGGGTAGGCAGCCATCCTTTTCCACTTCTATGGTGAACTTGGAGAGCTAGAACTTTCTATGACACCTCAACAACCAACATGATTCAATCAAGCTCACCATAAGTTTTTTACATTTTTTTACAAAAAGTTTACTTTTTTGTATTTCAAAACGGCACTTACTTAAAAAACATGTCCTGTACTTTTCATTTTATCATCATGTAAGGCGATATTTAAATGAACATTTGTCTAAATTTTAATCAATCTCTGCAAGAGGGTGCAGAAAGATATACATTATTTATACTTCAATCATGGAATATGTGTGAAAATATCTGTGAATGATGCTTAATGCAACACAATGCGAAGGAGGTAATGCCATACACAAAAAAATCATCATGCTATGTAAAGTGATACGTTCCCTTTTGTAGAAAGTGGATCAATTGGTAAGGAAATTGGATGAGTCTTGATGGCTGTTTTTTTCCAATGAAATGAACATTTGTTTAAATTTTAACTCATTGTTGCAAGACAATAATTGCTTGAAAATCAAGTCATTCATTCTGATTTTAAACCTAAATCTTTAATTTAGCTTCGCATAAATTTCAACAAAAGCAATATGTTAATTAATAAGTTGGTGTATCTTCTGTTTGTGTATGACTCGTCCTTTGCTACGTTTTCTCATCGTAGTTTGTTGCATCAAATCATACAACTTCTGTGTTTGGACATCCTGCCGGGTAGGCACACCTTTTGACAAGTTCGAAGGGAAAAACTCAAAGGATTCTACTCTTAGGCCCAGTTTCACCAACACGGTTAATATTCTCTATTATCTCAGTTTTCAAAAACTCGGTTAAAATTATTATCTCAGAAATGTGAGTATCGTGTTTCACCAACGATGTTTTATCTTAGTTTTCAAAAACCGAGATAATCAGAATAAATGATTTGGCTCGTAAGTTTCTCATAACTCTGACGTGGGAAAATAAATGACGGCAAGCAACCGTATGACATGGAATCAGGTTTAATAAGCCGGTAAGTGTACAATCAAGTACATACAGATTGAGAAAATGAACAGCAACAGAGTTAATATTGACAATGAGAGTTAGAAAAGCTCAAATATTACGTTTTCGTGGAAAGATTTATTAATTTGCCTTACCGAATACCACGCACGGGTAATAAAAAATAAATAAAAAACAAATAGGGGAACCGCGATTGGCAAGAGCAAGGAATGCGAGAATATTGCGGTAAAAAAAAAACTTGTAAAAACCTTTTTTTAATTTATCGTTATTTAAAAATGAAAATTTTTAATTTACCGAGACTCCCAGATTTAAATAAACACAGTTCTCGGTTATTTTGTGCTGCAATAATTAATTACGTCTCACATCGGTAAAATTGCGATTTTGAAGATAACGATGCTACATAGGTATTAATTCAGGAAGAGGACAGAGATTAAAGGTTTTGTATATATATGTAAGAAAATTCAAAGAAAGGCTTGTAACATTTATGAATACGAACATATTTTGGCAACAGTTGTGAGAATCATTGGCTCAAGAGGAGCATAGGCATGGAAAAGCTCAAGTTTTAGAGAAAGAAACATGAAATTGCTTTGACGAGGGGTGACCACGTATCCCATTATGACGATAAAAAAATTTTCCTCGTATCTATGCTTGCTTCAATTAAAATTATTAATATGCTTGTCGCAATTTAATCAAAATGAAGATGACAAAAAAAGGTTTACAAAAGTTGCTACTTCGTAGTATCGAACCCTAGTCTCCTGGGTTATAGTCGACGACGGTACCACTACACCAACTGCCGTACACATTAACACGTCGCTATTTTAGCATTATAGATTATTACTGTATAATGCTTGTTAAAAGTACGGCATGAAAATTAATTAATTACAGCCAAACTAAGGCCCATTCATTAGAACCACTACCAGTTTAGAGATGTGTTCGCCATTCCGAATGCTATAAAATATACGGCATTGGAAACATCCACCTCCCCTTGTGAGTAAAATTCGTCTTCTTCAGTGAGAGCGAGAACTGCCTTTGCAGTTTCATTTGCCATTTTGGGATGAGTAAATAAATGTACTTTACCATATGTATTAAAATAATCTGCACGCTCATTTATCCATAATGAACGTGGTCTCCGAATAGAATGTCGATATTCTTCATCGCTGTCATTCGTATTTTCCGAGAGCTGATGAAGCTGCATGCGCGCCATGCCATCTGCCCTCAGATTAACTCGGATAATAAGCTTTGAACGGCGGAATATCGTCAGTAAAAGTATAAACCGAGATAACAGCCCAAAACCGAGTTAATGCATCTGGTGAAACGCGATTGTTGTAATATCTCGGTTTTTGGAGAATATTATCCGAGTTAATTCAATTAACCTCGTTGGTGAAACTGGCCCTTAGCTGTTAACCCTCTTAGTGCTATCACTCATCGTGGGGTACTGGCAAGAAATGCGGAGGGTATTTACATAAAATGTAGCCACTAGGAAAAAAAATATACAAAAGCTATTTTATTACTTATCCATGGGCAGTTTTTTTTTTAATTGATGAGGTTAAACTGGTTAATATCGACAAAACATTTTTAAGTTTACTGAAATAAGTTATTTCAATGTAATAAGTTATAGCAAATTAAAAAATGGACTACGTGAGAGCCGATATATATCGGCCCACTGCACTTATCGCCCGAGCGGCAAAAGCGGATACATTGGTCCGCTGCACTAAAATGGTTTATACTCTTGGTGAAAACTTTTTTGGTGGGGTATAAGCTGATCGTACCCAAAAATCCTACCATATGACCATGAATTCCAAGATTCTCACTTTCTGAGTACTACACTTCCCGAGCAATGCTGGGTGGCCTGCTACTTACTTATACAACTAATACTGGGTTCCCACTCAACCGTTAAAACCTTAAAACCGTGAATTAGCCGTGAATTTCGCATACCGTGAAAAAACATGGAAAAAGCCGTGAATTTCGTCATAAAACCTTAAAAACCTCTCAAACTTGATTGTAGATACACGATTGACGGTTCAAAAGAAAAATCGATATGTCGATCATATTTCAAGGTCAGTCACTCGCAGACACTGTCAACGCATTTATCAGCACACTTGTATTCGAAGCCCAAATGTTGGGCCGTGTGTCATGACGACACACAGACCTTAAGGCTGTATTTGGAAGACCGTTAGTCAAAGTGATCATTAACCCTGGCGAGAAATCAGACACCTCTTCACTTCCCTGTCACCCTCCATTTTCCCACTCACAACCTTTAGCCGGACCTGAATTTTGCTAACGATAGGCAACGTCATACCAGCACTTTCATTGCTGCGTTTGCGTTCATCGCGTTTGCTGTATATTTTTAGTTAACGTGCGGCCAGTGATTGTTAATTGATCAATATTTCTTCCTAAAATGGCTTATTAACAGACCGTGAATTTGACGCAATTTAGACCGTGAAAACCTGGAAAAAACTGTGAATTTTATAATTTAGTTACAGTGGGACCCCTGTAATATTCGCGGTGTTGTTAGTTAGTCATTGAAACTATTGGCCAATTACTATGATGTGCAGCAATTATTTTATTATTTTTTGCATTTCTGTGTTCATTTATTGACATGATATCTCTTTTTGCAGTCACTGGAAATCGGCAATAAAGAAAATAAGGAAAATCCAGAATTTGAGGCCCAGAGGAAAGATGCTATTGCAGAAGCAGCTAAAGCTGGCTGCAAGAAAGTATTTGGAGGAGGGAATAAACAAGTTAGTTTCAAGATAAATTTTATTTGATCTCATTTCTTGTGTTCTTATTAAGTACATTTGAAATTTCATGTATTTTTTTAAATCTTATAGATGCTTGACCATAATGTCCAACAAATAGTTGATATGGGTTACACCATTTCACAAGCAGAATATGCTCTTCGTCAGAATAAAAACAATGTTGACAGGGCTCTTCGATCTCTTCAGGTAAGTTACAGGTTTGGTCACCCATAGTCATGCATGAAAATTGCTTGATTTAAGAGTATATTATATTTTAGCACAATATTATAACTGGGCTTATCTTCTGTTTTAATTTATTTTTTACCAAGTAATTTCTGGATATCTTAGCCATAAAGATTATGATTCTTTCCACTATGTACCTCACAAAAACAGTTCCTGTTGGTTTATTGGTTGTAATATTTTGCAGTTCCTTTCATAAGAAATAAAATTTAAGGTTATGATTATAATGTTATTGGGTAATGTTTAAACGTTGTGTTTCTCTGTAGTATACTTGTGGTGTATATGAGACTTAATAATGAAGTCTGATTATTTAATAAAGCCGTAAAGTAAATATTTTGTTCTGTGTTCTGTATTTTTTATTCAATGATAACTTATCAGTTGAACGCTGTGCTGTTTGAATTGGTGGATAGTAACATTTGGGTTGCATCCCTCGTTTGAAATATGTACGTAGTGTAAAGAATATATGTCGAGATTTAATGAATGTGAATGATCAAGATTTTGGTGCATAGCTGTGAAAATTGCAGTTGAGCGGAGATTGGCTAATATTTCTGCTCAATTTGTGCAACTGTTCCTCTCTCGCATCTTGATTGACTTGACTTAATTCCTGTATTTCCTTGGGGGACATAGGACCCCAACAGAGGATCTCCGCCTTAGACAGTTCTGGGCCATCTGCTCTATTTCTCCTAGCTCTTGCCTTCCTTTACTTCTTTTTCGGAGGACTTCCTCCAATTTACCTTAGGTTTCCCTCTTCATTTGTTTCCTTGTGGGTTTCATTCTTAGGTTTGACGAAATGTACTGTTGTTTCTCTTTTACACATGTGGCGTATCCAAGCAAACTTCCTTTTCTTGAAAACCTTACTGACAGGGTTATTTGCTCTCGTCATAAGCTCCTCATTTGTTATTCTTGATTTTCTGTCTTTTCAATATAATAATAATAATATTTATTTGCCCAAAGGATACTATATGTCATGATACAATCATAAAACAAGTATATAGGGCACGTCAAAATTAACAAATTCACATAAGAAAATGTTACATTTCAGATTGAAGATATTCTTTTATACTATAAAAACACTTCTCTATTAAGTAAGCTAAGACACTCTTTTTAAAAACATCAATATTTTCTATACTTTTAATATATACAGGTAGGTTATTATACAATTTTGTACACATGAGCTCAGGCCCTCTAGATACCAGAGCTAGGTTCGATTGTTTGACATGAACGTCATTGCATCTCCTGGTTTCATAGGAATGTATCCTATTATTCATAGTAAAACAACCTTTATACCTTTTTACATATATGACACTCTGATATATATATACGCAAGGTACAGTGAGTAATTTAAGGCTTTTAAAAAAAGGGCGACAATGAGCTCGACACTTTAGTTTGCACATACTTCTCACAAATTTCTTTTGTATAACAAGCACATCATGAAGTTGGGGCGAAGATCCCCATATTATAATTCCATATGAAATTCTTGAGTAGAATAATCCATAGTAGAGGGTTTTCAGAACATACTGGCTTACACTATGCTTTAATACAGATATAAGATAAAATACTGTATTCAGTTTTTTACATAGGTGCTCTATATGTGCATCCCACTTCATATTTCTATCCACATAAATTCCTAGAAACTTTACACATTCCATATCATTAAGATAATTATTTTTACATTGCAGTAGATCATTGTCCTTTGGGCTGTGCCCAGCAGAAAACAATATCACTTGGGTTTTATCATCATTTAGCCTTAGTTCATTAACATCACACCAGGTTTGCATGCATTTTATTATATATTGACTGGAATCAATTAACGCGGTGAGATTTTTTCTTTTTGATAAGATGGTTACATCATCTGCATATAATACACACTTATTATCTTGGGTTACAATTTTATTAGGTAGGTCATTGATGAATATTAGAAAGAGAAGAGGACCCAATACTGACCCCTGTGGTACACCCTTTTTGACTTCTAACGTGGAGGAGAAATAGACTGTCCCATCTTTCCTGTATGCTACTTTCTGTTTTCTTCCATGAAGATATGTCTTAAGCCAATTTAGAGGAATGCCCCTAATACCTATTGATTCACATTTTTTTAGCAATTTGTCATGATCCACAGCATCAAAGGCTCGGCTCATGTCAAAAAATATCCCCATTACCTTATTTTTACTATTTATTTCCTGTGTAATATTATCAATTGCATTAAATAAAGCCAATTCTGTCGATTTTCCCTGCTGAAAGCCATATTGATGGAGTGATATTATGTTTTGCTTATCAAGATAGTCAATGAGCCTTTTACAGAATACATACTCAAATAATTTACCAAATTGTGGCACTATAGATACTGGCCTGTAGTTTTGCAGATTATTTCTATTGTCTTTGTTCTTATACACTGGGACCACCTTGGATACCTTCAAGGAATCAGGATATACACCTTCTGACAAGGACTGGTTGACTAACGTGAGTAAGGGTCTTCGTATGAGGGACTCACAGTCTTTAATTACTTTTCCCGTTATTCCCTCAATGTCAGCAGACTTTTTCTTTCCTATCTTGGCTATATAGAGAGACAACTCTCTTTCTGAGCAAGGCTTAAGATACAATGAGCTACTTATTTTATGGTTTTCGAGAGTAGCTCCACTTTGGGTGGTAATCACCCTCTTAGGAAGATGCAAGAATGAGTGGTTTAGGGCATTGGAGATTTCAATGGGGTTTGTAGTAATTTCCCCTTGTTCATTTGTAACTTGATCTGGCAGAACTGTTGGGTTGGCATTGACATTACTTTTTATGATGTCCCAGGTTAATATAAAGTTTTTCTTTGGTATAAAGTGATCCATATGGCATCCTTTAGTGTGCTTGTAATAATATTTTGTTGCTTGTGTATGTTCAGAGGCGTTCAGATGAGGCACAACGTGGAGGTAGGCAAGAGAGTGGCAAAGGCGGTGTCAGCAGAGAGGAAGAAAGGGGGAGTGGCGAGAGGGGAGGTCGCCGTCATGCAAGGAGAGGGGCTGATAGGGATGAGGAAGGGTTGGCTAAACCATCTGGCAACCTATCCCTCTTTGACTTCCTTGAAGATAAGCTGCCCATTCAACCTGGTGAGGATTATTGAAATATATGTACTTTACTCATTGAGAAGTAGCATAGTGAGTGACTGGCATGCATGTTATTTGAAGGCATATCTTTATGTGCCAATTTCTATTTTGGAGAATTGTAAAGGCAAAATTAATTAAGGTTAATTTCTTTGTAGGCAAAATTGTTAAGTGGAATTTTGGTAAACTTTTGAGAAGCGCAACTACAAAAAATTTGGACTATGCCCATGTGAACAGTTAGTAATGAGTAGGGAAATGAAAAATTGGTAAATGTGATGACATGAATTCAGGGGTTTTCCCCACGAAAAAGTGCATTTATTTTTTTTCATGAAATTCAACAATTTAAATGCAATTTTTATCATCTCTCATTCTTTTGCTCATGTTTTTGAAATTGTCTGAATGTATAATTGATATGGTTTTGTGCAAACTATATTTGAAAAAAGAACCGTTGATTTTTTTCAATTAAGCAATCTTTGGGTTTGAATTTCAATTTTTGTTAAGAAGTCAAACTTTTCATTTAGATTAAAAAATCAATTGCTTCAAAAGTCGAGCAATTCATTTTTCCATCAGGGGTTGAGAGATGTTATGAAATTAACTATGTAAATAAATGGAGTGGCTGAGGATAGATACCCCTGGATTAGTTCTCTCTTCAGCAGATGTATATCACTGTTAGTTGCCACATTGGAAATAAATTTCAGGGTAGGAGGATGAAACTATCAAAGACCTTCGTGCCGTAATAGGGAAAGTTGTGCCTTAATAGGGAATTGAGGAAGAGTTTCCCACATCCTTTTAATAGTAAATTATAGTGATATCTGTGTTAAAAAATGTGTCTGTGAGGTTTAATGCATGAAAAAATAATTTTCTGAGATTAGTGTTTCTATTTTTGGGGCTCACTTACTCTTTTTTGTGGTTTCTCTACAAGCATGCTGAATTTCTTTTGTTCTTCAGAGAAAGAGGTGGATAAGAAAGGAAGTGGTGGGGAACGAAAGGCTCGAAATAATGATCGCATGAGCGAAAACAGTGGGAAGTGGAACAAGGGCAATGAAGGGGGTCGAAGTGGTGGAGGGGGTGGACGGACCAATAGCCATTCAGCTAATGCTTCTCAGCACCAATCATCATCTTCCAACAATCAGTGGGGAGGAGAATGGGGTGGCAACAGCCAGACTCAGAATCGTTATCAAAGCAATCACACAGCTCACCGTGAAGGAGGAGTGGGCGGAGGCGGTGGTAGGAACGAGCCTAGTGCACATAGCAGAGTGTCTTCAAGAGTTGGGTCTTCCGGGTCAACGAGTGGTGGTGGTGGTGGACATCAGTCCCAGCAGCAGCAGAAACCACCTAGGTTCCAGAACCAGCAAAGGGCCCAGCAGCAGCAGCACCATGGCTATCAGCAAAATTATCACCAGCATCAGAGTGGAAACACTAATAACAACAACCACTCATATCAGGTGAGAGATGTGTGACCAGTCTATGACACAGTTCAGTTTGTGAGAGAGACTGATTCACTGAATTGTTGAGGCCTTTACTTTGAAGAATTCCATTATATGGTTGGAAGAAAATTACTTTGCTTTTCTACAAAACACACACTTTATTGCCGACTAGTTTCGGTACACTGTACCATTTTCAAGACTTTCACTAGTGATGCACAAAGGTTAAGAAAAGACTTAGCTGTTTCACAAAATAAAATATATTTGCGACTGGTTTCGATACAGCGTATCATCATCTGCCAGATGATGATACGCTGTATCGAAACCGGTCGCAAATATATTTTATTTTGTGAAACAGCTAAGTCTTTTCTTAACCTTTGTGCATCATGAAGGAGTTTCACCATGTTACGCCAAACACCATCACTTTCACTAGTCTTGAAAATGGTACAGTGTACCGAAACTAGTCGGCAATAAAGTGTGTGTTTTGTAGAAAAGCAAAGTAATTTTCTTCCAACCAGAGACTGATTCGTTGATGGACCAAACTAGATGTCCTGTTCAAGAGCTGGCTGATCACTGGGTCTGTATACAGTAGAACTTGCTTAGTATGTTTCTGAAGGGATCACAAAAAATGAACATGCTATCCAGGAAAATGATGATAACTAGGGAAGTTGATAATAGCAATCGGGGTAATTACACTCGGTCGAAAAGTCGTCATAATTACAATTACTTTTGGAAGTTCTCGCAGGATCGCCTTCCTGAACCCTTTCCACATTGAAAACCAAGAAAATGAGCACTGCATTGCAAAAACAGTACCACGTGAATGAAAATCACAATGTTTCATAGATTTCCCTCAGACAATTACATAAAAATGGCATCACTCTCCTGTGATTTTTTATGTATATGTTTTAAGAGGACAAGTAAAGCTACGTAATTTCTTCTTTCTCACAGCTTACTCGGAGAGTATGACGATACCCCTGAGTATATCATTTGGTTGTTTTAAAATATCATAAAAATGGGCAAAACTTTATTTACCATAAATCACGTCAACCGCCTTACGAATTCGTTCTTGGAATGAAACCATATCGATTGATATATTGATATTGATATGACGATTAATAACACACTTAAAGATTTTTACAAGCACATTTTTATACTCTACAGTTTAAATTCATAAAAAAATTCCAATGTAATCTACTTTCTATTTCTTGTGCCGAGATCAAGTATTTTTGCATTAAACTTCGCGTGGGGATCAAATGCATCGTCTGCTCCAGCAACACTTTTCTAGTCAAGATGTACGTTGCCCTTGCATTGAGAAATGAATGCATTTGGATGCATCACGGTCGTAGAAAAAGAGGCGTGGAAAGAAATTAAGACGTTCAATGGCTGATAATAATAAAAAACTTATGAATTCGAAGGTTTTAAACACCTTCAGAAGATACTAGGAAATGAATCGTGGGTTGCGTCATGGCAATTAATTGAGCGTACCACCCAGGAAAGGGTCACTATTTAAAATGTACTAACCAAATAGTTTTACCTGTATTTTGTTCGGATAGTATTGGGACCGAGAGAAATCGCCGTGTTAAGGAGGAAAACGTGCTGAAGAGGAACGTACTAACCAAGTTCCACTGTAATTCATTGCACAATCAAACCTCTTTGCAACAAACTTCTTGGGATTAGGAATAATTTTTTTGTGTATAAATCTTTTTTTTCAATGTCTATGTTTTCACTGTCTTCCTGTGGTCTTGAAATTTGAATTTAAAATTAGTATTGCTAACAATTTAATCTTTGTAGTTGATACGAAAGTCTGTCCAGAATTATCTTGTTCAGTCGGCTGCTGTTTATCTGAGCTTAACTCAGTAAGAAACAAAGAACCCTGCTAGATTGGACTATAATGACCACACACTTAAGTAATTTCTTTTGCAGTTTGATGCTTCTAAAAGCCAACATTGAATCCCATTGTTATTTTATACCAGCTCTTGGCAAAAGGGGAATGTCTGAAATTGGCCGAATCATATTATTCCTGTCAGAAAAAGGTTAAATATCATTTGTGGGTAAAAAAAAGTGTGTGCCATTGTACAGAATTTTTTTCTGGAAAGACGTTCACTCTTTCAAGAGTGAAAATGCATGTAGATTAAGGGATAAAATTCATATCTCATTCATTCAACTTTATTCTCTGCATTGAGGTACAGTGGAGCTCACTTAAAATGAACCTGCTTATAATGGAGTCCTGCTTTTACAGAAGTGAAAGCCATTTCCTGTCAAAAAGGCCTTTTCACCATGTAAAACGTACCACTTTTAATGAAGGCATGGAGATATGAATCACTTCTTCCCCTCCTTCGCTTCTTGAAATTGTGAAAATGAAGCTTACTGATCAGGCTTGTTGGAGGCTAGTTTCAATGCTGATGATTAAAATGCAATGCGTGTTTGATGGAATCTTTGTGCACAAATGATCAAGCAGAAATCTAACCTTCGAACCTGAACTTCAAATCTCAGACTAGAAGAACATACAAACTCCCCCCTCTTTCATATGCTGAGCAAAACTCACCCCTGTATTAGGGCGGACAACTCCTACCCCTTCCAAATGAAAGAGGTTGTCAGATGTTCTCTTATCCGTTGGATAAAATCGAGGAGGATAGCAGTATTCTCCACCAACTTGGATGTTACTCTTTTTTCTGTTTTCAGACATTTTTTCCTTTCCTCTGCAAAGTTATAAAACAATGCCGCAATATTACTCCCGTAATCTTGGTTTGAAGTTCAATGCAAAGTTCACGAGAGAATAAACTTCCAGCCTCCTAAACTTCTCTGCTCGTGGACTTTTGTGTTGACCATTTTGGACCATAGAATTTCATTTCACAGAAGTTTGTTATAAGGAGGCTTGACTGTTACATTTAGTCTTTTCTATTCAGAACTCAAACATTTTTATCAATTTAAGTTTTTTTAGAGTGTGTATTAATTTATAAATATTTGCTTTCCCGAAGTGATTTCTATGGTACTTAATACTTATTATATCATTCATTTGAATTTCACTATGTACCTATTTTAACCTATCATTTTGCCAGCATGTGAATTAAGCCTTCATCGATCTTGCATGTTTCAGGGAGTTGTAACTTATCAAAAATGGACTCAGTAATGTTAAGTTAACACTTTGCGTGCCATGGGCGTAATATTACGTCCTGCTAATCCTTCTGAGGATTGCCATGGACGTAATATTACGTCTTTCCATTTAATTGGCTTTGTATGTGTGAAGCCGTAATATTTCGCCCGTGGTACTTTTCCAGTTTACTGCTTAGTGGTTCTGTTTTTTTCAAAAATCAACTGCTCGATGGAAAAAGAGTTCACTTTATGTCTTGAGGACGAAAAGTCCTCCGTAGCTACCGGCTTCCTCATTGTAGTCCACTTAGTGTGAAAATTCTTTGGGTTCGTTGAGGGTGCATTGACCCTTTTTGTCATCCAGGATTTTTAATGCTTTGCTTGGAACAATGCTTTTTTTACGATTTCCATGCGTTAAATAGTTCAAATTGAGCGTATTAAAAAAATTATTATGCAAGTAATGGCGGTACATCATATGTTGCAACTTTTTTATTTTTCAAAAACAGTAGGTTTTCATTGTTAAATTATATATTTATTAATTAGCAATAAATGTTATTCAACTCATTCATAAAGAAGAGCAAAGTCCATTTTTATTGAAATGCACATCGATATAAATATATTTTTGATGCTAATGTTTAAAAAAAATTACGAATATAGTAAAAATGGCTGGATTTTTCAGTAGGGCTTTAAATTTAGCAGCCGGCACTCAAAGTGTTAATAATTAAGGTTATAACAATGCACATATAATGGTTAACTTTGAAGGAACATTATGGGTCAATAATATTTAGGTAACTCTTTTATTAAATTTTTTTGCCATAATGCTAGCAGTAATAGTCATAACTCTTTGCATCTGTTTCCATCATCACTGTTACAAAAATTGCTG
This sequence comes from Ischnura elegans, assembly GCF_921293095.1. Taxonomy (NCBI): domain Eukaryota; kingdom Metazoa; phylum Arthropoda; class Insecta; order Odonata; family Coenagrionidae; genus Ischnura; species Ischnura elegans. The sequence goes on along the minus strand of NC_060252.1, from coordinate 81,477,195 downwards.
AGGTTATCTATTAGTTATACATCATCCATTTTGTTATAAAGAAAAGAGGGTTGGTCACATAAGAGTCGAAGGCAGCTAGACTCTTTAAGCCTATACAACCATACAGTGAGGGAATCTAGCAAACAACAATGTTGGATGATCCCAAATACCCATGCCCTGTGAGGGTCAACCTACCGAGGTAGGACTCAAACCTGTGACCTTGGGTTTCTGCAGGAAATGACTTAACCCTGCTGCCATTGAAGCCAGTTATTCTTTCTTATAAGTACGATTTGCTTTATGATAAGCTGCAGCTCCCTGAAATATTTGGCCTTGCAGAACTAGGTATAGGGCTGAGGTTTGTAATTACCTAAGCCACATTAATCATAATTTAAGCTAACATAGTAACACTGAATAAACATAATATGAATGGTTTGGTTTTAGTTTAACTTTAATTCCTCCTAATGATGACCCTCTTGATACCATATTATTGCTTTTCATCCTTTCTTACTCTTTGCTGTGCCATCCTTCTTTTGTACCTCACCTTGGATTTACTTGACCATCACCTGTAATTCCCAAATTATTTCGTTTTCTATCTTTGCATGCTTTGATTTTCTTACTTTTGATTGATTTCCTATTATACTTCTTTATAATATTTATTGAAGTCATAGCTATTGCATGGTAGAATAATTTGAAGGAGCCTCTAATTTTCCAATCAGTAAATGTGGTGCTTTGCATTTACGATTAGTATTTTTCCTCTTTTGGGGCAGTTGCCAATATAAGTAATTCTGCATTAGTACTGTTTTTCTATCATAAAATATGCAAAAAATATCCTATTGAATGCATTAAATTTTTCAACATTGTTAATGCAATTTTTCGAGTATTTACTACATATTTAAATATTTATTGCTATATCAAGCAAACTGTAGAGGTTTTCCCTGTTTATTGTCTTATAGTTTTGAAATACTGATAGTCTTCGCTTAACACGAGAGATACATTCTTGAAGTATACCATTTGAAGCAGATTTCGTGTGAAGTGAGAGGTATACTTTGGGTTACATACTTTCAGTGGTGTATGTTTTGAGTGTACTTTTCTTGAGTCTGTTTTGACATTGCCTAATGCTACCTGAATCACAATATCAATTTTTCATCTCTTTTCAAGGAGAGTTCAAATTATCATTTAAAAGACTCTTTTTTGCGACTGTTTGAGCAGTGAAGTGCTCTGCCAACAAATGTTGTCTCCCTTGAGTACTGTAAGAGGTTCAAGATTCGAAAACTCAAAGCAACACACTTATTTAATGATATGGAAAACCACTGATATATTATTTCAAAAGAGTCTGATATGAGTTTCATTGATATTCACTTGAAGTGATTACTAAGAATGTAATGGCTATTGATCTTTATTTGGTTATTGAATTAATAATATCCTCATTGTCTATGACTTTGCCGGGGATACCTTTCTTTGCTGTTACTCAACCCTATTGCTAGCTTACCTCATCATCATACAATAGTCACATGGAAGAGTTTTATTCAGTGATAATTTGAACTCCTTATGAAAAGATAGTTAAATTGATATTGTGATCTACTAAGGATTAGGTAAGATGAAAATAGCCTCTAGAAAAAGTCAGGCTAAATATGGCCCCAGTGCAAAGTATGTAACCCACATTACACATCTTGCTGAACACAAAATTCGCTTAACACGGTGTCTCTCCAATTATGCAAGGGTTACCTTTGCATTCAATATTTAGAATATGTATCAAACTAAATAATTATAAAATATTTCAGTATCTCTCATTGAAATAACATTATTTAATGCATAAATTTGCTTGGAGCCTCCATTTGGAATCCTGAGTCAGAGTGAATCTTAAATACAGCTCATTATTAAAGTGGCCTTGGAATTCCCTCAGAAATCAATGATAATAACTAAACAAAAATAATATTTTCAATTGCATGTTTACTTTGAATGACACTGGTTATGACTTTCGGGGTTAGACTTGGCCTGGAGATGAAGGCAGTGGTGTTGGTGCTGTGCACGCCTTTGTAGCTGGGAACTTCCATGTTTCTGAACAAAACTATGGCAATCAAAACTCAAATAGCCAATACCATCAACCCCTTCAGGAAATGCAGAACCGTTCGAGTGAGAACAATGTTGGCCGAATGGTTGGAAGGGGTGAGAGAGACGACAGGTGGAGGGATGGGCGTGGTCACTCAGTGCTGCTCAGTGATGACGGAGAGAGGGGCCGCAATGCAAGAGGTAATTCGCAGCAGCCTGCTCCTTTTACGAGTGGAATGGGACACTTCTTTGATACAACCTCGAATCCTCAAGATAGTTTCCGTGGTGGACGTGTTGGTGGTGGAGATGTTAAGATACCAGGAGATGCATCGTCTGTGGCTCTCAGCATGCCTAGTGGAGTGTATAGGCCATTGCATAGTGCTGGGTTTGGTCCTGTGACTTCATCTGGGACTCATACTGATCCATTTGGACCTGATTCAAAAGTATGGCAGTGGAAAATGGGGGACAAGTGCATGGCAAAATATTGGGAAGATAATACGGTAAGTTTTGATGAACATGGCGGACTTTGAGTTCACTTGCTAAAAACTTGTGAAAATCAAATGTCCTCTGCATTTGCTGTTAAGTTTTAAAATAGGAACCAACGTTGCATTTAAAAATATTTTTACGTAAACTATAGATTTCAGGCATGATAGCTATAATGTTTTTAAAATTAAAAAAGTGAGTATGTGTAGCACTCTGGGATTGGTTTAGTTGTTAAAAAATTGAAAATGGCACTCTTCTTTATCAACATCTTGTGTTCAAATGCAAAGTAACTGACCTGAGAACAAATTTGCACCAGATACTTGTTTAATAATTGTTATTAGGAGAGTTTGCTGAAATACTAATATGTATTACTTAACATTTTCATTATTCTTACATCTCCCTCCAGGTTTTTCGTTACATTGTGTTAGCTGGCTTTATTTAATTTTGTCTCGGGTCGCTATTTAGTGCTCTAGTACTGTGCATTTCCTGTATTAATTGACCATTCTGTTGTAAAACCATGCAGTTGAAGTACACATGCTTTTTTAGTACACTATAATATCCCAGGTGATGGACATTCTGCAGAGATATTGGTGTATACCGTAGTAAAGTAGCATATTTATTGGATACCTAAATTTGAGATGATGTTGTGACTGGATGACAGGAGGTATCCAACAATTATGTCTCATCACCTGGATAAGAGCACCACAGCTTTTCGTCTTATGAGTGAAGGTGGTGAGGATCACTGTGATTGGCGTGGTGACTCTCATAACACTGCAGGTATCATGACACTTGAGGCCGTAGTGCTGGGTTTCGAAAGACAAGTGGAAACTATAACGTAAGCATTCTGAGGAGTTGCAGGTTCCACTATTTAATATAAAAATGTTTAGGAATTCTTTCGGATAAAATAAATCGGTGGTGATATAATGCCAAATTGGTAGGTGAAGGAATACCTGAGAGGGTTAATTAGCCAAAACATGGAAAAAGTGGTTCTAATAATAATAATAATAATAATATTTATTTGCCCAAAGGATACTATATGTCATGATACAATCATAAAACAAGTATATAGGGCACGTCAAAATTAACAAATTCACATAAGAAAATGTTACATTTCAGATTGAAGATATTCTTTTATACTATAAAAACACTTCTCTATTAAGTAAGCTAAGACACTCTTTTTAAAAACATCAATATTTTCTATACTTTTAATATATACAGGTAGGTTATTATACAATTTTGTACACATGAGCTCAGGCCCTCTAGATACCAGAGCTAGGTTCGATTGTTTGACATGAACGTCATTGCATCTCCTGGTTTCATAGGAATGTATCCTATTATTCATAGTAAAACAACCTTTATACCTTTTTACATATATGACACTCTGATATATATATACGCAAGGTACAGTGAGTAATTTAAGGCTTTTAAAAAAAGGGCGACAATGAGCTCGACACTTTAGTTTGCACATACTTCTCACAAATTTCTTTTGTATAACAAACACATCATGAAGTTGGGGCGAAGATCCCCATATTATAATTCCATATGAAATTCTTGAGTAGAATAATCCATAGTAGAGGGTTTTCAGAACATACTGGCTTACACTATGCTTTAATACAGATATAAGATAAAACACTGTATTCAGTTTTTTACATAGGTGCTCTATATGTGCATCCCACTTCATATTTCTATCCACATAAATTCCTAGAAACTTTACACATTCCATATCATTAAGATAATTATTTTTACATTGCAGTAGATCATTGTCCTTTGGGCTGTGCCCAGCAGAAAACAATATCACTTGGGTTTTATCATCATTTAGCCTTAGTTCATTGACATCACACCAGGTTTGCATGCATTTTATTATATATTGACTGGAATCAATTAACGCGGTGAGATTTTTTCTTTTTGATAAGATGGTTACATCATCTGCATATAATACACACTTATTATCTTGGGTTACAATTTTATTAGGTAGGTCATTGATGAATATTAGAAAGAGAAGAGGACCCAATACTGACCCCTGTGGTACACCCTTTTTGACTTCTAACGTGGAGGAGAAATAGACTGTCCCATCTTTCCTATATGCTACTTTCTGTTTTCTTCCATGAAGATATGTCTTAAGCCAATTTAGAGGAATGCCCCTAATACCTATTGATTCACATTTTTTTAGCAATTTGTCATGATCCACAGCATCAAAGGCTCGGCTCATGTCAAAAAATATCCCCATTACCTTATTTTTACTATTTATTTCCTGTGTAATATTATCAATTGCATTAAATAGAGCCAATTCTGTCGATTTTCCCTGCTGAAAGCCATATTGATGGAGTGATATTATGTTTTGCTTATCAAGATAGTCAATGAGCCTTTTACAGAATACATACTCAAATAATTTACCAAATTGTGGCACTATAGATACTGGCCTGTAGTTTTGCAGATTATTTCTATTGTCTTTGTTCTTATACACTGGGACCACCTTGGATACCTTCAAGGAATCAGGATATACACCTTCTGACAAGGACTGGTTGACTAACGAGAGTAAGGGTCTTCGTATGAGGGACTCACAGTCTTTAATTACTTTTCCCGTTATTCCCTCAATGTCAGCAGACTTTTTCTTTCCTATCTTGGCTATATAGAGAGACAACTCTCTTTCTGAGCAAGGCTTAAGATACAATGAGCTACTTATTTTATGGTTTTCGAGAGTAGCTCCACTTTGGGTGGTAATCACCCTCTTAGGAAGATGCAAGAATGAGTGGTTTAGGGCATTGGAGATTTCAATGGGGTTTGTAGTAATTTCCCCTTGTTCATTTGTAACTTGATCTGGCAGAACTGTTGGGTTGGCATTGACATTACTTTTTATGATGTCCCAGGCTACTTTAGAATAATTAGAGGCATTCCTAAACCTTTGGTCATTATACTCCCTTTTTGCTTTTCTTATAAATATCTTATATTCTTTCCTAAGTTGAGAGTACTTCTGTCGCAACCCATCATCATTTGAGTACCGTATTTGCAAAAATGTTTGTTTTAGAACTCTGGATAAGTTTTGAACTTCTTTTGTAACCCATTTTTTTGTGCTGACACTCCTGTGTTCCACGGACTGCAGCGGAAAAGCTAAGTTGAAGTAATACTTAAATCTACAAAGATATTCATCAAAGTTAACATTCAGAGGTCTTCCACCATATATGTCTTTCCAATCTTCTTGATTCAACAATACACAAAAATAATTCATATTATGCTCATTAAAGAACCTACATTGATTTAGGGTTTTTGATTGAGGATGCTCCTCATGTATATGAAAGATGGATACAATAGCTGAATGATCAGATATTGCTGGGTCAAATACTGAAGTATTAACATTAGATTCATTGTAATCAGTGAAAACGTTATCCAGTAGAGTCCCTGTGCCATTAGTAATCCTTGTTGGAGTATTTACCAGTGGTTTCATTTGATAGGACTGTAAAATTTGCAAAAATCTTCTTTTATCTTGTCCGTCCTTAAAAAGGTTACAGTTGAAGTCTCCTGCCAATATAACATTTGGTCTTGACAATTGACTTGTCAAGGTGTACAACAGATTATCTAAAATTTCTAGGAAACTATTAAAGCTACTAACAGGGGATCTATATACAGATAATACAATAAAATCATTACTTGCTACAGTGTACCTCACTGCTGCACATTCAAATATAAGTTCAGCATTTAGATTATGCACCAAATGCGACATATTAGAAAAAACTAATGTACTTTTTACAAAAATAACAACACCTCCATTACGATGATCTTTCCGACAATAAAAGTCACCAATCACATAGCCTGGTATTGATATAATTATATCTCTCATCCAATGTTCAGTTAAACATATAAATTCTGGTTTCTCTGCCTCTGCTAGTGCTTCAAGCTCTGCTATTTTGTTACTCAGGCACTGAATGTTTAAAACCAGTAATTTAAACCCTGAGTGTGTCTTTTGCTGATTTGAGTCACAGAAAGCTAGTCAGGAAGACTTACCCTTAGGTTCGACTCTCATGTCAGTCGACTGTTGTCTTGGTCTTGTAAATTTGTTGATAATCACGCCAGAAGGCCAGTGAATCTAAGTTCTAGGAATCACATAAATGGAGCGTTTAAGAGGGGAGATTTATGGACTGGAAGCCACACTAGATTCACACAGGGCATAGTTCTACTAATATGTACAAGGTTGGTAGTTCTATAATCACAATGAGTCAATTCTGGGCATGACGTAACGAAAAATCTGGTGCAAATCATGCAAAAGATTAGCAAAAATATAAAAAAATTAAGATTTATGGATGATTGGAGCGTTGGCACAGGAGTTGTCGATGAATGTTCGGATAATTTAGTTTCTAATATGTATTATCATCATGGTGTCAGAGTGCATTAGTACAATTATGTAATAGGTGTATTAGGCTGTATAATATACATTGGCATGGAAAATGCCAAGAGAAAATATTTCAAATAGACCACATTTTAGAGATATTTAGAAGGGGATATGTATATATGTACCAGGTGGAGGACTGCAAAAGCTACTCTTGGGCAAATATCGATAGTGGCCATTGTTTGGTAATAATGTAATGCCATCTTAAATTCAAGAAATTAAAGGAAAGAGTGAAGAAAATTTGTCAAATAGAAAAATTTAACTTACTAACAAAGACCTTTCAGCAACGGGCATATCAAGAAGCAGAGTATAAGAAAATGTGAGAAATTTTACTGACAAACCAGTGGAAGATCGTGGGAAGTCATAGATAATCCTCCACTGGAAGTCATAGATAATTCTCTACTGAAAGCTGCTAAAAAAGCTCTTAGGAGAATAAACCTTACCATACCTTACCGAATTTCTTCTGCCTAATATTATGCTTTGTATATTTGTTATTGATCATGGGTGAAGTAATCGTCCACTCAGAAGAAGGTATTACAGAGCTTTAGTTATCTGATGTAAAAGAGGGAAAGCGTAGATCTTTAATCAAAAGAGATATGTAATCCATTCACAATATCTGAATTGGCAATTTTTACTTTGTTTTCAGTGTTATGCTTTCTCTTTGTGCCATTGAATTGACTAGTTGTTTGTAAGGGTTAATAAAAGAGAGGTGTTTAGGGAAGCAAGTAGGAAAGTGAAAGGCTGATAATCCCAAGAATGGTTTGACTGAGGAGTGTGGAGCCTCTCCATTGCAAGATGAAAACTTACCCGCTGGCAGATAGAGAACCCAGCTTTACCGAAACCATCTATGTTGTTACACTTACATTGAAAATATTGACAAGGATCACATACTAGATGATGGAGCAAAAAGCTGCTGAGCTCCTGTATGAAGACCAATTCAGGGGGCCTATCCACCTATGGGAATTTATTTTCTCTTGGAATTATCAGATTTTTTTAGTATGCTATCCACAGCGAACTCACGGCTTATTATTTTCAATAAATTGTGTATTTGTTGCCATTTTAGAGTTGAGTTCAAGAAATACCCTTTAGATTCTGGAATGTGACTCATATCTAGTTTTTTGCCATGAATTTTAATTAATATTCTTATTAGAAATAATTCTATTGCTTAAATGGCATTAATTGACTTTGTGCATAGCTAAAGTTGTACAATTTTATTAATAACTTGTAAAGAGAAAAATTAGTTTCATGTTCATTTAAATTTGTTATGAGTGGAAATTAGTGAAAGTGGATAAGAAATGGATTTATTAGTGTTTTGGCATGAAAATTGTAATGACTTTATTAATACCTGGGAGAATCGCTTGAGTTTCACAAGGGGAATACACGACCTTCACATCGCCGATCGAGCTCAAATTTTGCGAATCGGTAGTTTATGGGTACAAATGTAATATGCCGAAGCGAGACGACGCACTTCTCGTAAAATTCCGAGAAAAAAGCAATTAAAAATCGTTAAAAATGAAAGTACGCTATATAACCTGTTTTGAACGCCCATGTTAAACAATAGGGCGACAGCCCAGTGAATACGGTGTCCGACTGTGGAGGTGAAGGTAGCGAGTTCGATGCTCACCCAGGGAACTGTTTTTTGTGTTAATTTTTAAGAATTTTATTGTTTAAATTTTTAAAGTTCGTTTTCTTATCTTCGTTACTACTATGGAATATAATTTTAAAAGAGATCTTTTTTAATATTTAAATCAGGAATGGATCAGCTTGGGATTAGGAACTGAGGATGAAGGGTGGATAGAAACCCGGCGTCAGCATTAGCCTGCTCTTAACGAAAGGCGCCAAGGGGACCACGGCTTAACGTCCCATCCGACGGACGGTGTACTGCACAACTAGTGTAATCCACATTACACGCAGGGATTGAATTTAGGAATGCCCCTTAATTCTTTACCGAGATTTGGATGTGGAAGGCCAGTACACTGCCTCACCACTTCAGTTAATCCTTTATTTGCAATTTTCAGGATGGAACTCATCATAAAGACATGCAAAGCAAAGTGATTTGCGGCACCACGAACAAGCAGAAAAGGCTGATCTATCGGAATGTTGAACGCGTGGTTAGCAGCTAATATAATTTTTATGGATGAGCAGCTCCCAGCAATAGTGCCACGCACACGTTAACTCATCCGTAGGAATATCCAAGGATAGAGCCTCTATGTTCAAAAGAAGTGTGTACCACTAACGTATCAAAGCGATTAAACCAAAGGAAAATATCACTTAACACACTGTATCTTATGTACATTCACTCCAAGATGGCTCTCTGCCTAACAATCTACTATTTATCTCTCCTCACCATAGTATCAAATCAGCAAAAAAAAATCAAAACAAAAACAAACATGTTCACAGACAAATAAAACACAACAAATAAACTCAAAAACAGAAAACAAACCAAACACGTACAAAAGTGATTCCGGTCATCAATACACATACATCACCCCTTTCCGCTCATGCCCGTCGGCCGCGAAAAAGGGAAAAAATTTGCAAAACTTTCCCCAATTATTCGATTCTTCTATTACAGGTTAATCAAGTACCCACATAACATTATATGTTTCCGGGAAAATTATTGAACATGCATGTTTGCTTCGAAGCTCGCTGGCACGAGACAATTTTTCGTAAATGTAAATGACGTGTGTTTTCCTTAAAAAATTATGGACAGTCGTTGCAGTTGTGGAAAAAACGCCTTTTCTACTTGTTCGTGGTGCCGCAAATCACTTTGCTTTACATGTCTTTATGATGAGTTCCATCCTGAAAATTGCAAATAAAGGATTAACTGGAGTGGTGAGGCAGTGTACTGGCCTTCCACATCCAAATCTCGGTAAAGAATTAAGGGGCATTCCTAAATTCAATCCCTGCGTGTAATGTGGATTACACTATAGTTGTGCAGTACACAGTCCGTCAGATGGGACGTTAAGCCGTGGTCCCCTTGGCGCCTTTCGTTAAGAGCAGGCTAATGCCGACGCCGGGTTTCTATCCACCCTTCATCCTCAGTTCCTAATCCCAAGCTGATCCATTCCTGATTTAAATATTAAAAAAGATCTCTTTTAAAATTATATTCCATAGTAGTAACGAAGATAAGAAAACGAACTTTAAAAATTTAAACAATAAAATTCTTAAAAATTAACACAAAAAAAAATTCCCTGAGCAAGCATCGATCTCGTCACCTTTACCTCCACAATCGGATACCGTATCCACTGGGCTGTCGCCCACTTGTTAACCATTGGCGTTCAAAAGAGTTAATATAGCGTACCTTCATTTTTTACGATTTTTAATTGCTTTTTTCTCGGAATTTTACGAGAAGTGCGTCGTCTCGCTTCGGCATATTACATTTGTACCCATAAACTACCGATTCGCAAAATTTGAGCTCGATCGGCGATGCGAAGGTCGTGTATTCGCCTTGTCAGTGTATAGAGTAAATTTTCACAACAGATGATTATAGATGCAGAATTGGGTGAATTATTGCGACATCATATAGGAGAATACATAATTCATGTATTTACTGTGGAGAGTTGTCCTAATATTTGTATCGGTAACAGTGTAAAAATATGTAAAAGAAAATTTTTATGCAAGTTGCTTGTACAGCAATTTGTTTTTTTCTTGACACAAAAGATTGAAGTACCAAATTAAACTCATTTAACTGCTGCCTCCACAGTGCTATCAAGTACGTAAATGGTACATAGATACTTATAATGTTGTCATTATTTTTATGCTTAGTCGACTCTAAATGAAATTTTTATCATGTTTCAATTTAAACTGTGTTGAATTTCTTGGTGTAGGTATCTGTGTTATTAGAAAGATGATGCTTAAAGTGTGTGACTTTTTTGCAGTATTACAATGCTGAAGTTACCGGTGTTTCTGAGAGGACAGTTGTTGTTCAATTTACTGAGTATGGGAATTATGAAGAGGTTCTCCAAGAGGATTGCATCCCTTTTTCTGAGGTAAATCATTACTAGTACCTAGGTTATGTATGTTTGAAATTCTTTTGGTTCTTAAAGATTGCTGAGTATGTTGTGTTTTCGGGTTGTTCACCAAAAGTTTTTATTTCAGTGTTTGAAAGTTAAAGTTAGAAAAGAAATTATAGTTGTATCAATTTTCTTTTCTGCAATCAAGTACAATAAAAATCGCTCCGAAAGTGGAAAAATTTTATGCTCTTCAGAAACAGCTCTCTGACATGTTGATTGAGGAGTGACATCATAAAAAAGTATCACTGTCTTTGTTCCCTTCATCTCCATATTGGGAGCATTGAGGGAATCACGACAATCACAAATTCAAAAAGATTGCTATGATTGAAAAAGTGATGAAAATTTTTACATAGGAGGCTGCAGTGAACAGCTTTATTTTTTCCCAAATTGCCCCCATATTCGGCATAAATTCCTGAAATACCCTTAATTTCTGTGATAAAAGTATTGTTCTTGGAGCAAAATGGTATAAAGCTGATGATGGGGCTATGTACGTCAGGCTATATACATTGCCTATGTCTTTTTTGTCAAGGCAATTGTAAATTTTGAATAATTCATAATCCTGTTTATAAAATTTTATTTCATGCTATTTAATTAACAAAAACCACTTGGTGTAATGACCACCTTACAAAATTCCAAAGCTATATTTTTAGGACAAGCATATACCTGTATTACTTACGTATCAGTGGCAAAGTATGATATTCAAGCTTAGTAATGGCATGTGTTTTGGGAGGCCCGTTTTCAGGACCTCCTGTTTTCATGAAAATGAAACTGCAAGGATAGAAAAACCGTAGGGTCCTAAGCTGTATGAAGTACTTATGGGTAACATTAAAGAAAGGAAAGTTAAACAAAAATGCTAGGTCGAACAAGTCCAACAGATCCTGTTGCTCAGTCATTTTTTTTATGCCATTAAAATTGTAAAATAGGAAGGAATGCAAAATACTCACAAGTATGGAGGAACAATCATTTTCATGCAAATTGCTCAATGTAATGAAAATTAAATTCAGCTTGATCCAATATGGACTTTAATTATCATTTGCTGTATAGACTACACCCATGTCTCGTATAGCGCAAGGGATGCGTTCCTTGGGGTCTGTGCGCTATACGAATTTGCGTTATACGAGAGCGTTTTAACATGGGGAAGATAGGGATGCGTTCCTGATAGCATAGGTCTTTGGTATTGAATTTCCTCTAAAACATCTATATTCCCATAAAAAGCCTTAGAAAACATTATTTCTATAAATATTTATAGTTTAAAACATCTTTAAAGATAGTATTCACGCATTCAAAGACTTTTATTCACGTTAAAAAAAATTCTTACGTGCTTTCGAAATTCCATCCTGTCGTGCGGGTGGGCTAACATCTGCTATCTCAGGGGATCGTAATGCGTTGCCGGCAGTTGACGATTTTTAAAACTAGTCTAAAAACAACTGTTGTGTCACCCAGGCCCTTTTGTAGCTCATCGAAATGACAGGAAAATGCTACTTTAAATGCCATTTCATAGCTAGCGGAGTTTATGAATGATAAATCATTTTAATTTGAAGTCCTCCGAGTCATTTTCACGTAGCTGCTATAGCAGCTACGTGAAACAGTCTTTAAATGCCTTGAAACCTGACCCAGGTTTTCCTTCCCTGAAAATGAATGAACGAGAATGCATTCTTTTCCAAAAGAATATCGTCTCGTCAACACTAGATCTAGTTGAGGGGGAAAGGAGCCACTTTCAATAACAGCTTGGAGTTCATCAGAAAATGTTGTGGTGGCTGCGCTATCAACACTTGCAGATTCACCTGATATCGCCGCACTGAAAATACCTGCTTGCCGTTTAAATTCTGGAACCAACCGCTTTCACTAACTGTCTCGGAGCGATTACCACTCTCGTCTTTTTGTACTGATTCACCATGAACTTTCCGTATGTGTAGACCGCTTGGTTGAAGTTGGTGCGGCTGAGGTCACTGATATTTTAGCTTCGTCTTTATTCAAAATAAGGCATCGTGAGTTTAAACTTCCACGCAATATCGCTTTGACGCTCTCCATTTTCAAAGCAATTGACCTCTCTCAAGTCCTCTTCTAGGTTTATGGTTTTTCTTGATAAATTCTTCATTTTTCTACACGCATTCCTATTTTTTGCCATATTCTCATGGTTTTTACTCTGTGTGGCTCTATCTAAATCGCCTTCTTCTGCTGAGCTGTATTCCTGAGACGCAGAAGGCCTATGACTGCGGGGAGGGAACGAAGCCATTGTGTTTGAGACTCTATAGCGAACCCTTGTATGTGTTGATGCTATTCATGCGCAACTCGGCCACCGCTCCATTTCTCCCCCGTGAATACCGATGACCTTGAAGGCTTTAGCGTAGACCCTCTACCTGGAAGTCAATCGCCCGGTAACCTACGACGGCAAAAATACGTCTCAAACCGTATTGCTGAAAAAAAAACTCATTTCCACTAGCCCCACGCTTAATTAACGATCTAAATTATTTATTATCATTCTGTTAAGGAGACGAGATAAATCTTCGGTAGGCCGGCTATCTGGACCCAATGACGAGTAATACTTTTGGCAATTGCACAGCAATGAATTTCGATTAATATATAAACAAAAAAGAAGATTTGAGGCAAGAAATAATATTAATATGCGTAAATTGATAGAAATGACGTGTGTACTTAGCGCAAGTTCTCGTTTTTTCACGAGAGCGTTTAAAATTTTTGATTAGGCTACACTGCGTTGCAATGTTTCCCCGAGGAACGAATTTGTGCTATATCGAAATTGCGCTAATCGAAATTGCGCTATACGAGACATGGGTGTACAGTGGTTCATTACCTATAGGAGAAAACTAATGAGGAATGAACATAGTAGTAGGTTAATACAAGAGGTGCTTATGTAAATAAATATTAGATTCAGAGATATCAAGGAGTTGACATTCTTGATGAAGGCACAAATGCTAGCTCTGGAGACTCTTGCTCATACATTCGTATATTTGTGTGTATATCTTAAAAGTATGTATTTTATTATGTGTAGTAAAACTCCTCCCCATGGAGGCAGTTGTGATGAGTAGCATGCTGATGCACTTAGCCAAATGGAAAACTTCATTAAAGGTGTTTTCAAGATGCTCGTCTTTGCAATAACAAATGCAAAAAAATCCCACTGTAGGAGTACTGAAAAGGACACACCAAAAGAAATACAGCTGTGTTGCAGCTACAACTGCTGAGCATCTGTGCAGTCAAGGTTTTCTCCCCTACCCAAAGACAGCTGCCAGGGGTGACTGAGAGAAGCCAAATGAGTAGGTCTCAGTGATGCACTGGTCTCCACAATGCCAAGTCTACCTAAATGTCATATCCATCTTCAGTGGAGGGGATTAGCGAGGGTGGGCATGGGGAGCAGAATTGCTGTCAATAGGGATTCTCCAAAACAATGAAACCGTGACTTGTTTTTGATCTTTTTATGTTCTGTCATTTGACAATGAAAGGAACAACTGCCATCTTGCCTTTGCTTTCAATCGCTTTCTGATCTTTTCTGAAGTCTTCTGATTGTACATTGCAAATTTGTAAGTTGCAACTTTTTTTTACCTTACATTTCAAACTTGTTTCTTTGGTTAACTATTTCAAGGATGAATTTGGTCCTGCCATTCAGTCTTCCAGTGCCTTCATCAACTCAGTTGGGGTTTTACCTCCTTCCTCTTATACACCAAACCACTATTCTGGTGAGTTTTTTTGTATTTCTCAAATGTGTGTTGTGCATGTACCGTAATTTTTTTTGCATCTGTCATAAGGTAAATATGTGCTGAAAACATTGGTTCTCATGAAAAAAAATTCTTGATGAAAGCTTGAATCATCATTTTCCATTTAGGGTCATTCCACATCAGTTCCTTCAGACCATGACACCCACATCCTCAGCTTTTATGATTTTTTTTTCATTAGCTTCTATCATCGATTCAATGACCATGTAAAATATTGTCACTCTCATTACCATAGTTTACAAGATATGAATGTTCTAAGTTTGGTCAAAATTTTTTTTTTTAAAATAAAATTTCTATCTATTTTGAGTTTAAAAACTGGGTCAATCAATAGTTGAATGGCTAACATGGCTATGAAAGGGTTATAGAAAATATTGTTGCACCTAGTATGTAGTTCTTGGATAGACTAGAGATACAATTTCTGTGGTTATATGTTTATTGGTTACTGAGCTATGAATTTTTATCATGCCCCCTACGTACTGAAATTTGCATCCTACTACCTCCACTTTTGAGAAAACTTTTACCACCCATATCTTTTCAGTTATGAGGTGTGAGTAGAAATATTTTTTATAGGTTCAGTGAGAGTAGAAATATTTTTCATAGGTTATGAAATTGGTGATAGAAGCTAGTGACAAAAATTTCATAAAAATCTGATATGGTGGGTGTAATTTTGAAACTTTTGTGTATCATTTGACTTGGAATGACCTTATGCATGTAATCCAGCTCTATTATTATGAGATATGTGTTACATTGCTATCCTACCATGTGAGTGGTGGCATAATTCACATGAATTGTCATGAGAAAAAATTCCCCCGGAACGGAAATCAAACCATGGACCTTTGACTTTCTGGGTCGCTGTGCAGACCACTATACTATCCAGGTCCCTGATTTACAATGGCAATTGTACTGAGACTCAGTGGTCTTAATGTTTGGTCCTTGCAGTCCATCCAAGATGGCAATGCAAGGTATAAAGGACTTCCACGAAGCCATGGGCATGATTTGGCCCTAACACTACCTTGATGCAGCTATGTATTTCGAGGTTAAGTCTCGTACCTATAGGATTCTGCAGTTATTGTGAATTTGGACATCTTTTGTCATGCATATATTTAATAGTGCATCATGTACACTCTAAAGAATGGAAGGATGTTTAGTTTTGCAAGAATGGATCTGGATGGTAACAATGCGTTTTTTTTGCGATAGTCCTAGGCAGCCTTTTCTGTTGTTTGAAAATATTTACTGCATGAGTTGATGATCTCCAGAGTATTATGTTGTTTGTTATGTGCGAGAAGGAGATTCAATAAAATAATATTAATAGGTAATCAAAACCGACAGTACTACGTAAGTTTCTCACAAGGTAACAAATTGAGATGAATGCCAAGACATTTTGCTACCCTGCAGTATACTGATGGCTAAGTTCTAACAACACATATCTCAAAATTTGGGCGATTTGAGACACGTGTCTTAAACAGAGCATAATGACATTAAAAAAACAATTCAAGCAAAAAACAACTCTTTGTTTGCAAATGCATGCTTCTTCTTCAGTTTTATGAATTTTTTGTTTTCAATATCACTGTGCAATTAAAAATATAAATAGTTTCTTTTGCTCTCCTGAAAAGTTGCTATTTTTGAGATACGTGTTGTTAGAACTTGACCATTACAGGCATCCCCCGAGTTACGTAAGAGATGCGTTCCGGCAGACTCTGCGTAAGTCGAACTTTACGTAAGTCGAACCTTTGCGTTAGTGCCTCAGAGATTGCGATCGGCATGGTGAAATTCTCAGCAGAGAAATGCCCGGTAAATTCTCGGTGAAATTTCATTCAATTCAATGCGATATTCATCTACATCTACATCTACATAATACCCCGCAAGCCGCCTAAAAGGCGTGTGGCAGGGGGTGTTAGGACACCAGCCGTTTACAGCTAAAAAAATTAAGTGCTCAAACGAAGTTGGGACTACCGTTTATTAAAGTCCTTTATGGTTCGTGGGAAAAACGAATTCGCATATCTATCCGTTCGGCAAAACATCTCTCTTAATTTATCACTTCTATCGGACCTGGAAATATAATGTGGCTCTAATATTATGTTCTCTGTATCGCTCTTAAAGATATCCATTCTCAATTGCTCAAGCAATCTAAGCCTAGCGCGCAGCCTCCGAGTCTCCAACGGCTCCCAGCCTAATTCGCTTAACATCTGGGTAACACTGTCTGTACGCCCGTAGCAGTTTTTGACGAAACGCGCAGCCTTTCTTTGAATTTTATTCAGTTCGCGGATTAAGTCTTTCTGCACCGGATCCCATATGCTCGCTGCATATTCAAGGTGCGGTCGTACGAGAGCGAAATAGCACCTTTCTTTTACTTTCTCATCCGAAAATCTTCCCACAATACGCTTGACGAATCCTAATTTCTTCAGGGCTATGCCGCAAATATTCTTTATATGTGTTCCCCACGTGAGGTTCGAGGTTATCGTAACTCCCAGGTACTTCACTTCGTCTGTTGCCCTTATGTTAATGCCATCCACTTCATATACATGGTTAGAGTTGGACGAATTCCGCAAGAAATGTAACGCCATGCATTTGCTCAGATTAAGTTCGAGTCCCCACTCTTGGCTCCACAAATGAACGTTGTTTAAGTCAGATGATAGATTTCCATAGTCAGAGTGATCACTAATTTCGCGATAGATGACAGCGTCGTCAGCAAATAAACGTATTTTACTGCTAATGCGGGAGCAGAGATCATTAATGTATATAATTCATGAACTCTACCGCGTATTCTTACGTTATTAGATACAAAATCGATAAACATTATTATAGTTTGAGAGTTGCATCTCGAGCATTGCCAATCAAAATGCGTAATATTATTCCCAGAGTTGACCGATCACATGGATTCGGGAAAGTACGTTATCTCAACGCTACATTACTAAACTGAATACTTAAATTGATTCATTATGTTATGGTGCGATTTAAGGGCCCAAAGAATGCATCGTCTACCTACCTTTAATCATAATATCTTCTGCCTTTTATATATTAGGCTGATCGATGAATCTGGTGGCTTCACTGCCACAGTTAATACACGTAGTAGGAGTGTCTAGGATTATGAGCAAATAACACACACAAAAATGCCAGTATATTACTACATTCTTAGATACATTCACACGCACATACACTCAATCTTTCACGCACGGAAACATACTTTCATTCTCTCATATGTCAATTAAATAACGTGAAAATATCATCATTTGAATATTTACTTCGCTGGAAACATCGAAGAGTATTTCCAAAGCACGAAGCTAATTAAAAGTGAGCTTTTATTCAGCCAACTCCGTCATTAACGTGCAACAAAGTTAGTGGGGAAAATCTTTCAATGACGCAATATTCATTTACAGTTGCACACAATATGAGAGAACGAGAAAATGCAGCTTAATAAAATTTTCCACCAGAAACATGTAAACAATTACGCAATTAATATCATGTGTCAACTTTTTCTTAACTTTTTCGCGGCCTTCATTGCCAACACTCAAAATTTCAACGCCGTTACGTGGTTACGAAACAATTCTTTTCCACAATAAAGATTTCTGCTTGAACTTCATTTTCTTTTAATTCCACAGATGGAAATGTCCAATCTTAAGGGTACAATTTTTAAATAGTTGAAAGTCGGAGTTCGGGTGTGCATACTGTATAACAAGTTTTATCGTACAGCGCAACCACATCCATTGCTAGAACCGCGAATTTTCACGTTGATTGCTGACTTGGGATTCATAAGCGATTTTTCTACAGAAATTAATGGAAATTCCTTCGAGGAATGACAAAAATGGGTCACTTTGTTATTTTTAGCACGTAAAAAACTCGATAAAAATTCGATATTTTTTCTACCATGGGTTGTACGTCGCGAATATCTACTACTTTGCGCTCGCGTTCGTAAATTAACGTAATCATTTGAAATACGGTTATCGCTTACGTAAGTACGGATTTACGTAAGTCGAGACATACGTAACTCGGGGGATGCCTGTATTGTGTAGTTTCATGGTTGTATTTAACTGTAAAGTGAGTTTCAGTTTCAGTGTTTTTAAGAGAAATTTTAACGAGTGAATATGAATAAATATATAGGACCAAGCCATACTCATCTTACTGAGTGAATGGCATTCCCCATCAAAAGTTCCTCCTAGGATTTAAGGCATGCCCAAATTTTCTTACAATAAGCACGGAAAAAATTGAAACAGCTGCCACATTTATCATTTTAACAGTGATAGACAAATGGATTTCTTAGATAAGTGCTGTTATCATGAACATTTTTTCCTATTTTTTGGTTTAATAGATTTTTTTATGTATGGGTCATTTCACCTCAGTTCAACGAACGATTGAATTTTAGGATCCGAGATTTTGATCCAGACTTCTATATGAGTGTGTATTTGCCTTACTAAACTAAAATACTAAATGAAACTAAATGCCAAGACCATTTTGTAAAAACTTTCCTGTGCGATTCATGAGCATTTTAATTCTTTCACGCCTTTGCCAAAACAATCATGAACCTTAGTGAAAGTAGTGTTTGTGTACTCTTTTCAAAGGAAGTGATAGATTAGTCGCTTTTAACATTGATTATCTGCATTGAGTTTTTAAAATACATATTTAGTCCTCTTGTTGCTCTCTTTATCAAAGCTTATTCTAAAATGGGTGTAGGTAGCTAAAATTGAGCTCAATTCAGCGGGTTCTCCTGTAATTTAATAGAACAAAAGAGTCATAATTATCATTTATTCTAATGATTGATATATTCCCATATTCTCTCTCTTCCTTAACATTGTGAAGTTACAGAATGATACTTTTTTACTTTGTTTTGTGTGCTTCAAAGTGCTTCTTCGGAAATTTGGCTTGGAATGAATAACACATAAAATAAAGGAAAGCATGCTAAAATGTTTGGCTCCTATTACCTGATTATAAACAAGCTAGCCTATTTCAATTCATTTTGCAGTTATGGTATGCCATTATTATCTTGCTTAAATGGTAGAAAGTATTATAAATTTAAATGTTAGGTTGTGTTTGATATGTTTTAAAAATTATATGTTTTTATTCATCACCTTCAGTTGTTACTTCCCCAGTATCTTTCTGATGGCTTTGCTTCTTTTAATTATTTTGTTAAGTGGTGATGAAGTGGAGGGTATTGGTATGAATATAGTGTTATGTATATGTATGCCAGTGGTGCATCAGCTTGTTTCCAATAACCTTTAATTTCTCCTCTTTCTTATTTATGGATTTTTTTACTCGCCTGGTTTTTTCAAAAGATTTTTAATTCTTTTGGTTGCTTATTTTACCCTTTTTTTTTAGCATTTGCCTGTGGTAAACACTTGGGTCTTTTGCAGACTTTTACAGGTAGGGTTCCCACTCTGACTGTGTGTTTCCTCCTCCCAGGGATGCTGGATTTCGAGAAGAGAGGCGTGGGAGGCGGGATGGACGCTGGGCTGAGCAGCAAGGACTCTTGGGGTGGCCGAGGGGAGAACAGTGCTGCTAGTGGTGTTCTTGTCGATGGAATGAATTCGGGGAATCGTGAAGTGGCAGTTGGCAACGGCAGGAGGGGGGTTGGACGTCTTCCACCGCGGCAGATGTACATACCCCCAGCTCAACGAAAATGATGGCAGCATTATACCTCATTTAGGAAAAAAGCCAAATGCCTACTCGAGCGCAGTTGGCTTGTTACTAAACGCAGTGATCTATTAGATACTTTTGCCACTGTCTTTGAGTTTCTTCTCTATTTCTCGTGTGTGGCAAGGAGCAGTGCCTGTTTGTGAGTGTTTAATGAGTGTCATTGAGTTAGTCTGTTTATAATCAAACCATGTGGCAAAGTCACTCCCAGTAACTATATATGAATATATATATACATAATACATATGAATATATAAATGCCAGAACTGATTTCTAACTTATATTAACTTTCAGCTATGAGCTCTTCTCATTTGTTAATAAACCTATGAAGTAGTGGGCGCTAGTTTTTTCAATTTACCTGAAATACCAAGTATTCAAATTTCTACTGGAAGATGAGAGTTTTGTAAGTTTTTCCTGTGAGAGACTTCATCTTGCAGTAAGTACAAAGGACCTTTTTAAGGAAGCTTTTTATTTGATAGCAGTGTTGGTGCTATTTCGTGAACTCGTGCAAGTTGATTTTTCTAATCTTGACTGCCATCCAGAGTGAATCATTGGAGTATAACTCTTGAGACCTTGTGAGCATAGGCTCAGAAATCAGTACTTTCTATATTAATTTTTACAACCCATAATTTTTGCATTTTGACTTGAAAAATTGATTTGTTGCTTTTGATGAAAAATCCAAGCTTAACAAACACAAGGTATGCCTGACTCATGCATGTTTATTAAGAAAATAGTTATGAATTTTTTGAGTTTTGAGAATCATTGTCAAGCAATCTATGTGGTATGTATTATATTCTGTTTTGAATTAACATCCACTCATTTTTTGTAAGGTTTTCATTTGGCTGCTGTTTTTTTTTTGTTTGAATGCTCATACTTGTTGTGATGCTTTTTTTCTTTTTTACTTGCTGAAGATAACTTGGGTGTTTTTCTTCTCTATCATTCATGTGATCAAAACATAGCATTTGAAATAGCAGACGCTACAAGAAGTGTCATTCAGTGTCTTCTTTTTTTATAAATGATTCTTACGTACATGTTTGCTCACTTAACTTCATAAGTATTGTCGTCACTCATATGATTATAGCTCTAATGTGATAATATATATTTTGGTTGACCATGATAAATTAAATTTGTTAGTGTCTCATTGGACAAAGTAAAACATTTTTATTTATGATGAAAGCTTTTTGGTGGCTGATTCAAAACCAAAATTATCATTTAAATATTTCTAATGGTTTCTCAATTATTTTATGGATAGGAATCAATGTCTGGAGAGTGTGTCTATTGTGAAAGTCATTTATTGAGCGGTTGATTTTTTCTAATTTACTTATCCATTTCATCATGAACTTTATGAAAGTCATAACCTTAGCCTGCTCTTACCAATGGGAAGTACAGTATGCATTTCTATGAGATGACACACTACTCAGCAAATGAGTAATGCAGGGAGTATCATGAGGGAAGGTAGTCAAGTGCAACAAAGAAAAATGCATCCTCGATTGGTGATATCAGAACCTTGGTTCAAGGGCCAAATATATTGGGGCTTTAAGTAATTTATTATTATGTCCTAGGATTCGTAAGTAATTGTGAAAAGCTACATTTCACTGCCAATTTATGTAAATTTTTGTCTTCTCCAAATTTTCAGGCTCCAATCATAATTGCTTTGAATCATAAAGCTATATAGGTTCAGTAGAAGCCCATTGTAGTGGGTACAGCATATTGTGAGAACTGTGTTATAATGGGTGCTTGGTAATGTACTGTAAAAGGCCTATGATGAACATGGAGAAGAATATGTATATGTAGTTAGGCTACGCTATGAAGCTCCTGCCATGGTACGCTCAATATTACATGGTATATCTCTTCAGAGGGGTGTGTATCTTGTAAACTTGGAAGTAAATGGGGTACCCATTTTGCCAGTGACGGCAGAAATAATAACTCAGTGCATGATGTTAATTTTGCCATCCACTAAACATATAATCATCACGAAAATGATGTGAATGGCACGAATGGCACTGATGGAATTGCCGGACTCAGAATCTCAATGGAATGGCTACCCAGTTGGCTGGTCTTAATGAGAGGTCTTCAGCATTAACCCTATCTAGCATTATACAGAAAAAGATTCTGGCTATGCATGCCTGTTGATGATCGGAGAAAACTTTGAGAGCTGGCTAAGGCCATGTGCTACACATTCTGGTTCCGTGCCCAGACAGGGGTGAGAGCTTATCTAGGCAGAGTACCAGACAAATTGGTGCCGCACTACATCACATCGGAGCTGGGGACAGGTCTTGCCCCAAAAATGTGTTTTCCAGCAGTATTTTTAGTCAACTAATAGTAAGAATAGAAGATAAGTGCCTTGTGTATGTTATGAATAATCTGAACATCGGGGTAGTATCACCACTGGTGTATGTCACGCTGTTGGCTCAAAGCCTCCTCCTTTACCTGACTGCCGCCGCATTATAGTATTCAAATCTAATGCATGGATGTCAGAAAATCAATGCATCACTTGGTCGTTAATATTGTTTTCTACTTCTAATTTCTTGGAGTAAAATTCCTAGTCATCAGTCATCAATACATACCAGTGGCGCCGACTCCATGGGGCCTGAGGGGGCCCGAGCCCCCCCAAAAGTTCCTTACAGATGTGAGAAAAAATGTTTCAGGCTTGTCGATCTTCCCTGGAGTGTCCAGATATCGAGATTCGAGTGATCAGTGTTCTAATGTTGATCATATGACTCTTCTAAAATGCTTAAAAACCTAAAATTCACTACTTATAAAATTTACCGGGGCAAGGTCCCCGGTTTGGGCCCCCCCAATATTTTTTGTAAGTCGGCACCCCTGATACATACCGTATAAACCCACAGTGTGGGCACTAGAGTGCCGTTTATGGCCTGAAAAATGGTCTTGGCAGATAGGTATACTATGTAATTCACTCGCTATTGATTTACAATCTCTTCTGGCATATATTTCCTAAGATTGCACTTTTTAATAGTTTTTTTTAGCCAAATGCCGGTGGCAGTGGAATACCTCTGCTGTCACTTGATTGTCTTCCGCCATTTCTGCTCCCCAATGAACTCACTGTATGTCATTATTGACATCATGGCAGTATGCTGTGTGGGAAATCAAGTCTTCAGGTCAATAAACCAAGATTAAAATAATACATGAGTGAGAAAATGATGTCTACATATATGTACTGATTTCAGAGGGAATTACGCTACCTTATTCTAGGTCTTGGTCATTCACAATCTTGAAGGTCGAAGAGAAAAATTTCGAGGGGGACCCAAAAATAACGGAACCAATATCACTGTGTGCGTAGCTCTTATATTTTGGGATTCTCCCATTAGATGGATTTTATTTCATCATTTCTGAGTCAGTATTCAAAGTGGCGTGGGTTTAGACGGTTGTAGCGAGCCACTGTGACAATTTCAAAGAGATTTTGGACCCCTTCGATTTTTGAAATGGCCGATATTAGAGAACAATGTGCAGTGTTGAAATTTTGTTCTGTACTTGATAAAATTGTGTCGGGCATGGTTAATATGTTATCCACGGCTTATAAAGAACACGCTTTAAAATAACTCAAGTGCATGAGTGGTATTCGCAATTCAAATGCGGCATCGTGTCGATCGAAGACATGAACCGCCCGGACTGGCTTCACAGGTCCAAAACTGATGAAACTGTGGAGAAAACTCTTACTCTTGTGTATGAGGATAAGAGGCGTACTATTGATGGACTCGCTGAGCAATCTAGTCATTCGTGGAGTTCATTACAGCGAATTTTAGCTGAAGATTAGCAATTGGGATGAATCGTGGCGAAATTCATCCCACGTGTGTTGCCTCTTGATCAAAAGCGGCACATATTGCTGATTGCTGGGACTTGAGTTTTTGGTAAAAAATTGCATGATACTGCCTCCTCACCCACCCTACTCACCAGATCTCACACCTTTTGAGTTCCTCTTGGTGATGAAAGGGAAATGTTTTGGTTATAGTACGGAGTTGAAAAAAAATTGAAGGCTGCGCTGCAAGGCATTGGAATCAATGAGTACCAAAGGTGTTTCGCATAGTGGAAAGAACGTTTTAACCTACATGTGAGTGTAAATGGAGAGTACTTCGAAGGTGACTAACGTTTGTTAGACAAGAAATCAAATTTTGAATTTTTAAAAAATTGTGTCCGGTTATTTTTGGGTCCCCCTTGTAAGCTGCACAAACTGATGACATTGAGGGAGGGGCAACCTTGCATCTGAAAGAAATTGCTGATTTAAGCACTTGTATCCTAGAACCATCCATTATGGCTGCATGGTGCCTGATAGCATGCACATTATTTACGTTCGTGAGAGCTCATATTTATGTGGTTTCCAAGTGTCATGGATGGTAAGAAGGCAGTTGTGACGCATGCTCAAGTAACCATGTGCTGCTTCTAGTGCCGATTTTTGCAATGTGACTGTTTGACATGGTTTTCTAAAGTATAGTGTCTTCAGCAATTTGATGCATCTTAGCTCTCTCAAATGATCCCATATCCATGATCACATTACCACATAATGTGCATCACGCAGCCTTGGATGGGTAGTTTTTTGTAATTGGAAAACTATTGCAAATTATAATTTTACATGATTCATTTGCAAAATTACAGATTTGTGGGCAATTTTACTCGTACACCTCTTCTACCAACGTGAAATAGCACAGATTGGAAGAAAAGCCATAATTAAGGATGGGCATTTAGGGGTTTTGTCCTTCAGATATAACAAACTCGTTTTATAGAGAGCTTTTTCATGGCATTCTGAGCATTTGTCATAACAAGCTGCCATTGAAGTTGATGCTTGTGCATTTGGTAATAGGAAGAACATGCTTTTCCAATGGATAATTTTGGCTGAAATTCTGGTTATCATCAGTACCATTTAAATCAAATATGATTTTCATGAGCCTGAGGACCCTGTCGTCACTGTGGCTTAAGTACTTTATCTGAATTTAAGGGGTTTCCTTGTGACTCCTTTTGAGTCAACTGGTGCTTTTCTCTGATTTAGAAATATCAGAGACAGCAAAAAAGAAAGGAATATACCTGTAGCTTAAGCATTGTCAGGGAAGCACTTCCTTTAAGATTATGGATTATCCTGTTAGAAAGTAATGGATGACATTTCCAAGGCCACTTTGCGGATTTTTCTGCATGTTACTTGAGACTTATTTTCTGCATTTATTAGAGACTTGTGTGTGAGACTGTGGTTGAATTTGAAAAAAAGTGGCTACTGGTTTTCTGTCGATTCACCCATGTAATAGGTCTGGAAGATTATAGAAGAATTGTGTTTGTGTTAAGTTGAAGGAGAGGTTGCTCATGTAATGTCTCATCTTTTTGTTGATATTTACCAAGTTTATAGCCTCTTGCTGTTGTATACTGTAAAATTTGGCTCCTTAAGAGATAATGTTTGATGAGATTCATGCTAATTAGCTTAGCTAAGCTTCATGAGAGTATGTAATATTTTGTGTGGTTACCTTGAAAATTAACCTATTATGTTAGGTCCGCTGAATATGTTATGTTTTCTGTATCCTCATTTTTCAGTGATAAGGTGACTAACCACAGCCCTTGGCAAGGTAATTTTTATGCATTATAGTATACCTTGCTATACATTCTACGTTCTTCTCTATCTCTGCTGCTGATGACCCCAATGAGGCATATTTCCTGTCTGTGTTGTGGATTTCATGGCAGGAATTGTGATGGTATGGCATGGAGAGGTATCTTGACTATTCCCTTACTGGCTTCACAATATTCTTGTTTTTTCTTTTTTTGCATTTCAAAACCAGCTTTGGAATAATCAAGTTGCTTCCCCACAGCTTTAACTTGTCTTAACAACTTGTTGCCATCTTTCATATCATTGTTAATCAGTGGGTATGTATAATAATAAAATTAATACCGTGTTATATAAGGTGTGGTGATGAGTTTACCCATTCATGAGAGTGAGAGGTACCTGTTTACTTACTTAAACAAAGTGAACATGTTATGCAGCTCCTGTTAATGTTATGCTATACTTCGTAAAATTTATTACGCATTCTTAATTCAAGTATCTGAGTGCAGTGGCTAAAATTCTATTTGAAAATACCCTGATGAAAATGTGGCGGTTCCCGGAGCGTATAGCGAGCGAAAAAAAGCGTAGATTCGTTCCAGGAACCAGATCCTCGCTTAGGATACACTTCCTTACTCCTTTCTGCCACAAACAAAATTTAGGGAAGCGACAACTGCCGCTTCCTCTCCCCTCCGTTTCCAAAACAGTTCCTTGCCTTGTCATTTAGCGTAAACAATACGGAAGGAAGCTACAACCACTGCTTCATCTTCCCTCCGTTTCCAAAACCGTTCTTTTCCTCTTCATTTAGCGTAAAACGAAGCAAAGGGAAGCGACAACCCCTTCAACAACAATAACCGTCATGACAGCCGCTTCCTCTCCCCTCCATTATCAAAACCATTCATTGCCTCGTTCTTTAGCGTAAATGTGCCGGTTCCCGAAGTATGTAGCGATCGAAACAAAGCGTAAATCCGTAAATTATGCAATTTTTCCGGTATTCCATCTAGATGCTATTTCCATCCAGGTGTCATGCTAGCCACTCAATAACTATGTAATTCTATTTTGTCAACACTTCCCTGTTTTCATTTCCTATTCATTACCTTATACCGTTATATGAAGGCAAAGTATATCATAACCATCCCTGTAACATCAGATTGAGTGTACTTAGAAGATTCTCTTATGATCTGTAGAAAACTTAATTTTATTTTCGGTGGAAGTAGTTTCGAACTTTTACGTTTTGTTTACGCTTCCATTTTCATCAAGGTAGCATAGTATATGTAGTTAGATTTTATTCTTAAAATTTTAAATTATTTATTTATTATTTTCATGTGTCATCAATGGAGTGTAATTCATATCATAAGTGGCTGCAATTCATAAAAGCTTAATTTTTGTTTACCATATGTCATCGCAAATCATCAAAAAAGACGAAAACAACACTCATGCAACACCCCATTGCCTCAGTAATCAATATTTGTTGTATATCTTTGGAATGAAATATCACTATTAACTCACTTATTCCTTGAAAAGTGTCACTTAGTCACTTCTTACCCAATAAGTATATTCTGAGCCCCTAAAGAAATTCTGCTTTAACTCTCGTGCTTTGCATTACATGAGCAGTCACGCTACACTGCACCTGTAAAGTATTGTATGTAATTATTAATTACTAATTTCTGTAAATTTATACCTTTTTGCATGATATGTAGTTTAGAAATCGATTTATTTCATTTATTTATTGATATACATAATTTAAATAATAAATGGAAAAATTGGGGTTAAATATTTGAAAATTTTACCTGAAATTAACAGCATACATAATAGTCTATCAATTTATTCTGCAACAGTTCTTTATTTTTGCTCTATTCACCACTGTAACACATATTAAAACAAAATAGCAATATGAAATTGATATCATTATTAGGTTTACCTTTGTTACAATAGTGTTCAACACCATTCAAGAATAATTGGCGTAATCGAGGTTCTATTAAGAATGAAAATTCAAAAAGTCGATACTTTCCTTGTAAATAGCAACCTGGGCCTGTGAAACTCAATTCAAACTTGGAAAACATAAATGTGATCACCAGGGGCGCAGCTAGGTATTAAGGCTGGGGGGGGGTTTCAAGCGCAACTAATACTGGGGTGTCTGGGGGTACGGCATACCCGCCGGGGTAAGCGGGAGGTGCGAGGGTCCTCCGCCAGAAAAAAATTAAGATACATGGTTCAAAATGGTGAGTTTTACGGCCTTTTGAGGGATATTTTATTAATCCTTACACTATTCTACTTGTAATATTAATCCAATTAAATAAAATAGGTTGAACTTAAAAAATTGTCTGAGCTCTAGGGGTGTTTTATCCTCCAAACCCCCCCCCCCCCTTGCTGTGCCACTGGTCATCACTAAACAGTGTTAAAAATCCAAGTTAGGAAGATTCAAATTTCCTTATGCTAATTGTTGCACTGCTCGCTCTGCATGCCGTGTTGGGAGATGTTTCAAAAAGTCGTCTTTTTGAAACCTCTGCTGATAAAATGGTTACGAAGAAAAATGTATCCACTGGTTCACTCAGTGCACCTAGTCACCTGCTTGTGGGTTAAATATTGTTTTTGCAAGAATTTCGGTTGCAGAGGAGAGGATTTTCTTTTAATTGGTGGTCTTGACGTTGCCCCTTACATTGCATACTTGAACCCTTTTCTTGCCACCAAGTCATGCTTTTAATGTTCAAAGAATTTTTGTTTGTTTGCATGAAGTTATGACTTATATGTACTCAAAACTCACTTCAGCTTCAGCATGAACTTTTTGATATCTATATAGATGTTCTAATGTTCCATTTTTATGCATTACTCAGTGTAGTTATGGTTGCAAAAGTAACAAATGCAAAAATTACATGTGGCTCTGAAAGTACTGGTGTGTTCATAATAGGTGCGTATTGTTAAGTGTTCATCTGTCTATCAGTAATCATTAATTTTGAAGGAATTTGTATGAATATGCCACTTTTGTGCGATCTAGGGTTTTTGTCATCATAATACATATTTAATCTTGCTTATATCATTCATAATACTTGTGGACTGGGTGAGATAGATACTTATACTCTCAGGTTTTCTTTTATAATCAATTGAATAAGCATAAAAAATAAGGTGTATATCAATATGGATTTTCAGTTAATTTCAAATGAACTAAAAGCCTATGCTGCATTTAAGCTTGAGTTATAGAAGTTACAATGATTCATATTGTTTATTCAATAATAAGCTTGAATTACTTATGAAGAATATCTATAAACTTCATCATCATAAAGTGTTTTACACCTGCTTAGTTGACATGTTTAAAATGACTGGAATCTTCATATCATCTTGTGCATGTCGAAACTTGTGCATGTATGTCTTTTTTAAAACTGGTCTCTAGATTATCAGTGTAGAGCAACAGAGACTGAAGAAAACATTTTATTGATTGAGGTTTATTTCATATTTTCTATCTGATTGAGTGAGCTCATTTTTATGTAAAACTTGATTGATTTCAGTTGAATTTGCCTAACTTGAGAATTTTTTGCGTTTATTCTGGTCTAATCATTATCAACAATGGGGGTCCTTGGAATGAAATTATTAGATTTCCATAGTTGGCTAATGGCGACATATGATGTGAACACAGAAGTGACTTAATTAATTTTTTTTTGAGTGGGAAGAAAATGTATAATTCTTGTTAACAAAGGTTCATCTATTCCTGAGCGGTATTGCTGATGGTGTTTCTCCTCATTTGATGGATTGGATTCTGTGCCATTCTTGCCATTCTGTGGATTTCTTGCCATTTATGGTTTCTCTAATTATTTCTCTGAAATATAGACAGTCTTCCCAAGAAGGAAGTTGGTAGAGTAGATGAATCTTTGTCATGAGTGAAGCCAAGCTGAAGCAATAATCCAGTGCCATTGTAATCTTATTTTCCTAACAGCTAATTCTTGATTTGTGCAATCTACAGAATCATCTTGTGACTCAAGATTTCTGGAAAAAATTGTTGAAAGAATTTACATTTCTATGTTATATAGGGCCTAACCATGTGGGCGTGAACTTGGGCAAATTTTTAATGTTGAGTATTAATAAGGTGGAGTATTATATTAAATGTTTTCCATTGTTGAGAAAATAATTGATAAACATATGAAGTAAATTTTTATTATGTGGAATAAACTGTTGCTTCCTATGATTTTGTCCAATATATATGTGCGTGTTGTTTTTGGGTGAAATTTATATTCTGACTGACTTGGCACAGGAAGTGTTGTTTCTTGGTGTCATTGCAACGGCTATTCTATTTCATTTGTTTTTAGTCACAACCGAATTTTCAGGTGTTAATAAATTTCTTAGCTCAATGAAAGATCCACGATGAAATTGTGATTATAGTATACTCTCATTAACTCACAGGATATAAAATCTTTTTCTTTCCTAGCATATGATGCTGATGAATTCTACTCTGGTTTTCCGTTTTGTGAGTTGAATATAGGCCAACGTTTTGATGGCTGCCTCTGCCATCGTCTTCAGGGCATGACAAATTGAGGATGGTGCCTTACTATACATCGGTTAGTTACGTGCCAAATTCGTCAAGTTACTTCTGATTGGCTCACACTGCTTTTTTGCATTTCCTCCTTGAGTTTTCTGAGGGCTGAATTCCAGGTGGCACTGAAAGCATAGCGTGTGTCACGGTTGAAATTTTTCCTCTCCATTCGGGTTTCAATCGCCTCCTTCGTTATCCGGTCCCAGTAGCCTTTGGATCGGCCAAGTAATTTGGTGCCGTCAACAAGTACAGTGGTTGGCCAACTTGGATGCTCCTCTTATGTTCTGTCATCCGCGTCTTGATGGTGTGGCCCATCTCTCCGATACAAGCTTCACAGCATTCACATGGAATTCGGTAAACCCCCCGAAGTTTTAAGGCCGAAGTCACCCTTAATTCGGACAAGTTTGTTCCTCAGCGTCTGGGGTGGCTTATGAATTGTTCTTATGTTGTGTTTCTCTAGGACACTAGAAATTTTTCCAGAGATAGTAGAGATGTATGGGAGGCAGGCGTTGGCAATAGGCTTGTTTTCCTCTGCTAGCGTACCTTTCCGATCCTTGAAGGCCCTTTTCAGGGCCAATGATATTTCTTTTTCTGAGTAGCCATTTTGTCGATAGGTGGTCTTGAGATGGCAGATTTCAGCGGGTAGGCTCTCTTCATCGGTGATGGACTGCGCTTGGTGGAGTAACTTAGACATAACCACTATCCTTTGGGGTGAATGGTGGTGACTTTGGCCGCTCAAATACAGGTCCGTATCAGTGGGCTTCCTGTAAACTTTGTGCCCTAATGAACCAACCTTCTTCCGATGGATGAGAATTTCCAAGAAGGGTAGGGTGCCATCCTTTTCCATTTCCATTGTGAACTTGATGCTCCGATATAGCTGGTTCATATGACTTAAAGTTGGAATACCTCCACCCCATGAGATCACACGATGAAGGTATCTTCGACATAGCAGTTAAAGCATTTGGGCTTCAATGCCACAGTAGACAGCTTTAGCTCTTTCCTCGAAGTCCTCCATGAAGAGATTGGCTATTGTCGGTGAGAGAGGAGACCCCATTGCAATGCCCTCCGTCTTTTAGTAAAACTTTCCATTCTAGGAGAAGTAGGTTGACTTTAGGATGCGGTGGAAGAGATTAATAGTTGTGGTATGGCAGCATTTCTCAAGAAGTTGAAGTGTGTCTTCCTGGGGAACACGAGTGAACAAGGATACTACGTGAAAACTGACCATTATGTCCTCCGGTTTAAGTCGGATGGTGCGAAGGGTCCAGATGAAGTTGGTCGAATTCTGCACATGGTGCTTCCCATGTAGGGTGAGAGAATTCCGGCTAAGTATTTGGCGAGGCAATAGGTGGGTGAATTGATGGCACTGATAAATGTTAATGGGACTATCTCAATGTGGATTTTTGGAACTCCGTGTGGAAGGGTCTGGGGTGAACCAGTGCCTGTGGTGCAAGGTTTCTAGTCTCTAACTGGAGTGTGGATTTATTGATTAGCTCTACAGTCTTCCATACTTTATTCCCAAGGTAGGTAAATTCTTGCTCTTGATCTAATTTTCTCATTGAGGTTTATGTTGGACACTGATTTCACCCACATAGCGGTATCTTGGTTTTCTTCATATTAATTTTCATGTTGTATTCAGTACATTTTTGCTTCTATGCTATGACGGTGATATCATCTGCAAACTACCGTATGTTGATTTATTCTTTGTTCACCTAAACTCCTGTGATTCCTTGTTCTCTGATTTCCTTCTTTGCTTTCTCCGTAAACTATATTGAAGAGTGCTGGAGATAGGTTACATTGTAGTGAAGTATTTCTTCTCTTTTTCAACTGTAACAACCATGGAAATGAAGCACTTTGGTTTGCAATTTTTTCAAACTGGTTGGATTTACTTGAAATTTTGATAGTAGATAGGGAATAGACCAAGGATCAAAATCTATATCGTGCCGATGGGTGCTTTTACCCTGAGGTGGTTTCGACCCCATCTCAGTGGTGGAATTTTTTATATTAAATTTTGACCATAGAAATCGATGGGAAAACTAATTATAATCAGGAAATGTTCCTAGTATTTTTTTGCAACGTTAATATTTTTTGAGTTTTTCGCGATTGAAATTTAGTTTTTCATTGAAAAATCAACGTTTTTTATTGTTTTTTTTTTGCAAATAACTTGAAATATATGCATTTATCATAAAAACTATGTTACAAAATTGTAGCTTATAAAACAACAAATAATATTATTTTTTAATGTTTCTTTGGCAACCAGTACGAATAGAGATACGGCTTGCTAATGACTAGGTAGCTTAAGTTTGTTAAACGCCATATTTTAGATATTCTATGTCAAATAGTAGGAAAACTAAAAATTTTTTGGGAAAAATTTGTTTTACAACCTTTCTTTAGAAACATAGTAGAATATTTTAGCATGAAATTGAGTGAGTTGTGATAAAAATTAAGTCCGTTTTTACATTTTTCTTTGAAAATATCAATGAAAACAGCAAACGAATTATCACCCTAACTAAAATTGATCGTATTCCTGTTGCAGTTCTCTTTATCTAGATACTATCAAAAATGTGCATACCTGTCCTTTGGCGATTGTCTTTAACCGACCATCATGCCTTATTATGTGGCCAAAGTTGTCCTGCCTTTTTCTTATAGTTAACCGAAGAGGTCTCTTTTCACCTTATCATCTTAGCGCATTCTCATTATTAACTAAGTCAATCAATTAAACTCTCCACATTATGAAATGCCCTCTTCAGATCCACTAAGACTATGTACAGTAGCTTGTCCATATGGGGTATTTTTTCTGTCAGTATTTTCAGGCATGGGTGTACCTGGTGGGGGCAGGAGGGGTCAGCTGCCCCTCCCTAGAAGCAAAAGTAAATGTAGTTCAGAAAGAAAATTTTGAAAAATTTTTCTTTAAATCCAAGAAAAGTGATACATATTAGTATAAAAAATTTTATTTTTGAACAAACAATTTAAAAAACTAATAAAGTGCTTATAATTTTCTTGAAATTTTAGTTTCCTTAACCTTTTTGCAACTTGAACGATCACACCTAGTTTTGATCCCCCCCTCGTTTTGATCCTGGGTACGCCCTTGTTTTCAGGTACAGTATTTCCTTTTATCTTCCTAAATCCAAACAGGTTATCTGAGAAGCTTGCTATGATTATTCCTTTGATTCTTCTTTCAATTATCCATTGAGGATTTTCTTTGCATATGACACATGTCAATATGTGGAGTGCCGAACCTTGAGTCTAGTATAAAGTACTTACTAGACTCGAGGTTCGGCACTCCACATCAGTGGCGCAGCGAGGGGGGGGGGTTCATCAGGGGCGTTTGGGGGATAAAACCCCTCCCAGAGCTCAGAGAAATTTTTAAGTTTAATCCATTTTACTTCATTGAATTGATATTACTAACAGAATAGTGTAAGGAGAAATAAAATATCCCCCAGAAAGCCGTAAAACTCACCATTTTGAACCATTCGTCTTAAAATTCTGCAATTTATTAATCTCGCACCTATTACTTATCCTGGTGGGTATACCATACCCCCACACACCCTGGTATTAGTTGCACTGAAAACCCCCCCATCCTCAATTCCTAGCCGCGCCCCTGCTCCACATACATATTTCTCAGCCCGCACTCCCTTTGCTATTGTCAACATTTTGCTCTTCTTGTAGTCTTTTGGTTGCTTCCCAGATTAGTAGCATTCTGGTATAATTCCTTACAGCTTGTCTTTAGCTCTTTCACCAAATACTTTTACTTACCACCCTGCTGATTTTGTCTTCTACAGACATCTTTCCATTCTTCAAGTCCTTCACTGCTTCCTTAAATTTACTTCTTAGTATCCCTTGGCATTGGATGTATTTTTCAACTTGGTGCTGGTCATGTGTGAATGCTTATATAAAATCCTTATAAGGATTCTGGACTCTGATAGTACTCAAATGCACTGTTTCCATAATTACTAATTGGATGCTAAGTAACATAAACTCCTCGGATGGATGCCCAACGAATGCAGGAACTGAAGTGAGTGGGTAGGTTTTTACATTATATATATTCAGTGGTGGATCCAAGATTGGGGGGGGTAAATTGGGGAGCCTGGGGGATAACCTCCAGCAAACGTGGGGATCCAAAAAAGTGTTATTTTATCTAGTGTATCCATGGATACCATAGGGGGAGGGTTTAGCCCCCCTAGTCCCTCTCTGGGTCCACCACTGCATATATTATTTGGTATTCTTAAAGATATATCAGACATGCTCTGTTTGTATCTATTGCTTAACTCAAAATCCAAAATGAACATTAATCATAGCTGGTACAATCAACTAATACATAAGTACAGTGTAATATGGCAGTTTATAATGATAATTGCCAATATATAATAAAATATTATGTAAGGTAACATTTAAAACTTCTGATGGCTGTGGTTGAAGTGGTGGAAAGGCCTTGCCCACTAAGATGAATGTTGCAGGCTAGAGACCAACTTAAGTAGGCTGATACTATCCAGGGCATGGGTGTTCATGGCTGTCCATTGTCGTTTGATTAAAACCCGCAATGTAAAAGGCCTCTAAGCTGTTTGTGAGGGTAATTGAGATGACATAAATATAAATGAAAATTTGGGAGACGGAAAGAAACTCACGTATCGTATAGGTATTCATTGTATATTTTTTTCAACCAATACATTTTATTATAATCATTAGGATTAATACTCCTGTTGAATGCTTGTAAGAGTATGAATTTCACCATTCAAACAAGAAAGTGAAGCTTCATGAAATAAGATTCGTTGAATCAATGCCATATTTCACCAGTGCATGTCATTATATGATATTACTACATTTAAGTTTCACTCATTTGTATTCTATAAGAATTTTCGTGAATGGGAGGTTATAAAATTCGTATCTATCATATTGAATATTGATCATGAGAACTTGCTTACCTAGTTACAAATGTACCGGGGGAGGCGCTGACGTATTTCATTCCTTACTGCCATCTGCAGGACTGGCTTGAACTAATACTTCCTTTTCTCGGTCGGCTCGAGCGTTTTAAACCAGTTACCGTGGTGTCGAACAGTTACGTAGACGCAATTGAAGTTCGTTCTGAGCATAGTGAATATACCGCGAAGATTTTGGCGGTCCTAAACGTAAGTAAACATTTTAAAATCATCTGGTAACACAATCAGGGGGGATTTTTGGAATTGTTTCGGCAATGGGCTCGATTAGATATTTTCTTGTACCATTTTGTCCCTTTTGAACTTAGCCTCCTGTCAAGTGGCGCACATATATGCTGTATTATTGTAGGTGGGCCATCAGTATGTACTCATCCATAAGTTTCGCGGATCTTTACGCGAAAATTCAAAGAATTAATGGTAAATAACGGTTCTCTGTGCTGTTGATTGAGACACTAGTGTCAATCTGCATTTAGCTTGTGCAGGAACTCACTAGGGGCTGCTTTCGCGCCAAATTTTGGTATACTTTTCATTCTGTCAGCCATAAAATTTTATTTCCATCAGAATTTTTTCGATGCTTATCAAAAATCGTACTTTCCTTCAGTAGGTAGGCGTACTCTCGTATCGTACTTTCCATACACTTAGGCACGCATTTTCTTCATTCCGCTTACGTTGAAAGAACATTTGCCTTGCCTTAATTGGACTACAAAACCATCCCTTTTAAGATTTATTTACACGAGGAGCATCATGGAAAGAGAAGCCTATGCACGTGCGTGAAATAAATATTATTCTTCGGAGCAGAGTCTGTCCATGTGCTTGCGCGGTTTCTATTCACAGGGAGTATTTTCGAAGAAGCGTGAACTGTACTTGCGCGCCTAATACGCGGCAGTCACTAGCTTTCTGCTTTCTAATATCTGTTATAAATTTTCTGCTAAAATAAGTTTGTGCATATATGATTGAAATTGAAGCGTCAGAGTTTTCTGAAAAGACCGGTCATGGAGCCGAGTATAGCCCTCTGTGTATGAAACTGGTGGATTTGATAAATTCAATGGCCTTTTCAAAGTCGTCGGAGAATTTAATTGGAAGTGAAGCTTTGTGTTCATTATTCGTGTCTACGTTCCTCCTCGGTCACGGCTATCCGCGGTCATTAGCTCTCAATTGAGAAAACGTGTGTAGTAATCACTGGCGGATTCCTTCATACGCGTTGAACGTGTGATTTAAGGGGATTATTATTGAGTGACAGTGGCGTAGCGAGGGGGATCTGGACCCCCCCGAAATATAAAATCAGAATAAGTTTTCTTCGTCATAAAAGAAAAAAATATAGAGAAATAATGAATTTACGAAAGGTTTATTTGAAAAACGAAGTTTTCCAATCATGAAAAGTGTTAAAATTAGTTGAAAACCCTCTATGTATTTAGTACCCTGTTTTCAAAAAAAAATTCCACCGAATCCCCCTGGTTTTGGACCCCCCCGAACAAAATTCCTAGCTACACCACTGTTGAGTGATACACAAGGAATACTCCTCTCCCGATGCCGCTGTGCTTGTCTTTAAACATAGGAAAAGATTGAATGTGATTTTATGCAATTTCGGAATTGAGTGCGAGTGGGTACAATTTTACATTCAGGCGTCCATGTCGTCGCACAAGTGTTCACAACATTTTCCGTGTTTAATTGATGAGGCTACAATTTTTACAGTTTATGATCACGAATGAACCGCGCAAAACGGCGTGATCAGAGCACTCTCCTCGCAGTGAAATGCGACCAGTAACTTGCCGTCCGTGTTGTGTCCCGGTCTGAGTGAGGGTGAGTGGACGAGAATAGAAGGACGGCCAAACCACTCTCTCTTGAGGAAGGAACGGCGGGAGGAGTGGAGGAGGCGCCAGGCGGTGGGCCAGTCCCACTGTGAGATCCCAAGTGTGTGACATTGGGGGAGAACCGTTTCATTGTCGAAAGGATATCGGCCTCTGCACCAGGGGAGGTCTGGGGTGATTGGGGGCCCTCGGCTGAGGCTCATGATGGGGTTCTCCTAACCGGGGGATTTGGGGGGGGGGGGGGGGGGGGGGGGTCCTCACCCGAAAATTTTTAAGAAATTGCATGCCCGGAAATGGATTTTGACGCTAGACTATCTTTTCTATTTATTAAATCATTATTCTATATTTTCGATTATAAAATTAATTTTTGATGTATTCATGCGATGGAATAATGTGAATATTTTATCCAACATTTTAAACTAACGATTCAATGATGCTTCTATGCTTCATTGCTTACTATAGGATGTTCTTTGAATAGCCATCCGAGAAGGCTGGGAATCCATTCATTGCGTGCCCCTATCACATCGCGCTCGTCTCATTGCAAAGATCGGATATTTCCGATGGAGGAATATTGATGGGGAGGGCATTGACGCGGAAGCAATCTACATTGATAGCTTTACGGCCACTCTCGGCCTCTTACGGAACTACGTTCGGATAAAAAAAATAATCGCTCGTTTCATTAAGGGATGTTACTGAGCACTATGAATCTTCAAGGATAATTTGTAAAAATTGAAAATCTATGACGGGGCATCGGTTTCCTCTCGACTACGGAGTACGAATATCATTATCCCATTCTCCTCACTTTAAGTCTCACGCTTTCATGCGATTCGGTAAGAAGATTGCACAAGTCGTTGACTAAGATTTTTAGCGATTAATCTTCAATATAACTACTAATAGTTAAAGTTCTTTCCTGGGATACTCTTTCACCTGTAGGGTATTAGAAAATTATAAATCAGGCACATCTTTATTTTTGCCTCGTGTGGCGTGCTGAATAAAATGGAGTTTTTTTTAGAAGAATGCTGTACGTATATTTACAGTGGACGAAGGCGCTTGCTCATCTCCGTCTCACAAACTTGAGTTTAGATTGAGGAAAATAATAGAGGTTGTTGTTAATAATGTATTGTAATATCTACCCTATGGCAAAACGAATTCAATAAGATAAATTTATATCAAACAAGAGGTTTTTATAAATGAGCTTTCTTTGGGTGTAAGGAAATGGCTCTGTTAGCAAAAGAAATGGTTTCAGGCGTGGCTTTGAGGAAGTTACTTATATTCATAATGAAACGCAGTAGTAATACCTCACATAAGAATTCACAGCAGAGGCCGTATACGGCAAGATTGTATATTATTATTCTTTTTTAAAAGAGTCATAACGACTTCACTCTTGATGTTTTCCGCCGCATCTTTATTGGGCTTTTGAATGCCTTACTCAATTCCTCCAATGTAGTCACGTAACTCTCTTCGGGGTACGAGAAAAATTAATGTCTTTCGAGAGGGTCGAAGTTGAGTGTCCAGGATATCATCCGTTTGGTTGATGACCACTCGGCTATGCTGCGTGTTTGTTGCGGTCGTTTTCACCTTGTAGATTTTCTCGAACTTCTTCAGCTGACTATGTGGGTTCCTCTGCATAGACAAATCACCCTGGCGCGGATGTAGCTCTATTAATCCTAGGGATAGGGAGGGAGAGGGGGGCTCAAGACCAAGGTTTGGCAAATATATCGACTTGAATTAACATGGGATGCCTAGGGGACTAAAATTTCGCTAACATTGTCAATTTAAAAATGTCCCAGTAATATAATATTTCCATCGCCAAAAACTGGATTTTTTGCTTGATTTTTGTGCGGTTATTTTCAACAAATTGATTAAAAGCATTTTAAATGAATTTTTGAAAGTTTTCAATACTTTTCTTATGGCACTAACTTTGGCATCTATTTTGACCAACCAGTAATTTTCATAGGCGCAAAGATTTCAAGTCCTTCCAGTTGTTGACCTATGGTCTCCACTCTTCGTGGATTATCTCTGGGTCTTCTCACAATTAGATTTGATATCGAAGGGTTTATTGAAGTGCGAATTTTGGCGAATGAAGGTATTATTCCTCTGTCCCGCCATCTTAGGAGGAAGGCCAGAGCACTTCGAAGATTTGCCTTTTCTATCCGTATCTTTGTTCCAGTCGAATAATTTTTCTATGTATTTTCTGGTCCCGATAGGTAAGTAATATAATATGATTTTGCACATTCGTGGCGGCTTGTGTTCATGAAGTTAACTCGGGCTTCACACCAAGCCAATGAGTTTGTTGCTATTTGGTTTAATAAATTTTTAAACTTATGTCAGTAGAAATGTCTCATAATTAATACAAACGGTTGAGTACTTAAAATATTTTCTTTTACTCGATTTAATTTGCCGAATTTTACTGTGTAATTTGTCCATCGTCCTTCGGAAAATGTATCTTATGCGTCTGAGGAATCGCTTTGGAGGAAGAAAATTAATTTAAGAATCTCAACCGAGGCGGAGGGCAAAAAGGGGTGTAGAAGATTGAAAAATAGAATAAATAGGGGGATGTATAAAAGAAAAAGAGAAATACTATGGAGATATATGCATAGAAATAGGGTAAAACCTGATCGGAGGGAGAAGAGAAAATGACCACTAACCATAAAAAGGTATTTTTTGGGGGATTCGTAAACAGTAGTAGGAGAATATTGGACAACAAAGACATTTCATTAGAAAGAGGTGACGAAATCATTTTAAGATGGAAAGAATATATCAATGCGCGTATGGAGATGAAGAAGTTTTGGACGAGGGCATTGAAAGGGAGAGAAGAAATATTAATAAATAACTAGATGAACCATTAATGTGGAGAGAATCCGACCATTGCAATTGAAAGGATGATGAAAAATAAGTTCCAGTACGGATGGTATTCCGACTGAGCTTTTCAAGGCCGGAGATAAATGTTTCAGAGATTGAGCTTATCCTAAAGAAATCTAGAGTTGACTACTGGGATTGAAGAGTCATATGGGATTTATACAAGAAGGAAAAAGCTATTCTGACGGAAGAAAATGAACAAACAAGAGATAAAATACAAGAGGGGGTATGTAATGTGTGTATAATGAATAAATCCTCCAACCTGTAATTTCAAAATCTATTAAATGTATCTGCATGTATGCTTTACAATGTCTTGATTACATTTTTAATTGCTCTTTATGAAAAAAAATATTTATGTATATACATTTTTAAATTATGACGAATGTCTTGAGGCTCCAAGTATTAATAAATCAAGTGTAAAATCTCTATTACTAAGTGCAAGTATTTACATTCGGAACGTACTTTAATGCACAAGTATAATATTATTTATTAGTATTGAAGTAATTTTGGTTGTTTTAACATTTTAAAAGCTGTCGCAGAGATTAACCTGGAAAATTGTAACATTTCCCTGGAAAACCTGGAATTATGCATGATTTTTTCTTCTTTGATCGGCTGGGCACCCTGTTCTATTCAGTATGTATTGGGAGGAGGGCCTAACAGAAGTCCGTAAAAGAATACAAACGAATGGGGGAGAAAAAATAGACAATCTAAGATGTGTAGACAACATGGCAGTCTTAGCAGAAAACGAAAAAGATATAAATAGTGATAGAGATCATGAATGAGATAATCGGGAGAGAATACAACATGAAAATCAATGCCACCCAAACAAAGATAATGGTATGTGATAGGGGTGTGCAAGAAAACGCGTAGATAATGGTCGATAATCAGCGTGTTGATCAATTTGATCCGTACTCCGAGACACTTCTGGAAAAATGGAAAAAGTGTTCCTCTTTTAGGTGGATCTCCAATGAACACTTTTATTTTATTTCATTTGCTTAACAATGGTTAGATATAATTAATGGTACTCATACTTGAATAACGGAACCTCAGACGCACTATCGCTGAAAGGATATGCATACCGCCTGGGTGTTGTGGAAAGTAATGAATCGTACCCTCAAAAACAACGTCCTTAATCCACCCCTCAGAAAAACCGATCATGAAAAACGAACTAAGAACTAAATTTCACAACCCAGTTATTACAGAAAAATTGCTTTGCCGATCTAAAACAAATTGTGGGCTCGTCTGCTACTCTTTTATGATAATAAGAATAGGTAAAAACAGCGAAATCTAATCAATCTACGTAGCGAA
The DNA here is from genome assembly GCF_921293095.1 of Ischnura elegans. Classification (NCBI taxonomy): domain Eukaryota; kingdom Metazoa; phylum Arthropoda; class Insecta; order Odonata; family Coenagrionidae; genus Ischnura; species Ischnura elegans. Next base: position 81,435,976 of record NC_060252.1, on the reverse strand, counting down.
TGCCAGTAGAAAAGGAATTTCCCCCTCATATAGTATAAATTAATCTGAGAATGGGCCGTCAGTTCCACTTTTCTTCGGTTCTAATTATGGTTCGGTTCCTGCCATCGGGTCTGTGAGTTCCAATTCTCAGTTTCCGGTCTTAATAAAAATTTTCATTTTTCATTTGCAAAAGCTCTTCATGATTTTACCTTGTTGGTATTGTAAAAACTACATAAAATAAGGCATACAGTTATTTTACATGCAGTCGTTTCCATAATATCACCTTATTTCATGTACCTACGAAGTATAAATTATGCTTGAGAAAAGTTTTATAACTGGGTTTGGCACAAATTATTTCGGTGCTGGTCCTTTTTTTTTATACAGGTTCGGTTTCCGACCTCAAGAACCATTAGAACTGAGAAGAACCGAACTGACCTATCCCTAGTTTTGGGATATTGATGCATGACCGGAATGCAATACACAGTATCTATTTCGAAAATACGTATACATAGATCTAATGATGGTAACATTATGTAAACAGTTAGGTATATCAGCTTACTTGGCTCCAATTCATTTGATGGTTATGGTTAGGCTTTCACGTTTAATAAGTGTGCTCTATGAACTTATTTAGTATAAAATACAAGTTAGAGTACATATTTGTTTTTTATATGTAGTCTTTAAATCTAATGCGGGAAGAATGCTTCGGATACGGATAGCGTGAAAGGGTAATCTTCATTATAGATATAATAAAAGCAAGTAAGGATTAAATCTGCTTTACATTTATCCCACTAGAGTGATGATTTTTCGAACATATTTTTCTTTCACTCAATTCGGATTCTGTAAAGATCATCAGGTTCAAATCAAGGCAGCCTCATGGCCTCTTTTTAAATACCGCTTTGAGCGAAGTTCGTAATTGTGCCACCTATGCACGTACTGATGTGTTTTTCAATGAGCATCATCGTTCAGTGCCGTGAATTGCATAAAAGCATGAGCAAATGCACGGACGCAAGGTCGTAAATTGGATCTGCCATATGAAAAATGGTGATGCGTCACAGCGCTTTACGGAATGCGTAGTAGATACTCCGAACAAGAGAATAAATTTATGAAGGGAATTCATATTTCGAAAAGCAGTTCTTCGTAATTTTAATAAATGCTTTACATAAAGGTAAAATTCACGAATGTTAACTGATGATTTAATTTTCACCCTAATGAAAAGCGGAGAAACGCAAAGAAATTTAATTCGTCTCACCTCTTTGCTCAAAGACAGAGAGAAAGAGGAGATGGCGATCCCTTCTATTCATTGCGAAAGTTTTAAATAAGGTCCGTAAACTCTATGGTCATTTAAAAACTTACACCAACCAAAATGTTTTTAATACCAAAGATAATTGTGAACAAAAAACACGGGGCGTTCAAAATTATATGTGACGAATGTGTCGTGGCGAATATTGGCCAAAGCGGAAAGATATGGAATGGTATTTGGATGAGGCGACCTACAGCTGAGGTTGCGGAATTTGCGCCATAAGGGAAGGACAGTAAGGGAAGGGTGGAGAAAAACCCGGCGTCGTTATGAGCCTCCTCTTAACGAAATCCGCCAAGGGTACCACGGCGTAACGTCTCATCTGACGGACGTAGTACTCTGAGTCCTCTGGATGGCAGTTCACTACACTACTCCTTCATAGGGTGTATGAGGGAGTAGTTTATTAACTATGTAGTGTATTATAAACAATCCAGAGGAATCTGGTAGTGCTGTGCTTGAAGCGCCCTCCTCAAAGCATTCAAGCCGAGATCGGGCACTCTTGGAAATATATTCACCATATCCGCGATTTGATATCGGACCTGTGGGGTAACACACCAACCTGATCCCCCGGGGAGATTATATCAAGGGATAGTGAAAGAGCACAGGAGTTTTTTAGTAAATGCCGGCGAAAATTCGAATTTTGCGGAATATTTATACAATTTTACCCATTTAGGTAATTTTAATTGTGAAATTTTACTGATAAATCGCTGGGGTGCAAAGTTGAATTCTTATAAAAAAATATAGAAATCGTCAATATCCCCCATTTTTTATGCAAAACTATTTGATCCAGACACATTCATCCCTTCCTGCCGGGAGAACCAAAGTCCTTAAAATACTTTATGGGCCTTGCGGGAGGCCTACCCTCCCCAAAACCATAAACAGCCCTAGCCAACTCATCACTCTTTAATATCAAGTCACGCTCCCTCCTTCCTACTGCGCTATTGACGCAGGTCAATGGTAAAAGAAGGCATTAAGGGTACCCAATGGGATGTACTATGAAAAGCGCCAACCCATCAACTTCAGAAAACGTTCTTTTGGAGTTGAATGAAAATAATAGTTTTTTTTAAATGTTTAGGGTGCTCTTTTCTAGTAGAGAAACACCCACGTGAAGGTTATCCCGGAATTTCGTAATACCTTTCATTGATCGCCACCAGATATTCGTTTTTCTTACGTGTCTATCTGCGTACTCAAGTGTTAACCGCCATTTCTGATTCAAGATGCAAATATTCTTTCAACTGTACGCAATGTATTGCTTTTCTATTCTACTTTTCAGTTGTTTTTCACTTGGCTAGACTATCTCTTTTAGTTATAATGACTATCAAGATGGACATGACCTTTAGGAGATTTTAATCTCCTGCTGTGTACACCTGTTCACAGTTATGGACTAATAAGACCACAAAGTAAAGTACGCGATAAATAGCCAAACAGTGTAGGTATTCATGAGGTATCACTAATGTTAAATAGCAAAAAATAATACGACGACGACGACGATACTCCTGACGACGTTCCCAGTAAGTGGAATGAAACGTTGAGACAAATATTAAGCACGCAGACGTATACCCGAAAATGGATTATAATAGTGCAGCAAAAAATAATATTCATCTAAACGCGGCTAAAAACTTTAAACTGAAAAGGTTATACCGATTGCGCATCGAGGTAGTTACAACTTTCAACGCATTCTATCGTCCTTATATACAGACTATGCTCCATACCCTAAAGCCTGTTTTACACGCTTTTATTTCGAAGCTAATTTTATTCTAGTTCACATTGGATGGAGGGTAGATTGTAGTGTAGGATAATAAAATTTTCGATAATTGATTGATCATCTGTACATGTATCTAAAATTCTCAACCACGTCATTTCATAAACAAGATCGAATAACAAATCTCGTCTTCAAAACAATTTTGGCGGAAAATTGTTTCACTACGGTGAAATTGATAATTATGAGTGGTGTGGCAAAATTTATGATGAGTTTATATAGAACCCGCCTTCACCCTAGACAAACCCTTATTTAGTTCTAGTTCGCATCCGTCGTGTTCCATTGTTCCCTATTTCTAAATTTGGATTTTCTAGCCCGCACCGATTTTGGCCGTTCGAAAACATTGCGTTTTAACCATCTGCGAGCAAAGCCATAGGGCTTCAAAATGTCAAGCGAGAAATATGCGCTGTCAGAAATGCAAGCGATATCATCACAGGTCTCTTCACCCACCTCGTGAATCAAGCTTTAAAGAACCAAGGATTGAGCCACGTAAATAATTCCAGTTTAGCCATATCCTCGCGGGTAACGGGTCTTTGAATCCTGTCAGAGTTTTGATCGATTCCGGGTCCCAGATCTCCGCGACTATATACCTCGGCTGCCACCGAACGCAACGTCGAACGGGGCTGACTTAAGCTGATTGCATCAGGACCGGCTTTCGCGCTTAGCTCGATCACTCGTTGAGAAAGGCTGTAACCTTCACGAGCGCTCGTTCTTAGGAATGCGTCATCGCATATGCTACGCACTATGGGTCGTGATTCTTCACCATATAGTGACTTAACTCTTTCATTTTTTTATTGTTATGTTAATCTTCCGTTCGCGTTTGGAAACCCATCGCCCCTGGATTTCTCGCTGATGTATTTATGGTTCTGCCTTTGCTTTGATAGATGGAAGCAATGGTCAACTTCTAACATTGTTGGGTCAGTTTTAGGGGGGGTATTCATGGTAAGTGCTCTATCTATATCACAGTCACACTCGGACGGCGCTGTGTGAGTCGCGGAGTGTGATGAGTGTGTCATTCTTTCCGTTTTGTAAAGATTTTCGGAGGTAGAGAATATGTCGGAGAAAATAGTCGTCATACGCAGGAATTACGCCTAAAGAAATTAACTCTAAGCGCTCATTACTGAGATTCTTGTGGAAGATGTATAGTTTCTCTAAGTTCATAAGGGGAATCCAATTCTTACGCGGTACTGTAGTGCATGCCGCATCGTGTAAGACCTCCAGACGGGTCAAAGATTGGATGGAATTTGATGCCTAAGCGAAAACATCATCAGGTAAGCAGACGAATGATAATTACTGACGGACCCAAAACTTCATATTTTACAAATTTATAAGTTTTTGAACGCATGGTATAGCCTTCATTACAGACATCGCCAAAATATACCCCCTAAAAGGACTCTATTCCAACTATTGTCTCTACCAACATTTTTAATGATGAGGAAATCCTTTAGTTTCACTAATGCATTTTGAATTGCACGCCGTTACTTAGATATACTTTCTTCGCCTTTAAAGCTACTTGTTTTTTGCATCAATTGGCCAACGAAGGAAGACACAGGTTCCCGCGTGCTGCGGGAGCGCTCCGATGCGATACATATGTTGACGTTATTGTTACTGGAGTTGACTCAGTGCCTGATGCTCTGTAATTACAAGACTAATTGATTCCTTTGCTTTCCTCCAGCGGATTTCCTTTTGGGAAAGTGGTCCGTTGGTTAGTTTTTAATCTGTCAGAGAAATGCGTGTGATGAAATTTTGGTCACACAAAGACGAAACACTGTTATCACGTGAAATTTGATGTAGAAATGTAAACATTTATACTAAACATCTCAAGGATCTTATTGATGCCGTAGCTCTATTTTTTTGGTTCAAACATTTGATATGTTTTTTTTTAGCTGGCAAAGGTACCATAGGATGATCCATATCTTGAGAAAATTAAGAATCAATGGGATGAATACGTTTCACAAAGCCATCACGCCAGCCAGAATATTCGAGTACCATATCATCTTTGTTTGCGAAGGAGTTCCGATATCCGTTTGCTCTGATTTTGTGATTCATTCGAGTTGGGTTATTTGAGAATGATATCGACCTCAAGAGAGAGTAATGTTAATACCATTGATGCCAAGAATAAAATAAATCCGTTAAAATCGTTGACTATCTTAAAGTTGCAATTGTTTAGAACTCTTTGATTGACGAAATTATTGGTCCGCCTAATGTCATTACTGTGTGAGGATGTCAATATTTCCGGAATGGTTGGACTGAATTCAATATTCTTGTAGCGTGGCTGCGGTTGCCTACAAGCACTCACTGAATATCTTTGCTGCAAATAAGTTTTAGATTTTTGACGTGATGCTACTTTTGACATGGAATCAAATGGATACTGTATGGAATTCCACAGATTTTGCATTCCGCGGAATTACGCGTTTGCAGCTTCTCACCACCAATATTCATTGGATGAGAATACGCTTTCTGAAGGACGATGATTATCAGTGGTGATTCAATTATCAGTACTAAAATTCAGTTTACAAATATTGTGGACTAACATGGTACGATTTTCTACTCTATACCATAGTTATACTGCAACGATTTTGCACCTTTAGGAGTTCTCTCCTTCTTTCAGGACGTGACTGAATCCCATGATGTTGGAATAAATTTTGTTTTTATCTTGTTGCCGCAGTTATGTTGTTATTTCGTGGTATAAAAGTTGTGAAGATCGAAGGAAAATTAAGTGACAAAGGAAGTAGCTGCATGGAGATAATACAGTGGAGAAATATTTCAATGAAACGTGTTTATGCGACCGCTTTTTGATGTCCTTATCGGTCACGTCACTTTCTGTCATTTCAAGAGTCCATAATTCTTGGTTTGGATCGATTAATTTTGCGCAATATTTCCTCATTTCTCAAAAATTTCCGCGACCGTACATCCACACTCGCTATATAGTCTTATCTTCAGGCTTTTACGTGGAGTATACGTTGCTAAAATGGTACGATTTTCTACTCTATATCATACACACGCGAAAGCGATTAGTTGGGTTTATGTGTGATGTTAGTTAAATAATAATAATACTACTCGAGTGAATAATAATATGAAAATAATAGGTGATTTTCAAATATCTTTTTAATCAATAATATTTAATTAGCGAAAGCAAACATTGGCCGATTCCGAGGAAAAAGTAGCTGAATAAATATACTACTTAGTATTTACGCTTTCGTGAACGAAAGCCATGATTATGTAAAATGTCGTATCCTATTGCCAAACTCAATTTTTTCTTTAGTTTCGAGTGATCGAGTCATTGGCAGCCTCCATTCATTTTAATGTGTTGGAATTACATTTAATGAAAACTTTTCCACACTGACCGAAGCTTCATTTATTTATAAAATACCCGTTTGAACGCACGTATTGCAGAAAATCTCTGTGATAGGTCTGTATTTACGGTGGAAAATAGCACAGGTTTCTCGCTTTCAGAATTCGTAGGGCTAAAAATTCCAATAGACAGCAGCCAGAGACACTAAATATGAAAGTATAGATTATATTATTTCTATACTTAAGCCGGCTTAAATCCCTTTCAGATTTTGTTATCCAAATCAAAAGCTATGCAAAATAATCTTAAATAAGGTTGTTGGTTATATTCATTTGTAGAGCGTATTTTTATATTGATAACACAGTATTGTATGAAGTGAATTTATGATTCGAGACTTATTGAAAGACCAAATCTTGTCGCAGTTTTGCAGACACCTCAGATATGGGGAGAGTTAAAGCAAATGGAAAAAATTGTCGTGCATACCAATATCAATGGATGATTTTGCTGAAACTACTGTTAATCCTCTTTCAGTAAATAGAAATACAAATCCTGTTTGTAATATTGAAGGTCTATAATTAAGTGGTCTACCATGCAATGTGGCGAGTCAACGGAAAATTTTCATTCTTGTAGGAACAGCAATTAAAATTGTCGCTGAAACAAAATATGCTTGAGTACACCTATACCTACTCTAAATATACATATATCTATACCTAATGTTAATATATGATGAGCCCATACCACGAAACCTATGATTCTAATTGGATTTATAGCATACATTATTAATAATACTCCGATTGTTTCCTTTTTTACCTCTTTATTGTGCAACAATTTGTGAAATTATACCTAAATCTGGTAGAATTACGTAGAATATATACTTCTGGGTGTCCAAAAAATCGAAATAGATGTTGATATAAAATAGGATCTCCTCCATGAAAAATAATCGCACGTGTCATTTATGCCTCCCCTGGAACCTTGTGTTCCAGGAAGAGGAGTGGTTTAGTATGGAGATGTGTTTTGCCACCTGACGGATTAGCATGTGAAAAAGAGTGATGTATTTTTTGGGAAAAGGTTAAATTTCAGTTGGTGTTCAAGAACTCGGATGGTAAGGGAGGGAAAGAGGAACAGATGACATTTCAGCTGGAATGAAAAAGAACTAGCAACAGAAATACTGAGTCATTTTTTTTAGCTTTACAGTTTCGAAATGCCACGGAACGTGTTTATCTTTTTTTTGGGTGGATGTATTCATTGGTGCGCGCGAAAAATTTTATTCTTGGGCGAGGAGAAAGGCCGGTACGTCCATCTCATTGTGAACCACGGTGTCAATTTGAGGCGCGTCGTAATCAGTCATGATGTTGTCCACCAATGAGGTGTCTCTGGGGAATGGACGCAGATTTTGAGCAGCGCTGTCGACATTCAACTCATTACAGCGGTGAGCGTCATGCATATTGCAGGCCCAGGAATCTCGGGGCACGCAAACATTAATTTCACTTACCCAGAGAAAAAAATATTTCCGGGGCCAAACATGGGCGTGGATAAAATTATGAAAATGTAATCTCATCCCTTTCTAATGGAGGGTCTGTAAGAGATGGAAAAAAATAAACACACTAGCATCGTTCACAATCGATTCTATGTAATACAAAAAAACAAAAACGCATACGAAACGGAGAAAGATGGCCTAGGATAACTTATGTTGGACAATTTATCAAGAATGAAAAAGAGAAGACAGTCTTGTGCAAGGATAAGTCAATGATTATACGCAATGTATTTTTAAAATTTTATGTATAAATAATACTGCAGTAATGCCTATGAATTTAATGAAAAATGCGTTGGTAGAACGGTGACTAATTGGCAGACGATGCGCCATTTCGTCAATAGTTACTCATCTAAGAGAATCATTCCACGTGAAAGCTCAATGTATTATTAATTTGTGGCGATAAACGGTGGTCGGACTCCTTCATCCTGCGTAATACTTGTGGCACGATTTTTGAAAATTTCAATCCATTTGTAGACTTTCCGTTGCACAGTGGGCTAGAATCGAAAAAAGCTGGCCAAAACCTCAAAAAAGATTTTTTTTAAGCAAGGAAGTTGAAACTTCGCATACATATTCTCAAATAATTTGTGCATAACTTTCCAGATTATTTCTTTTATTAAGCCTTCACGTTAACAATTTATTTGAGGTCAAAGTTGAACAAATTTACCGAAATACGACCACCCTCGATTAATTCTGAAAATTGCCAACTTTATCCTCGTGCAGTAGTTTCATTAATAGTTCTATAGATAAAATGTTAAACCATTTTGACTAACCCTTTTTTCCTTCCATTTGGAGGGTTTTCGAAGATTTTGTTTCATCATACCAGAAACGGAGTCGACCTCGAAAAAACGGTGCAAAATTCGGGGTTGCAAGTTATTGCAAGATTTTTCTTTAGATTCACAAATTAAAACCTTCATAGAACGACGTGGTATAAGTCTATTGGAGGAAATCCGCGGAAGTATCTACTTTTTATCTACGTTTATGTAAAAAATTGCTGAAAACAGGTCCGCCATTTTGTTATATATCTCGATTAATGCTGAAACAAAATTTTTTAAAACCCTTCAAAATGAAGAAAAAAAGTGCTAAATAAGGTGGTATAATATTTTTGTCAATAAGACTATTCATGGAACCAAAGCACAAGGATAATTGTTGCAATTTTCAGAAAAAATCGAACCCCAAAAAAGGATCACTGATTGTTGCTTTTCTTTGGTGCAAATGGAAAGGTGAACAGCCATGATTAATAGCACGATAGAGGTAACGAAACTAACCTAGCAGCTTGAAACTTGCAAAGACATAACAACAAATAAACAAAGCATGCGTTATCAACGTAAAACGATAGTACTATCAAAATAAACAAATATATAACTAAATTGCGGATAATAATTGACTTACCCTCGTATATGGAAAGGCGTGGTGATAGGGGAGTCGAGTGGAGGGCTGAAAGGATTGCTTACATATGATGAAAAGATATCTGGAGCCACCAATAGAAGTAAGAAACATTTTTTCGTCTCTTTATGAGTACTCATTTCTCGAATTTCCCTGAAAATATTGCCCTTTGAACCAATGTATAATGGATATGAGAAGAGGGTTTTATAGCAGAGTGTTCTGTACCTTTAACTACTTCCTCTTCCTCCACAACCCTCTCCCTCCTCCATAACCTTCATCTTCTCCTTCACCCTACCCTTCCTCCATCTTTGGTATGAAACTTTTGGAGTAATTAACTCAATTTTTCATAAATGCCCTATAAAAGAGGGCCAAAATTATTCTCAATGGTGCACTTATGCCCCTTACACACGACGATGCTCTTCTTTTTCTAATGGCTGCTTTATACAAGTAGCATGAAATTTATTTATTTTGTTTATCTTCATTTCCCCGTAAACAGCTCATTTAAGGCCTTTAAAATAGTGAATTTACAGCAAAAAACAACGAAGGATATTTACAAATAATTATGTCCTGCATAGGAGTAACCTACCCAGGCGTGACTCGACCCCGCGACCTCTTGGGCGGCGGGCGACGACTTTATCCCGCCTCCACCGAGGCCAACAAATGAGAAGCAACCTGACTTTCTTATAATGTTATCTAGAATATAAATATCTGGATTACCATTCTCAGAGAAGGGATGATCCTACCTTTCTACATGAAACAGTAAATATGGTTTTATTTTTGGTACTTCATGACGATTTAATGTCGGCGCCAGATTCTATCATTTCTCTCCATTCTTATCCCATCCCTACCCTTTTTTCATACCCTTTCTCCCTCCTCCTGATTATTGGGGTAAAAAAAGTCTCGGACTTGTACACAGAAAAAAAGTTTAGTTTTAACAATCGAATCCTGACGAAATTTATCTAAATTTTCGGTTCATATGGAACATTGAAAAATTAGATAACGATTACCAAACCAATTTGATAAATTCTATTAAAACTGGTTTGATAATTGTTACCAAACAAGATAGCACCTTCGTAAAATTAATCATAACTTCGATGAAAGTTACCAAACTGAGAATCGTATTGAATTAATTCAGTTATATTTACCAAACTCTTTCGTACAATTGACCAAATTATGAAAGATCAAAAATTTCGATGAAATATATCAAGAGCGTTTGATGAAATAAAGCAAGTGCTTACTAATTTACATCAAAGTTTAAGTATATTTAACAAAAATACTCCCTATCACACCAGTTTGATTGTATTAATCAAATCTTTTTTTTCGTGTAAACCCGACCTCAGGAGTGTGCTTTCTTGCGAGTGCTTTCCCCGGATGATCTCAAACCAATTGTCTAATAAGGGTGTATTTTCCGCAGAGGAAGCCAGCAGCAGCTGGGATGGCGGGTGTGACATGGCGTTTATTGCTAGTGATGATGTGCGTGGCTGCGGCAGGTGTGGCGTCCGCCGGCCGCTGTGACCGAGAGCCCGAAGAGGCGCGGTCAACGCCCAGGACGCCGGCCGACGGTCGCTTCCGGATCAGGGTGAGCGGCAACCCGGACAAGTACGTGCCCAGGGAAGTCTACACAGGTGGGTTCCTAGGATTATCTTCCGGGTCAATTGCTGCCGACATTGATCCGTATCATTCCTCAATCAAAAGAGAGAGTTCGCCAGAGGGATAGGAACGTGAATTGGTTTTTCAAAGCACTGCATGAAACAAGTGACTTTGTACGTAGTCACGTGCCCGGGTACAAATTTATAAATACCAAGGATGAAGTTCTCCATGAAAAATTTTATGGCTTAGCCGGGATTTAAACCCGGATTTCTCGATTGTTCGTTAGGCGTTAACTTAGCAAGTTGAGCTATTAAGCCATCTATCGGGTTCGAATCCTGGCTAAGCCAAATAATTTTTCATTGCGAACTTCATCGTTGGTATTTATAAATTGGTTTTTCTCTCTAACATAATAAGGGGCTTAAAAAATACAGATGAGACTCGGTACGAGCATCTTCTTTCCCTTCTTCTCTTTTTTGTTAACGGCTGGTGTCCTAACACCCCCCTCCACAGTCCACACGCCTATTGTCGCCGTCTTGTGGGTTAGTACGTAGACGTATTAGCAACTCGGGCTGTGAGTCAAATCTAATCCGCAGATCACCGGTTGGTAACCAATGATCTCCATGCTGCGATACCAGTTGCTTACAGCCAACGATATAAAACACGTGGCCTACCTATGAATATCGCTGAGTCGTGGCTTCAATCAATATCATTGCTTTAATTGAAGTAATGCTTCAGGTAAAAATTTCATTTTCGTTACCCATGTTGAAGTCTCGGCGTCAGGTTTTTAATTGAAATTCTTTTAGGTATTAATTTGCGTGGTAAAACAATTAAAATGAGTAATCGAGAAATTTTAATATACTCCACATGGAGTTAAGAGGTATATGTGACAGAAATCAGTATGATTACGTCTCAGTATGTCTAGTATGTAGTATCAGTATGATTGTGGTGATTAGAAAATGTTACGGCTTAAAGACATAAGAAGGTCCTATGGTTGATGGATAGCGTGGATTATATAACTGCCTTATTTACCTGACGTGAAATATTGCCTGACTGAAGCTGTGAAGATTGCTTGCAATCAGTGAAATTCAGCAATCTCATTCGCTAATTCTATTATTACCATCGAAGATGAAAATCCCACCTGAGACATGCAATTATTTTACTATAATTTTTGATTTACTTTTTCTCCAAATAACAGATAAAAGTCGTGAATCGATTCCCGCTATTTCGAATTTGTTATTTGAATGTCAACCAGACTAGAGAAGGGGAGCTGTGTTGTGTTGCAGTTCGTTGGCGACACGACTCAACAGAGCTCTCGCTGAGCTTGTTGCTTCGTTTATTTTTCGCCGCTGGAGACGGATGAAGGGTGTTACGTGTCATTAACGTTACGCAAACAAGTGACGCATCTCCTCCGCCGAGTGGAAGCCACTCTGCAGACCCTTGGACCACGCCTACGCAGCAACTCGCCCTTGCCAAAATATTTCTGTTATCCGCGGCTCGTACGCACTACCCTTGCTTAATTGAGGCGGTCCTCAACCACTAACTCTCGCAATGCTTTCATTTTCTCTCTGAATGGCACTTGAGCGTAGTTGAATGTGTTGAGGAAGGGTCATGCTTGTCTGATGTTCAATTGAAAATATGGTAAAGTGGGCATCAATTAATTATGTGAGGCTTATAGGGGGGGAAGGGGTTTAAGCCAATTCTCATCCAATCTCACGCGGGGGAGAGGTGGAGTCCTGGCAGGTATCACGTAACTTTTTTCGGCAAGAAACGGAGTAAAATTTTGAGAAAACTGGGTTGAATTGAGCAAAACGTGTTTCTTTATTAAAAATAAACTAAGCAATTAAAAAAATAAATCCTACGTAATGAAACATAGATTAATGTATTTACCCTGATAATACGCATTTTGACCAATCTCACGTGAGATTAGAGGGAGGGGGTGGGGGTCGAGCCAAATCTCACGATATCTTACAGAGGTATGAGGAGGGGGTGTGCGGGGGGGATATGGGGTTATGATATGGGAATGGTATGCAGGGAATGATGCCTTTAGTTAAGAGAGAGGCAACAACGACATTGGGTTTTTCTTGCAATATTGTAATTAGTGGTTATAGGACGTCTCCAAATTCTTGAGCCCTGAGCCTTGGGAAATTCTCCGAAGATTGAACTCAGAAAACTATTTTGGTTCATTATCCCCGCCAAGTTGAACTGTGCTAGACAAGCATTAAATTATGTGTATCTAACGCGGTGTTCTGCTCTCCCTCGTGTAGGATGTCTGGCTGGGGGTGTTGCCAAACCCTACCCGTTGGAAGTTGCTGGGAACTTGTTAAAATAAGCTAGATTAGACCAAATAATTAGCAGTGTTCCCTATTTTATTAGTTGAGTTGAAACAAAATATAAGTACGTAACAAATGTTAATTTTGGACTTATATTGGCGAATAATTTGTAATTATTTGATTGCGAGGCCTATTGAGTTATTGTTCCGCAAATGAAATAAATGTAGCTCATCCGTTTTGGAGACGGTATTAAATCATTTTTTTTAACGAGAAAGAACTTTTATATTTGAGCCTAAAAAAATTCATGTTAATCATTTGTTGCCTATGTATAATTATCGATTGAAACAAATAATTAAATGTTTAATTTCAATAGCCAGTGATAGAATGAATATGTTTTCGTTCACTCTCTTTCATTAATATTATGAATAAATATTTTTTAATTCAATTATATTGGAATGCGTTACCTCCTTTTAAGTATCCATTACTCAAAGCACAACCAAGATTTATGAGACGAATAAAATGCGATGGATCGGAAACGGAAAAATTAAGGTTTCTCGATTGTTCAAACCCTGTTCAATTCTTTCCTGAAAGCACCGTAGCGAATTATAAAGAGCTCGTTCGCCAATTTTATGTTACTTTCGCTTCAAATGGGATTTGAAAAATTAAGAGACGTTTATATTTTTGCTTTCTATTCATCGTATTACATTCTACACGTACATAATTCCCTGCGAGCCACCTCTTGGGTGTTTGGGAGGTGGTGATCAGTCACCAAAATGCATCATGCAAGAGAACCGTCACATGCACACCACACGGTCATAAAATATTGCACATAAAAGCAAAAAATACTTGCAAATTCATGGAAGGGCAAAACTTTCCAACGGTTAGTAATTCCTGTAAAAATCCATGCCAGATTAGAATAATGGAAAAATAGAAGATGCCATGCGTCGAAAGAGTAAGGGACGCCATTGATTCTATTTATCGGAACTCCGTTGCTATCCGCAACAGTGCGAGGAACGAATGACATTTTAAATATCTCTGTTTTGTAATCTATTATTATCTTTATTTTCTTCTCGTGATTACGTCAAATATAGTTCGACGGTAAATGATAATTTTCACGTCGTCTGAGAAAACATCTTCTCCGAATTTACTAATTAAATTTAGCCTAAACTTTGCTCTACGCTTCCCATCCTAACTCGACTAACATATTGGGAACGTATCGTCCTGTAGTTCCTGGTGGCGTCAAAAAAGTGAGCGTACTACTATGAGCTCCTTCGCCAATTTTCTGTAATGCACTCGGGAAGAAATTTGGTGGGAGGAGGTGGAGGGGGGGGGTAAAACACATTTCGGACACCTCCGTCCTTTTGTTTATGATGCCTTACTTGCCAGTACGGCCAACCGAAATCCTATTAAATCACAAGACTCTACAGCGAGATATATACGTCCCTCGGACTAACAGGTGGTTCCCCAAGCGAGTGAAGGTTTTCGCCCTACTCCTGAGAGGACATTGGAGACGAACATATCCTGGCTGGTTGGCACACATTCTTGTGCCCGTTATGAGAGGTAGGTTTGTTTCAAATACTGAACCCGTCATTCATTGTGAAGACCTTTCTCATGTGATCGAAGATCAAGAAAAAGGAAGGTCTACCAAATGGTGAAATTGTTGCCTTGTCTCAAAGCCCGGTCTCTTCAACTTTTTCAGTCATAGTGTCCATTAAAATGGACTTGAGATTATAACCTAACAATATATATTATAGTCAATAGCTATGAATATAAATCATAAAATTTACTTCGCAAAAAATATACATTTTTTTGGCAAAGTGTTCATGACACCATAATTAAAATTAAATAGCATAAAGAATAATTTTCATCAATATGTAGAAAAAAACCTTATTTAAAAAGGTTAAGACTGCAATAAACATAATTTTATATCGAAAAAAATGACGTATATCATAAGAGTTAAAGCATGCCGGATTGTGTGACTGATGGGCTCTCTCGCCATTTTTTATCATTGTTGTACATTGTAATCTTTGGAAAATAAGGGTTTCCGTATTTTTCTATTTTCCGATCTTTCGCCATTCTCTCGAGTTATTCTCGGCGAAAAAGTCGACGGTCTTGACTCAGATCAGATGATGACGTAACGAGCTCAAGCGGAAAGAGTTGCGCATCAATTCCGCAGCCTCGCGCTTCTTCTCATTTATTTCGTCATCGTTTACACTCTTGAGTGCGATTCTTTCTCCTTTAAGTTTTAGGGGGTGGGTAATAAGCGCCCTCTTCAATAAACACGCGTACATATTACGTGTCACGTGACGTGGGGAATTAAAACATCAATGTTCCTGGAGAGAATATCAGGCACGTATCAAAATAAGGTGCAATATATATTAAAATATTTTAGCTTTACTCACCTTCGAAGGGCCACTGAGCTTCCCTTGAATGATTTTTTTGACACCCAATATAGCAATAGTGTACCATTAGTCAATCGTGAGAAAGTCACGTGACACAATACCCACGTTACCATAGAGACGGTCGAGGAATGTTGGGACCAAGGTGGTGACGTCACCCGCCCTCTAATACTCCTTACTTTAAACCATTAAAGCCCAATGTTGCTTATAAGTAACATCAAAAATGTATACATTTTCAGATCTATCCAAGAAAGATTTAAACTTCTTATTCTTTTGTTCTGTGAAGTTTAACGGCAAAATGTGTAGCTGCCACAATGATTATGATTGAGTAGAATACTTTTTAATTTTTTTATGAGAAGTCTTGAAATTTCATTTCTCCCAGAAACTGTGAGTTAGAAATAGATAAGTATTTCTCCCAACTAATTGTTATTCTAATCCGAGGTAGTAGAGGGTAACTCTCATGACGTCACAAAAAGTGGGTAACAGCTTTCGCTTTCGAGACTTTTATTCGAGACTCGTGAGAGAATGGCTGAATGTGGAAGATTGTTTCCGAACTTATCTTTCCTTTCCATTCACCGAATTATTATAGAAAATTGCGAATTCGGGTCGAATACAAGATGGTTCGAACCTGTTGAATACAGGATGATTTATGGACGAGAAGCACATGCACGAGGTAATATTTCACGTTAGATTTGATTTAATCTATCCAATCCTACACTCATGCTTTCAATATTTAAAGATGGAGTAACTATGTATTCCAGTAGATTCAATTCTAATATCTTGTTTATCCACCTTAGTAGTGGTTGATTGGGAGTTTCTATTTTTATAGACGAAAGTTCTAATTCAAGGTTTGTATGGTGAAATAGCTGAATTGTGGCTAGAACATAGCTAGCAAATTTTACTGATGAAAATGAGTGAAATGTCCGAAGTTTGTATTCTTGTTCCATCAATTTTTTTTTTCTGAAAACAATATCGCCCAGTCTTGTGTTCTGAAATAGTTCTCGCATTGATATTTCTGAAAACAGATATTGGTATGTCAGAATACGGTTCCATTTACAATATTAATCGATTCTGTTTGTCTTCTTCGGGCACGTCTGTAATGATCTTATTGTGTTTATTCAATAAATATCTCCTAGTTACAGACATTTATTAGCTGCTGCGTTTTTCTCTCTCCGAATCAATTTTAAATGAATATTGCCTATAATTTGTACAAAACCTATTCTTGACCCTATAATTAGGGATATCGAACTACTTCGCACCGTTACGTTGTGGCTGTCACTACCACCCTTAATGCTGACTGGAGGGGATGGTGGAGTCATCGCTGTAGCTTGGATTTAGGTTGATAGAAACCCAACCTTCTCCTTTCATCTGTATTTGACAACGAGTTTGTTGATACTGTAGACGCCAATACGATGATGGAGAAGGGGAGTTATTGATACGATTGATGCATTGGATTGAGTCCCGATAGCCAAGGGCTCTGCTAGTAATGAAGTAATTTGTGTTTGGGATTACGCCGTGTTTGAAATTAATCTCGAACGATCAAAGCATTCACTCCATGCCCGATAGAAACTATTAATCTGCTGACTGAGTTTTTTCACCCGCCATCCGACCCTACTCTAATTTTAATTTTGCTCCTCCCGCGTTTCAATAGCTGTCATTGCTTACCCATTTTCTAATTACCTTTTTCTCAAGATCCTTATTTTGTTTTATTTCTTCAATTCTATGATCAACCTAAACAATAATCGCGGAATATCCTGCGGCGTATAATGACGGAGTCTCCCGCTAGTGGACTTAAAGTGATAAAATTTCAAGGAGGAAAACGTAACGAAATTCGAACTCGGATCTTCCAGATTCACTCCTGGTGTTCTACCATTTGAAATACCGAGGCGTCTTGTTTCCCCGCAAATTCGGCTTATATGAAAAAAATACTATGGAAAAAGTGCAATTTTTTCAATATTTCTAGTTAACTTTTATTTATACCACGACTTTTTTTTTTACATAAAGTGAACCGGGTTTTGATGAGTAAACATCATCATCATCAGGCGTAAATTATTATGAATTTATCTTATTATTGTAACCCAGTTGCCTAACGGAGGAAGAGATGAATTTGCAGCATTCTGAAAAATAATTTAAGCCAAAATTGTAAGCCAACCGTGGCCTCATGGATAAAATCCTAACTTCGTTAAGGCCTAATTAAAATGAGCGTATTTCTTCGTTCGCTCTGCAGTCTTGTTGGCTGTACATATTAATTAGGAAATGGAGTCATAATGACGTTTCTCTATTTAACGCCGAATGTAAGCATTTTCATGGGTCTCAGAGTATCTAATGAAATGGGATTAGTTTTGTATATATGCTATAGGTTCACTTTCATCCGCCTCGACTTTGATTTAGGTACGCTTGTTTTTTTTCGTTTTGAATCCAGCCTTGCGGGAATGTGTGCCTTTACATCCTCTTTCATCTTGGCCTCTCAATCGAATTGAATTGAAACTTTTCATTTGAAGAATGAGAAAGTATTGGCGAAACTTAGATATGTCAGAGGGGTGGGGAGTATCATCCTCGTCGAGTGATAAGCCTTTTGAGGTCGTCGGGAATGATGAAAGAGTTTCCATCGACCCAAGCGTGTGCAGATGCTGCCGAAGTGGATTCTCACTACTCCATTGAATGCGCCTTCTTCTGGCCGCCAGCCAATGCCCAAGCCCGCAAAAATGGTCCCAAAGGAAAGTAAAGGGTTTTCTATGAAAATGAGATTTTTTCAACTTCTTAAATACCGTGAAGCCTTTGAATCAGGTGATAAAAGGCTCATTCTAGCTTTAGATTATTGCTGCACAGTACATGGGAGTACCCAGAATCAAAACTAGGGGAGGGGGGGCAAAACTAGCCGTGGTCGTTCAAGTCGTAACTTTTTTTCACAGAATAGGCTAATGCACTGAATTGTTGAGGCCTTTACTTTGTAGAATTCCATATTTAATGTTTGGAAGGAAATTTCTTAGCTTTTCTACAAAAACACACACTTTATTGCCGACTAGTTTCGGTTACACTGTACCATTTTCAAGACTAGTGATACACATCAGAATTTGCCGGTATATATACTCTGTGGTCGGGTGATTGCAAACCCTCCAATCACCCGACCACAGAGTATATATACCGGCAAATTCTGATGTGTATCACTAGTCTTGAAAATGGTACAGTGTAACCGAAACTAGTCGGCAATAAAGTGTGTGTTTTTGTAGAAAAGCTAAGAAATTTCCTTCCAAACATTGAATAGGCTAATGAAACCAAAATTTTTTAAGGAAATTATAACAGCAATTTATTAGTTTTGTAATTATTTGCTTGAAAAATAATGATTTTTATTTAAGTTCCATGTATTATACTAATATCATTTTTTTTCAAAAGGAAAATTTGTTCATAACTTTTGTTTTGAACTAAATTTATTTCAGGTCCTAGGGGAGGGAGGAGTTGCCCCCCCCCGCTGGGTACGCCCATGGCACCGTGTTCTTTACTAAAAATTTATTCGTGCTGTCTTCATTTTGCGTATATTCATGAAAATAATCATCTTTTTTTTACCCGTCATAAGTTAAGCATCTTAGGTTCGTCATCAGTTACGTATACTAGGTCAGTGGCTCACTTACGTGTTGCCATACGTCACTGGAACATATAATCTATTGGAAATGCTGAGCTAAGTATTCTGATTGATTTTACCTAATACTTGATCTAAAAATTGAACGCATTTTTCCTTTTCACGGTCATGATTTGGTATTTGTCATACTGATCGAAAAATTTTAGAAAATATTTTGTCACTGTAATTGAAAAGGAACGGTTTGAAGACTATGCAATTACCCAGAATTTTACTTCTACTCCGCCCTCTGGCTTACAATTCCGCTTTTGATCGGTATTCTGATTGGTAATATTAGCCTAGGATGAATTCGTGCATTAGATGGTTAATAGTTGCTGGAGGAGATTTTGTAATGAAATCGTATTCAATGTAGAAAGCTCTTCATCATGCCAGCACATCTTTCAGGCACATGTGAAAATATGATTTTGCTCTTGGCTGACCTGTATACCGTTTGCAATCCTCTTTAAGTACTCATGGTCCAAGGTGCTGATCACAGCTAAGTAACCGTGATATAAAGCTGATGGCAAATCTCCTGATGAAGATAAAATGGATCGACCGAATGAATGGTGAGGAAGTGCTAAGAATATATGATTTTGCGCTCGGCTGACCAGTATACCGTTTGCAATCCTTTTGAGTAAGAATGGTCCACGCGCTGACCACTGGTAAGTTAACGTGATATAAAGCCGATGGAAAAACTACCGATGAAATTAAAATGGATCGACCGTGAAAGTAAGTAGGAAGTGCTTCGAAGAGTGGGGAAAAAAGAGAAGTCTTAAGATTTCTAGGAGAAGAACTTAGTTGGCCACATTATGAGACATGATGGCCGAATGAAAAATAAAAATAGTTGAAGGACAGGTGGAAGGGAAGGAGGGCAAGGGACGGTCCCGTATGAGTTACATTGGCCAGGTTTTAAATGATGTAAAGGAGAAGAAATAGATTTTATGAAGGAGTTAGTTCCGGACCCCCCGGATTTCCCCCTGACTACAGCACTGGTCACGATGGAAATGCTAGCGGTTAGGATAGCGGAATGGAGAGCTGCGTCAAACCAATCGTAGAATTGTTGACTTATTATGACTACGGCATAATTTCTTCGAAGGCACAGGCCTCACATGATTTTGGAAAGTTTTTCAATTTAAATCGTTGTCTCGGGCGTGACTTTACGGAATCGATTGGACACAATGAAATGTGAAAAACATTATTATTCCACATAAATTTAATAATGTACCTACGATCTAGGTTTCGACGTGGTAAGTCGTCATACAGTCTAAAATTTATGTAGAATCATGAAGTTTTTAAAATTCATCATTATTGATTTCAATTATATGTCCCGATGCTTTCGTTGCTTGAGATCGTCGAGCGGATTTGCACTCTAAAAAACGCTTCTAAATGGAAAATTTGGAATGTTTTCCGGGGTAAGGAGGAGGAATATCAGGGGATTTGGAAATTTCCCGGGCAGCAGATCATGTCGGCAGTATTTAAGCGAAAGTCGTAATCAGCGGTGGAATCGTGAGTCGTCGGAAAATAGTTCCATATCATTATCACTCTGGTTGCGTACACTCTCAGATTACTAGGGTGGTCCGTCGAAATTCGATTCCAGGGGTTTTCGTAAATAAGAAGCATACCGAACGAAACGGTAATCCTTCACCACTCCAGATAAATAACAAAGGTTTCGTTAGTACTCAGGGTATCGAAGGCCATCGACCAGAAGCGTGCGCGGAAAAACCGATATTTTTATTTTTTTTCTTAGAGATGGAGGCGGAATACCACATTAAACTGCCATATAAAGTGGTTTTCGGAAAATTTCTCCAAAAATGTTCGTTAACTCACCTCCGTGAAAAATTTCGGCTCTCTAGCTCTTCTGGAAGTGGTAGGAAATTTGTTTATATCAGTGCGTGGATAAGTCAGTCGATTACACTTGGGGCTTAATATATTACGGAATAAATTGACATGCTATTCGAAAATAAAAGTAAAAATGCTTGGTATTTCATTTCATCTTACTTTGCCTAATTTTTAATATGCTCTAATATAATTCACGTTTCTTTCCATCTTGTATAATTTTACTTTAAATTGAACAAATGACTTTCTAAGTGATGAGTTTATTGTTTATAGTTGAGTTATATTCCACTATATAACATTAAGGAAAGAGAAAAGCCAGTTCTTTAAAAATTTTCTTCGCTGGCAGAAAATCGAATTTTGGTACCCGTGGATAGTCGTGTTTCGAGCACTTTTGGCTGAATCTCATTGAAGTACAGACGAAAATAATTGTGTGTATGGAATTGTAATACGTTTCAGCGTGAGTAATAATCTTGGAGAATCTGAATATGGAAGATAGTTGGGCATTGGCGTTATCGTGATACTGCGATTCGCTCTTCCTCGTCATCTCTCATGCGTCACAATGATGCCTTGGCATCGCAGATAACTTCTTCGACCAATGTGAAAACATCGGAAGGTCAACAGCAAATCTTTTATGTTTCCTCCTACTTCGCGATATCTCAACAGCGTCTGAGAGTGCACATTCGTCAAACAGTTATCCTTTTTCGTCCTCACGCTTTAGAGTGCATCTGTCCTCAACTGATAACTTCAAACTATCCGTATCTTTCGATCAACGATACATGTTTTTAAAACGCCGCTTGATTTTGAGAAAGGTATTATTTTTCATGTGACAACAGTAAGGTTACAATGATGCTTTACACTTCACACCCTTACTTCGTAATGCAACGAGAACGCGAACGTTATCGTTTATTCCATTACCCCTCAGCCCACTTGTTAACTGCGCGCCGCGTTGTTGTATATTCATACGTTTTCTCTTTGTACTCCTCCTAAGTTCTATATGCTTTGTTAATGGGCGGATTAAGTGTCGATACTGGTGGTAGAGGGCATGATGTAGCCAGAATCACTGTACGAAAATGTTAGAAGAGTAAGATTCCATCCGTATCGATGGCAGTTTTATACCTGTAAGTAGCAAAATAAAAAAAAGCTGAGTTTTATGTGTCCCATCGCGACTTCACCACAACATAGCTAGAGTGGATTGGTGAGTCTAAAATATTCCCTGAATCAAATAGCATACCAATGTGTTATAACGTGGTTTTATATCAAGTACAGTTGGTCCATAAGTACCAATGATTCAACTCGATGAACGATATGATGAACTCGATGATCAACGATATGAAAAATTTAGCAAAAATAATTTGAAATACAAAAGTGACGCTTTTTGAAATGCCTTATCAATGATAAGCTCAGGCATTCGAATGATGAAACTGAGATTCCTCAAAACTACCGCCCTTCTATAAACAATGGGAAAACAAAGTAAAATCAATGAAATTTGGCAACATAAATTTATTTCATTAAATTCAACTTCTCTTACATCGAAAATGGACATTTAGTTCAAGTTCCAAAAATGGACGAGATTCTCGGCATACCGAGACAAAATATATGTGTCAACTCAAGCAATTATAGGCAATAAATTTCCGTATGTTGCTTATACCCTATTCGTTCACTGGAAAAGTGAAGGCTATTATCCGAAGGGCCTTATTTGATGGTGCGGGAGTATCGCCGATGCCTTTGGTCATTGATCCTAAGTTGTAAGCAGATTGTTCGCTGCCGAGAATCCTGAAAGTAGACATCAGCGCAAATAAAAATTCTGGAGTTTTCATTTTTCTCACTCTCCCAGAATAGTTCTTAATTTAATAAACGATACTTGGCGACTTTTTACTGCGCCCAAGGCCATCTATTTCCGTCAAATTGATATTAAGCTAAAATCAACTTCTGTAGACTGTCATATTCACCATTTTCAACATCAGGATTTCTTTGTGGAATTACCTCAACCCGATACCCCTCCTCTTTTCTCAGTACATTTCCTTTCAGCCGATATGAAAACTAAGCATATTTTACCGATTTTTGTCTTTTTTTAAGGACTGATTTAATTACCAGGGATCAAATAAAGCATTGATCCTCGTTTTTCTAAGATGTATTTCAAGACTCTTTGAATTATTCTACTGCAACGATGTACCTTACCCTCTGTCGAGATGTGTTTACTTCTCTGTTTCATCACGGCGGTCTTATGAGTTACGTATTGATTCGCTCTTTGCCCTTTCTGACATCAGATGCGGGGTCGGACCATCACTCCACTATTTCTCCCTTTCATTCCGAATAGATATTAATGTGGAGAAGAAATGGAAAAGCCATCATCTCTGATTCTCTAAGTTTTTTTGCCGAATCTCGTTACATTTTGGAGATCGATTGAAAAATTCGGAACGAGAAAAAATTTGGAGGTATTAACTGAATTTCAGTGTGTACAAATCGTAATGGGTTTTAATGCCATTGCATTAATTAATAGTAGCAGGCGTAACTTTGTGGAATCCTTCATCGTAGGAATGGAAGGAATAATATCTTTGCTATTTCCACATGGTAATTTATTGAAACCATAACATTTAATTTTAATAATTAATTTATGAGAACAAAACGGCCGGCTAAAAATCGCCAGAGTCTCAATAAATTACCATGTGAAAAATTGCCAAGCTATAATTCCTTCTATTCCATAGCATTAGTTTTTTGCTGGAGGATGTTTTTTAAAGGATTTTCCTAATTTTTTTCGGTGTAAATCGTGACACATGCCATTTCAATCAATAAATCACTGAATCCAAGCCCAAATACACCCATGGGATATGTGTGCATATAATTTTAATACGATGGTATGGCAAAACCTTTTAGTGTGCGAATTCTCTAAAGAAAAAATCACATAAATTATGTAATGTTCTCAATAAATTCTTGCTATTTTATCTCTTTAATGTCGCGTATTTTTTAGAACTTGGGTGTCTCGTACACAACGTTACGTACGGGAAAATATCTAAGATTCAATAACTTATTATAATAGCTTAGTGGATTACCCGTAAGTGTGCCTATAAGAAGACTTGTACGCTTTATATTTAATGTTTTTTGAATAATTTTAATTTCCTTTTACAAACTGGTCTCCACTATATGTATAGGTAATCATTAAGACTGGCAATCGAATGGCATTGAGAATTTCCATCATAACTATAAAGTAGGAAAATATTGTTTAAGATTTCAATCTCATTAAAGTAGGATTAAAGAAATTTGACAATTCCGTAATCGAAAAGCCTATTTCAGTGAATTATGGTTGAGTAAAATTAAATTTTGATTAGGCTTTGTCTTTCAGAATTTATAAGGAAGGAAAATGATAGTTTTATTGGTATACTGCCCATTTTAATTTTTGTGGGTTTTGTCCCTATTTCTATGGAATGCTTCTATTATTATTCTTTCCTCCAATCCGGGGACTCTAAAGCAGATGGACCTCGGTGGATGGTATTTCAGTCAGATGAGAACAAAGCGGCCGGCTAAACATCGCCAGGGTGATCCCATTCCGCCGTGCTTAGCGTGACTATCAGAGAGGACTCCATGCATTCCCGAAATGCTAACGTAGATCGCTAGCCCTTCGCGTCCGACATTCGGCTTATTTTCCGTCTCGATTTCATACGAAAGCCATTGCAACCACGTTAGAGTCCTCTTCAGATTCCAGACAAGGCTGTTACAGGATAAAAATATTCGCACAATGGTAATGATGATTTAATATCTAAAAAACAGCGATAATGGAACAGATGTGTGACAATTTTTACCGGCCACAATTCTTATAGCCAGAAAGTATTTTGTTTGTGATTTAAAATGTTAAATGGAGAATGACATGTAGTAGCTTTACGCACACCTTTCGAGGTCATACCAAAGATATTTTTATCGTTTGTTAAAGGCATTCCACCGGTTTACGTGTGTTTACATTTTGAGAGTCATACATCCCAAATGAATTTTCTTCTTCATATACCAGTAAGATCGGTTCCATTTCATTCTATTTATTTTTCTAGTTAGTTATATTATTTTCTATTCCAGTGTTGTTGTCTTCCTGCCCGTTCCCTGCTTTCCTAACATTCTTCTCTTTAAAAAAATTCTCTTCCCGCTCAGTACTCGCTACATCCATGCCCTTTGTATCCTCCGTATCTTACTACGAAGTGTCCTCTCCGTCTAGCACTTCGTCATTCTTATTTCTCTCACCCCTCTTCACAATCTTAATTAACCTCTGTACCCACACCTGCGGTGTATTGTTCTCCTTTTTCCTCAGCGTCCTCGTTTCCGCACCATAAGGCACTATACTCAAGACAACGACTCTCTAATAAGATGTTTCCTCGTCATGAACGCGTCCTCATCTAACGCAATTCTCTTCCTGATATTCTAACTATAGAATCCGTTTTCCACTAATGTGCTGCTCAATTGAAAAATCGTGACTTAGCTTTCTTGAACGGTGAGGACTGACTTATTTGATTTGTTTATAGCTGTTGTATTGGTCACAGATATTTTTAGGGCCTATGATGATATTATACGCGTGCTAAATTGGACATCTTCGGCATTTGCGGAATTTCTTGAAGCACGGCATCGTACTTTTGAAAGCTGCTGGTCGGTGTGCAGTTTTGAACCTGTTTAAGATCCCGAGAAGCAATCACTTTTATTACTCGCAGGAAAATAAAATTACTTTTCGACAGGATTACTTTGTGGAACTTTTTCCCGATAGGAATAAAATAAAACTTATAAATTTCCATCACGAGAGAACAAGGTTTCTTGGTATGATTTCAGCGATTCATGGCCATTATGAAGAGGTCACAACCACTGCGATTGTGTCGTATGGATGTCGTCGTAGTCGGCTGGAAACAATACAATAACCTCTTGGTAATAGAGATAATTCGCTGAAGTCGGTCGAGGACAAACAAAACCTTGGTGTCTTGTGTAGAAAACTTTATTCTATCCCCAATATCGGAGTGCAAGTTAAAAATCATTCGTGAGATATACATAGAATTATTTCCAGTAATAATTAATGAATATATGAAAAAGAATCCTAACTATGATTACGGGGAAACAAATGTTTTTGAGAATATTGATAAAAACTGAACTGAGCGAGAAATCTTGCGTAAACTGTTTACAAAGCATTATTTCCATCTGACTATGGCGACTTCCATTCGACTCGATCGCAGTGGTTGTGACCTCTTCATAATGGCCATGAGTCGCTGGAATCAGTCCAAGAAACCGTGTTGGCTCTTGAGGAAATGTATCTCTTATAATTGCTAATAATATATCCTCTACACGATTTTCACGTACTTTAGGTGGGTATTTGAATTAAAGTTGTTACCTTGTTATCTTCTAAAGACCCAGAACCCAGTGGCGTAGCCAGGATTATGAATTGAGGGGGTTTACCGGAGATTTCGGGGCCTCAGGAAACACCCTAAGGAAAGTGGGGGGTCCTCCCCCGGAAAATTTTGGGATTTTTGATGCTGAAAATGTGGTTTTAGGACTCACAAACAATAATTTTGTACGAGTATTTATTAAAAGTTATTTATTGAGGCCATCTAACTCGTTTTTGGCCCCTCTTATAAGTTTCAAGGGGGAGGGTTTTACCCGGAAACCCCCCCTCCGTTTCTAAGCCACTGCCAGAACCCTTTCAACTAATTTTTAAAATAGCTACATTTGTATAATATCTGCCGTATTGTCTGTTAATTGTCTTCTGCCGTGTAATTTGTATTCTATCGGCCGTGAAATCTCAGTGCCGATGTAGGATGTCGGAAAATGTAAATGAATGAAAATATAATATTGAATTCGAGCATTTCTATACTTTATGGAGGAATAAACTAATTGCATATTGAGGAATACACTACGTTAGACGTTGGAAATATTTTATCTAGTAGGTAAATGGAATTGTTTTTAAATGATAATTCTTTTTGCATTGTATTTATGTACTTCGATTATTTAGCATTCAGAGTAATAACATCATTTTGGAGTGTTCCATTCCGGTAATGATGCAACTGAGGTGTGCTATCGGATGTAAATGCCTTGTTAATTCAAATCCTAGTCATGCATATTGCATGAGGAGGTTAATTTCATGCGACGCAATCAATTTTGACTCAGTCGCGTCAGTTTTAATGACTCCGATAATAATAATAATCGATTGCTTACGCACGACTTCTATCTTCGCCTCAAGTTCAGCGCTCTTATCTCTCGGGCAGTGCAGTTTTTCCTTATGTAATAAATGACATATTATTTCAGTTGAGAGATAATCTCCCTAACGGTGTCGCTTGGATAGGCTAACAGAGAAGTTTGATATTACCGTCATCAGTTTACGTTAGGGTGTTCTATCCTTAAGTTTCCCGGATATCAATGATATCAGACAATTACTTATACCACTTATTTTATATCAGAGCGCGACCCGGGTTTCAACGAATAATCATCATCTTCTGGCGCAAATTATGAATTGTTTATCTTACTATTGCTACCTAGTTACTTGATGAATTTTATTACGGACGCCAGAATAGGGGAAAAAGATGGGTGGAGATATTCATTTATAAGAGTACTGTCCTGACTTTCAATAATTTTTAAAATTTCTAACTGCTCCCTAGAGTCCAGTACACGGCGGTCATTGCAAAATTTAAAATATTCATTTTAAAATCGCTCCTATGGGAGTTGCATATTAAAATTCATCAAGTAACTAGGTAGCAATAATAAGATAAACAAATCATAATTTGCGCCTGAAGATGATGATAATTCATTGAAACCCGGGTCGCGCTCTGATAAAAAATAAGTGGTATAAGTAAATTGTCTGATATCCAGGAAACTTATAATGGAATACCACAAAGTAAAGCAAGAGTTAGTGAATTTTGTTCTATCTTTTTTAAAAAAATTCGAACGTCCTCGAAATTTACATTGGGCTTGCTCAACACTTGGGCTTGCTCTTTTTAATTCTCAAGGGTGTTGGTGTTCAGTGATGGATCCAGAATAGGGATACGGGGAGCTTGGTGGGAAGTCTGGGCAGCCTCTCAGCAGAAGTGGATGTCCGGAGGTTACGAATTTTTTTAACATTTCGAGGCTTGTGACAACACTTTTAGGTTGTCTCATTACTAATTTTCCAAAGAATTAAGTTTTTAAAACAAACATGCACATTTTTGGTAATGTTACCTCATGGTAAGTTTCTATAATGCATTAAGTTTTCATGATGAAAGATATGAAAATGCTTTCCTCTCCTGTATGTATCCGATAAATGAACACAACAACCATTCTATGTAGTCTAAATGGTGTAGGTACTTCAAGGGGGGCTATGGCCCTCTATATGGCCTATATATGGCCCTCTACGGCTACTCTCTGGATCCGCCACTGATGATGCAAGAAATAAAGAGACTAGTATTGGTCTATTTTTCTATCTGTCGTCTACTTTTCAAGGTCATCGCGGCTATAAATCGACGTTCTTAACCCTTTCGTTGACGAGTTGATGACGTCAAAAACTCTTGCCGAGCCAATAACCGCTTCTTCCCTGGTCCTCGCGTATCGGCCTCGTGTGGTCCGTTGTTCTTCACTCTCTTATAAGCGACTTTTTCCCTGAACAAAAGGTCCACCGTTATTCATATTTTAAATTGTTAGTTTTCGTGATTGTATTACCTTGTGTCGTGATATTAACCCTTTGCTGACATGAATGGAAAGCTATTTATGCGAGGGCAATGTTTCAAGAGATTACCTGATTTGCCGTCTACTCGAAGTTAGACCTGATGCTACGACAAGCCTAGTGCTCGTAGCACTAGACTTGTCGTAGCACATTTTTGGTAATGTAATGAGTCAGTCTCGACGTTGGACCGCAAAGGGTTAATATTTCGCAGTTCAAACATTCAAATAAACTGGTTCACATTTTCGAGCTTCTTTCGAGAGTTTTGTCAAACTGAGATCTGGATCATCCTCTAATTTTAGTGGTGGAGGGTAGATAATATCAAACCATCGGCATTAGCAAGTGACGGAGGAGACAAGGAGGCTTTTTAGTGTAGAAAATCGTTTCCTGCATAGTTTTTTGAAACTTTCTAACAATTAATTATTTTTTAAAAGTATAATATCGATTAAGGTGGGCTTAGATTGCTTGAACAATTGACAATGGGTATCTTTAAGAGCGACACAGAGAACATAATATTAGAGCCACACTATATTTCCAGGTCCGATAGAAGCGATAAATTAAGAGAGATGTTTTGCCAAACGGATAAATATGGCAATTCGTTCTTCCTCCGAACCATAAAGGACATTAATAAACGCTAGTCCCAACTTCGTTAGAGCACTTCATTTTTTTTAAATCTTTAAACGGCTGGTGTCCTAACACCCCCTGTCACACGCATTTTAGGTGGCTTGCGGGGTATTATGTAGATGTAGAACACTGTTTTCAACATCCCTTCCCCGCTAAGTGCCTGCTCCATCCACACCTTCTGACGCCTCCGTATCTTACCTAGAATAAACAATTATATAAAAAAGTCATGTTGTACCTATATTGAGTATCTTATTGAACAACTCACAGGCCTCAAGTAGCCTTTGTAGAGGTCAAATTGAAATATATTCTTGAACCAGGCTCCCCGAGGGCACATATGTGGGCCACCATGGCAATCCAAACCCGAACGAGGGAGTATGATGAGCGCATGGACCAATTTACCCGAATTCGGTAAAGATAGCTGATCGAGCGGCGGCAGAAAAATGATTTTAAGGGAGTAAATAACGATTTCGTTTTCCCTTCTCTTCTTCTGGTTGAATTTCGCGATATACCGATTTATCGATTGCGATGTTCGTGAGATAAATTCGTTGGTTGATTACTCAGAGGGGCAGCCGATAACATGGGCCGTTCGTGTCATCGAAGAGTTAGTCCTGTGTTGGCGGGGGTAAGTATTTTTGGAAAACGCGATGGGCTGAGAGGAAATCTGTGCTGGGATTAGCCGATGTGCCACTCTTGAAGTAACATGGCGACCAGATAAGAATTGGAAGTCCTTCGAAAAATCTACATACTAGCCCTTGGCACGAATTCGAGCTTTCTTGGTCACTTTGGGAGGCGCCGAAACAAAACTCAGGATTATTCGTTGATACTATGGGTAAGAAATTTCCATCGGAATTAAAATGAGGAGGAATAGTTTTGAACGATTTCCATCATAATTATCTCAGGTCAAGAATCCTAATATAGATTTAGCGCAATCTCCACTCAGTTCTTCTATCAGCTGATCTTCAAACTTACATATTTCTTCTCTTACACATCCTTCTTCAACTGTTCCATATATTTTGTTCTAGGCCTTCGTTTTCCGTTCTTGCCATCTACTTGTCCCTCGACGATTTTCTTCATGAAACCATATGTCTCAAGATGTGGCCTTTATATCAAGTTGTTCCGTCTTCTCATTAAGGTTTTCATGAGGCTTCTCTTCACTCCTATTCTTCGTAAGACTTTCTCATTACTAATTCCATTTCCATTGGTTAGAAATTTCCATTGGAATTTAAATGAGAAGCAATAGGTTTGAACGATTTCCATCATAATTATCTTAGGTCAACAATCCTAAAATAGATTTAACGCAGCTCTCCACTAAGTTCTCCTATTAGGTAATCTTTTCAAACCTAAGTATTTCTTTCTTTTCACATCCTTCTTTACCTGCTCCGTTTATTTTATTAAAATATTTCCTTCTCCATTCTTGCCTTCCACTTGTCCCTTTACGGTTGTCTTCATCAGGACATTATACCTCAAGATATTCTCTTCCATCCTCCTCAATATGTTTTTCTTAAGGCTTCTCTTCTACTCTGCTCTTTTTGGACTTCCTCATTGCTCCCTCGGCCGATCCATGTGATTTTCATCATTCTTCTGTCGCACAGCATTTCGAATACCTCCACCGTTGATTTTTCCGCTGCTGTCATTGGCCATGAACAACATTTAAAATTTTCTGTCCCTTTGTCCAAAACTCGATCGCATTATGTATAGAGTCACCGAATATTTCGTAAATCGTAACGCCGTAACATATAGTTCAACTGCTATTAGCTACCGATATTTCTAATGTAATTTTCAGCAAATGAGCCCATTGTTGGCAATTTTCATTCGGGAAATTGTAGGAAATTTTCATTCGGAAAATTGCCAGCAATGGGCTCATTTGAGGCTGAAAATTTTATTAGAAATATTGGTAGCTAATAGCAGTTGAACTATGTGTTACGGCGTTACGAGTTTGGAAATATTCGGCGACTCTATACTTAATGCGATTGAGCTTTGGACAAAGGGACAGCAAATGTTGAAATGCTGTAAACGGAATAAAAACATCTAATAAGAAATGAATGAGTTGATTCAACACTTGAGTATTGAACTCAATCAAAACTTAAGTTTGAATCAAGTTAGCATTCAGTTTCCTATTAAATGAAAAATATTGTAATCCATACTATCAAAGATTTAAAAATTGATTTTTCAAGGATGCAAGATAGTTATTGAGGGATAAATTCCAGATTTAGGTTTCGGGTGGTATAGAGTTAACTCAGAAAAAGAGACTGATGGAGACAGTATTGCTTCATGCGGCTGTATAACAAGATTAGAAATTCAAACAATTTCAAATTCTACACCTGAATTGCTTTTTTCACATTTTTTTGCGTATTCGTAAAATCATTACGTTTTTAGAACGAGTGCATTAAATTATGGCTGTGCAAGTGTAAGAGGTATTTCAGTTGTGATTGGGATATTGGAAGTACCTAATACTTTTAATTATTCAGGAAAAAACCGAGCGATGGCTGGAAAAAATCAACTTCTTCACGAATGTGCGCATGGATCCTTGATTCCATTGTAAGTCCCATGTACGGCCGCCTATTCTTACGTTCTTGAGTTAAGAATAAGAGTTTAAACCCGTTTTGGGTTTGCACTAAGAATCACCAAGAGATGAAAATAGCTATTTTTTTGAGTGCCTTATCCGAAGACAGCAATTAAAAATCTTGATAGCATAACAACCGACTGTATAAAAATGATGTATTTGAGCGATTTAACGAGTTATTTACTTGTTCCTATACACCCGGAAACAGTCTCCGTGAGACTTTTTCATCGTGCGAATATCATGAAACAATGAGAAATTGTGAACACTGCTGCCCTGGATGTTTATTACCCAGGAGGAACTCGAACGTTCGATCTTCAGTTTTGCAGGCGAGGTCTTATGCTTGCCGCTCCCGAGGCAAGCATATATATAAATTATAAATGGAGTAAGTCAGGGTCTGATTTCATAGTTATATGACATTAAAGGATTAAAAAAACTTCATGATATATTTTCGACTCTTGGAGATTCATACCAAAAATGAACCATTCAAGTATATATTTACATGTGGGTAAATTTTTCTCGTGATTCCCACCGGATTAATTTTTCCATAATAGCCAGCGTTTCAAGTTCCGACGCGGGGCTCATCCTCAGGACTGAATGTTCGTTTTATTTGTTTGTACAAACAAATAAGGACATATAAATAAAAGAACATTCACATCTGAGGATGAGCCCCGAGTCGGAGCTTAAAACGTCGGCCATTGTGGAAAAATTGGCTCGTTGGGAATCCCGAGAAGAGTTTACCAACATTATTCGCCGGGAAAGCATCAAATCATTTTTCATATATTTAAATTTCTGCATCGATGATGACGATGCATTTTAATCTAATAAACTTAATTTTTTGCTTGATTTATACGAGATATTTAGTGCATTCGTTGTACATGTATACTATTTATCCCTGAAATCCTTTCAGCTCGCAACGCTCCTTTTTTGCGGCAGGAAATGGTTTTTTTCGCTCTGCGATACGATCCATCGAATGAAACGGAGCCCTATCCCTTGTTCCAAATGCATGGGAGACGAACATATTTAGGTGCGAGCCTACGGTGTAAAAAAGATCCCGTTTATTTTTTTTATTTTTGCTATTCCATCCTGCTTCAATTTCCAATTTGCAAAGAGTAAAGGGTGAAAGGAATGCCTGAGGAAAAAAGGTGAAAATGAAAAGAGAAAAAGTCTCTCTTTCCTTAGAATCCGTTGTCTCACGCACTAGCGCGGCTGTCTGCCCTTTTCACCGCGCCTATTCAAACGCAATGATTTCTTTTTTCCATATCCCACCATTAACCTCTCTCATTCCCGGTATCTGCAGGCTTTCTCTCCCCGTCTCTCTCTCTCTCGTGCTGCAGGGTTGGAATGGACTACCGGGATGCGAGGTTGAAATCGGGTACTCTCTCTCTCGCGCGCGCCATCTGAAGGCTTGCGTTATGTGCGCTCACTGCTGCACCAGCCGACGCGAGTTTGGCCGCTGAATGGCATCATTAGGGTTTGCCTGCTCTGTTAGCAGTCGGACATCATTCTCTCTCCCTCGACTAATGAGGTCTCGAGTTCAATGCCGCCTCGACTTGGGAAGAAAAATGTAACTGGCTGTGTAATGTGTGTGTGTGTGTGTGTGTGTGACTTGGCGTCAATACCCACTCGCCCACGCATCGTAGGTGTAGCTGGCAGTCATGTGCATATTGGAATGCTGCGGTCCGGAAAAACGGTTTGAAAGTCAATTCAAAGGAATTCTTGCTGAGAAGCTAGAAATAAATAATAAGATAGTTCAATACACTCAGGGATGTCGACTCACAAAAAAATATTGGGGATTGCCCCGGGAAATTTTATAAGTAGGGAGTTTTAAGTTTTTTAAGCATTTTAGAAGAGTTATGTGATCCAAATTAGAACCCTGATAACTCGAATCTCGATATCTGGACAATCCGGGGAAAATGTACAAGCC
This sequence comes from Ischnura elegans, assembly GCF_921293095.1. Lineage (NCBI taxonomy): Eukaryota > Metazoa > Arthropoda > Insecta > Odonata > Coenagrionidae > Ischnura > Ischnura elegans. The sequence continues at coordinate 81,402,268 of NC_060252.1, read as the reverse complement.
TGACACACTTTTTCCTCACACCCAAAACGAATTTTTGAGGCGGCTCGGGCCCCCTCAGGCCCCATGGAGTCGGCGCCACTGATTACACTACAAGTTCTGGCCAACAAAAGTGAATCTTTTTAATCCTGCGTTACTTATTTATTTAATTTTTTCCAACTTTCCCGTAAACAGCACAGAAAGGCCTTTTACAACGGGGGTTCCAAAATCAACAAAGTATAGCTCAAACATCCATGCCCTACGTAGGGACCACCTCAGGGGCGCCGACTTATAAAAAATATTGGGGGGGCCCATACCGCGGGTCTTGCCTCGGGAAATTTTCTAAATTTTAGATGAAAAATAGTGAGTTTTAAAGTTTTTTAAAAGCCTTTTCGAGGGGTCATATGATCAATATTAGAACCCCGAAAACTCGACTCTCTATAACTCGACACTTCGGGAAACTCTACAAGCCTGACACATTTTTTATGTCATTCTTCCATTCTTATAAAATTAGTCATTCTTCCATTTAAAACAACCGGGAGGCAGGTTACATCCCTCTTGGCCCGCCAGTTTGTACCCGAAGGTTCACGCACCGGGAAAAGTTCAAAGTGTGTCGCAGCCCCGAAACACTATCACGATTCACACCACTTTTTTCAGTTAACCTGTTTAATACTGTAATAATTATTTGTTTTATATCATCACTGAATTTATTTTAAAATGTAACTATCGTCAAACAAGGAAAATAAAAAATACCAACATATTTTTGTGATTTTACAAAGCATAACATAACTTAATTAATTTCTTGAATTATTGGGGGGGCTCCGCCCCCCCAAACGAATTATTGAGGGGGCTCGAGCCCCCTCAGGCCCCATGGAGTCGGCGCCTATGGACCACCTACTCAAGCGGGATTCAAACTCACGACCTACGATTCGGCAGGCGATAACTTTACCCACCACCACTGAGGCCGGCAAAGAAGCGATTAAATTAATATAATAATGATTTTGAATTTCGCAAAAAAATTTCGAAGGACAAACGAACCTATCAACTCAGTGCACATATTTCAGCACTAGAAAATTCAACGCCATTGCTAAAAAATTATAGATTTTAAAAAGTAACAGGATTAATCTCAATATTGTTTTTTTATTCTGCTTCAATTCTTATGCTCATTAGTTACTTCAATAATTGATTAGTTTTTATACTACATTTTCAGGATTAATCATGTGATTTTAAGCTGGAGATAATTTGAAGTTGCATCATCGTGAGCTGAAATCTTTCTGGAATTCATACTAATACTAACGTTATGAATGGAGTCCATTAGTTAGGGGAAAATCTGCTAAATTGCAGGAAATGGTGTGATTGATTGTCAAATGAGAGCTGGATTTGTGAGATACTACGGTATGTTAAAGTAAAAACATTTAAATGGAAAATTTGGTAAATGTGTTGCACTCCGTCATCCTTTCGCGATTATGTGGCCATTTCCGCACAATTTGTTTTTATTGGTCCCTTATTTTGTTTTAATTTCTGCTGTTGTATGTGCTAGAGTTGGATGCAATTTATTTCCATCTCCATTTCATAACCTGAAAGTTTACCTAGTCAACTTCTGGCAATATTATGTTTATGCATGAATTTAATGGGTCAAATTTACCGTCCATTTCCAAAGTCATAATTAGTATGGTAATAAGACCACGTACTCATTTCCTAATTTGCAATTATTTCATTTCACTCAAACTCTGCCTAACCCAGTTGACCATTCAAAATTTGATGAAAATTATTGTCGTGTTTCCTTCCTTCCTAAAAATACCACTTGAAGCTTTCTGTGACCATCGAAAAAAAAAACAAATGAATAAGATAAGTTTCGCAAACATGAAATGTTCGGGTAGGAATTAGCGTATATAAATGTTTGACAACTTATTTTAGTGCTAAAATCTTTGTAATCATGCTTGGAACCAATTAAATTGATGGGTATTATTTTAATTGTTGAATTTTTATAAAATATACCGTTAAATCCTCAAGCTTAAAATATTTAAATGACTGTAAAATTTTTATTATAATTATTTTAATATTGTATTAATGTATCATTTTAATTTAATGTTTTTATATTATTGCAATCAACATAATAATGAAAAATTAAGAAGCATTATGAATAATATGTCCAGTATTCACCAAAATTGGGAATAGAGAAATATTCTATTGTCCCAATAATTTGAAGATTCTCTTCGGCGATAGTGTAAGCCATTAAAAGCAAAGAGTTGAGAGAGGAGTTGACTGTAGTTAGGATCAATGAAGGCGGAAGTATATATTAAACATATTCAGGGCTCGGGATTAGCGGAGCGAAGAAAAATATATGAAGGTGTCATTCAATAGAGGTGACGTAAATATACGATAAGAACCAGAATAAATAATCTGCAAAGTTCCTGGTGCTATTATGTCCTTCGCTCGACTCCCGGTCCTGGTGAAACTTTTACTGCGGAAATTTGTTTCTTAATCACAAGATACTAGATCGATGATGAAACAGTAAATCTCATTATTCCGCTTTAACAAAGACATGTACTCCTTGCGAGCAATTCAAAGTCATGAGAAGCTTAAGTAATCTGATCTCACGAAATCTTATTTTAAACTGATCACGAAAGGGTCGAAATATTTAGAAAATGACGCTGATGCATGAGTATATTATTATTCGATTGTTATAAATGAACCGGAATACACTCCCCTGCATCTGCCACTAGAACATACAACATCCGAAATTTAAACAAAACAAGGAGCAAAAATAAGGAAGGTGGGAGGAAGTGGTCATATGCACGCGAAAGGATGCTACTACGCGAAAGAGTGCTACAAATTTAATGAATTTTCTATTAAAATATTTTCACTATAGCACACCGTAGGAAATCGCAACATCAGCTCTCATTTCATAAAAATCAATTACTATTTAGCAGATTTTCACCTAATTAATGGCGTCTGTTCATAACGTTAGAATTTTCAAGTGTTTAAAAAAGATTTCAGCGCGTGATGATACTATTTCAAATTATCTCAATTTCACAGTTTCCTTATATTTAGCAAAATTTCACTTAACTAATCCATAACGTATGAATTTGTGTAAATTCATGAAAAAAGACAAATATTTGATCAGTATAAAATGTAAAAATGTCATGAGTGTCAGGAAAAAACAAAGATTTGAGGTGTGAATTCGTTATTAAATGAGGAATGATTACTATCCTACTATTTAGCATATTTTCACATAACTTATGGTCTCTTTTCATAATTTTAGAATTTGTATTAATTCATAAAAAAGACAGATATTTCATCAGTATAAAATGTAAAAAATATGACGGGTGTCAAGAAAGAAACGTTAATTTGAGGTGTGAATTCATTCATACAAGAGGAATTAGTACTATCCTACTATTTAGCATGTTTTCACCTAGCCAAGAAAGAAGTATTAGTAGCTATACGTAAGGAATTGGTACTATCCCACTATATAGCGAGTTTTCACCAAAATAATGGTCTCTATTCATAACGTTAGAATTTGTATGAATTAAAAAAATACAGGTATATGATTAATAAAAAAATGTCGTGAGCATCAAGATAAAACATCGATTTGAGGTGTGAATTCATTAATTCACGAGGAAGATTTCCAAATCGCGCTTTTTTTGAGTCGAGCTGAATTCGAGGAGTCTTACCTACGTATATACTCAAAATTTGGCCCACCGCATTGATCGCGGTGGGCAGAACTGCTTCATCAAGCTCTATTGAATTATGTGAAAGTGTTCGGCGGGTTGGAGGCGATAAAGCATTCCGACCGTTAAGAGAGTCCTGCGCCCACGGGCAGTACGGGGTGGGGGTCGGCCAGATAGTGAATCCTTCCGGCATGGCGAAGGGGATTTAGCGAGCGGAACGGGTCCCTTGCCTTGGTGCATTGCCAGGGGCATTCGAAGGGGGTCGCCCCAGTTTCCTTTTCCCATCTCTACTCCAACCCTCATAATCCACTCCTCTTCTTGTCCACCACCTCCTCGTGTTTTCTTCTCTCTTCCGTCGGATGATTCTTAACTTTTAAATTCAGCTCCTACTCCTTAGAGGCTTATTGCCTTCACGTCCCGTCAAAATGACCCTTAGTTGATCATATTCTCCCTTCGGATAGATATATGTTATGTATAATCGAGAAAATCCGCCTTAAAAGATTGAGCCAAATATATGATCAATTATGGGTGAAAATGAAAAACTCTAAAACAAGTCCTTAAAAAAAAAAAAAAAAAAAAAAAATAAATAATCAAGAAGTGTATCTATAATGACCATATTATCGTTTCTATTGCCTCCATGATGACTATTTTGCCTTTATTATCGATATCGACCGCAACATTTTTCTCAGTTGCTTTTATGAGTGTTATTTTCATATTTTAAAACTGAATAATATTCGTTTACTATTTTTTAAGTGCGTTACTTCATCCGTACAGGTGAGAATTTATGGGTTCCACAAGCTGAAATTTTAGGATCACTTTTCGTGTCACTAAAAATTCACCAACCAATATCTTTAAATTATGTATGTACATATCTTAATGAGAGTCTCAACCATTCACACGCCGCGCTGGTTTCTTTTTCCCCTGAATAAGTGACTCTAATGCTCAACTTTTTATTCAGACAACCGTAGGCAATTTACGACCTAGTTCCCATCTAGGATAAGCTCAGCGGGATGACATTATGCTTCTCAGTACTAAATTCCTTGCGGTGTGAATCTTTATCAAACGTATTCGTATACTAATTTTTGGGTGTTTTTCTTTATCCATTCAGGCGTGAATGTACGAGTTCTAAAAGTTGAAATTTTGTAGAGTTGGAGATAAAATTTTCCAGTGAAAGGGTAAATATAATGGAATTTTGTTCTTTGAATTAGCCTGGATATCTTTTCGTGTCCCTGAAAATTCACGTCCAATTTGTTTAAATCATGTACCTCAAACTCCCCTCTTATCGATTAAATCATCAGCAAAAGCTAGAAGTATGTCTAGGATGACTTTCTTATCGTCTCTATTGTGACTGTTTTGTCTTTATTATCGATCGCGACCGCAAAATTCTGCTAATGATCAGTTGCTTTTTCCGGTGTTATTTTCATATGTCTCTACAGTTTGTTTCCACGAAACACCCTATATTCCCAGACACCTTTCACTTTCCAAATGAGTAGAAATTGATTGCCGAAAGAGTTTACTGCTGGTTTACGGAATATTTTTGGATCGTTAATTCTGGAGGCCATATTCCTTTGTCCCTATATTTTAAGGATTAATGAAAATCAATAGGAGTTCATTTTTTATACGCTATCTATGATGGCGTATATCAGATGCAAATGTCTTAATATCTTTTTCCAAAGTCACGAAAGAAAGGTAAAATAAATAATATGTCTCTCTGTGACTTATCTTTCATTTTTATTCCTCTGGATTGCATTCACGGTTGCGCATTGTTTTTAAATTTTTTTAACGTTTGAAGTGAGTTTAGTATCTTTAGCGTGAAGAGACTTGTTATTGAGAAAAATAGGTAATCCAATCGTTAATATAGCGGAAAAATCATACTTGGCTCCTCCAGTCACTACTACTCAATATCGACCTTCGGTTTGAAACACTGAGTGAGTTACTTAAAGTATCTATGTTCTTTTTTTGTCAAAAAGAATGTTAAATTTGCAATAAATATTATTTCCAAGCAATTTTAGGACAAATTTTTTCTTTTTGAACTCAAAGAAAAATCATACATTTGAGTGCGGGAAAAAGTGACCCGCGGGAAAAATTATTGTATATCACTTTCATGCGTGGTTTTTGCAAGAATAGGAATTGAGGAGGTTATATTCTATTCTTATATTTAATGCAATGATTTAAAAGAACCTATCCTTTGATACAATCATGTTTTCAACTGCCATGACAGTGAAATCAGTTTGAATCTCGAGAGAAACTTATTCGATATGAAGTTGAAGCTTTCGCATGAGTCAATGCACGACTTCATTGAGATGATGAGAGCTTGGCTTAAATCGATCGTGAAATGCCGGGATGAACACGAAAGAGCAATCCGACTGGGAACGTAAACGAAGTCCACGTTGGCTGAACACGCGGCACTAGACCACGTAATCGATCTGACGAAAAGAACACTCGTCGCCAAAGCAAAAGCTTTTCAACAGGGACCCGCCAGAGAAGCGAAAGGAATTCTAAAGGGAGAGAAAAATTTTTTAACAGGGAGATAGGCCTCAATATAAGCCACGCGTGGCTACCAGTAATTCCGAGAAACAACGTCGACGTCATCAACCTCCCCTCTAGCTCTTCCCACTTTCCTCTTATCCTTCCTCTACCACCTGACGCGTACAACATATGAATATAAATAAAGAAGCCATGCCTCACTATATTCTCACCAAAAAGTGATCTACCTCGGTCCGGAAACGTTGGGGCCACCCAAATAGTGACTGGTAGAATTAGCCTGAAAGTTATTCCTTGTAATCTATAATACTTTTGTAACTTTAGACGTTTGTTTTGTTCCAAATCCTCTTTATTTTCTTAAGGATAACTTCTTTTTGTCACACTGCTTCGAACAACTTTCCTCTCTCCTCAACAATACCCCCTCTCCTCCCAACAACAACTCCCTAGCTGCATCAAAATCAACAATTAACAAACTTGGCATCTTATGCCTCGTTCACATTACGATCGTCCGAGCCGTCGTCGGAACTATCGTGCATTCACATTACGATGGTTGAAACCTGTGCTGCTCTCTAGTGCTGACATCTAAAGTGAACGGGAAATTGATGATTAGCAAAGCTGTTGATATATTCATGGTCAAGATATTACTGTTTTCAACGTGTATTTACCGAATAATTTTTCTTCCGCCCATATTCTTCCTTCCTAGGACAAATCCATGAAATGTCCATGAAAAAAATAGAGCTTCACGAGCATTTCGTCTTTCTCTTGTCGCTTCCGTTTCCGGTCTCCCAGCGCCTAACCATCGTAAAGTGGCAACGTTCGGAACTACGTCAACTATAGTCAGAACTTGCATTCACACGGCTAGTTCGGTCAACTATCGTTAGGACGACGGCTCGGACGATCGTAATGTGAATGAGGCATTATAGTATGTTACTTTTGGGAAATGCTGCGTGAAAATCATATCCGGCTAAGGGTATAACCACAGTCTAGCCATTCTCCCTATTGAAATTAATGCGTATTTTTGCTATTTTGACGGTTTTGTATACAAGGCCTTGAAAGGTAATCTTCTATCTTCACCAACAGCCGTGTATGATTGAACATTATTTTATGTGTAGGCGTAATATTCAGCGACCGCTGATGCGACCCATTTATGAAAGGAACGTATAAGATAGACAAAAGAAACTACAAAAATCTTAAAACAAAAATAAAATGTTACAAATTTCATCGACATAATTTTACGCACGTTTTTACTTTAAATTAAGGATTACAATGTTACGGATCCTGTATCTACCAGTTTAAGCTACATTATGGTTGAATATGCCTCTTTCCCGGCGATTTTAGAGACTAACGGAGTAAAACTGGCTGGTCAGCGTGCGATATTACTTGAGCAATCAAGCTGACCTAAAGCCCCAGTACAGTGTGGCATGTTTAAAAAAAAATATATATATAATCTCCTTGGCCGTCAAAAAAGCGTAAAAATAAAGTAGAATAATCTTTTTTTCAAACTTTCGAGGGTAAATTATTTTCATGACTTTCATTCTAAAATTTGCGGGGCGCTATGTTGGGCCTCATAAACTCTTTGGATTAAAGATATTGTCTTAATTGGAAATACACCAAAATTTCTTTTATAAGTGCATGATAACGATAGCGATAGAAATGTGTATTTTCATGGCTTAGCAAAACTGGCATCGAGGTCAATTAACGGAAAATCCTTAATGACCTTGGTAAATTTTCGGGAAAATCTGGATATTGGCCTCGCAAAGATTAGCCAACTGATAGCAGCGTGTACTTATCTCGGACCTAAATTGACTGCGCATAAAATTCTGTGAGTGCGATAAATATCCAGTTACGACTGAATAAGCGCATTATCTCTGGTCACATGCTTTTTGCCTCATTAAAATATGAATATTGATATGATTTTCTGGCAGCGCTGGTCAAGAAAAGTTTTCTTTCCACTGCTGAAAATATTTGCGATAAAGAATATTGCTTTTAGTGGTGTATGCGTTAGTGAGGCTAGTGGTTCTATGACCATTCTTAGTATTTTTTCGCTAAGCAATTAATCCGTCTTTCGATTGTTTTTGAAAGCGCACTTTATTTATTTTATTAATTCCCATACCACCGAAAACAAAAAATATTGGCCTTTAAAAAAATTATAAAGTGGTGTCTGCTTTAGTGAGGATGGTGATTCTATGACCATTCTTAGAATTTTTGTTTGCTAAACATTTAATGCGGCAATCATTTTCTCCACTCCGCGTCAATAATTTTTATTTCAGTGTACTTTAGTTGTTGAATTCAATAGTGTCATTGTTATTTCCTTTTGTCCCCGATTTCATGAGAAATATTGAGGGTAAAGATTCTCAAGAAATGATGTGGGATAAGAAAAAGCTTTCTTCAAAAAAGGAATTTATATTTCGATTCATACATTTTTTTCTTGCATTTGAGTATGTTCGGATTAATTTTATGGTTTACGGTCCCATATATATTTCCATGGTTTTTTGCTTTAACTTTGTTTCCTCCTCTATTTGTTCCCATTGTTTTTTGAAAAAAAATTTTTTATTTATTCCCATACCATCGAAAACAGCACGTATTGGACTTTTACATCGGGATTTTCCAACAAGTTAACAATTTTACGTGCACGAGCAACCATGCCATGGATAGAGGCAACCTACCCGGGCGGGACTCGAAGCCGCGATCTCTTCATTGGCAGGCGAGGAGTCAACCCCGACTCCACCGAGGCTAGCTAGGAACGGAGTTGTAGCTAGGGAAAGAAATTTTGAAAGATCGCTCAGTTCACAAGGAAAATTGCTGGATATTCCTCCTCTCCTCGAGGCATAAAATATTTTCTAGTTTTTCGCTGGAGGCCGACAATAATCGGGTGTCTTCCGCCGGTGCTTCTCTCCCGTCTTTTGTCGTTCACCTCTGCCCCGGCACTAAGCACAGGAAGTAATTTCGCCTGCCTCTTTCAGACAGGTAATTCTGGGCCATCTGCGGAACGGCAGACCGAAGAATTCCCGTGTCAGGAAGAAGATTTGTTATTTTCGGTCCTCGCATTGTGCCACAGTCAGTACCTGCAGAAAATGATTCGGTGAACTGATGAGAGTTAGAGACTTCAAGGTGGAACTTTGTGGCAGTCCATATAGATGGAATAAATTGCTATATTATAAAGAATTTTGTCGAAATTATTTTATTGAATGTTTTTCAGCCCTGTATGAGTTTTTTTTAATTAGACTACAATTGGAATTAGTTCTTCTTTTGGTCCATAAATTAGACACAGCATTAATGTAAATAATGATATTATTAATCTCAAATTATACACGTTGTTGTTTCTTTGACTGATTGATATTTTCCCTGTAACTAATCAACAACTTTAAACCTTGACAACCCTTTCGCTTATTTCTTTTAATTTAAATTAGCAATTGATTAATTCATTAACTTCAGCAAATACAAATACATTACTATGACTATTAGCACTCGCTAACATGTCATTTCAAATGGAATCCTCTCAATGATGGCCTAATCTCTAAATGGTGAAGGTACAGTCACAAAGTTCATACTGGAATTTATATTCCTTCTGATAATAAAATCGTACGGGTCTTTATGAAAGGGAGTTGATGGAAAATTACGTCCTACTTTGGTTATTTTATCAGTTATATAATCAAAATATCGGGGGTACGGTTTAACTAATGTATTTTCTCGTATAAAATTGACCAGGATGTAATTTTTTATTCTCTTTAAAATTACAACAGTTACAGTGGCTTTGATAACCAAAATATGTTGAAGTTAAAATGAGTTAGTCCTGATTGGCGGGAATTTTACTCCGTTTTATCGATTTTGTTTGCTAGGGTGAGAAATGAATCAATTTTGGCTTATAAGAGCTCGAAATTCCAATTATACAAAATTCGGCGTCAGTCACTTTTATTAAAATGCGCTTTAGTTGTATCCCAAAGTATCATTATTGTTTTCTTTTGCTGGCCCTTATTGCAAGAGAAATGTCGAGAGTAAAGATTCTCTAGAAAAATATAACAAGCTTTCGTTAGAAAGGAAATAACATTTCGATAAGTACATTCATTTTTTCTGACATTTCAGTATGTTTGGATCTATTTTAATGGTTCATAGCCAAAATAGATGATTAACGAAAGGCTAGCGAAAATAAGTATAACTTTTGAAGTGATATAACCTATTTAAATAGAATAATTTATCTATAGCGTTAGCCATAAAATATTTATTCTAAGTTATCTGTCACAAGTATTAATTGAATTAGAATATCGGAAAAAATACATATTTTTCATGTCTTTTACGTATTCATAATTTAATATTTCGTCAGAATACACCACTTTACATTTGTGCATAATTATTTCCTACTATAAGAGGATAAGTTATTCCTTCTCGCGTGAATTACATAAGTGGAGGTGGTAAAAAAAAACCCAGATTCATACCTCTCAGGTTTCCGAATTTATTACTCCTTGCTCGATGGAACCCTATACGTGCTTCATATTTTAATTGAATTTTATTTTTAACAACGAAACGAGCGTAAAATCTGCCAGTTTTAGAATGCAATAGGCGTCCATCATTAGTTTTTCAGCGGGACCTAACAAGCATATTCACCTATTTCGAACCTAATTTGAGAATTCCCTCATTTGTTCGCTTTCGCTTTGGAATGCAGCACGTGAAAAATTTCCCCACCAGGAAGTGGTGAATTCCGGCTCCCTGGAATCTATGAGTCGTGGTCTCGCCGATGTGGCGTGTCCAACTACGCTCTCGTCGAGAGAGAACTATTTCATGTTACATTCAGAATCGATACGCAACGTGTGGCATTTTTATGCCCGTAAATATTTAATATCCTACCTTATGGAAATTATTTTCACTTCAGTCGACTCATAATGTGTAATATCTTTTAACTTTGTAATATCTTTTTAACTTTGCTGAATAATTTTTGTTATTATTCAGCGCTCGTCTAACTTTTATTACGGGCTTGTAAATTGCCTGGTTACTTATGGGAAAGGTATACTTGATGCATAACCATGCATCATTTTACATTTTTTGGGAGTCTCCTGATTCATACTATTCATAGGTAGTATTTTCCTCGAGTATAGAATGAGTACATGTTTTCGCTTCAGCTATGCATTGACCGAGTGTAGCTGTTTAATTCTTCGTTCGCGACACTCTTTCTCGTGAAATGTGCTTGCGATGATGTAGTCATTCAAAATTTGAGGAAATGCTAGACTAATGAAAACCTAACTGCCAGACTCATGTCGTTACATATTTTTTTTATTACTTTACGAGTTTTTATCTCTTATAATGCCTATATTTTTTGAAATACCTCGGAAAAGTTCATCGGCCTGTGGACGGGAACGCGAAAAAAACGGACGTTTTTGTTTGATACGGTGCGAGTCTACTATCATGGCTTTTTTCTACTGTCGCAAAAAATATTTTTAACTAAATGGGAAATGTGAATTACCCTTCATCAAAATGAAACTGACTGAAGGCCTCACCCCTGGGAGCTTGTACTGTGCCGTACAGTATTCATTTGAGTCAATGGAGATATCTTTAAACTATGTAAATTTTAATTTCACCCCAAAACATTTTTTAAGTTCTTGATGGGCGGAGATGGCCGGAAATCTATTTTTTATTTTTAAAGGCCTTACACTGAGTGGACTAAAACTCAACGAAAAACGCTTACGTAAGTAGAGACAACGTATGCGATCACGTATGGATGTAGATATCATTTTATGAATATCTTGTTGTGCAAAATGACCTACGTATGTCGTATGTGGTATGGTTGAAGAAATGAACTCGTATTGATTCGTAGCTTAATTAAATTTGGTTCTGCATATCATGAGCAAGATTGTAATTCGTTATTCACATATTTAATTATATTAAAATATCTATTTCGTGGAAAAAATGTATTCAACACTAGTAAAAGTTTTTCAGTTCTTTTGGTAATAAACGTAATGGATTCCTTCAACGTAAGTAACGCCTGAGGCGACTAGAATTAACCAGAATAATCGCTCTTAAATATCCAGATCAGTAAAGCGATTGTACCATCGAATGCCATACTTACACTTTTATAATACATCGTATTTCAACGCCAAAATTGGCATATTGGCAATTCGTAGATGCATAGCGCGCGTAGGAAATTTAAATGAAAAGGAATGAGAAAATATTGCTACAGTGTACATCAAGGTTATCATTGGGAGCATTATGATCTCTTTTGCTCTCTGAGCGGTGGAGGGAGAAAAAGGGGAAACGGAGTATTTGTGCACAACTTTCTGTCTCTCTCTGATTCTCTTCTTTCACGGTCATCCTCGTTTGCTCGCGAGTCACATTCAATCACATTTGCAACACTTGGCTCGCTTCCCTTCCTCATATTCTTGCCGTGGTCATCGGCATCTTGATATGGAACTCCCCGCTCATTCCAAACTCCTTAGAGAAGACCTATTCCCTATCCTTTCCTGCCGGAGCCTAAAATAGGAAAACGTTGTCGTGCTACGAGTAGCATGAAAATATTTTAAACCTCTCTGTACGGAGCTCTTTTTTGGGGATGAGTTTCATGGGTATTTCCGTCCCTCAGATTTGGGATCCAGCTCAACCTTACGCCGGCAACTGGACTATACCCTCTAACCCTATCATGGCGCGAATTCACGATCAACTTATTACGTTATTAGTGTTTTTTCAACCAAAAATTGTATTTGATTTTCAATAATTTACTTTTCTATAGAATTACTAACATTTTTTTAAGCATTCAAAGCAAGCAAAGCAAGCATTTTTTTTAAGCAAGCAAACATTGGAATTTTAAGGGAGTCTCTAGCGTTAATAACAACAAAGTTAGTAAATACAAGATAATAAGGCTAAAAGTCCAGAAGGCCGTTATTATTAACGCTAAAATTTCATTTAAAAAATGATTACGCACAGAACAAAACGAAGAATTAATTTCAAAGTATTAAAAAATTGTAGTATGCTCAAATTATATAATTGAAAAAAACTATTGACAATGTTACCACCTCGCAACGGATTCCTGCGGTGAGGATGATCATAAATGAGTGGGAGGGTGGGGCTTAGTTGCCCAGGAGTGGCCCGTAGGACTCGGTCTTAGACCGGGCCTGAATGCATCCGACAATCGCACCTCAGTGGGCACTTCCCTTCCCCCGCGTCGGCCAGAGCCGACGTCCGCTCGTTTGCGTTGAAAACTCCGCGATAGCTATACCTAATGTATACCTGACGTCAGGTCTTATGCGTATGAAAATGCCCGTCGGCTCCACTCGACGTCCGGCGCGAAACTATTGAAGTGAATATTTCTCGGGTTTCACGCCGGGTAAGGTCCTCCACAGGGTCGGCCCTAGCAGGTGCGGGGCTAAGGGCGAACCTTCAGTGCGGGGCCCTTCACTTAAAATATTAAACTCTATACCCCATCTACAAACTCGAGCATTTTGAATCCCTACCACTCTCTGGCTAAGTATGTGTTCCCCTCCCAATTTCAGACTTCGTAATTACGCCGTTATGATACCATCACGCAGTTCGTTTTCAAAACTATCGTATATTTTAATTTTTTTCACGAACGCGGGGCCCCCCAAAGCGCGGCGCCCGGGGCGGTCGCCCCGGTCGCCCCGCCCTAAGGCCGGCTCTGGTCCTCCATATCTCCTTTCAACTTTTCAATGCTCAACTCGCCCGTCGTCTTCAGATTTTCAGGAATCCAAGTCCTCGGGGATTCAGGAATCTGATTGGATCCAATCGGGCTCCTGATTTCATGAGGACGATGAGCGAGTTTCACGTCGAATCGTTGGAAGGAAATATAGAGGACCTAGCCCGGATACCCGAGAAACCTCCACAATCATTGCTCGCCGGAGAAAACAGAAATTACACCTCCTCTATATCTCGAAAAGTTAATCCATCAGTGTTTCTAACAAAGAATTTTCGTCGTATTCGCCTTATTTTCTTCTCGTGAAGATATTCCCGATTACCTCAACTTCAAATTATGTAAATCATCTCGTATGAGTATCAGTTGCTTCATTGCAAACAAAATGTTCTGTATTGGTTGTCAGCTGTAATTTTAGATACGAAACTGCAGTATGGACCGTTTCCAATACAGACATCCGTAATGTAAAATAAATACGTAAAATAAATTAAAAAATACGTATTATAAAACGTTCATACGTCTGCACTGGAAACGCCAACGGATATTTCTGCCACATTTTAAGATTTGAAGGTTGTACTCGGATATCTATATACAATTATTATTTTAGTATCTACTGATTAAGGTAGGTTTCCGTGGAGTACTAAAGAAGTAATCTGAGATCCTCCCTTTCCTTCCAGTACAGTCTTCTTCAATTCACTGTAAGGCCTGCCCCCTCTCAAGCTATCTAAAACACTCATATTCTCTTCCTTCCCCTCCCTCGTTTACCAATTATTATACCCTCTAACACAATTTTCAACATCTCCTTCCCGCTAAATACTCCCTTCTTCCATGCCTTCTGTGTCCTCCATATCTCATCTAAAAGCTGCCTCTCCTCAATCACCATATCCAGCACTTCGTCATTCCTTTTCCTATCCGTCCATTTCTCCTTCTCCATTCTTCTCCATACCCACATCTCGAATGCCTCGCATCTTCTATCGTCTTCCTCCTTAGTGTCCACGTTTCCGCACCGTAGAGAGCTAAACTCCAGATCAAACTCTTTGCTAACCTTTTCTTTATAATCTTACACAACGATCCTCTCAGAAGCTCCATCCTGTTCATCCTCCTTTGCTAATGCAATTAGCCTCCTGATGTCCTTAATGCTTTATCCGTTTTCCTCTAATATGTTTCCTAACTAGTTGAAATGCTCTACCTGCTCAAGTTTTTCCCCACCTAATTTTATCGTGAGTCCTACATTCCTCGCTCGCGATGCTTTACAGAGCCGCATCATCTTGGTATTCTTATGATTTTGTGTATATACACGTATAAAATGCTAATTCAAATTCGTATATTTTTCGCCGAATGAAACTTTTCAGATGTTACTGCATGTCCAACAGAGAATCAGCCGAATATAATAAATACACACCGTCAAATTTGGATATCATGCTTCGTTGATATCTCATTTCGGAGTGGCATTATTAGAATTTTTACTTCACCAAAAAATCTCAAATGGTGTTTTATCTCACTGAAAATCATTAAATCAATGTGGCATGACTTAGAATCGATGAATTAGCATATGGGATGAGCTGTTACCCGATTTACTCAGCGTTACTTCTTTCTTAAGCTTTATAAATGAATTATTTCAATCTTACGATGAAAATCAGTCACGCGCTCATGTGGAAGTAACGAATGGAATTAGAAAATTCTCTTAACTGCAACATACTCGGTTTAATGCTTGATATCGTCACAATTTAAGTTTTATTTAGAAAAAAATCACGGAGCTAATAGTCAGTAGATTCGTATCATTCGTTCATCCAGATCCAGTCTTATTTAGCATTTATTAAGACATTTTTGTATGGAAAAGATAATAAATATTTGTCAAAGCAATAATTTTGAATTTTTTATCGTTCTATATGAATTAATTCAAAAAAAGGGGTGATATAACTACGATGAAAAATTCTGTTGATGGCTGTATGGAGAAGGAATATTGCTCTTAATTATTTAAAATCAATGGAGTGCAGTATTGCCTTATGTCACCAAAAAATGGCAATGGCCGTTATGACTTTGTTAATATGACTTTGTTTCAATACCTTAGGTTGTTAAGAGTCTCAAAACCGCTACCGTTAATTGGAGCATTGTTTTTTTAATCACTTAGCTCACCGGATTAGTTGTTTAAAAGAAAACTTAACAAAAAGTGATTTTTTTATCCCTTAAAAATGTAATTTATAAAGATGATGAACATTAACGTAGCAATGGAAGTTAGGTTTTCTATATGATTTTCCACAGTTAAAAATTAAACTAAGATTTGATGCTTTCCCGACGAATTATTTGAGTAAAATTTTCTCAGGATTCATTCATTTTATTTCGGAACTTCTTATTCATCAGCCCTGAGGATGAGCCCCGAGTTGGAGCCCGAATCGTCCGCAAAAATAGAGTTTTTAACCCGGTGGAAATCCCGAGAAAAGTTTACCCAGTTAAAAAGTAATTTTAGGGGTAAGGCAATACTCCCTTTTAATATTTTGGACGCAAATTGTCGACCATCTCAGAGCCACAATCTAACCGCAAACCTCTTTTCTTTCGAATTCTCACAGCTGCGCCGATTTCACTCTGCTCCCATCAAGGTCTTTAAGATGCTCCCTTAGGTTCTGCCGCGTAAAAATAAAGAATTTCAACCCTTCTCATTCAGGGATTGTGATCTCGTGGCTTTCAAAAGCACTCCAGTAGAGTTTCCGGCCTTTACGTACAAAAGAAAGAGATCTGCCAAAGTCTTCTCATCGCGCTGCTCTTTTTTTATTTCTTTGGACCATTTCACGCTCCCCCTCAATTCTCCCCTCCCACTTCCCCCTGTTTTTCCTTCCGTTCCCTTGGCGATCCATTATGGACCACCCTCTTTCTATCAATTTGCACCATCGCTTTGACTGTGGTCACCATCTCAATGTTCGCGGGACTTCAAAAATACAATGAATGACCTTCAGCGTCTCCCTACTAACTCATATAAACGACATAATATTCACGGTTTTGATTGGTCGAAACTTATGATTTGATTTCTGCCTTTAATAAACGGGCGAGATTTTAATTTCGCTTTATATCCTGCATCATGATATTCTTGGGAATTGATCCCTCATAATGTTTCCTTATGATATTCTCGCCAGAATTTTGACGTTTTTCGCGAATGAATTAAGTTGGTAGCGAGTGCATTTCTTAATGTTTTCCTGGAGCTAGAATTTTTTCCCATTTAGTTTAGAGAGCACATTGGACATAAAAGCACTGGCATTCAGCGTCTCCCTCTTCACTCATCTTATTGACGTAATATTCAGTTTTGTTTGATTGCAACATATTTTTTGCTTTATACCTCACCGTTTTTTTTTACCATTTTTGCTTTGTTCCTTGCATCTTAAATTCTTGACTATTTCGGGAATTGATCCCTCATACTGTTTGTTTCCTTCTAATATTCTCGTTAGAATTTGAATTTATTTTTGCGAATGGATTAAGATGGTAGCGAATGCATTTATTACCTTTTGTAGCTCGAATTTTTTCCTCTTATTTTAGAGAGCACGTTGGACATAAAAGCTCGTAGAGGAAGTTTTATGGTTTGTATTCGCAGCCGTCGGTCGTAGGGAAGCTGATAGATTTTTTTCATACTATTCCTAAATCTGTCTTACGATGATGTTATCTATCTTTTATGTCCTCGTATCACATGGACTTTTCCGAGAGTGCCTCCTCCCATCATGGTATCTTTCGTCTGCCTTCTATCTTTCAACCTATCGGGCATGGGTAATGGCATGGGCTGCTTGGGGTAGTTAAGAATTACTTCATTATGTACAGCTCCAGGGACCGTAGAAACGCTTAGACACGGGCGAGGAATGATTTATAAGTCTGTGTAATTTGCGGATTTTGGAAGGCAAAGTGCTTTGATATCAAAAACCCTTTAGAAGAATACTATTTTTTATGACTGAAGGGAGAGGAGAGCTTCTCCGATGTCTTCTTTATTACAAATGGGCAATAGATTTTCCCAATTATGTAACAGAACCAACTCGTAATAAGTAGCAGTTTTATGACTAGGTGACTTCTTTTACATTATTTCAATAGTAGAACGTAATTACGTACGTTATGCTAATATGTTGCGAGAAAAGGCTTTTTATGATGTTACCATTGTCCTCATTTTTATTTTTGATAACTGACTTTATGCTTACAGTAATTGAGAACAACTTAGGTATTCAAATACTGATTGTAAGTAAAAATTATTTGGAGATAAAAATGCCTTCGCGACGGGTGCTCGCTAACTTATCTTCAACCTTCCTTCAACTCATTTCTAGAGAAATAAAACTCATTTCCGCTTCTTCTTTGCAAGCGCAGAAGAAACTCGGTATTCTCCCGTGTTATTGCTCTGTTCCGTGATACTTGGTGCGCAATTTTGTTTTAATAGAATCGTCGCGTACAGAATTATCAATGCTAACAGCAATAGCACTTGTGCGCTTATTAATAACAGATGATGTGCTTTACCTGAGTTACCTAATGAGTAATTTAGCTTTACTCCTCGTCACTTTCTACAGTTAGTCAACTCCTCATCACGAGTTATCTTTCATTGTACATATATTCTGTAGTCATGTTCTTAACAGACGAATTTTCTCTGCATGTTAGGATCTCCAGATAGATCCAATGGACATTACTGATGCTGGGTAAACTCTTCTCGGGATTCCCACCGGGTTAAATTATTCATATTAGCCAGCGTTTCAAGCTCTGACTCGTAGCTCATCCTCAGGGCTTTTCCCTGAATCGAAGCCCTGAGGATGACCCACGAGTCGGACTTTGAAACGTTGGCTAATATGAATAATTTAACCCGGTGAGAACCCCGAGAAGAGTTTACCTTCATTATTTGTCAGGAAAGCATCAAATCATAATGCCAATGCTGCTGGTTGGTAAGCTTTGAAGAGATTACTCTATTTTTTACTTATATCATCATAGCCATGATTGGTTGACTCTCCTAAGGTTCGATTACTTTAGTTTTTTCCACTCGATTCTCTTCTTAGATGATCCTTCCATATTTATCTATTTTTTCTGTACATCCTTAATAAGTTGATTAATGTAGTCCCGCCTTCGTTTGCCATTCTTCCCATTACCTAAGGTCTTCATATGATTATCTTGTCCTGCCTTTTTCTTCTACTCTCCTTCCTCACACGATCAAGTTCTTCATCACTTTACGATACAGCACCACCAAATTTCCAGTGCACACTTCTATTTTTGTATTTTCTGATGCTTTCATCGTCCTTGTCTAACCACTGTGTAGAGACATGCTCCACATGAAGGACACGGTGAATTTTTTCATAATTGGGTCTTGTATTCTCTGCTGTAAGTAGGCATTTCTTTTCGCAGAATGCTCTCTTTGCCTGGAATACTTTATTCAATATCTCTGTCTTACTTTGGCTATCACTTGTTACATGGCTTCCCAGGAAACAGATCTCTTTCACCTCTGCACGTTTTTGTCTGCCAATTTTGACATCGGTTTTAACCTATTTTCTCCCAATGCATACCGTAATGTACCAAAGTTTACGCTTTTTTGATTTTCACCTGATACCTGACCATTTTTTTTCTATGGGAGCAACAAATTTTACCCTCAAAGTCCTCTTTGTCTCTGCCTTGACTGCTATATCATCGGCGTATTGTATGGTATGGTATAGTATTTAGAGGAGGCGACGACAGCCGAAGTCATTTGCGACATGAGGTAAGGAAGGAAGGGTGGAGAGAAACCCGGCGTCGGTATTAGCCTGCTCTTGACGAAAGGCGCCAAGGCGACCACGGCTTAACGTCCCATCCGACGGACGGAGTGTTGCGCTTGAAATTTCCTCCACCCAACATTCAAGCCGGGATCGGGCAGTCTGTGAAAATTCTCTACCACTGCCTGGATTGGAACCCCAGCCCGCGGGGCGGGAAGCCAACACTCTAGCCACCTTATAAACCCGATCCTCCTCGGCATATCGTAGCATGCTTAATTTTTCACCGTTATAGATACTCACGCTTTAATCATTATCAATGCTTTATTTTG
This sequence comes from Ischnura elegans, assembly GCF_921293095.1. NCBI lineage: Eukaryota > Metazoa > Arthropoda > Insecta > Odonata > Coenagrionidae > Ischnura > Ischnura elegans. The sequence goes on along the minus strand of NC_060252.1, from coordinate 81,382,488 downwards.
CATTACGGGAATTTTTAAATTTACGGGATGTAGGGTGCAGTAAAGCCTAGTTTTACGCCTTTCTAAATCGATGTTTTATAGTTGCATCAAGATTTAATCTCAGCTACTAGCTTTTCATATGGACTGATTAATTCTTCTGTCGTTGAAGAGCTCTCTAATTAATTTCAGAATACCAAAGCATTGAATTACATTTCCTGCCATCAAAATACTTTTTCAAAAGATTTGATACGATGGCGGACGCGAATTTAAAACCCCAAAAGCCTTCCTCTCGTCACTGTCATTTCAATGCCATTTCATTTTCGTTGTTTACCGAGAGAGAGCGAACTGTCTCGAAGAGTGGCGTAGTCAGCCAAAGTCGGAGTCCTGGAGCAAAAAGGGCAGAGCAGTGGGGAAGGAAGGTCGTATTAATTGCTTGCGAGCAGCGGATAGCAAAAAATAAATTAGGGAATGGAAGAGCGCTTTTAGAAGTTGTGGCTGTAAGTTTTAGCCGGAAGCACTAAAGGACAGGAAGGAGGAAATATTACGATCCCATACTGCGGATGGGTTGCTTATTTTTATTTAATATACCTTAATTTTTATGTGGTTCCATTTCGAGAAAATTAAATAATCTATATGTAAAGTTCAGGCCTCATCCGTATTGTTTAAAAAGTATCGCATTCACTGGTGACATGACTTGGTAGTTAAATTAGAAAAATCAATATCGCCAATTTGTCGGCGATGGTATTTAGATGATGGTTTTGACAGCTAGATAGATATGCTACTTATACTCTATTTCCACGGATCTATCGCGCATTGAGCAGATTTTTTTCTATTTTATAATTATAAGCACGCACTGGGCTTTACACCTTGACTCTGGTTAAGGTTTGGGAATATATCTCTGATCAAGATATGAATCTTTATAAGATGCATGTTGGAAGTCACTTTCTTCTCTTCCAGAACTAAAAATACGCATAAAAATGACCGCAGACTGTGATAAAAATCCCCATACATTTCATCTAGAAGTGGTTACGGAAAATTTATGTCAAGATGTATTTTTTAAATAATTTTTTTATATTCACTGATTCTATTCATCAATTAGTTTTCACGGCGTATTGGAGGAATAGGGTGGTTTCCTATTATTTTTTTATGGCCTAAATCGAAAGATTATCACTCCTGGAGTACGTATTTCACGCATTTAGATTTTTAAATGACGATATCTATTTTTCGCGATTAAATGAAAAGTGAAAATTTTCAAGCGCGCGAAAATGCGACGGCTAAATATGAATGCCAGGAAAAGCCCGTGTGACGCCATCACGCTGCCCCCCTGTGAGGTGACCTTGAGGCGAGGCTTAGCGCTGATACGACGCAGGCTGCTAGCGGGTAGCTGAGTTCCCTGCTGGCTGGTAGCGCTGGTCTTAAATAAGGATTATTAATACCTTATCAAATGAAAAAAACTTTCCGACCTAAGCCAGTTTTAATAAGTGATTATTAAGACATGTTTCCCTGAGCTCTGTGCCTCATGCATGCATTGGTAACCTCAGACGATGTATAACTCCTATCTTCTCGTATAGAAACTAGGTCCCTGTGACGTCACGTGGAGTGGCATCGTATGGGCGCCAATCTGGCCCTTTTCAAATGAGGATAAAAATGGACCATTGCCATTCGTCTAAACCGCTATTTCTAAAACGAAATAATTTGTATATTATGAATACACTAATGGTGGGTAACGAATCGCAATCAATGCTTTTCGTTTTCTTTGATGAAGTTTTCGAAGATGAAGATGAAGTCTTTCGTTTCTCTCTTCTACCCTATTGCAGGAGTATCTTAAACAATTTAACTACAAATTCACAGATCAAATAAAGGCTAAAAATCATGTATTTAGATAATAAATTAATCTGTACAAAGTAGATGTGTATTCCTCACTAGCTGGATGTTTTTTTGAAGTATCTTACTCGAGTTGCGCCAATTTTTTTAAGCGTAGCATGTTCGACTTGACGGCAGTACGGGCTGCGAAGGCGGTGAAATTTTTGGGGTCTGCTTAAACCATTAAGGTGTCGATAGTTGACGAACCCTCGTAAAAACTTGACGAAGCCTTCCCGTGACACAGAATTCCAGACGCTGCTGAGGTCGTTAAATGGTTAAGCACTTGAGACCGTGAGCTAAGCAGTTATCTTCAGCGTTTGCACTTAATGTTTCCGTCGCTTCTGCGCCATGTGTATATGCCATAAATGTGACGTGGTCGATACTATTCATCTAGTGAAGTTTTTTTTTACATTGAACCAATGTAAGTAGGGTACGCAAAGGGACTTAAGATGAAGCTTGTGGAGTTGGTGAATTAAAAATCGTACGTTACATAAATATCATGAGCGTGCTTTGAAGAAATCAGGAAGTATATTTTTAATGATAATACTTGGAGCTGATATCACGAGACTTGTTTATCACCTAATGGTACATTTTTTTACAAATAAAAATAAAATGCACCACCATCCATTTTGGAATTTATCACTGTTAATGGTGTCATGCATTTTAAAGATAAGATAAAGATAATTTATTTACCCAAAATAAGTTGTGTTGCACAAACTGGTAGCAACAAAGGAGAGGGAGGCTTTAGGCGGTCTCCAGGGTGATAAGACCAGTGTTGAGCCAGCAGCAAATTGCAAAAATGTGTGCCATAAAAGTAAACGGAGTAACTGTTGCATTAATATTGTTACAATGAAACACTATCATTTCGACTGAGGAAGCATTTAAAATATTTCAATTGAAATGCATTCAACTTTGCTCATTTGCACGCCAAAATATGTGGCGTGTTCATTTAAAGGACATTTTTAGGAACTGAGTAACGATGAAGTTGTAAAAATGCTTGACCTACGTCACTCCATTGCCGATTGATTCAATAGAATATCCTTGTCTGGTTGATTTGAGTTGGTGGGGTAGCCAGGAATTTCGTTGGGGAGGGGGTCCAACCAAAACCATGAGCGCCATTTTTGAAAAACAGGATCCTAAGTAGAGGATTTTAGACTAATTTCAACACTCAAAAAACTTCATTTTTCATAGAAATATTTTGTAAATTCATGATTTTTCAATATTTTGTTTTTTTTTTATGAAGCAAAGTAATTATGTTTTTATATTTCGGCCGTGAATGCGGGGGGTGAGGGGGCGAGGGACGGTCCGGACCCTTCGGCCTCCCCCCTAGCTACGCCACTGACTGGAGTTTGTATGAAACCCGGAAACTCGATTCTCATTTCTAATACCATTAACGACATAAATGTAGGAATCTGTGGCTATTTATATCCTATGGGGTCTCAGAGCTCATACTCTGCTTCATTTCCGGACTTCCTGGGATTTTACCGTCTTATTTTCTCTCTTATACTCAAGGCTCTCCACTATTTTTTTGCTTTATTCTGAGGTAAAAGCAGCAAAGTTTTATTGCCACCATTAAGCAAGTCTCGTTTTCCAGATAAAATTTAGAAGCACATGACAGCGAGCCTGAGCTCCGACGTAAGCTCCCGGTCGTAAATAATCGATGGGGTTATTTCCAGGCTAGCTGTACTCTTACAAGGCATACTCACCTTTGTTGTCTTATGGTAGACTCCATGCCACTATGCATTTCATGCGTTTGTTAAAATTGGTGTAACGCAAACATGTAACACAAACACTCATTTCTGTTGTTTGTGGCCCCAAGTTTGTTGCCACTAAGGCATTTGTATTTATTCAAAGTGCTTATATTGTTTTTGCCAGAAGTGGAAATATGCCGAAAGAATGTGATAAATATAAATACAATTTAAGGAGTGAGTCATTTCTAGTAGCAAACAGGCCTAATTTAACATTATATAAACGCTGTTTTCTTTAGATGGGGCCAGAGTTATTTAATTTACTGGCCACTAGAATAAAAAAAAATAAATCCTCATATGTAATGTTAAGACTTGCAAAAGACTGGCTTTTCTCGCAAGAAATAATTGAAAATTTATTTTGGTGTTGTTACTTTAAAACACTCTTGTATCATTTACTACATTATTATTTTTTATTGGCGTACATTTTGTTATTGTATTTGTATTATTATGTATTTGATGGTGGCACAATTCTGATCCTATGACCTTGGAGGCCACCTAAAGCTCCTTCTCTTGTTATTTTTGTATTCTGATGTAATAACAAAATGTTTGAGTAAATAAATTATTATTATTACGTAATTATTCCATTTCCGCGCAGAACTAAATCTATACTTCCGATCATTCACTTCTGGGTCAGAACAGATGCAGAATCGTGAAATAATAAAACTTTTGTTTGCAATCACAATCTGTGTTAAAGTTTTGCAATAAAGAGCTTAAACCTGATATCAATTTTAAAATTCTTCTGAAGGGACCTTGCCCGACATTTTCCTAAGTCATTCTATAAATTCACCCTATGTCATATATTTTAGTCTGGTTTCATTTTTTATTCTTATATAAATTATCCAAAGCATAGATATCCAAATGAATTCATTTAGGAGGCAGCCGCGTGATCAGCAAATAAATGCCGCCCGCCCCCAATGTACGCCGACTTCACTCACGATCAATTAGATATCCAAATAAGACGCAAATAAAATGGTGAAAGTGACCAAAAAAATACAATCACTCGCCTGCATTCCGAAGAAAAGCATTTGCCATTGTAAATATAATATCACACATCTTCGAACTCCAATCCAAAGGATTTTATAATTACAGTTCCTGAACACTTTGATGGTCTTACTATGATAAATTCCTTTTTCCCGTAGTAGTAGATATTGTCTGCGTATAAAATTTATTAATTCTCAAAAGTAATATTAAATATGCATCTTACTCTAATCACGCTTACTTTTATTTCAATGTAATCAGTCAGTATATCATTTCTTTTCGGCGTGAATCCAAGTTCATTGATTCCTTCATTCCATCTGAGGATGATAATGAAGCCATTTGTATATTGAACAGTGGCGCCGACTCCATGGGGCCTGAGGGGGCCCGCCCCTCCCCCCCCCCCCAAATGCTATTATTGGGTGGAAGAAAAGATGTCAGGCTTGTCGATTTTACCACAGTGTCGAGTTATCAAGAGTCGAGTTTTCAGGGTTCTAATGCTGATCATATGATTCTTCTAAAATACTTTAAAAATAACTTTAAACTCACTATTTATCGAATTTACCGGGGCAACACCCCCTGTATGGGCCCCCACCATAATTTTTTATAAGTCAGCAGCCCTGATATTGAATGCAGATAGAGGGTGAACGTTCGTGGGCTTGAACCGAATTAATGTAGGTTTTCTCTGCGGAAACGTGATTAAACTGGCATAGTATGATAAGTTGGCTCAATATGTTTTTTTTGCCCTATTTTTCATGAATTTTCCAATCCTGCAAATCCTTCGCCTTTACATACGTCGCACATCATGTGAATGCGAGTCATTCCAAGTTCAGTGATATTTTAATGGTCTCCTCGGAATGGGATGACGAAGTAGTAATGTAACGCCTCTGCGTGGGCTATTATGTTTCTTTTTCCGTAGTATTCTACGTTAATGTGGCCATTTCGTGAATTTATTTCTGGCCTTAATCATCCCGACGCTCCGAGATGTGTTCTTCTGCTGTTACCCTGCGAAATATTGTATGCGTATTTTTTTTTCTCTTGGTGAGAGGCTACGTTTCATCTATGGCCTTGCTCACAATTTATTGCCCTCCTTGCCTGAAGTACCAAAGCTATGGGGTGACACATAAGTATTCTTGGGCTACAGGTTACAGCACCCTGATGATTTGAAGTGCGTTGGAGAGAACCTTTGGTAAAAGCTGGAGAATGTGCTGGGCAATTCTATTAAGTGGTGGGATATTGGAAAACTACGGATGAATTTAAAAACATGAATAATCGTATGATTAAAACGGAAAATGTGATATTGTAAGAACAAAAATGCGTATATGTGAGTTCAATCACTTATATAATGGAACAATTCACGTATCATACGAAATCATACGTCATCCACTGCCTACATTTGAAACAAGAGAAAGTTCATGCGCAATTAGAATGATTAGGCGAATGTTCATGAAATGGCTTTTAAATGTATGTGCATACTCGCGGCTGAGCTTTAAGCCACCGAGTGCGTCCACCGGGTTGCGGATGATGGGTCAGGGGTCTAGATGTAGAGGTTAGCTACGATATAAGCGAGTTTACTTGTCGAATCAGCAGTCGTGGACCAAAAGCGACGGCATTCCGAGGTAGTATGTGTCTATCCCTGGGAAGGATAGGCCATTTAAATGATACATAAAACCTGTGAAGATGCCGTGACTTGGCGATGGGATGCCGCCAACAATTATGCCTCTCATCTCCCGGGGGAGAGGGCAGCAGGCCTTCTTCATATGAGTGAAGGTGGAGACCACGGTGGTCAGTACAGCGACACTCATTTCACTTCAGGCTTGGTAACATTTACTTTCACGGCTGCAGTACTGCGATGTGGAAGGCAAGGGGAAACCACCACATTATTATCCCGAAGAGTCGCAGCTACTCCAAATTAAGTGGAGAGCTGCTTCAAACCAATCTTAGGATTGTTGACTTATGATGATGTACATGCATGCATCGTTATTTTATTTTGATGCGAAAAAGCTATAAAATGTAATGGGAAATAAATAATAAGACTCGTCATTTCGTATTTTATTTAATGGCGCAAGACAAGCTTCATAAGCAGTAAGCGTGATTAAATTAAATGGATTTAAATGAATGAAAATCCTAGGAAATAGCGGATATTATCCAGCGATGTGCCTTTACGGAGTCACTCGCTGGTGCACGTAAAGTGAAAAATCCTCATAGGTAGAATCATTTTCTTTGACAGTTATTCGAGAGCGGATACTCCGAATCCGCGCCAGGCAGTGGCGTAGCCAGGAATTTCGTTAGGGGGGGGGGTCCAGAACCAGGGGGGAAAATTTTTTGAAATACAGGGTATTAAGTAATGGGTTTTAAACTAACACTTTTAATAATTGAAAAAAAAACTTCATTTGTTAAAGGAAAATTTTGTAAATTCATGATTTTTCAATGTTTTGTTTTCTTTTATGAAGGAAAATAATTGTTTTTATATTTCGGGGGGGCAGGTCTGGACCCCTGGCTACGCCGCTGGCGCCAGGTACTTGGAGATGAATTGAACTGAATGAATAAATCATGCTTTTCCTTTCATGTACTTCACAATTATCAACATTACTTTTATGGTTGGATTCATTGAATAAATCAGTATGTGCCGATGGAATAAAGAGGATAAAATGCCACGCTTAATTTTGAGAATGCTTTTACGTTCCTCGGCTGGCAATTCCTTCGGTTTTCTAAATTTAGTTAGTTGAAGATGTGAGTGGGAAGCGTATTCTGCCGAAAAACATTTCTCTGTTAACCCCTTGGAATAAAGTTCAATGGATATGGTTGGTGCCCCGCAAAAGAACCTCGTAGATTGGTTGGAAAGATGAGGCATTTGGAAATGAACGCATGTTGATGGTTGGCAGCCCATTTGTGGATACAATTGCGCGCAATAAAACTGAAACGTGCGATAATCAACAGCTGTTAATCAAGAACAGTTTCTGGGTTAATTGGACGAAACTAGTCCCATAGTTAATTGTCTTTGCATGTTGGGCAGTGTAAGGGAAATGGGACTCTTTTTACCGAAGAAACACTTTAATTCATGGGATGCAATTTTATGCTCGAAATATGTTGAGGTGAGTTTTTATTTTTCTTGTATTATCAGTAGGTAGTTTAATTGAATTTTTTATGTACTGGACGTATTTCTCAAATACCGCGAATTTTATTTTTTTAAAAGCATTTCCAGTGAAATATAGCAAGATGAACTCCCATTATTTTCTGCTTGTCACTTATCACTATGAGGATTTTCCGATCATTTTGTAGAAATAATGAATTTAAGTTTCCTAAAATTCGCGGCAAAAAAAATTTAACGATCTTGTTGTTTATGTTTTCTGCCACCAATTCTGCCAAAAAATGAGTAGTTGAAGTGAAATATTTTTGCGTATGACTAGAAGCAAATATATAATAAACTGTGGAAATGTGATTGGCTCCGTTTATATTCCAAGTAGACTTTGGTGCATTACCTCGTTAACGGAGGTGGAATGTGCCGAGCCAACTCTCACTGTTGGTCCGGAACAAGGATTGAAAAGAGTTAATCAAAAAAGTTTGCTTATACAAGAGCATTTCCGCAGTGTTATTCCCGAAGAAAATTTGCGATACTAAAGTCATGTTATACACGACAGAAAATGAAGCCTGCATACACATATGGTCGGCCAAAAAAATGAGAAGAAAAGGTAAGTGGGCCGATAACGCTTGCTTCATGCTTGGTCAAACACAGGAGGAGGAGGGGAAGCAATTAGCGAGGTAACAACCTCTGCTAAACGTACGCCCCAACCCCCCACGATTCCTCCTTCCTTTTCATTAAAAAAGAAACCCTAATCTGCCCTTGCGGTAGCGAGAAAAAATAACTCAAAGGGAAGGGATAAAAAGAGAGGTTCTTTTTCCCTACAGGAACGAAGAGAGAGGCGTTTTACCCTTCGGGGAGGAAAGGCTCATGCGTAAAAAAATGAGCTTGTAAAGGAGGGAAAGGAACGCTATTAATAGTCGCCTTATTTGTCTACTTCTTGCCGACGGAGTGAAATCGTTGTGCTGGTCTGTGCGTCTGTTGTTTTATCCTCCTTGTTTATTTTAGGTCGTTCCGGATGAGACGTTCCTTACGGTGGCAAACAGCTTGTAGGGAGGAGTTTTGACGTTCGGTGATCGAAAGTGGTGGGGTTTGACATTGCCCGGGACGTAGGATGGTGAGGTTAAACGGGAGGAGAAGGAGGTTATAGAGCGATGGAAGGTTGGAAAATTCCGTGGCGGAGGGACGTAAAAAAAGCTCCAGTAGGGATGAGAGAGGACACAGATTGATTGATTCCCTCATCACACCCGCAGCACTCTCTTAAACATTTTTCGGGAGGAAATTTTTGAGAGCCGATTAATAAGCCGGCCATCAACTTTGCATAACGGATTCACATGTCCTTTTGAATTTATCCGACGCACATTTCTCATTTTAATGGTGCTTCCATGTAAACGTGTCACTCTCGTTGGTAAGGAACATATTGGGGCCAAATTGCGTGGAAAATAGTCGTTTTCTTCGTTTCCATTGACTGAGTTCGTTTTTTCCGAGCCTGATTTTCACGAAAGGGTACAAAGAGCCTTCAGAAAATGTATTATAATAAATAATATTTTTTCCATAAAATTTTTTGAACTTCCCTGTAGAGAGATCTTAAAGTTACTTTATAGGAATATAAATGGTGAAATATAATAATAATTTGCTGTTTTTCTTTATTATTAATTTATTATTTAGGCTTAAAAATGTGATTGGTTGGTACGTATCGTTCTCGCCCCGCGGGTTATTTTGAAGCTAACCCCTTTTATAACTTTTTCATGTTGTTAATTGTTATGTTATAATTTCCGTTATAACGTATTTAATTTTCAATAACGATACATAACTTGTTCATTTTATTTATTTATAATGGCCAAGGAACCTAAGGCAGAAGAAGATAATGCATAGTTTTGGGAGGAAATATCCAGGTTAATTGAAAAATAACCTCATTGGAAAATAATATTTCAAGTCATATGTTCCATTTAATACATTTATTTTTTATTTCTTTTTTTTAGTGATGAAATTAAGACGATCTTAGTCAATTTTTAATGGGCATGTGGACTTTATACTTAGCGGTTGTTTCTAGTCAAACAAATATTAACCGATAAATCGTCCGTATGATGGAGGTGTTGAAAATTCTATTGTCTAATATTTTACAGGAATACCCTAGCAATGGAATTTTTGAGTACACAAATTTAACCCTCGAATGCATCAGCATAAAATGGAAATCCTACCTCAGGGAATTATTTTTCAGTACGCATCGCAAATTGATGCATATTCATATCAAAGGCCTCAAGATGAGTTTACTTGTAAATATTTTCATAGATTAAATAGTGGTGGTAAATTTATTTGAATATATATGTCTTACTTGTTTTACGTTAGGTAAGCTTTTCAGTGTTCTTACTAATCGGAATGATACAATGGCGGATAAAAACCTGAATTGGATATTAGTTTTCCCTAATGAAATCTATTGAATTCCTCAAATCTATAAAAAAATTATGCAACAAAAAGAACACTCTTAAAGCATTACACCCACTTCTGTGAAATTTCAATAAAAACAGAAGCTGGCGGTATAGTGAGACCCTCTTAATAAATTAGTAAATAAATCCTATCGGTATAATATATATAATTGCCATAATTCGAAAAAAAACGGCATTTGACCTCGCGATTTCCTTAACTGAAACTGCTGGCCGAACGGTTCACTGAAACCTTTTTTGCTCCGTTGCCATGGAAATAAAAAAAGAACACATCCCTCAGTCTCGTAACGGGTTTGGGAGTGGAAAAGTGGCTCTGTCGAATCAAACGCGATTATGGGAAGTAGGTCGTCTTCGAGCATATTTACTATATGGGGCGAGCAGCTAGCTCTTTCTCAATATCGACCTTCGGTACCATGTCGAGTGGTCCACGTCTATCGCGATGTCCCCGCACATAAACAAACAGCTGATGGCTCTGAATCATTTCTTTACTTTTCCTCTTTTACGCTTCCTTGGCTCGTTAATCTTCCTTGATGCACTGATCGCTTCTCGACCATGCTGAGCTGGTGAGCTCGCAGAAAGGTATCCTTCAACTTTAATCGGATTACTAGATTGAACGTAGTAGTCAAGGTACGTTACCATGTAATCTTTTACGTACTCGATTGACGTCTTTTAACGCCAAATTGTGAAGCGATTGCGAGGATAATTTTAGGAATATGAATATAAAGGTTGTATAGAAGATGGAGGTAGAATTTTATCGGATGATTCTCGAAACCAGACGAAGTGACTAAATAGAAGGATTTGATTCTTTCCCCGCGAATGGTAACTCTGAATGTCTCTCAGGCTTCGAGTGGGGCACTCTATTTTTATCGTTTCGATGAAATGCTTTTTCTTCGTCCTCAGGTCTGCTATATCATTCTCATCAACCAGATTTGAAGACTATCAAAAAGTATGTAATCGAAACGTCGGCAGAAATGATGAATGTCTAACCCAGTGGGAAGGCCGAGAGACAATAACAGAAGTGATGAAAAATTTCTCGGGTTTCCCACCGGGTGTGGTATTAGGTTAACTTTCCCAACTCAATTGGGTTAAATTGGGTTAATTTTGGGGAGAATAAACCCAGCTACAGTGATTTGTTTACGGTGTCCGTGAAAATTACAATTCATGTTATCATTTTTTTACGGAATAGCTTCTAAGAAATGTGCTCCGATAAATTAATTTTACCTGAAATAAATTTTTACCCATAATGTTTATTCGTTTTATTTAATAATATATGTCATTTAAATTAATAATTATAAAATTAAGTATAGATAGCATTCAGTACGCGTGCACTTTCGGGAACCGCCCGGGAGCATCAATTCATGGCGGATTTTTGGGTAGGCCAGGGGCAGAAACCTAATTTGTAATTTGTCCGAAAAATGTACAAAACCTAATATTTAAGTAAAATGAAAACAAAAAGATCAGAAGTTTCAATGCATTTTAGTATTAGGTAGTATTTAACAATTTTTAAGAGGAAAATTTAAACAAATTTTCCAAGAACTGTTAGCGGCTGTGGGATACCCCCGTTTCACTTAATTCCTTACCTTCCGGCAGGATTACTGGCTCCCCCAGCAAAAAACTCTAAAGTTCGCCCGTGAGCATCATCAAACACATGTGTAAACCTTCCCGGACCAGACTTGAACGTAGCTTTGCATTGAAGGTAGCATCCTTTGTTGGAAAGATCATAAATTTAGCCTCATAAGGTTTCCAATTGAATTTACCTATATGAAGCATAATCCTTTTGACAGATACTTGTCTCACTCATGCCGCATGCAATTAATTACTTGATCGGAATTGGAGGATTTCGTGCCTTGGGTCATTTCACAAGCAAAAATACTTCAACCATTGCGGCCATTACTAAATATCTGAGTAAAAAAAACCCAGTCGTCTTTACGTAAAGCGTGTAGCCGTTTGTACCCAAAAATCTTTCCGCCGACGATGGTGCTGCCGTCGTCGCGTCATCCATTGGATTGGAGAATTCCCGATTCTTTCAGAGTAATTTTGTACGATCTGGATATTTCGTTGAGTTGCATCTACCTTTGTACACTACCCCACAAGCCACTTTAAGTGTTGCGGAATATGTTGAAACACCACCCTCTTACCTGGACGATAGCACTGGCGTAGCCAGGAATTTTGCTCGGGAGGGGGTGGGGTCCATAACCAGGGGGGAAATTTTTTGAAAAACATAGTACTAAGTAGAGGGTTTAACTAATTTTGACACTTTTCATAATCGAAAAAACTTAATTTTTCAAAGGAATATTTTGTAAATTCTTGATTTTTCAATATTTTGTTTTCTTTTATGAAGAAAATAATTATTTTTTTATATTTAGGGGGGAAGGGACGCAAGTCTGGACTCCTTGGATCCCCTCCCTAGCTATATCACTGGCGCCAGGTTCTCGGAAATGAATTGAACTGAATGAACAAATCATGCTAAATTTTCAATATTTGGTTTTCTTTTGTGATGCAAAGTAAGTGTGCTTTTATATTTCCGGGGCTCCGGACCCCCCGGACCCTCCGATTAGCCACGCCACTGTACGACAGCAGTAAAAAATTAGTCGCGCATCGAAATAGATTTGACTGCATGAGTTCGACTTTGCATTTTTTTAATTTCTTCATTGTTGAGAGGGAAATGAATTCCAATACCTATCCTTTATGCAATCTTTATTATTTTCTCTTTTGTGGTAAAGTATTTATATAGCGTTTTGTGAATACCAAACGTTTCGAAGATGTTCCCCTTGTATCTCTGAAAGAGATATGTTCTAAAATAGCTAAATCAAACTAAGCATAGCACGTAGCATCTCAGTCTAAATCGGTTACCAGTCTAATTTAGTAAAAGGTGTGTAAAGCTCTCTGACTGCTTGTAGCAGCTTTGTTTTTTCGACTAGCGCCGCTTTCCATTGTATTTTTTTTAGTTGACGGATAAATCTGTCTGCGCCGTATGTCATATGCTTGCAACGTATTCAAGGTGACAAGTCCGACCTCTCTTTGACTTTTAAAGGGAGGCTTAGCGAAGGGATATACCATGTGGGGGACAAATATAGCTCGATAGCGAAAAAAGGCGTTTCGTCATATTAAAGCTCCTTCACAGGGACAATAAAACCGAAGTCGTAGAAATGATGAAAGGTACACATGTTTCCTATTAGGAATGCCTCCCTTATTCAACCACTAACTTATTAGCGTGCGCTCAGTTCCTTATTTACTGCGTGACAACTGGACCTACCATTTTGTTGGCAGATATATTTTGACTGCTAAAAACATTGGAGTACTTATTAAAACTTTCACAGGCAGTTTTTGGATTTCCCCGCGTCAGGTGTAAGAAAAACAGACGTTTCTTCTCCTCTGCCCCTTATGCCTTCATCCCTAATGAAGTCATTGGGAGGGAAGTAGAAACGTTCTGACAATAGGGTTGTTTCCTATTATTTTTTATGCCTAAATCGAAAGATTATTTCTCTTGGAGTACGTATTTTACGCTTTTAGATTTTTACATGACGATATCTTTTTTCCGCGATTAAATGAAAAGTGAAAAATTTCAAGAGCGCGAATACGCGACGGCTAAGTATGGATGCTGGGAAATGCCCGTTTTAAGTCATTCTGGTTCCGGCTGTCACCGTGTGAGGCCACTTTGGTGCAGGGCTGTGAGCGCCGCTATAATGCAGGCTACTAGCTAGCAGGTAGCGCTTGGTTTAAATACGGATTATTAATACCCTATCAAACGAAGGAAACTTTCCGAACATAGGCAACTTTAATAGGTGATTATCAAGAGATGTTTCCCTGAGCTCTGTGCCTCATGCATGCATTGGTAATCTCAGACGATGTAAAACTCCTATCTACTCGTATAGAAACCATGTCCCTGTGACGTCACGTGGAGTGGCATCGCATGGCCGCCAATCTGGCCTTTTTCAAATGAGATTAAAATTCACTATTGCCATTCGTCTAAACTGGGATTTCTAAAACCAAATAATTTGTATATTATGAATACACTGATGGTGAGTAACGAATCGCAGTCAATGCCTTTCGTTTTTTTTTATGAAGGAAACTACCCTATTAACGTGGGGAAAGTCAAAAATATTTCTATTTTGCGTGTGCTAAAAACATGATGGCTTCTTTTAATCGGAGTGTTAATATTTTTTTTCTGTAATTCGTAGGCAAGATATTTTTTAATTTTATTATTTTCACTCTTCTCCTCTGATGTAATGAGAACAGATTTATCATGCTTATTTTATTTTTTTACGGGGAAGGTGAGCGAAATATTCGAACGAATTTGTCACCTCTACGGTGAAATCATATTCTCTTGCACCACATTAGTTTCAGCGCGGGAAACACCATACCCACACATATTAAAGAATCGTGCGGTGTAATAAATCCTGTCCAATGGATTACCGGGGGCGAGTTTAAACTTTTCGGTGTCTCGCACCGCCATTACTCGCTTCTGACAGTCTGTCCGTTCCCAAATAGTTCTTTGGTCCGCGGTGTCCAATCCCTCTTTTTTCATGTCAAGCTCTGGTGTCGTTTATTATTTCGATTGCCTTTCATTTTTCGAACGATGGCGTGCTTTAGACTGGCACACATTCTCCTCTTTGATGAGTTATAATTTGACCGCCAAAATACTGGAAAGAACTCCGTCAGTGAGTGATTGGTATACAGTTGCCCAGTGATTACCTGTCGGGATAAAATATTAAATTGTTGATTATTAATGTTTAGGCATTTTCTTTGCTTAATTTCCTCCTCAGAGGCTATAAATTAATTTCATTTTTGTTAATATGAGATCATCATTACGTTTTCGAATGAAACAGTACTAAATACCCACCTATTACGACGTGATGGTATTACGACGATCGATCTCTGTCTCATTCGAATGCCGTGGAAATGATTAGCCTCTTTCAAAGATGTATTAATCAATTTCGATTTTCTGTGCTAGCCGTATTGTGTAATTTCAAGGCTACTTTTTCGCACGCACGATGTGCACATGGGCAAAACTCTTTGTCACGCGAGAGCAAATTATTCTTCACAGTATAAAGTAAAAAAAAAAATTAATCGCAAGTCTAAAATTCAATAAAATTGAACACCTTTCTTGAAATGTTGAAATGAAATTACACATACATTCTTTAAGAGTGCGGACACGTACTATAAAAATTAAGTTACCTACGTATGGAAAAGTATAGTACATAAATGCCATATTTTAAAATAACATTTTTTGTGACCGTTAGAGGTGAAACTTTACTTTTGCTAGTACTTGTGTCGGATTTCGAAGACAAATATTTTTAATTTAAGCACATCAGAAAAAAATCATTAACAAGCAAGCCCTCTCAATAAATAAATTGATGTCATTGTCCCTGAAAACTGGAAAGTAACATTAAAAAACGTGGTTTTTGACGCAATCAAGTATTGAATATTGCTGGCTTTAATTTCAGGCTGCAGTCTAGGGGTAGACGCGCTCCGTCCTTTTTTGTCATTGTTGGAGCAGGGTCCTCCAAGGATCCTGCAGGTATACAACCTGAGGCCGGGAATAAATGTCAGACTTCTTCCATCTTGTATTAGGCGTGGAGATATCATACTTTATACTTTGAAGATATATACACATTTATCTTTATACGAACAGATTTTTTTTACTGTATACTGTGAAGAATGAATTTTTCTGAAAGAAAAAGATATTTGACCCCATGCCCATCGTGCGTGAGACAAATAACCATGAAACTACTCAATATGATAGTAACAGATGACGGATGGCACGGAAAATCTTACGGGATTAATGCATCTTCCGTGGGCGTAGGGAGACGCCTCGCCGCCAATATTATGAGCCCGACGACTCCTCCAGGATAAGGTTGGGAACGGAAGGAAGGGATATGGAAGAATCTCGCGCCGCCGTTAAGGCGACGCGAGCTATCACTAATGAAACCAGATTGTATATTCCTAGCGAAAGGGGGGATCTTATGAGTAGGATGATTCAGAAAAAAATTCTGTAGATTGTCCTTTCATAGGATGCCGCCGCCGCCGTATAAAAACTATGTCCCAATATTGAAAAAAGTACCTTCCATCATCTAAAGTAGCTTTGCCAAAATTTTCATGATTTATTGGAAACAACCAAGCTTATCTAATTGTACAATTAATGAAAACTATTTATAAAGTGGTTAAAATTACTGAAAGATCATGTATTTTCAATTCAGGCTTTTTCTGAGCCTCAAAATTTTTTTCACAAATGGGACTTTTTTAAATTAAGCTTTTTTTTTAATTTAAAACCCCAAGTTAACTTTGGACCAATCTAATAAAAAAATAAAAATATAGTTATAGAGTAAAGATGCCCACACAAAATATCTCTAAGTATACTGTTTTCAAGTGTTCTTTGATTTTAGGCTGTAAATTTATTTTATTTGGGTAAAAATGAAAAATATGAAACAACATTTTTTCTTGGAAAAATCATATTATATTGTAATCTATCAATGCATACGTGGCCTATTAGTGTTCAAAATTCCTACCTAACCTTCATCAGAAGAACAGTCATAACTGTCACCTAATACAAGAACAAAGTCGATAACTAAATGCAAATGGCAAAATTAGAAAGTTTTTAAAATAAAAATCTTTTTAAGTCTCTGGGTCAAAGTTACCCCAGTTTCCCGCACCATAAGCTGTAACAGCGGAAAAAGGAAGAGATTTTTCTCTTGAACGCCGAAGAATACTTGCGGGTGCGCCTTTGCCTTCGAAAATTTTAGCGACTTCGGCGCAGGCATCAAAATCATGTCCCACAATTGAAAAATAAAAACTGAAAAATATCTCAATGGAAAAAGGTCTTGAGCGGGTTTCTGTAGCCACCGTGCGTCCGTACCGTAAGTCTTTTTTGTCATAATTTACTTTCCCCGGAATCAAGGATAAAGGTCACCGTCTTAGGGTAGCGGAACAGGTGAGAATGAATAAATGTATGGGTTAAGCAGTCATATCTGACTGGAGGAAAACGTTTACTTGTAAAATGAAATAAATTATGAAATGATAAAATAAATTCAATCATAGATGAAGGATGGATGAATCAGTTTGAAATATGGCCCATTTAGTTTCTCTTAACTTGTAATACCCAAATTGAAAAAATCGCTGCCAAAATCATTTGTGTTGTAATAGGGATTCTCATCTGGATCCCGCTAACCAAATATTTTCCATATAATTAAGATATTCAAGGGTGCACCGAAATAAAAATTTTGTACATATTTTATTTTAACGTAAGAGATCAATGAGCCAGCTTCACACAATCTTCAGATTTTGCCACCTTTTACCTTAATGAGAGCATTAATGATTAATCTCAAATTAACTATCAAAAAACTATTTGAGTACTTTTTGAAGTTGCATAATTCAGCGATTTTTCGAATTCTTGGTCATTTTTTACGTTTTATATGTTGCGTCCAAAACTTTTGGTAAGCAGCCTCAAATTCGTATTTTGGTAACACGCAATTCGTAAAACACATCATGGTAGGAAGGATTCAAAACAACCTTAAACATTACGTTGTGAATCTAAGTTTTTTTTGCTGTGGTAAGTAGCACAAAGTTATGTATGCGGACAATTAGTGAAAGCAAAAAAGGGAGGAGATGAGCTCTCTTTTCATTACGAGGAATGAAATAAACTATTGGCGAAGCACATAATGCATTTGATTTAAACGCTTTAAAAGCTTCAACTATGTGATTAAGACCTCCTCCATTTAAAATGTACACACGCACGTGATATGAAGATTATACCGAATAATTTCTACCTTATTTTTTTATCTTAAATTAAAAATTAAATTCATTTAAATTAAATTAATGTGTTCCCTTGGCGTTTTGTTTCAATTCCGCGTTGTTTTATTTTTTTCGAGAGGGGAAAAGTTTTGGAGGGAAAATTACTCCAAAACAACGAGAACTCGGCTCGAAAGCTCCGCGAGAATTATAGACCAGGTTTAGCCGTGCATGTGACGGACGCTGCTGTGCATAAGCACGCCTTCGTGTGGCTCCTCCCGCGTTTGTAATGCTCAAAAAAGGACTCGCTGGCTTCTCATTCTTTCCGCAGGACGAAAACGCTTGTCGGCTAGAGCGACGCGTCCCGACAAAACATTTGGGTCATAGTATATAGCGAGAGGCGCAGGAGACTAGTTGAAAAAAAACTCTCTAGTCGGGTGATACACTCATCTCTTTCCCAGTGTCATTTGTTTGTTCATTTTGTGGGAGGACTTTTTTGATGGAGCGGAGAGATGTGGAAAAAATGCACGGAATATCATGAATGGGATGTTGAAATTCGTTCCATTCCTTCATTTAAGGATTTCCTTTAACTTTTGAGCGCTTCATAGACCTCTTTGTCTCGTATTTTTTTGCATGCAAGTGAAACTCGGTGGTTCGCAGCAAGGAGTGGTAGGAAGCTACAGGAAGAGAATGAATTTCGGGCGTGTATGTTTTGTATAAGATCGGGCAATTTGTATAATATCGGGCAATAAGGCTGACGTTGGCACTATTACAGGCGTCCACAGGAAGTCAACTCTTCGTCAGAAAAATTGCTGCAGATATTGCAACCATTATCCCTTCGCTTTCAAAGGGCTCACATTGTTTCCGACGTTTTGTAATCAATATACGGGTTGCAATCCAAAATTCGTAAATATTCCTCGTTATTGAATGTGCAAAATCCTCAGGCCATGTATAAACAACTCCTTATGGGATTTTTGCAGTTTAATTCTATTACATTAATAGTTACTATAATTACAAAAAGAGAAAGTATATCAAAATAAATTGTAAGGTCATTATGTCATTAAGATTATGGCCGGTTAACAATTCCAAGATTGGTTATATAGAGATCTCCAATCAGTTCTTCCACTAACAAATCTTTTTACACGTACGTACTTCATATCTTTCACGTCCTACTTCAACTTTTCCACGCATTCTGTTACGTTTATGTTAAACATTTGTGTTAATTACGATAGACTTATAAGCACGAAACGCCTAGGGATTAATGTACGTACCGGGAAATTTTGTCATGAAGTGGAGTATCTGAGTTTTTTTAAGTTATCTGAAAATTAAGGGGCTATGATTAACCTCTCACGTGGATAGAGAGAGTATTAAACTGTCGCATATTGTTTTATGGTATTCTATGGAAAAAATGTTTTCTTAGCATCATCATCAATGTTACAATAAGTGAGAGTCGTTGGTAACAATACCAACAAAAATAACTTACTCCTCTTGCGCCTCCGACGGGGAAAGTGTCAGCTGATATTTGTAGGGGACTTAGAATGCCATTTGAAAAGTTCACGTTGGATTTAGAAACGTGAAGAAGATTACATTCAGGCTGTTTTCATGTAAGCTGGCCGGCTGACGGGACTGCTCCTGGCGTCTACATAACATCAACTCTTCTCCAGAGGAATAGCTGCAGGTTTTGCAATAATTTCCCCTTCGCTTTCAAAGAGATCATTGTTTTCAGCGTTTTGTAATCTACACATTTTTTATCCTGAAACCGAAATAGCTGTTTCTGCTGAAAAAACTGCGCGCTAAGAAGCAGTTAATTCATTTATTAAAATGATGAAATTCGTTTACTAACTTTAATTCATTTTTATAGAATGTATTTTATATAAATTTGAAACCGGGGTGAATCGGCTTAATAATATATGCCACCGCCGGCGCCCTTGGCTCTCTCTAAACATAGGTTCACCCACATAGATCACGCCTCAGTCCCCGTTTCTACGCTTCTTGACCCACTGACACGAATTAGATAAGTTAGATGTGGATTAATAGATGTCGTCACATAAAGAGAATGAAATCTAATCAACTCAAAATTGAAATAAATAACCGACTCAGAAATCCAGGAAAACTTTCCCAGATTAAAGGCAATTAACAAATTATGTTCTATAAAATAATCAAGTCTTTGTGCACTTCATTCCTTGTTATTACCTTGGATATATTTATGCGTAGAAATGTTGGATGTCATGCTCATATTTACGAATTGTTTGAGTTTGTATGCGTTAAAAATATGGATCTAACCCGTAGCGGTATCATATGGTTCCAGCTATTAGTGCGTTCATAAACTTTGATTTTATTTACTTACAGTGTGTCCTACAATTTAAGTGTATATTACAATACATGTCCTACAATAAACGTACAGCATTTTTTTCTTAAAGCCATATTTGACGCGTGTAAATGAATGTTGAAAAAGAATAACTTTCAGTTTCCGTGAAAAAAAACGAGATTGTAGGTGAGATGTTTTATAAGCTTCGATATATTTAAATACACCGTTTAATAACTATCACAATGATTTATTTATTAAATATTCTGAATGCTGAAAAAATTGAAGGGATACGATTTAAAACCTTCACTCGATCACCTTAGCGTATAGTATAGAGCGAGAGAGTCAATGCGCTGCCCTACGATGCATTCCAAGCTTTCTGCTCTGGTGTCACTAGCATATAGGTTACATTACTTACTGCTTTCTGTCAACCAGCTTTATATAATTATTATGACAGAAAAATTGTTACAAGTCGACCATAAAGTCGGGTGGTAAAATAAAATCAGAAAATATATAAGGACAAAAATATAAAATACGAAGTACCAGCTTGATCGGTAGGTTTCATCACACACAAAAATATACAAAAACCAAAATACAAAACATGGTACATAGTAATATTAAGTACAAAAAAAGTTTTGAAAAAGCCCTAAAAATACATTTTGACACAATGCATAACACACAAGGGAACATATGAAGAATAATATAACAAAACACAAGGGAACATATGAAGAACATAACAGGAATGTATGAAGATCAAAGTAAAAAAACATGAAACACCAAATTCAAAAAATAAACGTTTGGAAAAGCCCTTAGAATTCAATTTTATTTAACTTAGTCATGAATATCTTGTCGTTAGTTGGAAAGGGCTAAATTCCTCCCTTGGGAAAAAATTCCTCCGGTAAACCATTATAGCAGTATTCTACAAATTTGAGCCGAGGATAGTTGAAATAATATATGTCTAAGTGCCAATTATTTAGACATTCCACAAACTCATCTAAAGAAATCGCTCAACGACCTTTTTAGCTGTAGACTTCTCACTCAAACTCGTCGATGAAGCAACTCTTATTATTGCCTACTCCCGCGACGCAAGATCATGCGGACTGGCTACTTAAAATTGTTATAGAGCAGTCTTAGCTCAGAGGATGGAATGCAGAACTTTTGTTTCGTCTGTTCCCAGGAATGAATTCTGTTCCAGTCGTGGGGGTGGGGAAGGCCGACACGACGTTCCCCAGTGAGGACCGACACCGCCATTTCACACGCAGCGCCGCATATCGGTGGCAGCTGCAGTTTATTGATCCATGAAAACCCAGTGACAAGCATACAATTGGTTTCTTTCAATTACTTTCGACATGGCATTTCGATTATGAGGAAATATTAGGCTGTCTAGGATATCGGTGTTGAGATGGAAAGGTGAAACTCACAGATGAATTAAATTAGCAGCGAGGAATAAAAAGAACATCATTTCTGAATATTTGTGAACAATACAATCAATGCTTACTGGAGCAGAAATATATTCAAATAAATTAGATTAAAGTAGATTATTAAGTATTTTGGACATACTACACACGAAAAGTGCCTAGTAACTTAGTAATATAATCTATGCTAAAATGTTTTGAACGGAATTACTAAATTAATCGTAAGTCTTCTTCCACTGGATATTCACAACTCTGCGCTATCACCACGTTGGAACAGTTGAGGCCGTTTTACACAATGAATGATCTTGTGTAAATCCCTTCAAAGATAATGTGCATGTATTTCATTATCATGATCGCTTATTGACCGGGAAAAGTTCATTTCAACACGCTGAATGAATTCGGTGGGTTTTGGCGCAGAAACAATGCTCATTGGTGCGACTTTCGGTGGTAGGTAGGTATATATAAATTCTAGTGATATTTCCGACCACGGCACAGCTGTTGCAGACAATGGAGTGGTTTAATGGATAACAGGAGACCAATTCAAGCTAATTTAACTTTCGTGTGTTTTATATTTCCAATATTTATGCTTAATAAAAATATATGGCTAAAATTTATAACGGATAACGGTATAAAAAAGCCGTTACAACCGGTAAATTTAGCGGATCAATTTCGGGCAAAATATTTCTGAAAATATTAGCGGTGGCCTGACGACCGTGGATGTTAATGATACCTAATCGTGTATAAAATTATGATAACTACTAGCAAAGTATGAATACACCTACGTAGTTACTTCAGATCCCTCCTATGCTGAGTTCTCTCAGAGCTGGTATTTAGCGTTTACTGTAGCGGTGGGTAACTGCAATTTATCGATTAAAATTATTCTTTTGGTGTCCGATAGTAATTAACCAATCGAAAAATCAGCTCACAACAACTCTAATTAATGATTTCAAGTAACAATATTATACCACTGAATATAAAGTAGGGTTTAAGAAAGAAGAGCTTTGTTAATTAAATAATTATTTCTTTAGGGTAACCATATTTCACAAGTGAATGCACATAAGCGTTTCTCTAAAATAATAATTTTGCGCTTCAAAGCATCCGATTTAAAAGAACGTTGTAAAAAATGAAAAAAAATGAAAAAAAAAAATGAATTGAGGCTAAAGGAAAGGAATCTTTTGAATTCCTTATTATGAGAACGGGCATTTCCGGCGCTACTGAGGGAAATAATTATAAAATAGCGGACGGATGAATGATAGACGACGATTATCAGTCTTTCATGTCAATTTTCAGTTTACCGACCACTGTTATGGGTCGTGAGCAGAATGACTTCGATGCATGCATATTTTTGCACTTTATCCGTTTTTTCACGAACATGGGTGTCTTACGAAAACTTAATACTTGCATTCTGCGGGTCCAGGCATCAATCCTGCGTGAAACTTTCAGAAACTTCCATTCAAAATCCTCGAAGTTCGAGGTGGCCCAGGGCAAAGAAGTGGCCCCCAGCCCTAAATGTGTGATATTCGCAACCCTGTGGCTTACTTTTGGGTAACCTCTAGCCTTAATTATCATAAACAAACTGGGTTGAATGTCTGAGACGGAGATGAAAGCTTAACTAATAAGCTCTTTTCTTGAAATATTGTCTTTTATATTTTTTGGCCTCCACTTTTGATGTGTGTGATGTGGCAGTTTGAAACACTATCTCGTACCCCGTGGATCTCTCCATCTTCCGGGTTTTCGCCGTGTTGGTTGCAAGGGGTCGCCGGGATTCCGCCATGGGTTTTCAGGTCGTTTTGGCTGCGTTTACAGTATATGCCTCGTTCAGACTGTGATTGTTCCAGCGATCGTTGGATCTAAAGTACATTCACAGTAAGATGGTGAAGATCTGTGCTGCCCTCCACGGCTGAAATCTAAAGTGAACGAGAAACTGACGATTAGAAAAACTGTTGAGTTATGGAGGGTTAAGATATTACCGTGTTCAACGTGTTTTTAACGTATAATTTTTCTTCCGCCCATATTCTTCCTTGCTCGGACAAATCCATGAAAAAAATAGAGCGATGGGAGCTTCACAAACTTTTTTGTCCTCTCTTGTCGCTTCCTCTTCCAGTTTCGCAGCACCTAACCATCGTAAAGTGGCAACGTGAACTATTGTCGGGATATGAATTCACACAACTAGTTCTGCCAATTATCGTTAGTGCGATCGCTGGGACAATTGTAATCTGAACGAGGCAATAGCCCTCGTTCCCTCGCTGGTTCGCTGTGATTGGTCGGTTTCAAGGTCACGAACTCTCCCTCAGTTTCCCTTTTCTTCCAAGCGTCATGTACCCACTTGCGTCTTTTATCTTTCCTTTGCTCCACCATTTCGTCATCCAAAGCAATGGCTATTGTTGCCAATTCTTCAATGCAAAACTTTGCCATGCCAATTTAGGTCACACTGTTATTTAGTCAGTTCAAAATGACTATATTTGTACACTGACAGTGGCTTCTAGAAAGACGAACACTCGTGTGTGAATGTAGGTGACTGATTGCGGCCGGATGCGCCGGTGACAGAACTGAGACGTGACTGTGACGCGCCGTAACAGATGTGTGTGGATCGAACTTTAGTCAGATGGTATCCGTCCTCCTGGATGAAATTTTAAAACCCGGTTGAAAACCCGGAAGATTGAGAAATCCACGAATCCAGAACGCCACGGAAAACTGCGAGCCAACATTATCTCGTTAATAGAACAAAGTACGAATGTTTGCCATGAAAAAAATTTGACTTCGCCGGGAGTCGAACCCGGATCTCCCAATTGTCGGTCTGGTGTGTTAGCCAGTTACATCACCAAGCCATTCTTTTTAAGCGAACTTCGGGATGGGTTTTACCGTGCAAAGTGTTGACGTCACAAGTCCACACTATAGCGCTAGTGGCGGAGGTCGTGCTTACCAAGCCACTATCCAACCTTGTACAGTAAACCCATCACGAAGTTCGCTTCAAGAAAATGGCTTGGTGGTGTTTCTCTCTATTGGTTTTTGTGGTTAGGTTCGTCGAAGTTGAGTTCTGACGACGTTTCGTGGCATATGCTGGTCACACCTTCAGATCAGGTATGAGTGCCGAAGATCCCGATCCTTCTCTGACTGGGATTTTGTGCCCTTAATTTTGTGTGCTGCTTCTGTGCGTAAAAATACCACAACTACAGCTTTCATGAATGTGCCCATGGTACGAAATTAGCATTGGAGAATTAAATTTCTTATTCAAAGCATTGGGGACATGACTTTTCAAGTGTGGAAAAGATCCTTCATTTTACTGGGCTTTTCAGCCCTTAGTTTTCTTTGCTGATTCTGCGCGTCTAAAAAACCACAACGTCAGCATTGGTAAATTTGCCCATGGCACGAAATAAGCATCGTAGAATTTTCCTTTATTTAAAGCATCAGGACATGCATCAGCATTTAAAGAGTGCAAGGGACCAGTGTATACCTTTCCAGTGTAAGTGAAGGAGAAATTGAATTAAAGTCTGCTAGTGAGCGCGTGCGTTGCACCCTAAACCGGTCAGTTACTGGCCGCGCCGAAGGCGCGTCGATATTTATTGTACCGGTCAGTCAACCTCACCTCAACCAGTCAGACAGAATTACAGTGATACAGGTGACGTACGCATATGTTCTGTTTTTGTTTGAAGTGTTGTTTGTGTGAAGAGGAAACTTAAAAAGCTAAATAATAGAACAATTACAAAGAGATAGTAATACAATGTAATTGATTTCTTTTTCTTTTTATTTATTTATATTTTTTATTATTTTTAAATATATTTTTTATTAGTATATTATTATTATTTTTTTTTCTTTTTTCTTTTGAACAATTGTTCTGTAAATAACAATTGATAATCTTTTATATTTTATGGAAATGGCCCTCTACATATGTATACCATCCTCAGGGTGGCCTACCGGTGGCTCGACCAATCAGCGTCGAGGACCTCGATTTTTGGCGTTCTGTTTTCGACGTCCTGAGTGAAATCGAGGTCCGCGACGCTGATTGATCGAGACACCGATAGGCCACCTTTAGGATGGTATATATAGCGGGCCATTTCCACCTTCGGCACTCAGACCTGATCTGGAGATGTGACCAGCATAGGCCACTTAACGTCATCAGAACTCAACTTTTACGCAGCTAACCCGAAAAACAATGGAGAGAAATGCAATCCAGTGCTGAGAAAGCAGAAATTTAAAGGCTTGGTGGTGTAACTGGCAAACACATCAGATTGGACATCGGGAGATCCAGTTTCGAATCTCGGTAAAGTCAAATATTTTTTCATGACGAACTTCATCCTTGGTGTATATAATACCCGTGCGCGTGACTGCGTACAAAGTTGCTTGTTTCATGCAGCGCTTATCTCGTAATGCTGGTTAGTCTCTCAAGCGTCATCGAGGAGAAGCGTTCAACGGGCGGAAGAGGAGGTGGGCAACGCCTTCGGAGGCAATTGCTATCTCGAATTGGAGTCATGGCTGAGTTAATTTCCTGATGGCGCCTCCGACTCCCCATTGGCCGAATGGACATGCACGTTGCTGTATCAGGCTGATCCAACGCAATGCACCATAGGTCGCCTGCATTAACCATATTGCTTAGGAGGCTTAGTTCCAAGCGACTGTAATTTAATTTCCCATGGCATTTAGGAGCTCATTGGGCAAATGTTCAATGGCGTTTTGGTATTTAGATGTGATTGCCGTCATAGGAATGCCGTGCAATTTGCTAGACGTGTGAGTTTTGGAATTGAATATTAAATGAATTGAGTGAATGAAATGAGTTTTGGAATTGAATATTAAAATAAAATTTACATACTGCCATGGAAGCTGCATCAGATGTTGGATGTTAGGACACAGACCGTTTAGAGGGAAAAAATACGCCTTGGCGTGACTGTGCAACTGAGTTCCATCAATTATTTATTAAAGCCCTTTACTGTTCGGGGGAAGAAAAATTCCTACACTTTTAGTTTTACCCTTAATTTTTTGTAATCATGCATGAAACCTAAATTGTGGCTCTCTGGTACCACTGTATCATTTATTTTGTTAGCGATTTATTGGTTTGTTGATTAAATGATTTTGCGATTAATTGGTTTGTTCATAAAAGTTGATAAAGTAAGAGGACACGGTTCACGGATACAATGAGGGGTAATGAGCCTTATTCCGAATCTAGTTTAGAGGTAAAATATGTGAAGGCTAGGCCGCCTAACCATATTGAGACTTATTGCCAGGCAACAGTAATTTAATTTCCTCATGGTATTTAGGAGCTCATTGGACGAATGTTAAATGACATTTTAATAAGTCGATGTGATTTCCGAAATAGGAATACCGTGTAATTTGCTAAACGTGTGAGTTTAGGTTTCATTTTAATTAGGCGCTTTCATATGGTTTTAAATGAATACGTTTGCAACTAAAGGCTAGTGTGTGATTGATTCAATTGATGGTTTATTGATTTCAATGGCTGCACAAATATGTTATGAGACTTTATTTGCATCCATTAAATTGTAAATCCTCTTGAATTTACACACGTCAGTAGAGTAGATTTGTATGTTCTGCCCAGAGATTTAATTTATGCTTTTTCTATAGCAAATACCGTTAATTTGACCCCCCTCATCGATGGGGAGTACCCCCCCCCCTCCTCCTTCCACTTCTCATTATTGCGAGACTGTTCAGATTGTTAAACATTCTTATTTTTACGATGGAGACTTTGGCGAGAAATAAATTTAATTTACGATGGATCAGAAATAAATTATTAATATAATAAGTTCTCATAGTCATACAGTCTCCCCAGCCCTGAATAAAATACTATAATTAAAAATAGCTATCGCAGTTCACAATGAAAAATACGTAAGAGAAACGCATCTGAAAAGAGATACTCCATTCTCAAATGGATCGTACGACCTTTAGTCCTACTTTCCACACACACACCTTTTGCATTATAATGAATGCATCACAAATACCTTCGGCCAACCTCGGTCACCGATGAAAGAACTGCATGCTTGATTCGACAAGAATTCACCCTACATTCATAGTGCGACTGCATGTGTGCACACAGTGCGGTGACCGCTTAAACTATCTCCTCATCGAAATACGAGGAGGTCTACTGGTCTGTCGTAAAGTTTAATCTGATTGGTTGCGAAATTAATTGTATTTTCCCTCCCCCTTCCATCACCATGTATAAACAACTCCCGAATGATTATTAATTCATTCAACGTTATCATGGCCTCCAGAACAGTTGCTGAGCTGCAAAGAGATCCCGATGCCTCCCTGGAGCACACCAATCTCCGGGTGGAGAAGCAGTCAGATCCTGATACTTACATAGTATACATCCCTCATCGAGGCAAAGATTTTGTGCTCTCGGTACCTTTTAAAGCAGTTTACTACTGTGCATTCCGGCACCAGAGAAAGACATTTGAAGTGGTCGGAAAGAAGGTGACTTTCTCCGGCTTCACGAATGAAAATGGTGTAGTGGAGAGATTTAATATAACTACTCAGGATGACATTACCGATCCGGAAAAGCGAAGCCTCGCGGAAAAGCAGCACCCAATCATTTGGTGTGATGTGTACGAATGCATCAGGCCTCGAGTCTACGCAAAAGGAGGAGGAGGAATGATTCAAAGTGATTGTACTGACGGTCCAAAACCTGTGTGTTATACAGACCATAGACAATCAAAAGTGGATTATGGTACCACAGAGGCTACTAAAGGTACCCGTCTGAGAGTGATAAAGTTTATACTCAAAATTGAAGATGATATGTATATTTATTAACAATAAATATATTAAATACTATATTATGTGTTTTTTATTTCCAAATGAAACACCAGGGTAAATTTTAACAACAAAAGTTTATTTTCTTCAACCACACACAGATGAGTTTGTTACATTGTTCACCATATACATGGTTTCATAGTTCATTTCCCCACTCATACTTATGTTATAATCCTCTTGAAACAATTGAACAGCACGTCTGAGCGCAGACAGTTCTCTAGCACTCTCGTTTAAATAACCACATTCGATTAAATATCCCCAGATACAATCATATTGTCTCAATTGTATAGCATCGTAAATGATCAAAGTGAACATGATGATGTAAAACAATAAAATGATACATTTGACTAGAAAATCTAACATATTTTATTTCGTATACACCAATCAGCTAGCTTAAAACAATTTTTTCTGGCACACTGTAGATTACCATCCATATGAATTTCAATTAAACATCCCTCGTTTGTGGTTAATTTATTGAGAGAGGGACAACCATAAAGTTCCAGATTAGCCACACAAATACCCTTGGGAAGAAGACTGGTTAAGAAGGCAGCTTTTTGTGCACCCTTTGTGAATAGATATTTAAAATTTTTAGTATAATTGTGAAGTATGCTCTCCAATTCAGAATAATCTACATCCCCATAATATTCTGTCAAGCCGTGATAATTATTTCTCAACCAAGCAGACTCTTTTGTAAAGAGCAAATTCTGTGGTGATTTAAATAACCACGAATTACAGCATTTATTCTGAACAGCAATGATTGTCAATTCTTTGACAATGAATTTTCCATTGCTACCAGTAAATCCTTGAAACTCGAGAATGGCGCTCATCGTGATATGTGATCAGCTTACAAAGCCGTTAAGCTCAAATGCCAGGGGTTGATCGCATATCAAGATAAACTAACTTACGGAACTTTCATTCACGCCAGAGGTTAGCTTATCTTTCATCCACACTCAAGCTGACAACTTTTGATTATCAGCCGAACCAAACGCTATGAGTTCCATCTCTAATTCAAGTCGTTCATAATCACAATCTGTGATATTCTTTGTTAGTTTGGTGGCGAGAAAATGTCTCACTTTGTCACGACTGACAGACAGTCTCTGAAGGAAAAGATTAATCAACTTGGAGAGTTTCATCAATGCATCCCATTCATCCTTCTTTAAGTTAAAAGATTTTTTGATAACCAAATGTGTCTTCCCAAAGTAATTTGCATACACCAAACAGGAAGTTAAAAAATGCTTTTCCCCTTTGTAAAAGAACAAATCCACATCCTTTTCACACTTCAAGATGTTTACCCATTCGCTTTGTGAAACATTTACACTTTTTTTTCCAACTTGATTAAATTGCACCACTGAATCAAAGTCACTGCTGGGATCATATCCAAGACATACAGTCTTTGTTTTTGCACTGTTCAAGTAATACACAGTTTGAAGCACTAAATTGTTAAAGTTGTGGAATGAAGTAGGAATGGGGAGTTCAGCTGGTCTCTTTCTCTTCACCGGTGGAGGATGTACATCCGGTGTCCCCAACGTCTGCATGACGACTGATGCATGGTGACGTGATTGTCTTTATTTAGAGGTAGATGTAGGTGGAGGGATGGGGGAGCAGTCATCGGGGCAAGGATCAACTTCCACCTTTAGACGGTTGTATTGAAACCATTGCGCTAATGAATGTGCATCTCTCAATGCACAAGTGCTGTTGCGCAACTTGTGACAGGGATTGAGGCAGGTAAAGGCAAGAAAGGAACATTTTTCGGGAGGGGGGCAGTTTAGCTCTTTTTCGAGAGAGATGAAAGTGCGTCCCGTGAGATCTGTCAGGAACTCACACTCTGCTTCGCTGAATGCGTAGAGAGCGGTTGCATCCTCAGTCATAGCTTCCAAGGTAGATGAAAGTTCGGCGTGAGAAATGAATCCCTCATTGAATGAAGTCTCATCCCGTTGTAGGGGGTCTGGGAAACGTAGCTTCTTTCCTCCAGCGGTGAGCTTCCCATGTTTCTTGAAACTGCCCCAAAATAGACGATTTGAATCAACGTCGACGGCTGCAAGCTCCGTCACCCCGCCTTGGCTATAAGTCACAGATACCACGATCTGCATTCTGCAACAGACTCTTCTCAAATAATCACCTCCTCTTTCTGCTCATCATATTTATTCGGGAACAGCACCGCTGAGCTCTGGGATGACATTTGGCTCGCCTCACCCGCTTGAAGGTCTGATGAAACAAATTCAGGGCTCGGCAGTCGTTGAGATGAGGAGTGGTGTGATGAAAGTGTCTGAGGAATTTGTGTAGTGTTTGACCTACTGATTTACTAACGGTATAGAGGCAGCAGTATTCACCGCAAATATCCGAATGAAAACTTTGAATTTGAACGTGATTGCGAGTGACTGAGAATGGCTTTAAAAATTTTCTTACATTTGAGACGAAAGGAGGTAATCCGTACGAATCAAAGTACTCGGCAAAATATTTGTTTAAATATACCACCACCCAGTGTGAACCCGGTAAATTTGATGGATCTAAATTTATTATGTAAACTCCATTTTGAGGTGATTTTGGTAACTTATCAGAGGCGTAAACTCCACGGAATATACTGAGTGGTCTTAGTACCGTGTTAATTTGAATTCCATCCATGACTAAAAGTTTGTGATAATGTTTCTATTTTTATCAATTTCTAACGTTGCATCATACTCTGAGAAAATAAGACACGTAACCGTTCTCGATAATTCGTTCTCGAATCTCGCCTCTATTCTCACAACTCCTCTATCACCCAGACTTATATAATCTTCGTTACCCGAATCATCGGGTGTTAGATCGAAGACTAGCATAAAATAACCGTGTCCAAACATGTCGTAAGTGATTTGATTACCTCTATTGTAATGCTTTATCCCACTACCTGAGAATATCGTGTCATACGCTCGTGCCCAATACTTTTTACTTGAAAAATTGCATTGTAATCCCTCGGATGGAATTTGCACACCGTTCACGAAGAGTGAAAAATTCTCGAGCGAATAATGAGAGAGTGCAAATGGGTTCTTATTCAAACTTCCCGCGTAAGCCTCATTATCAACCATTGCAAAAATAATTGTATTCGGTATTCGTCCCACGATCGCATTGTCGAGGCTCAAAGTTCGTCCACCAGAGGGAACAGTAAAGGTTTTCAGTTCCGTACGTTTGTAGTGATATTTAGCATTGTTGTTTTCCAGGATTTTATTATGTGCAACTAAAATGGATGGGTTAATATCGAAATGTTGAACGTATAATGTTGCGTCTAAAATTTTCAATAGTCCATCATCACTTCCTCCCATAAGATAGAAAGCATGATTAGATAGCAATAGTCTTATACCTATGTCTACTCGATCCATCATTAATTGAACCTGGTTGAAAATATCTACATGCAGTTTACCATACAACTCAACCTCTGCACTGTTCTTAAACCAACCTTTGCGCCTTGTATAGCCGGAATTTGATGCATCTGTCATGTTAATATCGTCTCCCGAGTCCAACTCCCACCCCACATTTCGTAAATGTGTTTTGCTTGCATCAGTACCATAGTTTAACACATTTTCCATGTAGCTTCTATAATGGTAATTATCCTCTGATGGTGTGACCAACGTCCCATTGAAATAAACGTTACACTGCTCGAAGAGAGAGTGCAAAATATTATTTACTACTCCTGGTTGATTGGTAGCTGATTCATTGTAATCAGTCCCGTCTTTTTTACAAAGTTTCACTTTAAGTCTAAGATATATACTATTCAAATCCTTGTACGCATCCCCAGAGTCTTTGATCACAAATTCTATAACAGATCTATTATCTAGCGAAGATATGGGTTTGTAGGACACAAGTCTTTTTGCTAAGATGTTAGTTTGAATCGGTGGATTGGGTTGGAATAAATCCAACGAAGTCAGCATATGCTCCGCCATTATCACGAAAAAATATCTCCTCCAACGACCTTCTTTCCTCTTCGACTTCTCATTGACTGTCGCTTTTTTCTCGCATCACTAGGTTTTATTTTATTTAACCGTGGACGTTTCACGATTCTAAAGCCTCCTCCAGACATGCCTTTTATCTTTTCCTCGGCCTTACGTTTCAAGTTCTGACCTGCCTCGTTTATTCTACTGCGCATTATCTCCTTCACCGGTTTTGTACCGAGGTCTCCAAGAGCTGATGCTCCAGCGCTCGCGACCTCCTTACCTACGGTCTTCAACCCACTAAATAGCAAAGGTTTGGCAAATCTCCATAGACCAGCGAGAAAACTTCCGATACCCCGTCCCTTTTGCACCCTATAAGAAGCCCTATACAGGGGTCCTATCTCTCCTCCCACCTGTTTAGAATAATAACTATAATATCGATCCGACACCGGCGCCATCTCTCCGTAAAATGATGTATTATTGTTAATCAGTTCTTTTTTATAAAGTGTAGCACCACTATCGAGCTTTGCTCTCCACTATGAAAAAAAATTGATTCACCGAATTTATCCGCCAAAAGAATTTCGATACTCTCAATATTGTTTTTCTCGACAGGGTAATAGTAAATAGGATTGAATGTTTGATATTCCCCAGCTTTTGAATTCATGATACGAATGCAACGACTTAAGGTGTCTCCGACTAGTTGAGGTTTTATTATATCTGCGTAAACGTAAAGATTTTTTGATGAGGATGCAATGCTTCTTTTTCCTCTTTTTCCTATGTCTTCTTTAGTTTTAATCTCTGCCCTGGCACCATTAATGATTTCCGCCAACTCATCATCTGTCAACGTTGAATCTTTAAATGATAATCTAATTAGAACAGCCGATAATAACGACAGGTCATTTTTTATCTTTTCCTTGCGAGTTCCACTAAAGCCAGACAAAGTTTCGTTGAATAAGCTGGCAAACGAATCATACGTCCCCGGAGACAACGAGTATTTTACTCCGCTCGCAAAAATTTTCACAGACCGTGGTAATATGCGTTCATCAACTCCAACCTGATTAATCCTTACACTCAGTCTATCAATATAACGCATTACTTCATTGGAAATGTAAGTTTGTTTTTGAGTACTGGAGGTAATATATGGTCTTGCAAATGCATCCGCAATACTGCCGTAAGTACCAATGGAAATTGTAAAGTATGAACCATCTTGAAGTTTCACATTTATAACATCTTTATCCCCTCGAACTAATCCCTCTTCAGTCCGGGTCCTATTATCCTTCGGAGGTAATTCGTATGCTCCGCGAGACGCTGGGGTAAAGTTATCGATAACTGCAGGTGTGTCTTCGGGAACTTTTTTTACCTCAATAGAAGGAATCGAAATTTCAGCAGGTGTGTCTTCGGGAGCTTTTTTTACCTCAATAGAAGGAATCGAAATCTCAGCAAGACCGACATACCACTTATTGTTTTCCAAATCAATTCGATGACTCAACTTTGTTCGATAATGAGCGATTGTATTTCTCGGGAAAAATTCCCTCGAGCTATCGCTGGGTAGTGTGAGATAAAATTCGTTCATATTTTGCGTACTGAAGAGGCTGATATCCATGAGTTAAAAGATGATGGGTATCCGTCCCATTTGATAAAGTACTCCAAATTAGGACCACTCCCTCGATGTCTCAAAATTTTCTCGATCCTGTACTCCGTGTCAGGAGACACGTTAACTTTGACTAATTCTTCCGCATAGAAACTACCCTTTATATCCTCCCCGTTAAAATCCTTCAATTTATAGGTTGGTATTGGTTTTAATCGATCAATGTTTGAAACTTGAAATATTTCCTTAGTATAATTTGGTGTGTATCCTTTGGTGAATGGAAGCTTCTCTTTGCTAATCCTTACGTATTCACCTTCATTAAATTTTGCATCCGTCTTCTTTAAGCTTTTTCTCCGAGTAGCAATGATAAATGCATTTTTTGCATTCACTTTAGAGGGAGAGATCCCAATTATTGAATGTTCAGTATGGTTATAAGATCTAATTAGTTTTGGAATTACATCGATATATTTATAGGTTGCGTATTTTGTAAAATATTTATACATTTTTGTCTTGAGAGTTCGATTAAAGCGTTCCACGAGACTAGCCTTAATTACCGGGTTATTTGATGTGTAAAACTTAACACCTTGATTCGAGAGAAAAGTTTTAAACTTGCTATTAACAAATTCCCCTCCCTTATCGCTCTGAATTTTCAATGGTTTGCGTTCGCGAAATATAACCTTAAATGCTTCTATAATTTCCTCTGGTCTCTTTGACTTGAGAGGACTAGCCCACGCATAACGGGAAAACATGTCTATAACGGTCAAAATGTAACAGAACCCATTGTTGTATTTTTTCAAGCTTCTCAAATCATTTAAATCGCACTGCCAACACTCATCTATATAGTTTACTTCGTAACGGTTTCTAACAAACTTCTTTCTTGCCGGCTTGTGACGCGTGTACGCTTCTTGAGATTCCAACCACTCGCGAATTGTTTTTATCGATACTCCAGTCGCTTTATTTAATTTTTTATCTGTGGAGAAACCAGCAGGATTAGCGGGATTGTTATACACGCTAGCTATTATGTAGTGTCCCACTCTGCTCCGAACATTTTTGGTACCCTTTTTCGCTTGGTTCGCCTTGGAATCGCTCTCGGATATGTCCATCGCTCCTTTGGAGATATTCTTTGCTCCCTTGGAGGTGTGCTTGGCTCTCTTGGAGTTGCTATTATCCGCTTCATTTTTCTCGGTGGAGAATCGCTTTCTATTTGTTCCTTTATTCGTGACCATGTCGAATCCAACTCCGAATTTGTCCTCTTAATTTCGGCTAACCGCCTTCTCATTGCATCGCTACCCTCATCTTGTCGTGATGGTGGTGAGTGTTTCACTATCGGAACGTGTACGGGAGATTTAAAGTCTGACACTGAGTCGAGATATTTATCGAGTATTCTTTTATACAAATGCCACTTGTCAATGTCCTTGAGTCCTTTCCTCGCCAACACAACTTTCATTTGCTTGTCCAATGTACTTAGCCTAGCCTTTGCATGGCTTCGATCGAAGACTTCGGGGCTCACTACGAGCATTTTTTTTAAACTCATTTTCCCAGCAGGCTACCGATCACACCGCTTAAAATAGAACCTAATAATAATGGTAGAAATCCGCCTTTTTGTACGAGAAGCAATCTTTTTCTCTTTAAACTCGTTCCCCGTTCAGCCAACGTTCTCAGCGTTTTTCGATGCTTGGATAATTTATGTTTCAATCCAATATCAATCTTATGGTTTCCGTTCAGCGTATTCAGGCAACAATCACAGATGGCTTTAATCAATTCGCTGTCGGAAGATTTTAATATCGCAGCGCGCAATTTCGGTCTTGCACACTTTAATGCATGGAGCAAATGTTTATTGTTCTTCAATCTTTTCATCGTGTTGGGGCATGTAAATGACGGTGGCCCCGTCTTCGGGAAATATTTTTGTTCTAAAACGGAATCTTTCGTCTGTATCCTGTCCGAGGTCCAATACTAAATAACCAAATGGTTCTTGCGTAGCCTGTTTATATACTCTCTCCAATTCCCCCGATTTTTCCGGATATACCTGCCTAGCCAAATGTCCAAATTGTAACTTATCTCTGGGATTTTTGAACGCAACAATATACTTTGAATTCAAAGAAATATTTCTCGAATGAGAGCTTTGATAAAAAATGTTCTGTGTTATGAGAAATACTGAAACGTTAAAATGATGACTTCCTCTGGTGAATAATTTACACACATCTTTGCTGTAGGCCCCCTCACTCATCAAATCATCTATAACGTACATAGTTGGAACGCCTTCAAATTCTTCAAAAGGTGGTATTTCAGAGTAAAATTGAACTGGTATTCGTATTTTAGGCTCACTTCCTGGGGCACAGCACCAAACCACTTGCTCTATAGGACTATTTAACATATGATTCAAGTTTTCCAGAAACTGCGTGACAAATGTGGTTTTTCCACAGCCTGACGGACCCGCGCAGATGCATGTAAAAGGATGTTTCCAGGCTAACGTCATGATTAATACTGGAATTTTTGATTAAAAAGTTCATTCTTTTATAATTTTAATCGTTACCGAATGCCTGATGATGCGTGCGTTTTCGAGGAATCTTATAATGTCCCCAAGGAAGCGTGTGAATTCCATCTTCACAAACGTATCGCTTGTCATCAAATGCGTTCAATGCAACCTTATTCATTTCCATAGAGTAAATTTGGTGTAATTTACTGCGGATAACGCACATTTTACGAAATTCTGTAGAATTTTCTTGTAAACAGTGGATATAATCATCGAAATTGATGCTTTTTGCAATAACTGATTTTGTGATTCCTTTTGCCTTCTTCTTTTCTTTAGATCCGTGAACTTTGTACGAGTAAAGTTTACTTCGCAACCCCACAAAATGGGTCATAATTTGTCCATCACATTCATCTTTAAATTTTCCTAACACTTTCTTGTTCTTTTCCGAATAACAGGGGTGGTTTTTTGGATAATTCGATGTATCAAATGTGTCTAGGTTTCTGAGCATATCACTGTAAAAGTCAGAAGTTTCTATGTCATATATGAAACTATCTGTGTCACTATAGGCTAGGGTAATTTTTCTGTTGTACTTGGGAAGCATTGTTCGGTAGTGAAAATCATACATTAAAGTCTTGCTGAGGTCTAGAACGCAAAAACCAATGTAAAGGGGAATATTCATTTTAATAGCAGTTTTTCTCAAATGAACACCGACAAGAGACTCAGTAAAGATTGTCCTGTCCAAGAACTGTGATTTATTGATTAGTTTCTCCAATCTTTTTTCACTAGATACTAATTTCATGTTTATATGCTTGCGTACATTCATTAGAGAACGTCCGTAAAGGGAATTTGACATGTACTTATAGAAATCCTTTTCAAAGTCACTTGTCGCCATTTTTCTACGATCTGTATTGAGATCAATGTATGGTTTCAACCAAGGGGATTGGTTGAACTCAATGGCTCTATGCACCTTTTTTAGAACAAGACCTAACGAAAGAGCCTGTTTCAGATTTACGTAGTGAATTATATATTTTGACTTGTCATAAAGAGTAGTTAAAAGTTTTTTGTGTTTTCCACCGGGTGGAATCTTATTTTCAGGACAAAGAGGAAAATCAGAATGTAAGTCGTGAAGGTTTTGTGGGTAATATAGATCGACTTCGAGTACATATCCGACATCACCCTCATCTGAAATATCCAGAATTTTTAAGCTTTCAATTTCCTTTGACGACAGCCATCTAAAATTTGAGTGAGGGAGGGGTTTAGAAAGAGCCCAACCATACAAGTTATTTGCATCCAAATATGTCAAGTAATTAATTTCTTTTTTACTGTCATGAGCCTCTACGTATTTATTATTTGCCACACAATATCTTTTGCTACATTGAGATATTCCTCCTCGGATTCCCTTCTCTATCATCAGTAACATGTCATAATCCGTCAGCAATTCCAATTCTATTCTCGTGAATTTTAACATCGCGTCAAAGGTTAATGATGGAGCCGTGTAATACCATGTAGGATCTAATTTGTACATGCTATAGCAGACGCTGCGAAAATTTTCAAAGACGTCGGCTAAAAGTGTCACATCGCTTTTCAGGTAGATATCACTATATTGTCCGAGAGTGTTACAGTTGAAGGTATTCCACACATTGATTGCATGCTCATAATCTTCGTTTGAAATATTTTCCATCGTAAGCCTACTAAAAAATTTTTCTATCGTTGGCAATTGTTTTTCATCGAGTTTTTCCCAAGAATCAGTGTATTCGTAGGGGTAAACTCCCTTTCGAGCGACAAGAGGTGTTTTTTCACCAAATATTTTCTTAGTAAATTTTAACTCTTTCAAATTTGTAACCAATGAGGCTAAAGATGCTGACATGAAGCGATAGGTATCGATAAATCTGATGCTGAAATTGTCATTAATAGATTTCCCGAAAGAAATATACTTTTCTTCTGAATTTGGAAGAACGAATATCTGTCTCTCATCATAGTCCAGCTCTCGTACAATGAAATGACCATCATACGCTGTCAAGTTATGTACGAAGATTGATAGAAATTTTGGCATTTTATAATTGATGTTACAATTATTGTGTGCAGGTCCTCTATACATTCCTGTCAAGTGGTCGTGATCCTTAACCCTATCCTCGTGCAATTCTTTTTCGCAAATGTGACACGTGTTAGCAGTTTTAAATTCTAATTCTTCCTCTCGAGTGAGAGGATTTATAGGAATTGTTTTTTTATAAATCGAATATACTTTTTCAGCCTCCTGTTTCATGCACTGAATAAAAACTCGCGCTGCGTTTGGACCACGATAGAGCTGAGGTTCCTCGCATCCCTCTGGTGTCATTAACAAGTAGCAGAAGCTGAACGGCTCGTGTTTTTGTACGTTGAGTGTGAAAGAGGCATGGGGATTTGGTTCACACGTGCTAACATTCTCGAGGAGACATTCAAAGTCTGCGTAAATCACATAAGGTACTCTAAAGGAATGATTGACATGCGTAAATTTCAAAGTTTTATCTTCTTCGCTAGGCATTACAATTTTTGTGGGTTCACCCGTACCTCGACATAGTTCTCTGTGAGCTTCGAGTCTCGCTTCGTCACTGTAATGAGTGAGGCAGCGTTTGCAAATAAAGATTCTACTACAATGTTTTGTAATTTGGGAGCGTACCAGTCTTTCAAAGTTCTTGATCCAGCAGTAGTGCGCTGTTGTTTCATTGGTGATATAAAGGAGGTCGCGATGATTTTCTAGCTCTTGATCTACAATTTTTATGGGGTAAACGTTATTTTTATCATCCAGTCCGAATACATTGACTGAAATGTTATTGATACGTTCGAATTTAGGAATATCGTTCAGTTGGGTGGGATAAGTGATGCAATCCCAGTCGTAAGCTTCATGAAATTCGTTAGTGTTAAAATTTGGAAACCAATCTGGACGTAAGACATTCTTTGTCCAAATTGCATATTTAAAGCAGCATTGATCACTGTTTTTAACGTTAATTACAGCCTTTTTCCTACTGATCTTTGTTGGGAGTGGAATGTAACTAGAGCCTCTTAATGGTGTATACTTGTTAATGCGCAATTCCAAGCCAAAGACTTCGGATAGGGACCATCCCGATCCTTTGGCTTGGAACTCTGACTTTTCCTTTAAAAGTTTTGAAAAAGCTGTGTTAATTATCTCCTCGATATCATCAGAGATGAGCACGCGTCGATTTTGCGTTTTAAATGAAGTTTCCAAATGCTCTCCCTCACTTTTTTTAAATTGACAAATAAGGACTAAATTAAACTTTATTGAGTTATTTTCCACAGTCTGTTCATTGATTTTGGCAATAGTCTGTGCCTTATTATCGTCTAAAAATGAAACCACGTCACTATTCCCGTCTTCTGCAGGAGTAATCCAAAATGTTTTTACTCGCGATGCAATAGCTGATTGAATTTCATTGAAACCTCTTCCTTGTTGCAAAGTTACATTACGTCTATGTTCGTTAGTATTTTCATGCGGTAAGGCTTCGTCCAAGCTATAAAACTTTTCACAATATATACAAAAACACCTCCTTTTTAGGTGATCTAGCTCATCTTTCATCAAACTAAAGGATTCCATATCGTCTATGACATCATTGTTCAATGCAATACGCTCGTGAATATTAATAATAGCCTGTTCTAAATCTTCTTTTGTTTTATATGTGTTGTTTTTGAAATTGTAGATAATGTCTCGAATGTTTGACATGATTGATGCGTAAAATCTGAAATGATTGAATGTACAAAAGAATTCATAAAAATTTGTATAAAGTATTTAATTTATATAGAATTAGGTATCTGAATAAAAATTAAAAAGCTTAGAGAATGTTTGATCATACCGCGTTTGGATTATGTCAAATCCCTCTAAGTATAAAAAATAGTATTCTTCTACTATTGTATACACTTTTAAACGATCAAATATACAGTGAGGAAGCATATCATAAAAGTTATTTAATAACGTATCCACATTATTCTGCATAACTGTTCGTAGGGGTTGCACAAACGATCGATCGATAAGCGTTCGATCGTTAAGCGTTCGAATCCATGCGGTATGAACAATATCTTTGGAAATAGTGGATATAGAAATGTTAAATAATGAAGTGACTGATGACATGATGTGAAATTAAAAAGGGTAACTGAAATAGAAGGATTAGATTTAAAACTGAATTCAACGAGGAACAGAAATTAATGGGAGAAATTACAAAGTATGGTTTTACTTACAATTTGAAGATGTATCTCCCGCAGATGACAGTTGAAGACTAAAAAAAACACGCTCCTTGATAGAAATATAAACTTTATTCTCGTTAAGCGGATATGTGTAGTGAACGAGCAAGTGAGGAAGGTACGCCTATGCACGCCTTTATATACGGAATGGAACCACGATAA
This sequence comes from Ischnura elegans, assembly GCF_921293095.1. Taxonomy (NCBI): domain Eukaryota; kingdom Metazoa; phylum Arthropoda; class Insecta; order Odonata; family Coenagrionidae; genus Ischnura; species Ischnura elegans. The sequence goes on along the minus strand of NC_060252.1, from coordinate 81,341,841 downwards.
TGGGAAACATTAGTATGCAGGAAGGAATTGAGGAGACAAACCTTTCACCTGCCTTCATTTGCATGCAAAAGATGCGTGTCGAATCAAGCATGCAGTTCTTTCATCGGTGACCGAGGTTGGCCGAAGGTATTTGTGATGCATTCATTATAATGCAAAAGGTGTGTGTGTGGAAAGTAGGACTAAAGGTCGTACGATCCATTTGAGAATGGAGTATCTCTTTTCAGATGCGTTTCTCTTACGTATTTTTCATTGTGAACTGCGATAGCTATTTTTAATTATAGTATTTTATTCAGGGCTGGGGAGACTGTATGACTATGAGAACTTATTATATTAATAATTTATTTCTGATCCATCGTAAATTAAATTTATTTCTCGCCAAAGTCTCCATCGTAAAAATAAGAATGTTTAACAATCTGAACAGTCTCGCAATAATGAGAAGTGGAAGGAGGAGGGGGGGGGTACTCCCCATCGATGAGGGGGGTCAAATTAACGGTATTTGCTATAGAAAAAGCATAAATTAAATCTCTGGGCAGAACATACAAATCTACTCTACTCACGTCACGTCTCATATTTCTCTCTTCACTTTAGTGGTTCTATAATTATACATAATGTGGTATTTGATGATGTTATTTGTAGCCACTATTACTCGTGAAAATTTCTCTCTCTCATTCTGCGGGTAAAAGCGAGTAATGGGGCGTTGAATAATAGTATTCGTGAAGGTTTTGATGTATGTGAGGGAGCACTTAATTTATGCAGGTCAAGGCTTTCATTTTTATCTCGGATTTTATAATTTTGTTTTATGATTTTACATAATTTGATGTCATTAGGTGATGGCATTTGTGGTCAATATTACTCGTGAAAGTGTCTTTCTCTTGTTCTGCCAGTAAAACAGAGTATTGGGGTGTTGAATAATAGTGCACATGAAGGTTTGAAGCATGTGAGGGAACATTTAATTTAAGCACGTCAAGGCTTTCATTTTTCTCTTAACTTTTATAATTTTACTTAAGTTGATGATAGTACTTGAGGTCACTATCACTAGTGAAAGTTTCTCTCTTTCATTCTGCAGGTAAAAGAGAGTAATGGAATGTTGAATCATGCTGTACTCGAAGGTTCCGAAAATAATATATGTGAGTTAAATAAATAAGATTTTATCTCGCAGAGTGTTTAAAAAAATGGTAACATGGGAAAAAGAGTTTAATAAAAACAGATGAAGGCAAATGAAAGGATCTCATGGTGTTTAGAGTCAGAATGTAGGCCAGCCGTGTCTTCTTGAATTGAGAAAAAGAGGTAAGGCCCAGGATACCGGTGTGGTGATAATTAAGGTCTTAATAAATCTGGATACTGTGCGCTAGAGGTTTTAGATGAAGATATTATGCGTCCGCTTTGTTATCTCACTAAATTTTACCGCGAGACTGGGGCGTGGAGCAGGCGGTTGTGGAGTTGCCGCTAAAGAAAATATATTTCCAGGGTAATAACTGATGAGAGTGATGTACATGCATCAAGGAAAGCGTGATGCATAACCCCGGAGAAAAAAGGTAGAAGTAAAAAAAACTGATGATGAATTGGTACAGGTGAATAGACTGTGAGATGAGAGTGAGGGGGAGGGACGCGAAGGGATGTGTTCGATGCATTCTGGCTGCTTGTGGATTCTATCGGAACGAACTCTCTGGAGCCATTGGAATACATATCAGCCACAGGACGAACCGAACGCATCGATAGGTTTCAGAATCTCCCCAGAGCACTTTGAAGCTTATTTACTTTTTTATTGCTATGGATATTATTAACCTCGTACAAGGGAAAGTAGAAGCGGCTTATAGAATAGTGGGGACCCATTTCAGGGAAAAAAGCTAAAGATGTAATACCATTAGGGAAAAGTATGAATATTTTTATTGAGGGGTTGAGAAGCCATGGGGTACAAGTAATTATTTTCTCAACGGAGTTTGGTGAAGTTAATTGTCAGAAGACATACACAAAAACTTGGTTGCCAAGGGATACAAGTGAGTTTCTGTTCTGTAAAGACATCGAGTGGAAGTTCAAATGCTCTACTAAGTATCTAATTGATCTCGTTTATTTTCTAAAACTAATTTCTGTACCTAATTCTCTATTTAAAAAAACACTTGTACCCCTTGGCTCCTCACCCACTCAATTGAAAACGAAGACAAAGCCGAGATATGGAAGGAATACCCGGAGGAATTACACAACGGAAGAAAAGTTAGCTCAAAAATTATCGAAGAGGATAGTGAAGTGGAAAAGGATGACTTGGGAGCGAGCATCTTGAGATCGGAATTTGACGCTGCAATAAGAGACCTGCGAAAAAACAAGTCCCCAGGAATAGATGGTTTAAGGGCAAATTCGCTGGATATTTATTAAGGAAAATGGTAAATATCCTCCTTGATTTTAATTCTCAAAAAGTTTATATCACCCAATTTCGGTCTCAAAAACTTTTGCATGAAAAGGGCCTTAAAAGGTTCTTTGATTTTTTTGCTTATTTCATGCAAATGATCAATTTCACCTGATGGATTGTATAACTGCCATTTGTCATAAATACCATTTATCATTGTAGCTTAAGATTGGACAAATTACAATAAATTATTTCCACTTAACTAAAAATTTGTCTGGACTATGGAAATTTACTATATCTAGATTCGAGTTCCGTTCCTAGCTAATTGAGTAATCAATTTAGCATTTATTATCTCCTGGGTTTTGGTATCGTGGAAATCGAAGCGGTGTGACTATTTGCTTCTATTGTAGCTTCCCGTCCTAAAGGCGTAGTACTCAATACTTGGGTTGGCTTAGTTTCTTTGTGGCATTTCCGATGATTTCACACACTCCGATTTGTGTGTCGCACAAGCCATTATTACGTGGACCCCTCTTCCAAACAAACCGCGCAACTCCAGATATTTTTCATTCCTTAGGAAAAAAGAGTCCTAGCCTTACCGTCCAGCTTCCTCGGAAAACATTTCATTGGTTTTTCTGTTGATTCCTAAGTCAGACTAGTTAAAATCAAACCCTCCGATGAGGACCGCATTTTGTTCGAGGATGATGCCTAAGAGAGGAAACAGCGTCCGAAGAGGAGATAGGTTTTTGAAGGAGTGCTTGAACGTTAGAGAGGTAGATGACATGGTTATGCCACACGGAATAGCATTTGATTTAAGGCATATCGTGATGAAAACATAAGCCTCAAAGATACCTTTTGTTTTTCCTTTATATTGTCTCTTAGCAAGTCTGAGTTGGCTGAGGATTTTTACCCAAAAAAGTTAATAAATTTAACAAAAAAATCAAATTGGAAAAAATAGACAAATAAATCTTGAAAATAACCACAGAAGGAAAAAATTGAGATGTACCTTAAACAATACCATCTGTTCCTTCAGTTTTTTTCTAAAAAACTAATATTTCAAATCAAGGGAAAGGAATCATTTCCCTCTCAAAAGAATACAAGTTGTAATTTTCTGGCGCAAATAATTTTTCTGCCCTAGTGTTGTATACTTTGCGGTAAAAAGTTTTATAAAAATACTCTGTTCACTCTTTTGCAAATATTCATTTAGCCTCAGATACCTTCCAAACCTTACATGCACTTCATGATACCTTGAGGAAGGTTTGGTAAGATTTGGTACGAAAGATTTGGTAGGCAGATGAGGTTAAATGAGTATTTCTAAAAGAGGGAAAATTATTCGGGACGGATACTATCTCTTACATACATCAATCGTAAGTGATAATATCCGAGCGCAGAGAAAAATCAATGTTTTTTTTATTCTCTGTTCATGATGCCTTTCATGAGTAGAGGCCCGCATGAACCCATCTATAAATCCACTCATGCTCCCAGAGTCGACGAGCGTCTTGGAATCCGCGACAAAAAAGAAATAGCTCCATCGATCCCGGATCGGGCCAGCACCGCCTTTTCAATTAGGGACACATCGCGAACCAGCGTACACACTTTGGGTTTTCCGTCCGATTACACCTCAATTGCACCACCGCGGGAGGAAATTCACATTTATCTATGCATCCTTTTCACCCTCCTGCCCTTCGCGCTCCCTCATCGCATCGTGCGCCGCCTGAACTTCAACTGTCTCTCAATTTTTTTTCCTCCAGCCAAGGCGTTTTCTTTCCCCGAGGTGGCGCTGAATATTCAATGGACCCATTTCGCGGACCGGGACACAAATCCCCTCCGCCACCCTTTTTCCTCCTCGTACTCTATCCCTCAATCTGTTCCCGTCACGGTGGTTCCGCGCTCCGCGAACTTCTTTTTTTTGGTTCTTGGATTCTCCGCCAAGTCTCCCCTCAATATATCCTGCTCACACCATCCTCCTGTCCGCTGAACACACCCGCTCCGGATGCCTCGTTGGTACGATCCCTCGCGAATTCCTCCTAGCACGTCTTGCTCCGTCTACTGGGCTTGCAAGGGTCGTACACTCCTGCTCTCCATTGCGAATGGCGAATCTACGTCGACACCTTTCTTAGACTTCATCGCAGTTCAACCAAGATAGCGTCGCGTCTTCTTATAGCTGATTCATTAGGGTGGTCCTTGTTTTTAGATTTTTCGAATTTCTTTCGGGAAATCCCCTCATTTCATGCCAATTGGTATAAAAACATATCCTGTTTATTATTATTGCAATTGGATAACGGGAAGACATTGCATTCAAAGTTGAGAAATTTTGGCATTTTTGATTGTTTTCGGATATGAATGGCGATAAGAAGGCACTGACATTTTTCAACTAATTTTCTATTGTAACCAACGACACATTGGAAATTTGATATGCTGCATCTAAAATATTTTCCAATTGTGACCAGTGATGCACAAAGCCATTGAGTTTTGTCGTAAGGTTGATTAGGTGGTATTGCGAGTATCTAAATACCTTAGGACCTCTGACATTGTAGTCTCGACAAACCGGAAGAACCGATTCTTCAATAGTCAATTTAGGTATTTAGGTCTGATAATGCTTTTCGTGTGATTATCACTAGTGTTTAAGGGCTTTAGATAATACTATTTTTGGTTACCCTGGTTGGAATCTGTTTTTAAATATCAGTCTGATGAATATTTCACCCTCTGGTGTATTATTCATAATCACGAAAATTTGCAGGATTGGAAAAAGGCTACGCAAATCGAGGGTGGACAAAATATATTTGTTCGCTGATATTTCACGGTACTGTGGTTCAGTATTTACATGGAGACTCATCATCATCATCTATCAGAAGATTGATTTGACTCTGCTCGCCACTCAATTTATCAAGCAGCTAATCTTATCTAACTCTTGTGTTCCCTGCCCTTCATAAAGTGCATACCATTTAAGGTCTTGCTTCTCCGTTAATTTCATCTCCTGACCCTTTCAGATATTAGCGAAGTGATTTATTTACGGATATTAAGCTAAAAATCCATTGCATCGAGATTGATTATCGAACTTCGTTTGCATTTCCAAAGTTTGAAATTTTAAATAAAATCCAGCTCTTTAATATTTTTGGGGGATCGGGTTGGTGTGGTGGCTAGAGTGTTGGCTTCCCACCCGGCGGGCTTGGGTTCCAATTCCGGCGGTGGCGGAGAATTTTCAGATACTGCCCGATCCCTGCTTGAGTGTTGTGTGGAGGACATTTCAAGCGCAACACTCCGTCCGTCGGATGGGACGTTAAGCCGTGGTCCCCTTGGCGCCTTTCGTTAAGAGCATACTAATACCCACGCCGGGTTTCTCTCCACCCTTCCTTACCTACCCCTTCCCTCAGGGCGCAAATGACCTCAGCTGTCGGTCCCCTCCTCCGAATACCATACCATAATGTTAGAACGTAGGTTTCCGCGGCGATGCACAGTGGTCCGAAACCGGAAAAAGCCGGACAAAATTCCAAAATAGCGTTTTTTGAGGTAGAGACTTGAAATTTGACATATATGCTCAAATATGATTGGTGATCATGAAACAATAAGTCGTTTTTCATAGATCTCATCCGTTGCTATGATACAGGGGGCCAAACACGACCAAATTTCCAAAAACACGCCCGATCTCATTTTTCTTCGAAAAACTTAGAAGTTAAGCTGCTCGTAGAGTTTTGGAAGGATTTTAATGCAGTAAAAACATTATATTCCAGTAATATGATACTTTATCTACATTTTCCATTATTTTTAAATATTTTGGTTGATATCGATGTGGTATAATGTCGCAAAATGGCGGCTCAATTTTTATGGAAAAACCTGACATAAAGTAGGCATTATCTTTGGTTTTAGAAATAATAGTTCTCCAATTTTTACTGAGAGTATTTAGTAGAGATAGCTTAAGAGTATAAAGCAAACATCTTGGAAAAAAGTATGCAGCTGCGGAAATGAGCGCAACTTTTTTATCGCTCTTCACGTCCCGGCTCCGTGACGGGGGGGGGGGGGGGGGGGCTTAGAGACTCTGAGACACTGTTGGATATTTCACATCGCGATGGTTTGATCTCTGCATTTCTCCAGGGTTTTCATCCGCGTCAGATTGTTTTTTGACATCAGTTTCGCTGGCTATCCTGCCAGCGTCTTCAGGTCGAAGGTGTCGGCTGTTGGTTTCTGCCTCGCTTATGTACTGTAGGCTGGATGAGAGCTGCACTGTGATTGGCTGTCTGACTGGGCGCTTCTCTCTGATTGGCTGTCTCTTTGATGACTCTCTTCCAGGCGCTGTGAAGGAAGTATCCATCTTCTCTATTGAAATTCAATGGTGTTTTTTTAATTTCTATTTCTTCCCTAATTTGTCTTGGGAAGTATCGGCACTCCTACCATACCATACTTTAATTTTTTCACAGCTTCAAAAAGGTACTTTTATGAACAACCAGGATGTGATATTTTTTCTGTTTTTACTCTTCGGGGATGAAGTCAAATGAAACATTCAGTGTCAAATGTGTAGGCGCGTGTGCCTGCATATATCCCTTCGAAGCACGCCGGCACCAACGACTTTAGAGTCCCAGAGGAATTCCTTTATCCATTCCATGTGGAATCTATTTCCCTTTGATCCGTATTCCGCCACCGTTTTCCCGCGTCTTTTCACATGGAAATATTTTCAAATCCCCCGTTTCCGACTGTTTGCGGGCACATTTATCGAGCCAAGGTTGCCCATTTTTCATCGTTAGGTGGCGCCTGTCGTCAGGCATGCAGTACATTATTATCATGCTGTTATCGGTATGGAATCTGTGTCACTGCTCTGCTCGTAGTACTTGAAGACGCGGCTGAGGAGAAAAAAATGAAACTTACCACCGAATACCTTACACTCATGTCAAAAGGCATGAATTCTCAAATGTCAAGAGTGTTGATTGGCAGAGTTTGCGGCGCGCATAATTATGCGCAAGCATTTTCGTCGAGTCAGTTTGATCATTAGTCTCTGCGGTTAAAGGACTCTTAGAAATTTTGCAGTATACATTTACGAGGATAAATGCCCTGATCTCTTGTATTGTAGAAACGTCATCATGGAGGCTGTAGACGTATCATTTGAATGACTGAAAAAAATATCTTTGGAGAATATGATTACCAGGTTTACGGAGTTGCTTGGATGGTAATTCCAGCCACATTATTTGAGTAATATAGCATTTGTACGTATTATATTTTTTTATCGAGTGTTTGATTCTGGAAAAAATTGGTCTTCAAAAAATTTTAGTTCACTAACGTTTTGCACAAACTCGTGTGCAACTTTCCATCTTGCTCAATGTAATACCGGAAATTTCTAATAATTAATGAATACTCTAAAATGTTTTGATTACAGCGCTAGATGGTGTATTTAATTACTGAAAATGAAAAAACTGATCTTAGAGTCAATGCTAATGATGCGCATATAAATTCTGTGTTTTGGCTTTTGTAAATCAGTAGCTTTGTTTTCCTGATCATAGAAGAATTGCAGGTAATATTTACACGTATTCTTTTGTACTTGCGTATGTAATGCTAAAAGAGTTGGTTTATCATTTTTTCTCTGTTTATCATGGTCTGTTTTTATTTTCTTCTCGGTATTTCTATTTTGTTCATGATCCAAAAATTATAGACATTTGAGTAATTAATTAATAATTGACGGTACAGAGTTTTACCAAAATTGGTTGTTTGTCCAGGATAAAATAGCCTTTATTTTTCGTAATTTTGATAGGAGGTCAGTTTTAATGAATTAAGTTTTAAAAAAATTTATACACTCTTTGTTATAAATCGTCTTCGACGATGATTTGATGAGAATTCTAAGGAGTTAATGGGAATGCAAACGAAAACAGACATAAGGTGCTAACTATTCTTCATACTTCCGAATATTTTATGGATAAAAAGTTTCTAACTAACTCATAATATCATTAGACATAGAAACGTTGACTTATTTCCCTATTATAAGTTTTAGAAGCTCGTGTACAAGCGGAAAGTGTTTTCAGTGCTTGGGTAATGAATGGAAGTAAACCTATCTAAATGTGCCCAAATTTTGCGCTGGCTCGCAATGTGAACAACGGGGTATCTTTCAGTGTTGGTGTTTAGCGAACGAACGACTTGTGCACGTTGGGGCGGTGAATCATTCGGTGCGTTTTTTTCCACCAGCGGAGTGGAAGCACATTGTCCGCTCATTTCAGCTTTCGCCAGGCACTACAGCGAATATTTATCTCGTCAAACTGACTGCGAACTGCGTGCTCTAAAGACACCTGAGGCGTAGCCAGAATCTCTCTGTCCACCACGTTCGTGCATTATTCCAATGTGAATATTGCGCGTTGAATGGATTTTTTTTCGGTGTATTGACAAACGTTCGCAATTAAGAAGAACCTTGTTAAAGGCCATTGCTACAGATTTTGCAGGTGAATGACCAAATATTTTTTTCTGCTCTTGACATAATCATGGAGGGAGTTGTGCATCGGTGGCATTCAACGAGGAGGTACGCATGTTTTGTGATTTTTACCTTACGGTGAAAATGTCAACGAGGAGGGATATTTCCGTATATTTTGCTTATGGTCTATTTGGCGTGCTGCTCAAAACTTGGAAAGGTAGCAAGCGGGTTCCATAAATGCTGCCGCGGAAAAAGACTGTCAAACGCACGCGTCAGTATGTACTCTATTACTTACCAAGTTATTCTTATGGAGGGTTGGGCAATAGAAAATATATTTTTCTCTTCTTGCGACAATTTTTTGCCTATTTATTTAATGCTTATTTATTCGGTGCTATAATAAAGAAGTGACACGTTGGTAGAAACAAAGGGAAAATAATTTTCGTTGACCATAAGAGTCACCTGGTATTATAATTTTCATTGGCGTACCTTGCGAGGGGCAGGAGGGGGCAGCCCCCCCCTAGAAGCAAAAATCGCAAATGTGTTCAAGGAAAATAATATTTTTTCAAGCAAATCTTCTATATTATTTCTACTGTATAGATACCTTTTTCTCAACTTATACGCAACCAAACTCTACAAATGAGGTACCAAAATGCACAGAATTTATCAGAGAACATGCGACGGCATATATTACTTCCTAAATATTGCTATTGTTTCCTAAAATTGGTTTTTAAATAATAAAAAAAACGATAAATATTCCTGACGTTAACGGCGCATAAACTGATACATTTGTTCATTTGCAACAATATCTCGCATTCTTTAAATAACTTTTATCAAAATGCGGCTGATTCCACATTCAAGTCTCCTGTTGATACGTAAGTATGAGTCATCATGTGCTTTTAACAGAGGATAGTGTAATTACTTCCAATGTTGTGTTTAAAGATGTCCTCTGACCTCAATTTGTACATGAACATTCCAATTAAATTTGTACATAAGACCCTGCCTTTTTTTCTACATTTTAAAATTAGAAACGCGCCTATCCCTCTGTGGGCTTGCATTGAAAAGAGCGGGGGAAGCCTGCTCGTAATTTTAAAAACTAATAAAGAGCCGTTACAGTTTCCTTAAAATGTTGGTTTCATTCACCTTTTCCATGCTTAAATCTTACCTATAACTCGGACAACCATGGCTTGCCCCCCCTAGTTTTGATCCTGGGTACGCCCTTGATAATTTTGGGCGGGGAATTTCCCCTATTATAATATTGTATTATTTACGTAATTTTTTTCCTTAATTACGTTGATTTTAATGAAACAGGAACTCTTTTTTTGGTCGATACTATTTACAGTTTCAAGCACTTTTGGACAATGAAACCATCAGTTGGGAAATTTATTTTCACGAGGTTTGGCTATTTGTAAGCTATGAATACCTCTTTACAATTCAGTAAGTCATCAGCAAATACGGTAAGATTAATTTTTGCATGAGAAACATATAAATGCTAGGCGACAGAATTTATTTCAAGCAAAACGTCTCTGTACGATATCAATCATATAATATCACTTTTATGCATTTTATCGCCTGATAAAATTTATAGCATGTAGGTTTCGTGTTTCATTAAATGATAATGTGAAAAAAAGCTTGCAGAATTTGAGTTCGCATAGATTCGACCTCGATTATACAGAAAATAATCGACAGATTTAACAAGTAAGAAAGTGGGGCTTTCCAGCGGTCTCGTATTTGTATTATACGGTTCTATATTTAGAATATCCTCAGACATGCATATACGGATGAAGTATCTTGATATATCTCCTTCAAGTCTACCCCAACCTTTTGGCCGGCTTTACCCTGTGACTTGTGAAGAGAAGGTGAAAGTACGAAGTTGCGAATGCCAAAGGTCGTTTATCAGGGTGGAGTCTCACAGAAACACCTTTATATTCCCTTTCTGTACATTTTATTTACGGTAATAGCCTTCTTTAGTATGTCACCGTACCCTTTTTCTCTCTCTCTCTCAAGCCTTTTTTTTTTCTCAACGTTACCCTAGAAGTCTTTTGTTTTGCCCGTCTTCTGGGGCCATGCGGAGACACGTCCCTTCTCCACGCTCTTATCCTTAACATTTCTCACGTGCGAGGTATTTCTCTCTCTGCTCCTTCATGGGAATGTCTGCTCCAATTGCCCGCATCCGTGGAGTGTCAAGGCTTGTATTTTAGCTCTGATGGTGCGATGGAGGAATTGTTGTCGAGCTTCCGAGAACGAAGAAATGCAGCAACCGGTTTTTTTTATCATTCAAATGGCCAACAGACCGAGCGACAAAATTACTTTAACTTAGAAATCGTGATCCGGAAACAGGGGCTATAAAAAAACTCCCGCATCTTTAGCTGCATCGGGGATAAGGAGCTGTTTTGGGTCTTAAAAGGATTGTCTCATTTTAGTCCAGCTAATACATGAACGTTAAGTAAATGTAGCGCGCATTTTCAATGTTGGATGTAACGAAATTGCGGCTCATCATATGTGACGATATTGAAATTCTTGAGCGTCTAAAATACTTTCAAGGGATAAGGGATGAATGTACAACAGATGTTGGAGAGGGTAAAATTTGTCTTTCGTACTCAATGCTTACGTTCCTTAAAGTTTTTTTTGCTGTTGGCCGCACTGATAAAGACAAGAAACGACTCGGCAGCGGTTAATCCATTAATAGAGCAGATTAAACACGTAAAGCCTTGAATTTGCAGTTGAGAAAATAGTGGAAATAAGTGTTTCATTGCCATTAAAATCCTCTGGCGTAATTTACGAAAAATATAAATTCGTTGATAAAAGTTATTGAATGAGCGAATTGACCTTTAGAATCTCATCCTGGACTAATTATTATCATGTAAACGTGAAAACTCGAAGTGAAATGACAATTTAAAAAAATAATTTGGCTCTTATAAAGGCACATTGGGCATGGTAAAACAAAAAGAAATTATATAAATAGTGTCTGTAGTTTCATTATGATTTAAAAATTGCATATTTCATACGAATCATCATCATTATCTTGAAATTATACAGAATAAGGTAGCGCGCACTCATTCAGGGATTCTAGGTGAATGTTTTTTTTTGGGTAAGTGAGGGTAGAGCTTGCCTCAGTTCAAGCTGCAGGCGTGTTGAACAAATTCAAGGAAGGGTGGCTTGTTCCTTTCCCCGGGCCACATCGCATCATGAGGATTTGGCTGGGGTTGTCCTAAGGCTTTACCCGACACTTGAAACCGGGATATTTCGATCAGCAGCCGATTGCTTAACCAACTGGACCACTCGTATTTCGTCTGGTAGTGGACTTCTTCTTGACGTTTTTTTTCGTACGTGCAAGCATGAACATTGCAAAAGGGGATCCTAAAGTCGGCCTCTAAATGTATTGTCAACCACCGCGCATTTAAATCGGTTTACAAAAGTCGCCTCTCACCCCACTAACGGAAGAAGTGATCCCAGTTTCACAGGGAAATAAGGTATAATAAGAGGTATTATAACCGAAATGTATACACACGTGATGTGTTCTATCAAATTCATCACTTTTTGATGATATTCCTCGCAATTAAAAACATTATAATAAAACATATTGGAAAATAGTGGATAGCATTGCACTCATCACCGCGCCGCGGACATTTTTGAAAACCGATTTAGATGCGACCGATTTAAATAAGTGGCAGCAGAAATCAGACTTCTCTGGGGTGGAATTAGGCCTCCTCAATGCAGTCCCCTTGTCTAAGGCTCTACGCGAGACTTGAAACCGGGATATTTCGATCAGTAGCCCGTAGTTCTACCCACTGGTAGTCGACACTTTTTGTTTTGCAATTCCATCACATCCCTGCCTCCTGAAGGACGCACCACTCAACACCAATCTTCCGACCCATGTGGGAGTACGGTCCGCCATCTAGGACCAACTTAACTTTGCGACACAATCTCCGCTAGGTATCTTCACGACTTTTTTTTGTATACGGACGTACAAGTTTCGCGTGGCTTGACCGCGTTCGGTGAGAGGGGTCGTAATTTTGCGAGTACGCGCAAAGTGGTATAGCCGTCCGTGTAGATGGCGAATACCTCGTATGGGAGGGGATCCCGTTGACGGGCCTCTAACTAACCCAAGCCCACGAGGAGGATTGGAAGCGAGTCCTTCTTGTCCCCTCCCTCCTCTTTGGGTGTTTCCCTTCACGTTAGGCTTTGAAACGGGCGGAAAGGAATCCACCCTCGTCCCCTTTCAGACTTCGATTTATGCCTCGTTCAGACTACGGTTGCTTCAGCGATCGTCCTAGCGATAGTTGGTGGAACTAGTTGTGTGAACGCTAGTCGGGACAATAGTCGACTGAGTTCCGAAAATTGGCACTTTAAGATGATTATTCGCGGCGAAACCGGAAGAGGAAGCGACAAGAGAAAAGCGACAAGAGGAAAACCACAAGAAAAAGTTTGTGAAGCTCTTGCCTCGTTCAGACAGCAATCGTATCAGCGATCGATTGAACGGTATGAACTACTGTGATGAATGACGGTACGAACCATGATTTAAAAAAGCGGTAACAGCTTCACAAACTTTTCGTCTATTTCTCTTGTTGCTTCCTCTTCCGGTTTCTCATCGCATAACTATCTTAAAGTGGCAACGTTCGGAACTACGTGTACTATTGTCCGGATTGTAGCCTGGACGAGGCGTAAATCGTAGTCTGAAAGGGGACGGATGTTAATTCCTCTTGTGTCTTTCAGATTACTATTGTTCCAGCGATCGTCCTAGTGACAGTTGGCGGAAATAGTGGTGTTAACGCGAATCCGGACAACAGCAGACGCAATTCCATTCGTTGCCACTTTATGATGATTAGGCGCTGCGAAACCGGAAGAGGAGGCGACAAGAGAAAGACGAAATGTATTTGAAGCTCCCATCGCTCCATTTTATTTCATGAAGTTGTTCCATCAAGGAAGAATATGGGCGGAATAAGAAGTATACGTTAAATGCACGTTGAACACAGTAATGAAGAGAACACAGTAACAGCCGCATGCGGCCCACCGGCATATTTCTTGCGGCCCATGGAGGCTAAATAAAATATTGTATCGCGCCACACAATATAAAATATATATTGACTATCTCGTCATAAATGAACAATGTCAAAAATCGCATTCATTGATTGAACTTTTTAACCAATAAAGATTATTGCACTTTGAAATTAAATGTTATTAAACTTTTTATTGGTGTGGTGGTAAAGTGACATTGTGGCCTCCGGGCGATGCGAAATCGATTTTTGACCCTTGCATCAAAAAAGGTTGAAGACACCTGTCTCAAACCTACTTACCTCAGCGGTTGTGCTAACCGTCAGTTTCTCGTTCACTTTAGATTTCAGCACTTAAGGGCAGCACAGTTTTCACCGTCGTAGTGCGACTGCAGGCTATGTAGAACGATAGCAGTCTGAACGAGGCATAACTAACCCCAGCCCGCAAGGAGGATTGGATGCGATCCCTTCTTGTGTCCTCACTCCTATTTCGGCGTTTCCCTCCCCGTTATAGGCTTTGAAACGGGCAGAAAAGACTTCACCCTCGTCCCTTTTGAGTCGGAATTGGGAGAAGCCGTAATCCCTCCGTCTTTCGGCATCTCTCCCCTACCGAATTCATGGTTGAGGCGAGCTGAATGAGTTGTTCGGTCTGAAGGCGCCCGAAAGGTTCCCTAGGATGCATTCCTTGCGTGATACTATTGTGTAGTCAAAGCGCACACACGGTGAGTATCGGAGCGTAAAATTCCGGCGGAACTACTCGGTCGACGTTGCTCGTTACAGGGAAGAGGCCGGCCCACGTGAATGTCTTATTGCCCTGAGTACTCGAGTAGAAGAGCTCTCCCTAATTTAGAACTGTCTTCGAAGCCGTCTAGGAGGATTACTGTCGCTCCTTATATATCTAGAGACCCGCCCGATCATTTTGTCTCTTACGGGAACTAAGACTGCTATGCACTCTCTTTCTTAACCTCCATTACTGAGAAATTTGTTACTTTGCTATCTCACTTTTTTCATGTTTATAAATGAACCTATTTTTCCCTTCGTCCATAATTAATCCTTCTAATTTAAACATTCATGAATTTTAAACAGTTTAAAGTTTCACTACTTTTAAATATCCCAAGCCTTCCACTTTTTAACATCTGTTGCTATTTTAAACAGCTTTGGCATATTTCATAAGGGTAGTAAGAATTCTTTACCCACGTGGTAGTCCCAACATCCAAATGATTCAGGAAGTAAAAAATTTATACGATTACGAAACACAAAATAATTACTGTAGTAATGTTTTTATTGCAAAGAAAAGTTATTTTATGAGTAAAAGGAAAAAGTATTACCCAATAAAATAGATGAACAATATCTCCACGAGTGAATAGACAATACAACACTAGTTGTATTTTGGAAGGAGCAATGCCAACATCAAATCATATCAGGACATGAGTTGCGCGAACTTTCACTTCTTATTTAAATGCATGATCAAAATTTCAAGGAATTTGTAGATCTATTAAGGTAGGTGTCAATCTTCCGTAGATAGTTATGGGCAAGGAATCTTACGTTATACACCATAATATCGAAATGATGGACAAAAATCCAGGTGAGGTAACTTAGCATTTGACTGAAGCGATTTTAGTGGCATTGATGTTGGTGTTACTTTCTTCGTATTTCATAATTCCCTACTGTTCCTTAATATATCACGTTTCTAATAATATTCTTAGGGTGTATTTCTTAGGGTATAAAATTATATATTATAATGTTGCAGAAAATTTTATTAAATTATGATTAAAAAATCCTTAAAAACTACCTATTCCCATCACTCCCCTGAAGTTAACTCAAAGGTTTTGATTTTCAAGTATAGCCGTAGTAGTACAATTATATATGAAGCAGAATCTAGCTGGAATCCAATATCGGATTTTTGTTCTACTATTATGTTAGTGGCTACATTCAAAAAGAATTTTAGAGCTTAACCAAGAAAAAAGTATTTATTATAGTTGTTAATTGCACTCAGATCAACTATCAGTTCTCTAAATGAAAAGGAATATTTGTCTTTGCATTGAGTAGTTTTCAGTTATTATGCATAGGTTGTTTTGAAAAATTTTTTCGTTCGTTTTTACCTAGGATATTTACCCCTAATAGCGATGCCCCTAGTTCACTTTATGCTATCCATTCTATGACTCACAAAATGTTGTTTGTTTCAATTACCTTACGTAAGTTAGACTTCTCAAAAGTGAAAAATTAGTCAATAAAGGTTGAAAAGCCAGCAAAAAACCCAGTTGAGTCGCACGAACTCCGTTTATTTTCAGGCTAAGTTAACCCCTTTGGTTGGTCCTTTCGTATTCTCGCTACTCAAATTGTGGCGGACTGTTGTTAATTCGATATTCCGTTCCCTAAGGAAAACCTGTTGACATGAGACAGCCCATGGGAATCCCTAGAGGTAGTATGCTCACCAGTGCGTTTCCAATTCAGAAAGAGCGAGTCTGCCTTCAGTTGAGAAGCTTTGAGGAGGGTATCTTTCCGTTCCAATGTCACCAAGTGACCTCCAACTCACTTCAAACGCTATCATCCAGAAACGTGGTACGCGCGCAGTTATTTCTCTCTGTATACGATATTTATTGTTATTTGTATGGTAATTTAATTCGTGTTTTTGAATCAAAATGTTGCGAGGTTACTGTGAAAATTTTACCGCGAAAAACTCGTTACTGCAATGCGCCTTAGAACTACGATGGCCAAAAATTTGAAGCGGGAATATATTTGCTATCTTACAATTAGTAAAAGGAGAAATGATTTATTGCCATTTAACATGTTCATTTTTCGCTAGACTATTTTGAATATTTATTTTTGCTTAAAATACTAAAAATACTCCATACACTGAATGAAATGAGCAATTTTAATCGAAGTTATGCGCATCAGGCAAAGTCAAGTCGGTCGACGTTTCTCATTACAGGGAAGAGGCTGGTCCACGTGACTTTCTTATTTCCCTGAGTGCGCGAGTAGATGAGGAGATGTCCTTATAATGGATTAAATTTTCTGGGAAAAATATTTCGATAATTGAGTGGCATTCGAATCATGGCCAAACGGCATTGCTCTTTTTGTAATAGTTCATGAATTAATATCCCAAAAATTAAATATCAATTTAGCGTAGTTTCACCAGAGAAGTGAGGCTTGTATGTGTTTGGGGGTAACTGAGAGAAGAATTCATTCAATAAGGTAAGTATGACTGCACATTGGGCAATGATTAGGTGTGAGTATGAGCATATAAATCCCTGTATGAAAAGTTATTTAGTAGCTCATATCTTACCTCTTGCGAGTTATTCAAGATCTTCTGCAGTTACACATGCTGAGACCACCATTTTAGCATTATATAAGGAGAAAATAGTCACTTTTCTTTGTATTTAATTACACTATACATACTTGAATGATGCTGATTGGCTTGAAAGTTGAGCGAGGACCACGGAATGGACTGGATCCAAGCAACCGATCGAGTGAATTTACTCGTCTTCCCTCGATAATGTGAGTGATCCCCAAACGTATGTTATCAAAGTTTGTAAAACTTTCACCTTTTTGCGTTTACCTCGAGCTAAAAGATGGAAACAGACAAGGCCTCCTTGATATCCTATTCGCGTTGGACTTCCCTCGAGAGCGAAAGAAAAAATACGACGCACTACTCACTAGTTGTTAGGGGGTCGCCTATCTCCAAGTCGAGGTGGTGGTGGGTGTAGTTTTTCTTTTTTTGGTGACGCATTTTTCGCTTGACAAGTGAGTTACTGTCTTAAAATCTTCATGTTTTATCGGGTAGACCTTCTGCAACATTTTTACTTGAATCTCATACACTAAAAAAATACTAGTGAGGAGTTATTTAAAATATTATGTTTATGGAAAAATATTTAACTAGGCGTACCTAATACAAGGTGAACATTTCGAGATGATAGCATAATTTTCGAGCAAAAAATCCATCATTAAAAAAGACCTTTCAAGTGGTAGGAAAACGTCCCCTTAGTGTTTATTTTGAGGACCGCCTGCCTTTTCCCAATCTATCCTGAAATTCCGTGTGTTCTGCGATTAATTTCAGCTAATAATTGCCAGGGACGATGGTGGATGTGTTTGCATGTCTCAGTGAATCTATCAAGTTGACAATTGAATAAAATACTCTTCCTGTTGGACCGTCCGCCTCTTTATTTTCCGGGGCAATGTCATCCTTTCTCCTACTTTACTGCTCACCTTTGGATTATAAGGGTACCTAAGGAATAAATTAAGTATGATGATGGCATACATATGTAACAGCAAAAAATGGAAAAAATGTATGATCTTAGGTTTTCCCGGCATATCAGGTCACGTAAACTATTTTTCCATTGCAGAAAATTTTTCAGGTTTTCCACCGGTTAATGTTCTCCATGTCTACCGACGTTTCGATCAGCGACTTACTGTTCATCCTCAGGGGATCTTCTGAAGTCGCTGCTCGAAACATCGGGAGACATGGAGAACATTAACCGGTGGAAAACCCGAGAAACTTTTCTGCAATGGAAAAATGGTTTCCGTATACCTCGCGTGGGGCGGGGTCAGCTTATACCCTGCTCCATAACATTGATCGCTATGTGTGTCGGTATTTTCGTAGACCAAAAACGTCATGTGAGCGCATATCCCAGAAAAAAGGTCCGCACATATGGGATTGATGGTTAACCCTAAATACTCGCGCCCGCGAGGATAATGTACACGCTTGCGGCTTTTTTACACTTTAATATTTTACACTTTACAGCACTTTAATATTTTTGGTTTTCCTTAATATACATTAAAATTTTAGGGTATCATAACGCATCTGGATGACTTCTAATAATTAGAAGCACTTTAAATATTTTTCTCTTTAATTTATAAACAAAAATAAAGTACATTAGTATGCAAATTTCTTGATAAATACTCCGAATAATTTTTCTTAAGGAATTGCAGACGATAATGTTCTTGGTCGAGGAAAAAGTACAGAAATAGAATACCAAAGTGTGCCACCAGTGATCTATGCGCAGTAAACGCGCTATTTCGAATTTACGAAAAATGTGGCAAACTCTCCGCTCAGCGTGTGACTAAGGTTTAAGCGTAGATTCCTTTGAGTTATTGCCCCTCTTGTTGGACTGTCTGCGTATTCCTTTTCCGGGGAACTGCCATCCTTTTCTGCATTGATACATCCAAATTCTACATTGATCTGAATTGGTTACCTCTTCATTGCCTAAGGACTTATATCTTGGGATCTTTTCTGTTCTCCTTATTCCAACACCAGACTCCTGCATACCTGTACGAATTATTCATCCCCCGCAAAAAAAGTTACTGGAATTTCCACCCGCCGTGTTTCTGACCTTCAAATTCCTCAAGTCTGAACCAATATATATTTAAAATTATTTCATCAAACTGCATCTGGATTCTGGAACTCTCTATCTCCAAATATAAGGACGTCACAATCTCTTCAGTCGTTTAAAGGAAGGCTGTACTCCTATTTGAAGTCTGGGGCTTAAGTTAGTCTCCTCAACTCATTGAAGATATCATCTTAAAGCTGTGATGTTGTCAAAACTCTCTACATAAATGTGTATATGTATGTGTGTATGTATGTTTGTGTTCATACTGTCTGTGTTAAAACTTATATTTTTGTGTCAGTAGCATTGAATATTTTACATATTTTTGTCTACTTGTTAGCCTAGCAATAATCTTCATAATGCCATATTTTTGTCAAAATGTCGTTTATTAAGAGTGGAACATTTCCTTTATTTTCTATTTTTTGCTCTCATAGGTTTTACCTAGAGCATAATAAAAATATTCTATCATTCATTCATTCATTCATCCTTTCTCCTGCTTTACTGCTAGCCTGTCCTTGCGACGCAAGCGTCTCTTCGCCGCCGTATTATCTGTCGGGGACTTCGCCCGCGTTTCCCACGAGTTTCATTGTATTCCTCTTTCCTCTGCGCCTCCACTCCGATCCACCTGACTTCCCTCTAGCCCAATTCTTTTCTTCCTTCCCTTGTGCGGTGTGCGCGCCTCGCCTAGAAATAGCGTTTGACCCGGGGGAACTAGGAATGCCGAGTGGGGGTGGGGGGTGGACGATTTCCTCATTTATGAACGACTTTGTGGATTAACGCTGAGCATATAGGGTCGCAAGATATGCAGCCACTTTTATAATTTACGTGCAGGCCACCCGGCTTTGTTCGGGAAGGATAGTACCCAGAATAGTGGGAAAATTTACGGTATGAGGAAATCATTTTTTCCATTGTTTGCTGTTGCATATGTATACCATTATCATACCTGCTTTGTAACTTTACCTAAAAATCCTGCCATGCGACCATGAAATCCAAGTTCCAAGTTTCCCACTTCTGTGGGTACTAACCTTCCCGAGCAACGCCGGGTGACCTACTTGTTTTATATATTTAAATATAATCGGCGGCCTGTCGGCCTCGGT
Organism: Ischnura elegans; assembly: GCF_921293095.1. Taxonomy (NCBI): domain Eukaryota; kingdom Metazoa; phylum Arthropoda; class Insecta; order Odonata; family Coenagrionidae; genus Ischnura; species Ischnura elegans. Next base: position 81,321,706 of record NC_060252.1, on the reverse strand, counting down.
GGCGGCGGGGATAAGACCTTACCGAAGGTCGCGGGTTCGAGTCCCACCTGGATAGGCGCTGCCCCTTCCACGATATGGATGTGTGTGATCGTCTGTTGTTGAGTGTTTAACCTCCCGATGTAAAGGCCTCATTGTGCTGTTTTCGGGGTAATTGGGATAAATAGAAAAAGAGATAAATAAATAATTAAATAAATAAAAGATGGTAGGACTTTTCCTCAATATTTTAATGCGTACAACGCGTTTCGGCTAAAAGCGCCATCATCTGGTACTAGAGAATGTCTTACATATAAAAATCATCTTTATATCTTTGAAAAAGGGGTGGGGGAGGATGTCACATGTTTGAAGACGGGGTGGGAAACAGGTGTACAGAGTGGAGACAGTGAGAAAAGATACAATTAATGTGATACGGAAAACCCAAGGTGGAAGGAGACCTCTAGGTAAGGGAGACCAGGGAGGACTGGGGCGAATTATGGGATAAAATAAAAAAAAAAAAAATATATTAGCGGCTTAAATCAATTTTTTTTGCAATCCTTACTTGCCTTGACCCTTCCAAATTACATAGAAAATTCCTCGGGAAATGAAAATGGGTGAGTATTCTTGATTTTAGCATTTTATGAACATATGACATTAGTCCCAGTCCTCCCTCATTGCGGAAGGAATGGGACGGTTAAGTTGGAGGAATGGTACACTAATGCGTGTGTGCAAAAATGGTAAGAAAAAATAAATGATTAATTCAAAATATGTAAATAATAAATATTGTAGTTCTGATCATATTTATACGATTTACGGTATCAGTTGTAAGTGTAAAAATGATTTCACTCTTTCAGTGTCTTTGAACAAAATGGAGAATTCAGCTTCAGAACAATATCTTATTTCTCTATGAAACTAATTCTTCATGTTGAGGGAGGAAAATTTTTAAATTCGCATGAATTTTACATTATATCCATCATCATAATCATTACTAATAGCTTTCCTTGTGTAATGCAAAAGAGGAAAATCATTCCACTATCAGATTACTTTGAAAAATTACACTGTCCTTGTCCTTGGGAGCAATTGCTTTCATTGCATGTCTTGATAATGCAGATTTTGATGATTTCTTTACTCTTGCTACTTCTCTCACACTTTTGCTATCATCACAAACCATCTTCGCACCTTACAGAATGGTACAATTTGGCACTGGTACCTTACATGAATTTTTTCACTATTACCATTCTGGATTACTTATTGGGCCTAATTATCTAATACTAAAAATTAAAATGCCTTATAAAATAAAACTTAAAAAATAATAGTGCTTGGAAGAAGTGGGACAGTGTCCCATTCATCACACATATCTGATGTCCCAGACCTCGTTTAAAGGCCATTTTGTATTTCACATGTATCATTAGGTTTAAAAAAACAGCTAAATGTTATTAAAATTATCAGTTATTAACCAAAAAGACATGCATTTTCATAAGTCCTTCCAGCGAGAGAAAGTTACAATTAAAATAATAGAAATTTAAGTTTAAAGCATCTCACGAAAGTTTCCAAAATTAATGTGAAAACCGATATCCTCTTCTCAACTCACAATCAGAGATGTGAGCCAGGAGCCATTTCAGGAGTAAATGCAGCTACTGCTTTTAATACGTGTGAGAAAAGCAAGAGCTAAAAAACTTCAATCAAAAGAGAGAAATTTGAACTGTGCCATACCTCCCACTGTCCCTTTCTTCCCTTTTTTCCCTTATAGTAGTAGAATAACGACACGTGGGAAGAACCACAGAAAACCGGGGAGGCCCGGGGGGTGGCGGGGGAGAAGGGGATATAGCAGAGTAAATAAAGGGGGAGGGGGTAAAAAGAGACGCCGCGTGTCGTTAAAAATGGCGAAGCGGATGTATTATATAAGCTTGATACACTCTCGATGTCATCGCACCGTTCCTCTCTACACCAAATCTTTCTGTCCGCGGGAAGAGTCGATCTCAACAACCTTCCTCACCTATCGCAGTCTGTGCCCACTCTTGAATTCGCCACCCCCATTCCCAGAGACCTATTTTCTAAGGACTCATTCGGGGACAGAGGCCGATTCGCTTCGTGTGTGTGTGTGTGCCTGTTTGATCTGGCCGATTCGCTTAACGGAACGCAAAGGCACGCGATTCGTGGTAGAATTCGAGGAGGCTACGTAGATGAGGTACCAGTCAGTCCCGTCGAAGTTTAATTTACGTCGTTACTAATGGCGCACTCAAGCCATTTTCAAAAATGTCCCGATCAGTCGATCGACCGATGCAGAGCGATCTAAATTTAGATTTTAGTATTTAAAATCGTAAGGGGTAGCATTGAAAAGTAATGGATTTGATAGATCATGTCATCACAAATATAAATGTTGGTTAGCAGTCCTCCGTGAAATTATTATAATTATTACATATTGCTGCAAGTAGGCTATTGCCTGGTGGCAGCATTAGATTTACACCCATGAATAACAAATCTACCTTTCTAATGACAAAGTAAGAAACAGAAACTATGCATTTCAATACATTTTGGATAAATCATTATTATGATATATAAAGTTGCTAGCAGAGCTTGAAACGCAACAAGTAGATAACATTAAAAAAAAAATTTTGGTGTTGAATTATACACTTCGATGCATTTGTATCTCGATTTTTTTATTATTTTAAACTCACATTCAGTACACACTAAACTCAACTAGCCTCCCCAATAAGACGTGTGGTGAGATGTGTTAGTAAACCAGCCTAAGCGACCATTAGACCTGTAAGAGAATAGAAAAAAATTATATAAAAGAGGATGTCTGTTTGTCTGTCCGCTACGCATTTCAACACGGCTGCACGGATTGCTACCAATGTTAGCCCGTAGGTGCACTTATGTTTCCAAAGTATGTAGTGCTACTTCTGGTTGTGTGCAATGTATTCTTAGCGTAGATTTCTCAATTACAATTTGTTATGTCACGTCATACAACTTCTGTGGTTGGACATCCTGACGGATAGGCACACCCCTTGATACGCTCAAAGGGAAAAAAATCACTCAAACGATCCAATACTTAGCCATTAATGCTCTTGGTGCGAACCTTCTTGGTGGGGTATGCCTTTACACGAAATTTTCGGTCTACGCATGAACGGACAAACATAACAATCAACTAGGGATGTGCGAGTAATACTTTTTGATCTCGATTCGAGTTGATAACTACTCGCGAGTATTGAGACGAGTCGAGTTTGGTCATTTCTAGATCTGGAAATATGATAATATAGTATATGGCACAACATATTCTCATTTTCAAATCCCATTGTGAATTTTCTTTTTTGAATACTTAGCGTGATGCAGAAAAAGAAAAGATAATGAGGAATGTTGATTGTAAATGTGTCAGTATACAGAGATGAATGAAAATTAAAATGCCTTGAAAAGTTCCATAAGCACTACTGAAATGAATTAATCTCTAGTAATATGAGGTCAATTTAATTGATATATATATATACGCACCCAAACTGCCAAAAACAGCCCTGAGTAGAAGCATGTGCACCATTGTGATAATGCTTCATGATGGCGCTTCCTGTCGACAGATTTCTTAACTTACTGGCTTCGAAAACTCTGTAACCGAAACTACTCGACTCGACATTCGTAATGTTACTCGAATCACTCGAGCCGAGTATCAACTACTCGACTAGACTCGAATTTTCGAGTACTCACACATCCCTACGGTCAACGTTGTGGAGCGGGTTATAAGCTGATCCCGTGTGCGGTATATGAAGATAGTTTTTTCTATTGTTTGCTGCTACATATGTATGCATTATCATACCTGATTTGTTCCTTTACCGAAAACTCCTGCCATGTGACCATGAATTCCAAGTTCCAAGTTGCCCACTTCTGTGGGTACTATCCTTCCCGAGCGACGCCGTATAGCCTGCTAGTGATCTGCACGAATATGGAACTCTCTCACAGCCCAAATAAGAAGCTTTACAAACATAAATAAATTTAAACATAGCACACATGGGTTACCGAAAAATGCCTCCTTAACTTAAAGTTGAATTCCTCTTGTTTATATTCATTTTTAGCCTAATTATTATCATTATTATTGCTATTGCTATTAATACACATGTGAATAAATGGTTAACCAAGTTTAGAATTGTGGTAAATCGCAGTGTTATCCTAATGTTTTGGTTCCTTCAAAAAAAATATTGTTTGTTGGACACTATTATCATAACGAATTATCACCTTAGATTCTTGTAATTAGTCTGTTATACCTAAGTACGATTCTTTTCTTTTTTTCTTTTGTTGAAAATATTGTTTTGCTGAATTTTTTTCATGCTCTGCACTGGCTGCATTTGTCTGTAATTCTATTTATTTACTTCTTTTCTTCTATTTATCTACCAATGGTGAAAATGTAAAAAATCTGTACATTTTTTTCTCAAGGACCTCAGGGCCCACGAAAATGGACGAAATTATTATTATTATAAAGTTATTTGCAGAGGTTGAAATGCAGTAAATAGAAAACATTTAAAAAAGTACATTTTGATGTTTAAATTTCAATGTATTCGTATCACCAATTTTTAAATTTTAAACTCATCTACAAGTACATAATAATCCGCAAGCCACCTCAATAGAATTATGGTGAGAGGTGTCAGGACATCAGCCTAACCAACAGTTATACCCCTAAGAGAATGCAAAGAAATAATTGGGTGGTAATTGTGGGTGATTTGATTGCCTGAGTACCGCCTAGTATAAATTACTATCGACTCAAAAAAGGTAGAACGCTGAACTTAAGCATTTGTATGAAATTCTGCTGAAACTCAATAGGGTCGTGTAAAAAATCGGTGTACTCATTGTATATCCGACGACAACAATGAATCATTGAACAATGTTTAAACGCAAACGTTTAGCTTCAATCGGTCGAAAGAGTGAAGAAGATGACACGAAAAACTACAAGAACGATGAAACGGTTATCTTCTTCATCTCGTGACGGCCAAAATATTTAATTGAAGCTCTTCATTGCTTTTTTATGGAGAGAACGGCATCTTTGCTCTACAAATAGCTATTTAAAGATTATTTTTACCCATTCTTTTTCTATTTTTAAATGGCCAAGAGGTAGAATTCAATTTGCGAGGTGTAAAAAAGTACATGAATATCGAAGTTAGGTATGCTATATGGAAAAAATATTTTCTAACTTTTCATGTAAGGGAATGTTGATATTATTCCTCTTATTTAAAATGAACCACAAGGACGAAAACACTCCGCGGCATTGCACAACCACCAAAATGAAGCTATCAAAATCGACCCTATGGAACTGCGATAGAATTTAATACAAATGCTTGAAGTTAAGCGTTCTACTTTTTTTTTCGCCGATAAGTAGTAGAGTCCTATATTGTTCGGCGGAGAAATGATTTCCTGTATCTATCCGGTTAGAAAAGTCTCTCTTTTTTTCATCGCTCGTGTCGGATCTAGAAAAATAATGTGGTTCTAGGATTCAGTATTTCGTATCGCTCTGGTAGATATCGGTTTTTAATTCCTAAACCAATATGAGACTAGAACGTAGCCTCCGATCCCCATAGGGCAAGGGTTTTCAACCCTTTTTAACAACCCATGGACCTAAGATCGATTTCATATCTTCCGGAGGGCCACATTGTTCCACGTCACTTTACCACAACATCAATAAAATAAAGAAAAACGTAATTTCAAAGTGCAGTAATTTTTATTGGTTGAAAAGTTCAATCAATAACTGCTATTTTTGACATTGTTTATTTTTGACGAGTGTGACGATATTTGTTTTTATTTTTGTATTTGCTATACAATATTTTCTTTAGCCTATAGGGGCCATAAGATATAAGCCGGGGGCCGTGGGTTGAAGATCCTTGCCCTCGCAGCTCCCAGCCTAATTCTAGTAAAAGTTGTGAGACGATCATTTCCTCATGACGTTCTGGCAGTTAATGGAGATCAATAAATTTGGCATCACTGGTCCGTATGTTGTGGTAATCAATCTAGATTTTATTTTGACATTTTTATGCTTTACTACTCGTTAAAGACTTTGAAAGCCGATGTAGTACATCTAAGAGGCCTTTTTCCACTCTCAACAGTTTATTCAAAACTGTAGGTCAAAAACCTTGCTTTGGGAAATCGTTCCAAGGTCCTTTTGGATGACTTGTTGATAAAGTAGTTCAGATAAAGCCCATTTTTTATTGTTCCCCTCTAAAGCGTCTACATGTGTCACGAGGAAGTGGCTGTGCGTTTTCAGATAATAGACGAAGAGCAGAGATATTTTGAGTCCTGATGTACTTGTCTTCATCGTAAGACGATTTTGATGAAATAATAACATGCTTACAGTACAAAAAATCTTTTAAAGCACCCCTAATTCAATTTTTCTATAAGGTATCCATTATTTGAGCTTAAGTTAATCTTTTTTGAAAATTAATCTTTGAGCTTTATTAAAATATGGCTTAAAGCGAGTATCAACAATACGATTGCGCCATCTCACTCATTTTGAGGTTGTTTCAGACAATTATAATAGCACATTTTCGTATGCCCTTAATCGTTTAATGTCCTCAAAAATCCAGAGTTAAATGTCGAAAAGGCTGAATATCCAAGAAAATCTGTTTTCTTGGTAACTGCAACGTGTATCCCGAAAATGTTTGCGTTGTTATAGCTGAGTCACTAAGGAGTTGCGACTCAATATTTTTTTACAAAAAATGCTTAAAATTGTCTCCTTTAACACCTCGTGAAGTCTTGCAGGTTCCTCCTGAAACATCCTTTAGAAACTTTACGATCTAATAATCGTTTCAAAGGGCTTGAATTGCATAATCATAGCCACCTTTCCGCAGACAGCAATCTTTTTTACTTCGTTCAAACTTCAGGCCATGAAATTAAAATTTTTACACTCTAGTCTGGTAATAATTTCAGTTTAAGGTTGAAAATTTATTGATGGAAAATTTTTGTCACTAATCAATCTTTGAAAGCCTTGTTTATCTTACCTTCCTTCAATGGCCACTTATCTTCAATCCGTTGTGTGTCACTCAAGAAATGTTCCAATATTGCTCTTTTGTTTTATTGGTTTCTTTTCGAAGTCATTTATTCGGGTTCTATGTTGCGGTCTATTACTAAAGATTTTTAACAGTTTTAATTTCCTACACCTTGAATGGTCTATAAAAAACATTTATATTTGAAACATCTAAAGTTATATTTTATGGAAGGAAACAAATTTTATTCGCTTTGTGAGTATTTTTTATACTGCCAAATAATATCCTATGTAGCCAAGAGAGATAGTATTTCATAAAAATGGGCTTCACTTCTTGTCTGAGCAGCTACAATGTAATCCCAATTGTCAGTCAGTCTTTGAAAATCATGTTTGAGGTGTGAAATGGTAGTAATGTAGCGAACTTTCTCATCTTCCGACAGTTTTTCAACGAGGAACCAATTCTTCATCCATGAAAGTTTAATTTCCCCTTGTGATTTAATATTTCAGCCTGCTGAATATTTTATTGTCACTTCTTGTCTTTGCGGAACAAATTTGAGTGCTCCAATCGTGTTCCAAATACATGGTAAAAGGGCTTGATTATACTGCGTAGTAATATTTTATTCGCATCTTCTATGAGAAAAATTCAGAAATCACCTTTTAAATAAAATTTTGTAAAATGTAACGAATCGGTATTAGTTGTGGAGTCATTTTTGAAGCACGCTGAAAGGAGTGTTCTGCTATTGCTTATGCGCATGCTTCCACTTGGTGCACAAGGCCAGCGCGTGGCATCCTTATCATCTACGTGCTACAGCTTCTTAGTGAATATGTTGAGCTTGCTGAATTCGTATGTTTAACAGATATGAAATTGATTATAATAAGGAAAATGTTTTAAGTGGACAGAATATTTATGACCTTAGCTGAATTCATTTTTCTTTTGATTTCATCTTATTTTATTTAATAAACATACGTATATTTATATCAGCAAAACTATGTCGAATGATGGTGTAATAAATCTGGTAGGATTTTAATTTATTTTACATTTATTCATTTATTAAAGAGTATCAACGAGAAACAAAAAAACTAACAATTCCTTTTTTCCAATATTTTCCAAGTGATTATTATTTGAGAAGCGAGCAATGTACACATTTATGCAGTAATATGTATATAATACGCTTATTTCATCATTGCCTGTTTAGTAGGATTCGCCGTCAATGTTTTATCCCATCTGAATTCAAAGAAACTTGCGCGACTGCGCGTATGGAAAATGAAAAAAGGTCTGAACTGTCGGATGCTTTGTAAAAATAGGATTTTTCGGAAATCGGAATTGAATGGAATTAAATAAAAAAACTGCCTAACTTATTAAATAATAAGGTTTCTAGGCTATTTTACTTTTACTTACACCACCACTTTTTTTTACATAAAGCTGCCCTGGTTTCGATAAAAAATTTTGGGTTTTTCTAAAGAGCAGTTAGAAATTTAAAAAAATATTGGAAGCCAGGACAGCACTCTCATAAAAGATTATATTTACCCATCCTTTTCCCCTTTTCTGGCGTCCGTTTCAAAATAATCGCTTTCATTGTAAGGTAACTAGGTTACAATAATAAGATAAATGCATAATAATTTACGCCTGAAGATGATGATTACTCATCAAAACTCGAGTCGCTTTATGTAAGTAGTGGTATAAGTAAAAGTTAACTTATTAAAGAATACCAGGACTAGGCACGGTGATATCTTTACGGAGCCACCCGCAATGCACAAATTGTGCGAAAAATCCAAAGTCCAAATAGTCAAGAGCGACCGTCTCTATGTGGTCAAAGTTCGGGCTTTGCTCTCCGGCTGTGCGCACGATTTTATTTTATTTATTTATTTCCATCGCCCCGAAAACAGCTCACAAGGCCTTTTACATCGGAGGGTATAACATAAAACAACAACTATCACACACAACCATACCCTGGATAGGGGCAACCTACCCAGGCGGGACTCGAACCCGCGACCTTCGGTTTGGCAGGCGAGGACTTTACCCCTCCGCCACCGAGGCCTGCACTTGGACTTTGGACTGCTTGTCGCATCATATGCTCAGCAGTCTATACCACCTTGTCCAGTTTAGTCCTCAAATTTCCATTGGGGTAAATTACGCCTAGGTAGCTTAACTGGCTAAATCTCTCGGCCGAAAATCGAAGGATCCGGGTGTGAATTCTGATGAAGGCGAATAATATCTTTTCTCGGTGGATTTTTCGCAAAATTTAACTAGCCAAGAGACCTTACAATGGAATACCACACGGATAAGAATGGGATAGTGAATTTTCATAAATACTTCCATGCTGAAAAGTGGCGCATGAAGTATTTCCCCTACCCCCCATTTATTGGATACATACACGCTGAAAGACTGATGAATTGAGCTGAGCCCCTTCAAAAAAATCGTTTATTATTTTTTTTTTCACGGCGTTATGAGGATTAGAGCAGATATACGTAAGACGAATCACATAAATTCTTTTCTGGGAATTATATAACATCTTTTTTTAATGGATGATATAAATCAACAACAACAATGGATAAGAAGAAGAAACGTGAAACCAGAATAAAAAAACAATGGAACATAACTTTACGCTGAGGAGAATATGAGAAATAGCTCAATTCAACATTTTACAGGTGTGAAGTACCAGAGTCATCGTCACCTATAGTGCTACAAGTGGTGAATGGACTCTTCTTAAATTCCTTTCGCTCCAATGGATATTTTTGATTTGGCTTTTCTTTTTTTCCCTACGAGACGCGAAAGCAGTTCCTGCCAAGTTTTGCTAGGAATTCCTGAGCTGGCAAAAGCCGATGGTGGAATGAATGGCGCCTTGCCTATGCACTAAATTCGTCCCCCTGAACGAAGTATTCTCCTCTCTGCTACTGCACGAGACGGCTTCGCAAGTTATCACTAACGTAGACGGTGTGCTGTTGACTTCTTAAAAGTTGGTACGCCACATTCCATTTACATCTCATTGGACATGTTTGGAAGTTATGGCTGGAGAAATTCACTATATTTTTTAAATGCTAAGAACGTATTTCAAATGCTTTTACCCGAATACCTTATCTCGCATTAGTCTCAACTTACTTGAGCATGTCCAATTATTATTGACCTAATGGAAAATACAATTTGTAAATGAAGTAGTGAATTGGGATGCGATATATTAAAATAATTCATTACTTTGTTTAAACGTATCAGATTGTTAGTATGAGAAGCATTTGTAATTCTTTTTATTTTCAGGTGTAATAATAACAATGTCATGCGTGCTTACGGCTGTCAATGCATAATCGTGATTCAATAAAAAATATTGAATACTAGAAGGTCACCAGGCGCTGCTCGGGAAGGATAATATCCATACAAGTAGGAAACTTGTAACTTGGAATCCATGGTCACATAGCAGGATTTTTATGTTTTCTCTTTGAGCGTATCAACTCTCTCGGCAGGATGCTAAATTGCATAAGCTGCATCACGTGACGTAGCAATCGGTGATGAAAAAACGACGCTAAGGACGCATCGGAATCAACCAAAAGTAGCAATACGGGATTCAATAGTATGAAATGCAACTATGTACTACCTTTGCCATGCTGCCGTATGGAAACGCATAACGGACCGACAGGCAGACAGACATCCTCTTATATATAGTTAGACAATGGTGGGAAAAAAACCTGAGACGAAAAAAATTCAAAATTCATCATATTATGAAAAATCTTCTAATTAAGAATATGTCTAACACTCTTGAACCTAAAGCGAAATATTTATCGATCTTATTAAATCGATAATATGAGCAGCAATGTACGAGGAAAACGGCAATGGAATGTGTATTTTGTAGAATACAGAATACGCAGAATTCACGATGGATCAAAATGAAAAAAAAAGTTTACCTAATAAATGAATGGTGCAAAAATAAGTTTAAAATAATAATAAAACGATTATCTATATAGTGCTATTGTAACGAATGATTAGCTCTCTGAGAGCCACCTCCTTGGAGCGGCACTGGCGAGAAATGCCAAACATATTTAAAGTAAATGTACCATCGTAGATATAAAAAATTCTGTTGTGTCATTTTTTGGCATGTGAACATGCTACATTTTTAAATTCACTTTCATTATATACATTTTTAGCTGCATAATAAATCTTGACTTATATTCTAGAGTTTACTTGCTGAATAATTATTTATTTGCACAATTAACTGCCCCAAAGCCGATGTTTCGGCTCGTTGCGCTTTTCGGTTGAGAAGCAAAAGCCGATATATCGGTCCGCGGCACTAATAGGGTTAAAATAACCGTTAGTGTGGTGACAGCTGCACTCATGTGCATCTTTATGATTCTGAGTTCATTCAGCTTCCACGGTGAAAGATCTTAAGCATTTCCGGCGAGTACTATTGATGAAATTTTATCGGGTTTGGTTCGAATAATCCACGACCTCGATTATTTGTAAAATTGGGAATACTTTCAACGCGAGAGAGCAAAACGAAATGTTTTCTCCAGATGCTGGTGCATTCGCACTTGTTTGGGGGGACGGTTTTGGTTCCATGCCAATTAATGAGTTTGTTGCCTGGCGGCAGGTGTTGTTGAGAATTCCAAGGTAGCGTCTTCTATCGCGACTGGATCACGGCGAAGGAGTCGACTTTGGCGGAGAACTCGAGCGATGTCGAGGAATGTCGTTCCTTCCTCTCGTTCCCTCCTCCGGTAAAGTATTCTGTCCTCTAGTTTGTTTTGACTCGTTTAAACTATTAAGTAATGACATCAAAGAGAAAATCCAAATGCAAAATCGGTCATGACTACAGTACCCTTCCATGATTACTCAGGTGGTTTCAAATGAGCTAGTTCGCATACAATTCATTAGTGTATACACATACATGAATGCATCAAAACAAAAATTATTTGAACTACCTTTTGAAATAATTACAAAAAACTTTTTTGAAACAAATTACCAACTTGAATTGCGTTGAAAATTGCCACTGTTTGATCTGCTGCTCTGTTTTGTTTAGTTTTAACGATGTCGTAAATGTTATCGATATAGGAATGTGAATGGTTTATTTTAGACCTATTGGTTGCGTGTATGCAATTGAATACCCATTAGTGTTGATACAGTTAACGCTCGATAACCGTATTATTTTGGTGAATTCACTATGCCGTTGACCTTAAATAGATTTTACTCTAAACAGTTGAAGATGCAATGGGCTCGTTAAACTAACGGTAAAAAACAGCCAGATATAAATTCAATCAGCGTGATGCGGAACGAATTAAAAGTTTTTAATGCGATCTCTTTGCCCCAGTATTTCATTGAGTGAGAACCTTTTCAGTTAAAAAACAGCATCCGAGGGCATATCGCGAGAAAATAAAATGAAACTGCCTTGCGGCGCATTAAATACTTGCATCGTTACTTGGAGGAAGGAGCACTCAATTATTCTCGCGCTCACTATGCTCATTTTTCCCAGAGTTCACAAACTTCCTTCGTATCGTTGTGCTCAAGTAATTAAAAAAAAGCCCTCCTCGGAGAGTTCATATATGGCGGTCTGTGTATTCTTCTTCTTTTTCTATCCCCCTGACAGCACACAAATGTGAGAGGAAACTGATGTCAGATGGCTCAGGATTAAAAAGAGGTTATTTTGACTGCTGTGATAGGAGTCAGCTTGAAAATGAAAAAAAGTTTAGACGAAGGAATAACATATGTATGCATATCATACATATATGTGTGAGTGCAACATTATTTACGTTTATTTTTCTCATTACGTGAAGTTAAGATGGTCGGTATCTGTGCGGAAAATAACTAAGACTTTTGCGATCCATGGCTGGAACGAGAGCAAAGTTTCTCAGAGAAGAAAAGTTTTCCATTTTCTCCCCTAAAAAGCACCAACTTTTTGAATGGCATTTGTCAGTGGCAACTCCCTCTGTGAGATTTGACCTCAATTTTTCATAGGCTCTTTTTCGGAGCGGCTTCTCTGGAGAGCGAGTTCGTTATTCGTAGATATGAATTAACGAATACTCTCTCAGCTGTAGTGAGTATACTCCCTCATTGACTTGCTTAGTGGCTGTTTAGAACTACGAAATAAAGTATGTGAAAGCTTTTGACGGCTATCGAGGCAATACCTTAATCAACCCTTATTACTTCAGTCTATAGCCATGTATAACGCTTCGAGATTTATTATTTTCCGGTAGATGTACATTTCCTTGTAGATGAGTGTTGACTTCAGTTCTATAATTAAATTTTGGCACTAAATGGAACACTTTTATTTGAAAAAATGAAATATTTTTAATACACTTCCAAATATCTTCGCAAAAATACCAAATAATTATTCATTTCGGTGCCACGGCTTGCGTTGCGTGTCTTTATCCTATTATGTTGGGCTACTAATATTATCTCCGGCATATCCGATCTATTAATCTGAACTACAGACACATTAAAATTTGAGTAAATCTTCATCGACTCTATCGTACATTGTAAGAATCATTTGGTTTTTCAATCCTAAAAGAAGAATCCTAAACTTCCCAATCACCATCTTAAACTTCAAATAAGTAAGTGTTGATGTAATGATTTCATGATCGAATTAGATCAATTGTCCATAAATTTAAAAAAATAGTAGAGCACTTCACAGCTATCCACTTGCGCTTTAAGTGCAAGGTTAATATCCTACATGCTATATTAAGTATAATCCCACTGGAATTTTGAATCCAAGAGGTTTATCTCCTAAGTACCGTTACTCATTGTCCCACTACTAGCAATTCTCATGATTATTCGAGTTAGAATACCACTTTGTTATTTTCAGGCCTTGCATCTTCTTTATTGTATTCAATTTTATTGTTAGCAATTCATAATACATTTAAGCTTTCATTTATTGATTAGCATATAAGATAATGGCTAAACTGTTATTTGCATAATGTGCGGCAAAATTCATCCGGATCGATAATTGAGTAAAAAATACACGCAGTTGAACGTCAGAGCGAATTATTTGAGATAAGTCCGTGGGCATGAATGTGGCGATCGTAGAGTCAGGCTGTTTACGGCCATTTAACGAAGGCGGATGCAATGGCTTGGCTGCTCGTTGAAGTATATTGCCGGAGGCGATGGAAGCTGTATTTATCTTCAGGAAGGGTAGGGCGCAAGGTGAGATTCATCTGAAGCTAATAAATATAATCCATCCCCATCCTCTAAAGCTTTTTTCATTGTTGCGAGACCAGACGAGCAATTGCCCCTTTCAACTTCATAAGGATATAAGTCCATACGTGTATTTATCATTATATATAATAAAAAGAAACCCTTGAAAACTTAATTTACGCTTATTCTGCTATGGACATGATTTTTATGGTTCAAATTCATTTATCACGAGTTAAAAACGATAGATTCATGGTAATATACATATTATGAGCAATGCCATGGCACGTAAATGCCACGCGCAGCTTTAGGCCGAAGAGATTCAATAAAATACTCATTTTGTTCTTACGATACAGCATAAATAAAACTAGAATGTTTAATTCGATTACGGATGGATCATACGATTAATTATTCATTCTGTTCGGACGTCGAATACTGATTTGGACGATATTCATTCTGTTTCGTGAAACTCATCTGTCATTTATTTAATTATTCCGTTCGAATTTGATGACTAGCTTGAGGAAAATAACTTGATATATTCTTTTTAAAAATTCGATTGATTCAGGAATTTCCTTGATTCATTTACTTTTGCAATATGCGGATTAAAGGGAAAATAATGAAGAAATATAGTTTTAAAAATGTAAAAATTTGTATTTGAGCAATATCTTTAAAGTTTTTTTAAGGCCTGCAATATAAGCAATGAAGCAAGAACTGAACCATTTATTCATAAACAAAAGAAACATCACTTCAGTAAATAAATGAATAGGGAAATTCACCTGGAAACAGCTGAATAATGCATTTATTAAATAATAATGTATACCATAACAGAAACTCACCTTGATAATGGTTAATAATTATGACTTCTGAGTGCATAATTTACATGGAAATAAGACCATTTTTCTTTTTAGAGCCACGCTGAAATGAATCGTATTGAACAATAGCATGTCTGCCTATATTTTTCATTTAAATTGTGAGAATCGATTTCTGGAAAAATTTAACCACCATTCTTCTATGAAAATATATAAATCGTAAATTACAAGTATTAATACATAGTATTTGCTATTCCTTTTTCTTCGAAGTATATATAACTTTATATTTCTCTATGTTCTACTCGTGCTTTATCAGAAACCTTGTTAATATGGTAGCAGGTGATGTAAACGTCGAAAATAAAGTATCAATTTCCTTTTAACCCTGAGGAAAATGCGTAGGCCAATTTATAACCTTTCACATCAAATACGGTGATGGAATTAGCTATACATTATTACTTGATTCACATGGGAACTTCTGGAATTCCCCTCTGTGACCTTAACCTTGTGAATCGCACGGTTCCTTCGCTACATGTGAAACCCACAACCAACAGACTTAAGAAAAAATGTGGGTCTCATCCCGATTTAGCTTCATGTCATGGAGCGTTAAAATCATATGGTATACTGATAACAAAATCTGAGGCTCCTTAAATATTCGTGGCTAAATTGCCTCCGTTGTTAAAAAAACCGTTCGTATAGCCTAACCAGAAGTAAGTGTACATTTGTATATAGAGTAGGAAAATATAATTTACCACTTTTCAATGTCTACCAGTGAATTGCGAGTAGTTTTTCTCCCATTGTGAAGGAAGATTTCTTTTTTTTCATACTCCCCCGGAACTCGATTCCTATTCGAATAGGTGATTGCATTTGAATTTGGCATGATAAATGTTTAGAGGTCATCTGATAACTATAATGAGTACATTTTCCGATGAATGGACACCATGAAAAATTTCCTTTTGCTTCATTCATGAATACGAAGAGAATTGACAAAATAAATCTTCAAAATTTCACAAGAGCTATATTGCCAATATACTTCCTTATTTTTTCCACTTTACTCTTTAGTTTTTTCTTTCAAAAAAGTAATATGGCGGCGGATGAGGGAGGATTTAACAAAAGAATCAGTCGACCGAGTCGTTCCCATGCAAGACAAGAACTGAACCATTTATTTCTTAGACCATTTAAACTACTCTTCCGTAGCTTATATGATCTAAGATTAATTCTTAAAACAAAAGAAACATCACATCACTAAACAAATGAATTAGGAAATGTGCCGGGAAACAGCTGAATATCGCATTCATTAAATAATAACGTATTCTTTAACAGAAAATGACCTTGATAATGGTGAATATGTATGACTTCTTAGTGTATATTGACTGGGAAATAAGACCATTTTTATTTTCAGCGCGATGTTACAATGAATTGCATTGATGGCATCTTCTCATTTTTTCTCTTCGCAGTCACTCTTCAAGGCTCCCGCACCCAGCATGCCACTAACAAATTTTCCGGCTTTATGCTTGTGGTCGAATCGGCCAACGGCGGCGACTCTCTAAGCGTCGGGCCGTACGGCCGCGCGTGGGCCGCAGCAGCCGCTGCAGCCCAGGAGGCCGCCGTCGGCGCCGGCGGGCCGCATCACAAGCCCCTCTCTCCCGTCGGCAACTTCCAGCTGTTCGGCGACGCCCTGACAAAGTTCAGCGAGCGGTGCCCCAACATGGTCACCCAGACCTCTTCTATCCCCAAGTCGGAGATCCAAGTGCTGTGGGCCGCACCGGCTGCTGGCAGTGGGTGCGTCGTCTTCAGGTAAGACTTAATAAATCCTCGAATCCCTAAAATAAATTTTCTCCATAGGCCAGCTAAAAAAAGTTTAGTTAGAAATATCTTATTCTGATGAAATTTATCTAACTTTTCGGTTCATATGTAACTTTGAATATTTAGATAACAATGACCAAATCAGTTTGATAAATTCTATCAAAATGGCCTAAGAATTTCGATAAAAACTACTCGAATCTAAAGGTTAACAAAACCGACGTAGCGTACGCTTACGATAGATTTTCCACTCAGAAAAAACATTCTTCTGATTGAAAATCGTAAAATAAATAAGTGTTTTTAAATTTTGTGTCAAGGTTTAGGTATATTTAAAAAACTACTCCCTATCATACCAATTTGATAGTTTTTAACACATTTTTTCCGTGCAGTTTGCCATCATAAGTGGTTGGCAAGTATTACCTTTCCATGAATGTGGAATTGTAATTTGTTAGCATGCGTAACATTTTTAAGACCATGTGATGTGCAGATGGGAATCCTCTTGCATGCTGCATATTGGTGATTGATCACCCCCTGCCAAACATCCTTGAGATGGCTCGCAGGGCATTATGTAGATGCAGATGAAATTTATGTAATCTCCTGCAAGTAACCTTTAGCTTGTTTGGCAGGGGATAACCATTGGTTATTATTCAATGACCAGCATGGTATAGGTTCCCTTCAAGCACACTACACGGTGTTAACAAATGTAAGTAGTGTAATCACCGCCCAAGGGTGCATCGCTCCATAAAATTCTGGACTATAACGTAATTAGACGTAAATAGAAAGCCAAAATTTGCCAGCGGTCAGTTATTAATGCAAGTATTTCCATGCAAGGTTTGAAGAAAATAAAAATGGGAAAAGAAAACATAGCAAAGGGAGTCAGTATTTCTAGCGAGAATGGGAATGGGGGAAAAACAAAACAGTCTGTCTATCTAGCAAGTGCTGCCATCGATTTAATGGATTGATAAACCGTCACTTTCCCTGATAGTACGAGGAAACATAGACATCACTCTGCTTTGCAGTCTATTTCCTATGCCTTCCTCTAAAATCCCTTCAGTAGGGAGAAAATAAGAGAATCAGCGCAATCCAAGGTCACTTCCGCGTAGCAACTGCGAGGAGAGGCGTCTCGCTACACAAGCCCCTCCCCTCCCCTCCCCGCCACCAACATTCGAGCGACATTACGTCATTTCAAAAACGTGAATTGCAATAACCAGTCGGCATTGCATCACCCTGTTGGTGTCCCGCGTACGTGTCTCCCCCACCCTTCGCATTTCCTGGAGACGCAATATCCCCCCGACATTGCATCACCCAACACGTGCGGTTGCAACGTGACTCCTCCCACTCCCGCATATAAATGACTCCCGAATGATTATTAGCTCATTCAACGTTACCATGGTCTCCAGAACTGTCGCTGAGCTGCAAAGAGATCCCGAAGCCTCCCTGGAGCACACCAATCTCCGGGTGGAGAAGCAGTCAGATCCTGATACTTACATCGTATACATCCCTCATCGAGGCAAAGATTTTGTGCTCTCGGTACCTTTTAAGGCAGTTTATTACTGTGTATTCCGACACCAGAGAAAGACATTTGAAGTGGTCGGACAGAAGGTGACCTTCTCCGGCTTCGAGAATGAGAATGGGGTAGTGGAGAGATTTAATGTAACTACTCAGGATGACATTACCGATCCGGAAAAGCGTCGCCTCGCGGAAGATCAACACCCAATCATCTGGTGTGATGTGTACGAATGCATCCGGCCTCGAGTCTACGCAAAAGGAGGAGGTGGAATGATTCAAAGTGATTGCATTGACGGTCCAAAACCTGTGTGTTATACAGACCATAGACAATCAAAAGTGGATTATGGTACCACAGAGGCTACGAAAGGTACCCGTCTGAGAGTGATAAAGTTTGTACTCAAAATTGAATATGATATGTATATTTATTGAGAATAAAAAATGTCTCAAAAGATTTATGTTTTTTTATTAAATAATAACACAGGGTATAGGTTAACATTTTTTTATTTCAACATATTTTATTTCGTATACACCAATCAGCCAGCTTAAAACAATTTTTTCTGGCACACTGTAGATTACCATCCATATGAATTTCAATTAAACATCCCTCATTTGTAGTTAATTTTTTTAACGAGGGACATCCATAAATTTCCAGATTAGCCACACAAATTCCCTCAGGAAGAAGACTGGTTAAGAAAGACGCTTTTTGTGCACCCTTGGTGAATAGCAATTTGTAATGCTTTGTGTAGTTGTGCATTATGTTCTCCAAATCATGATAATCTACGTCTCCAGAATATTCTTTCAAGCCATGATAGTTATTTCTCAACCAGAATGACTCTTTTGTAGAAAGCAGTCTCTGTGGCAATTTAAATAGCCACGTATTACAGCATTTGTTCTGTACAGCGATGATTGCCAACTCCTTAACAATGAAATTCCCATCGCTGTCTGTAAATCCTTGAAATTCGATAATGGCACTCATCGCGATGTATGTCCAACTTACAAGGTTTTTACGCCCAATGCCAGGGGTTGAACTTACATCAAGACCTTTTAACTTACAGAACTCTCATTCGTGCCAGAGGTTAAAAAGCCTTTCATTCACACACAGGCTATTCATCAGCCGAACCATACGTTATGAGTGCCATCTCTAATTCAAGACGTTCAAAATCACAATCCGTGATATTCTTTGCTAGTTTGGTGGCGAGAAAATGTCTCACTTTGTCACGACCATTCAACAGTCTCTGGAGGAAAAGATCTATCAGCTTGAAGAGTTTCACCAATGCAAACCACTCTTCTTGCTTTAAATTAAAGGTCTTTTTAATAACCAAATGCGTCTTCCCAAAGTAATTTGCATAAGACAAACAGGAAGTTAAAAAATGCTTTTCTCCTTTGTAAAAGAACAAATCCACGTCCTTTTCACAGTTCAAGATATTTTTCCACTCGCTTTGTGAAACAATAACACTTTTTTTTCCAACTTGATTAAATTGCACGACTGATTCAAAGTCACTGCTAGGATCGTATCCAATACACACACTCTTTGTTTTTGCACTGTTCAAGTAGTACACAGTTTGAAGTACTATATTCTTAAAGTTGTGGAATGAAGTAGGAATGGGATGTTCAGCAGGTCTCTTTCTCTTCACCGGTGGACGATGTAGATCCGAGGTCTCCGATGTCTGCATGACGACTGATGTATGGTGACGTTATTGTCCTTATTTAGAGGTTGATGACGGAAGAGGGGTGGGGGAACATTCATCAGAACATGGATCGACTTCCGCCTTTAGACGGTTGTACTGAAACCATTGCGCTAATGAATGTGCATCTCTCAATGCACAGGTACTATTACGCAATTTGTGACAAGGATTGAGGCAGGTAAAGGCAAGAAAGGAACATTTTTCGGGAGGGGGACAGTTTAACTCTTTTTCGAGAGAGATGAAAGTGCGCCCTGTGAGATCGGTCAGGAACTCACACTCTGCTTCGCTGAATGCGTAGAGAGCGGTTGCACCATCAGTCATAGCTTCCAGGGTAGATGAAAGTTCGGCGTGAGAAATGAATCCCTCGTTGAAGGAAGTCTCATCTCGTTGTAGGGGGTCTGGGAAACGCAGCTTCTTTCCTCCAGCGGTGAGCTTCCCATGTTTCTTGAAACTTCCCCAAAATAGACGATTTGAATCAACGTCGACGGCTGCAAGCTCCGTCACCCCGCCTTGGCTATAAGTCACAGATACCACGATCTGCATTCTGCGACAGACTCTTCTCAAATAATCAACTCCTCCTCCTGCTCATCATATTTATTCGGGAACAGCACCGCTGAGCTCTGGGATGACATTTGGCCCGCCTCACTCGCTTGAAGGTCTGATGAAACAGCTTCAGAGCTCGGCAGTCGTTGAGATGAGGGATGGTGTGATAAAAGTGTGTGAGGAAATTGTGTAGTGTTTCACCTAATGATTTACTAGCGGTATAGAGGCAGCAGTATTCACCGCAAATATCCGATCGAAAGCTTTGAATTTGAACGCGGTTGCGAGTGACTGAGAATGGCTTTAAAAATTTTTTTATATTTGAGACAAAAGGAGGTAAACCGTACGAATCGAAATACTCGGCCAAATGATTGTGTAAATAGACTGCAACCCAGTGCGAACCTGGTAATTTAGATGGATCTAAATTTATTATATAAACCCCATTTTGTGGCGATTTTGGTAACCTATCAGATGCGTAAACTCCGCGAAATATACTGAGTGGTCTTAGTAACCTGTTAATTTGAATCCCATCCATGACTAAAAGTTTGTGATAATGTTTCTGTTTTTATCAATTTCTAATGTTGCATCATACTCTGAGAAAAGTAAACAAGTAACCGTTCTCGATAATTCGTTTTCAAATCTCGCCTCTATTCTCACGACCCCTCTATCACCTAGACTTATATAATCCTCATTACCCGAATCATCGGGTGTTAGATCGAAGACTAACATAAAATAACCGTGTCCAAACATGTCGTAAGTGATTTGATTACCTCTATTGTAATGCTTAATCCCACTACCGGAGAATATCGTGTCATATGCTCGTGCCCAATACTTTTTACTTGAAAAATTACATTGTAATCCTTCGGATGGAATTTGCACACCGTTCACAAAGAGTGAAAAATTCTCGAGCGAATAGTGAGAGAGAGCAAATGGATTCTTATTCAAACTTCCCGCATATGCTTCATTATCAACCATTGCAAAAATAATTGTATTCGGTATTCGTCCCACGATCGCATTGTCGAGGCTCAAAGTTCGTCCACCAGAAGGAACAGTAAAAGTTTTCAGTTCCGTGCGTTTGTAGTGATATTTAGCGTTGTTGTTTTCCAGGATTTTATTATGTGCAACTAAAATGGATGGGTTAATATCGAAATGTTGAACGTATAAAGTTGCGTCTAAAATTTTCAATAGTCCATCGTCACTCCCTCCCATAAGATAGAAAGCATGATTAGATAGCAATAGTCTTATACCGATATCTACTCGATCCATCATTAACTGCATCTGGTTGAAAACATCTACGTGCAGTTTACCATACAACTCGACCTCTGCACTGTTCTTAAACCAGCCCTTGCGCTTTGTATAACCGGAATTTGATGCATCTGTCATGTTAATATCGTCTCCCGAGTCCAACTCCCACCCCACATTTCGTAAATGTGTTTTGCTTGCGTCTGTACCATAGTTTAACACATTTTCCAAGTAGCTTCTGTAATGGTAATTATCCTCTGATGGTGTGACCAACGTCCCATTGAAATAAACGTTACACTGCTCGAAGAGAGAGTGCAGAATATTGTTTACTACCCCCGGTTGATTGGTAGTGGATTCATTGTAATCAGTCCCGTCTTTTTTACAAAGTTTCACTCTAAGTCTAAGATATATGCTATTCAAATCCTTGTACGCATCCCCAGAGTCTTTGATCAGGAATTCTATTACCGATCGATTATCTAGCGAAGATATGGGTTTGTAGGACACGAGTCTTTTTGCTAAGATGTTAGTTTGCACCGGTGGATTGGGCTGGAACAAATCCAACGAAGATAGCATATGCTCTGCCATTATCGCGAAAAAATATCTCCTTCAACGACCTTCTTTCCTCTTCGACTTCTGATTGACTGTCGGTTTTTGTTTACGCAACTTGGTTTTATTTTATTTAACCTGGGACGTTTCACGATCCTCAACCCTCCTCCAGACATGCCTTTTATCTTTTCCTCAGCCTTGCGTTTCAAGTTTTGACCCACATCGTTTATTCTACTGCGCAGTATCTCCTTAACCGGTTTTGTACCAAGGTCTCCAAGAGCTGCTGCTCCAGCGCTCGCGGCCTCCTTACCAACAGTCTTAAGCCCACTAAATAGCAAAGGTTTTGCAAATCGCCACAGACCAGCGAGAAAACTCCCGATACCCCGCCCTTTTTGTACCCTATAAGAAGCCCTATACAAGGGTCCTATCTCTCCTCCCACCTGTTTGGAATAATAACCATAATATCGATCCGACACCGGCGCCATCTCTCCGTAAAATGATGTTAAAGTCAATCAGTTCTTTTTTATAAAGTGTAGCACCACAATTGAGCTTTGCTCTCCACTATGAAAAAATATTGGTTCACCGAGTTTATCCACCAAAAGAATTTCAACACTCTCGATATTGTTTTTCTCGACGGGGTAATAGTAAATAGGGTTGAACGTTTGATATTCCCCAATTTTTGAATTCAAGATGCGGATGCAACGACTCAAGGTGTCTCCGACTAATTGAGGTTTTATTATATCTGTGTAAACGTAAACATTTGTTGAGGAGGCTGCGATGCTTCTTTTTTCTCTTTTTCCTATGTCGCCTTCAGTGTTAATCTCTGCCTTGGCACCATCGATGACTTCAGCTAACTCATCCTCTGTCAACGTTGAATCTTTCAATGATAATCTAATGAGAACAGCCGATAATAATAATAGGTCATTTTTTATCTTTTCCTTGCTTTTTCCACTAAAGCCTGACATAGTTTCATTGAATAAGTTAGCAAACGAATCATACGTTCCTGGAGATAACGAGTAATTTACTCCGTTTGCTGAAATTTGTACAGACCGTGGTAATATGCGTTCATCAACTCCAACCTGATTAATCCTTACCCTCAGTCTATCAATATAGCGCATTACTTCATTTGAAATGTAAGTTTGTTTTCGTGCGCTGGAGGTAATATATGGTCTTGCAAATGCCGCCGCAATACTGTCGTAAGAGTCAATGGGAATTGTAAAGTATGAACCATCTTGAAGTTTCACATTTATAACATCTTTATCCCCTCGAACTAATCCCTCTTCAGTCCGGGTCCTATTATCCTTAGGAGGTAACTCATCTGCTCCACGAGACGCTGGGGTAAAGTTATCGATAACAGCAGGTATGTCTTCGGGAGCTTTTTTTACCTCAATGGAAGGAATCGAAATTTCAGCAAGACCGACATACCACTCGTTATTTTCTAAATCGAATCGATGACTCAACTTTGTACGATAATGAGCGATTGTATTTCTTGGGAAAAAATCCCTCGAGCTATCGCTGGGTAGTGTGAGATAAAATTCATTCATATTTTACGGACAGAAGAAGCGGAAATCCACGAGTTAAATGATGATGGGTATCCGTCCCACTTGATGAAATACTCCAAATTAGGACCACTACCCCTATGCCTCAATATTTTCTCGATCTTGTACTCCGTGTCGGGAGACACACTAACTTTGACTAACTCTTCTGCATAGAAACTACCCTTTATATCCTCCCCGTTCAAATCCTTCAGTTTATAGGTTGGTATTTGTTTCAATTTATCAATGTTTGTAACTTGAAATATTTCCTTAGTATAATTTGGTGTGTATCCTTTGGCGAATGGAATCCTCTCTTTACTAATCCTCACATAATCATCTTTATTAAATTTTGCATCCGTCTTTTTTAATCCTTTTCTCCGACTAGCAATGCTAAATGCATTTTTAACATTTACTTGAGAGGGAGCAATTCCAATGCTAGAATGCGTACTATGGTTATAAGAACTAACGATTTTTGGAAGCACATCGATATATTTGTAAGTTGCGTATTTTGTAAAATATTTATACATTTTTGTCTTAAGAGTTCGATTAAAGCGTTCCACGAGGCTAGCCTTGATTTCTGGATTATTTGTAGTGTAAAACTTTACACCTTGATTCGAGAGAAAACTTTTAAACTTGCTATTAACAAATTCCCCTCCCTTATCGCTCTGAATTTTCAATGGTTTGCGCTCTCGAAATATGACCTTAAGTGCTTCTATAATTTCCTCTGGTCTTTTTGACTTGAGAGGACTAGCCCAAGCATAACGAGAAAATATGTCTATTATGGTTAAAATGTAACAGAACCCATTGTTGTATTTTTTCAAACTTCTCAAATCATTTAAATCACATTGCCAACACTCATCTATATAGTTTACTTCGTAACGGTTTCTAACAAACTTTTTTCTCGCCGGCTTGTGACGCGTGTACGCTTCTTGAGATTCCAGCCACTCTCGTATTGTTTTTATAGGGATCCCAGTCGCTTTATTTAATTTTTTATCTGTGGAAAAACCAGCAGGATGTGCGGGATTGTTGTACACGCTAGCTATTACGTCGTGTCCCACTCTGCCCCGAATATTTTTGGTACCCTTTTTCGCTTGCTTCGCCTTGGAATTGGTCTCGGAGATGTCCATCGCTCCTTTGGAGATGTTCTTTGCTCCCTTGGAGGTGTGCTTGGCTCTCTTGGAGTTACTATTATCCGCTTCATTTTTCTCGGTGGAGAATCGCTTTCGATTTGTTCCTTTATTCGTGCCCATGTCGAATCTAACTCTGAATTTGTCCTCTTAATTTCGGCTAACCGCCTTCTCATTGCATCGCTACCCTCCTCTAGTCGTGTTGGTGGTGAGTGTTTCACTATCGGAACGTGTACGGGAGATTTAAAGTCTGACACTGAGTCGAGATATTTATCGAGTATTCTTTTATACAAATGCCACTTGTCAATATCCTTGAGCCCTTTACTCGCTAACACAAGTTTCATTTCCTTATCCAACTTACTCAACCTAGCCTTTGCATGACTGCGATCAAAGACTTCGGGACTCACTACGAGCATTTTCTGCAAACTCATTTTCCCAGCAGGCTACCAATCACACCGCTTAATATCGAACCCAGTAGTAATGGTAAGAAGCCACCTTTTTGTACGAGAAGAGCTCGTTTTCTTTTTACACTCGTTCCTCGTTCAGCCAACGTTCTCAGTGTTTTACGATGCTTGGACAATTTTCGTTTCAATCGCTCATCAATCTTATGATTTCCGTTTAGAGTATTCAGACAACAATCGCAAATTGTTTTAATCAACTCCTCGTCCGAGCTATTCAATATAGCAGTACGTAGTTTAGGCTTTGCAGATTTTAGGACGTGGAGCAAGTGTTTATTGTTCTTCAATCTATTCATCGCGTTGGGGCATGTAAATGACAGTAGCCCCGTCTTGGGGAAAAATTTTGGTTCTGAAGCGGAATCTTTCGTCCGTGTCCTGTACGAGATCCAAAACTAAATAACCAAATGGTTCTTGTGTAACCTGTTTATATACCCTCTCCAATTCCCCCGATTTTTCCGGATAGACCTGCCTGGCCAAATGACCAAATTGTAACTTATCTCTGGGGTTTTTGAACGCAACAATATACTTTGAATTCAATGATATATTTCTCGATTGCGGGCTCTGATAGAAAATATTCTGCGTGATTAAAAACACCGAAATGTTAAAATGATGGCTACCTCTGGTGAATAATCTGCTCACATCTTTGCTGTAGGCTCCCTCGCTCATTAAATCATCTATTACATACAAAGTGGGAACACCACTAAATCCTTCGAAAGGTGGTATTTCGGAGTAAAACTGAACTGGTATTCTTATGTCAGGCTCACTTCCTGGGGCACAGCACCAAACCACTTGCTCTATAGGAGTATCTACCATATACTCCACTTTTTCCAAAAACTGCGTGACAAATGTGGTTTTTCCACAACCTGACGGGCCCGCGCAGATGCATGTAAAAGGATGTTTCCAGGCTAACGTCATGATTAACACTGGAATTATGATTACGAGGAAACTAGTTTTTATCTATTTCAATCGTTACCGAATGCCTCATTATGTGTTCGTTTTCGAGGTATTTTATAATGCCCCCAAGCAAGGGTATTGATACCATCTTCGCAGATGTATCGCTTGTCATCGAACGCATTCAGTGTTACTTTATTCATTCTCATTGTGTATAGGTCATGATTTCTGCTTCGAATTACCGTCATTTTTCGGAACTCTGTTGAGTTCTCGTGGAGACAATGCAGGTAGTTTTCAAATTTTAGGCATTTTTCTTTCACGGATTTAGTTATTCCCTTTGCTTTTTTTGTCTCTTTCCCTGTTTCCATCTTGAACGAATACAATTTACTACGTAAACCTACGAAATGTGTCATAATTTTACCATCACATTCGTCCTTAAATTTACCGATTACTTTCTTGTTTTTTTCGGAAAAGCAGGGGTGATTTTTTGGATAATTGGAAGTATCAAACACGTCCATGTTTTTTAGCATATCTTCGTAAATATCATCTGTTTTTATACAATACATAAGGCTATCCGTGTCTGTGTATGCAAGTGATAATCTTTCACCGTATTTTGGAAGCATTGTTCGGTAATGAAAATCATACATTATTGTTTTACTTAGATCCAACACACAGAAACCTATATAAATTGGCTTCGTCATTTTAATTATGGCCTTCCGCATGTGAACGGCAACTAGAGACTCGGTATATATCGTTCTATCGAGAAAAGTGGATTTATTGATCAATTTCTGCATCCTTTTTTCAGAGGTCACAAGTTCAAGGTTAATTCGCTTCCTAACATTCTCCATTGTCTTTCCAAATACGGCGTTATTCATAAGTTTATAGAAATCCTTCTCAAACTCGTTTTTGGCAACTTTCCGACGGTTAGTGTTCAAGTCGATGTATGGCTTTAACCACTGAGACTGACTGAACTCGATGACTCGATGTACCTTTTGGAGTGTTAGACCTAGAGAAAGAGCCTGCTTCAAATTTACGTAATGTATTACGTATTTTGTTTTATTTTCGAGTGTTGTTAGCAACTTGGCATGTTTACCGTTAGGTGGAACTTTATTTTCTGAGCAAAGAGGAAAATCTGAATGCTTATCGTGAAGGCTTCGCGGATAGTCGAGGTCAACCTCAAGAATATATCCCGTTTCACTGAAATCGGAAATATTGTTTACGTCTAGGTTTTGAATTTCATCAGGTGAAAGCCATTTGAAATTTGAACATGGGAGTGGTCTTGAGAGGGCCCAGCCATACAAATTATTTGCGTCCAAATATGTCAAGTAGTTAGTTTCTTTTTTAGTATCATGAACCTCCATGTATTTATTGTTAGCTTCACAATATCGCTTGCAGCATTGAGATATTCCTCCTCGAATACCTTTCTCTATCATCAGTAACATATCGTAGTCTGTTAAAAGCTCAAGCTCAATACGAGTATGTTTTAGCATTGCGTCAAAAGTCAATCCAGGAGCGGTATAGTACCACGCAGGATCGAGTTTGTACGCGCTAAAACACACGTCACGAAAGTTCTCAAAAACATCAACGAGAAGAGTGACGTCACTTTTTAGATAAACATCGCTGTAATCGCCCAAAGTGTTGCAGTTGAAAGCTTCCCAAACATTACATGCATGCGCATAGTCAGTGTCAGAAATTCCGTCATCTGTTAGACGATTGTAAAATTTTTCCTTTCCCGGGAGCAAGGTTTCATCGAGTTTATTCAACGAATCTGTGTAATCATAGGGATAAACCCCCTTTCGTGTAACTAGTCGTGTCTTATCACCAAATATTTCTGTAGTATATTTAAATTCAGTTAGGTTCGAGACTAGTGACGCTAATGAGGTGGACATGAATCGACAAGTATCAATGAATCGTACAACAAAATTGTTGTCAACTGATTTTGCAAAAGAAATGTACTTTTCTTCCGTGTTTGCTATTACAAATATTTGTCTTTCATCGTAATCCAATTCACGAACAATGAAGTGACCATCATACGCGGACAGGTTATGAATGAAAACGGGGAGAAATTTAGGCATCTTGTACTGAACATTGCAAAAGGAATGAGCTGGGCCTCGATACTGCCCCGTCAGGTGATCGTGATCTCTAACCCTATCGGTACCCAACTCATTTTCGCAAATATGGCACGTCGATGCGTTTTGGAAAGCGCTCTCTTTTTCCTCGGTGAGTGGAGTCATCGTTATAGGGTTCTTGTAAATTTTGAAAACCTTCTGGGCCTCCTGTTTCATGCACTCAATAAAAGCCCGTGCTGCATTAGGTCCCCGATACAATACCGGTTCCTCACATCCGTCTGGTGTTTTTAGCATGTAACAAAAACTAAATGGTACGTGTTTCTGAGTAGCATTTGTAAATGATGTCCGAGAAGAAGGTTCACATGTACTGATGTTTTTTAGAAGACATTCAAAATCAGCATATATCACGTAAGGTACACGGAAAGTGCGATTAATGTTGGTAAATTTCAATAATTTATTGTCATCGTCGGGCATTACGATTTTACTGGGTTCACCTGTGCCCCTACATAGTTCTTTGTGAGCCTTGAGTTTTGATTCGTCATGATAGTGAGTAAAGCAACGTTTACAAATGAATATAGGATTATTATTTCTTGTTAATTGAGTTTTAATCAGCCTATTTAAGTTCTTAATCCAACAATAGTGAGCAGTATTCTCGTTAGTTATGTAAAGTAAGTCTCTATGATCCTCGAGCTCATCATCTACAATTTTTAAAGGATAAACGTTATTTTTGTCATCCAATCCAAACACATTGATTGAAATGTTATTGACGCGTTCGAATTTAGGGATTTCATTCAGTCGGGCGGGATAAGTGATGCAATCCCAGTCGTAGGCGTCATAAAATTCGTTCGTGTTGTACAAACTAACACGTTGAGGGTCTTTAGCGATATTTTTTGCCCAAATTGAATACTTGAAGCAAAAATGGTCGTTGTTTCTAACGTTAATCACAGAAAGGGTATTTTTAATTTTTGCTGGGAGTGGGATGAAACTAGAACCTCTTAACGGCTTATATTTGTTAATACGTAATTCCATCCCAATCACACGATTTAATGTCCAACCTGATCCTTTAGCCTGAAATTCGGATTTTTCCTTCAGTAATTTTGAAAAGGTTTCGTCGACAACTTCTCCAATTTTATCTACTAAGAATAGGCGCCGATTGTTAGTTTTAAAAGAAGCATCCATTTCCTCTCTCTCACCCTTTTGAAATTTACAAATAAGAACAAGATTAAATTTGATGGAATTGTTCTGAATCACAGAATCCAGTAATTTTGCAATTGTACGCGTCTTGATCTCATCTAAAAAGGACACTACATCAAGAGCACCGTCCTCCTCCTCTGGAGTTATCCAAAACGTCTTTAGCCGCGAACCAATTGCCGACTGAATTTCATTAAACCCTCTACCAACTTGCTCATTAATTTTCATCCGGTGCGCGTTAGTGTTCTCATGAGGCATAGCCTCATCAATATTGTAAAAGATTTCACAATAAGTGCAAAATTTTCTACCCTTTGCCTTATCTAACGATTCTGTCATTCTATTATAAGTTTCCATGTCATCTACCGTTTCGTTATAAAATATAATGCGTTCATTGATCCCCGTGAGCGCTGATTCTAGCTCCTGTGGGGTCTCATAACGTCCGGCATTAAAATTGTTTAGGATGGTGGATATGAAGGATGACATAATTTATGATTCAGTATCCTGCATGAAGAGGAGAGATAAACTTAATTAATTGGGGATATAAGTTTTCTCGCTAAAAGTTCGATATCAAATGAAATACCTGCATTAATTGGTTAAGTTATATATGAAACATGGTTAACTATAATTAAAATGCATATGATAAAGAGTTTGGAAGGTATACCGGTAACAACTAGCTCGTTTAGATGGTGGAATCAAAATTAATTGAATCATGCAAATGTAAGTCAATGCATTTTTTTCGGCACGAGGATTAAAACATTTTTTTCAGTTATTGGATTGTATTTAGCTATCAATATAGCATGTTTCCTGTAATAAATATCAATAGTCTTACACTCTAATTAGAGGTACCTAAGTATCCTGACCCTGAATCATTCAGGGTTTCATAAAGTTTTGATAATTTATAACGGTAATTAAAATTAATCTAAATTCCTGTTTGTATCGTATATATTTATGATTTTAACTAGGGAAGATATAAAAGATTAAATATGCTTCACCAGACGAGAAAATTCTAAGTCCAAATCTAATTTTTTTAGGTTAATTTTTGAAGGGATACCGGAGCGAATTTGAAAAAACAAATTATTAATTCATGTATAACGTTTAAGGAGCAACAATATTTGTAAGAAACTTTGAAAGGTTAACTCCTATAATAAGGGTGCAAGATACCCCTGACCCTGACCTCATGAGGGTCTGAAAAATTTTGATTGTTATATTTGAAGCGTAGTTAAATCTTATCACCTATACCGTTTACAGTTTGCATTTATCACTTCAAATAAAAAAGATATTAAAAGATTTATGTTCCCAAAGACGAGAGAATTTTTTAAAGTTCTCTTTTAACTTAAAACCGATTTTTGGACTCTTTGGGGCGTAATTATGAAAAAATCAATTGATGCTTCGTATATAGAGTTGAAAGTTGAACAAGTTTTCCAATAACTTTTAAAACCCCAACACGGGAAATAAGGGTACTTGGGTACCCTGAATCGGAACCCTTAAGGGTCGTAGAAATTTTGATTGTTATATTTTAAGGGAATTTAAATTTTATCACCTACACCGTTTACACTTTGCATTTATCACTTCAAATAAGAAAGATATTAACAGATTTATATTATCCACAAGACGAGAGAAATTTTCTAAGTCCCCTCTTAACTTGAAACCGATTTTTGGACACCTTGGGGGGTAATTATGAAAAATCAATCGGTTCTTCGTGTATAGAGTTGAAAGATGAACAAGTTTTTTAATAACTCTTAAAACCCTAACATGGAAAATAAGGGTATTTGAGTACCCTGAATCGGAACCCTTAAGGGTCGTAGAGAATTTGATTGTTATATTTGAAGGGTAGTTAATTCTTATCACCTACACCGTTTACTGTTTGCATTTATCACTTCAAATAAGAAAGATATTAACAGATTTATATTATCCACAAGACGAGAGAAATTTTCTAAGTTCCCTCTTAACTTGAAACCGATTTTTGGACACCTTGGGGGGTAATTATGAAAAATCAATCGGTTCTTCGTGTATAGAGTTGAAAGATGAACAAGTTTTCTAATAACTCTTAAAACCCTAATACGGAAAATAAGGGTACTTGATTACCCTGAATGAGAACCCTTAAGGGTCATAGAGAATTTGATTGCTGCATCTTATGTGTATTGGAAAAACAAAGAAACTTTGCATTTGAACTATCCCCAAATTCCTTCAAACAACTGAGTTATTAAAGACTTTCTTACAAAGCTACCTGCTGCTAACCTATTTTCTCCTAATACCATCACTCGTAAATTGGCCCACCAAATCTAAACTACTTGCTTTGTCAAAATTTTTTCAACGGTATTGTTTCTATACTAACCCCCCCGAATTTTTTAGGTGAAAATGACAGTACTAGGACCAGAATTTTCCCGTACCCTAAATACCCTTAATACCCTGAAAAGGGTTTTTACGAGAAAAATATTACGGATGAATGCTAGTTGTGTGAAAGTTACTCGTAAGGAATTTTGAGGCTCTCTGATCAGTATTATCGGATTTAATGACCTTTCATTTCTATGAACTTATTATAAATATAGCCAAAATAATATGGAATCAGGCTGGCACTCACCAATTCACTGTCTGAGGTGGTCCTCCCGATTTCTGACGACTTCTTATATCGACGATAGCTATTAGGAAGGTCCTCGAAATTTTTGGCTGACTTCTTTATGTGAAGATCACTGTGCTGGCTGCTTGAAGCAAGAGAATGAGTCCGCTCCGATTTGGTGAGGCTTATATATCCATGAAAATGAGGGGTGGGGGGTTGCGAAAGCCATGTCACGTTGCAGCCGCACGTGTTGGATGATGCAATTTCGGGGGGAAATTGCGTCTCCAGAACACAAAAAAGAGGGGTGGGGTTGCGTCATATTCTTTGCGAGAGCCAGGTCACGTTGCAGCCGCACGTGTTGGGTGATGCAATGTCGGGGGGATATTGCGTCTCCAGGAAATGCGAAGGGTGGGGGAGACACGTGCGCGGGACACCAACAGGGTGATGCAATGCCGACTGGTTATTGCAATTCACGTTTTTGAAATGACGTAATGTCGCTCGAATGTTGGTGGCGGGGAGGGGAGGGGAGGGGCTTGTGTAGCGAGACGCCTCTCCTCGCAGTTGCTACGCGGAAGTGACCTTGGATTGCGCTGATTCTCTTATTTTCTCCCTACTCCCTTCTACCAGAGTACGAAGTATATTTTCTTCACCGTTGTAAATGATTGCATACATGTCCTCCATGAAAAGTTTATGTCGTAGCAAACAGTATTAATCCCAAGTAAAGCCAGTGACGGAGCTGAAAGAGGAAACTATCTTATGAAACTTATCTAATTGTAAGTGGGTATCAAAGCCCAATGGTCTCTTAATAACTATCACATTTGATCCGGGGGTGAGTAAAATAATAAGTTTATGATTACAACGGCAAGCAAATTACTGCGTTAACTATCAGCGATACTTATGCATAGGTCCTGAGACCAAAGTCCTATTCATTTCCCCGCTCCTCCCTGTAGGCTAGCCATCAAACATCGAAAGCAGCCGAATAGAGGAAAAATATTGTGCAGTCGCAATTTTCTGCACTGTTCAATGGCCGAGCCCCATGTAGAACCCTCTGTAGGGGAAATATTTAGGGAAATGGTAGCGAAGACAACCGCCTGCTTTGAATGCCTGAAGGAAACCTGCAAAATGGTGGCTGACGACATATTATTTTACTCTAATACCCGGAATTTATATCGAAAGAGCATAAATTCTACATAACATCCATGGAAATCAATGAATTATTTTTTGATATTATATATGAGAATTTTTTCTCATTTTCTGTGGCCTAGAAGAGTATGTTAGAAAGCCCCAGTGGCGGATCCAGAGAGACACTAGATTGACACAAGATAAAATGGTAATTTCGTTCAGTTGTCGAATACAGGGTGTTTCAAAACGAATTTACGTTTAAGAATATACGTAAGTATTATTTTGTGCAAACTATCGATCGTTGCTCTTCAGTTGTTTCCGAGGCTGCACGAAGACAAATTCATTTTTCAAAAGGACAGGGAATCCCCTCACTGGAGTCGCTAAGTGCGAGAATATCTGAAAGAAACTCCACCAAACCGTTGGATTGGTCGTATTGGAGCTGACGACTTAGCATGTCTCAGCTGGGGTCCCCAGTCAACGGATTTGACACCCTGTGACTTCTTCCTGTAGGGTTTCGTTAAAGACAGAGTTTATATACCACCACTTCCGCAGAACCTGGAAGAGATAATTAACCGGATCCGTACCGCCATAAAATCAGTGACGAAGGACATGCTTTCCCGAGTATGGGGATAATTTAAGTGTGTCGATGTGACATTATTCGCGTCGCTAATGGAGGACATATCGAACATCTGTAATCTAGACTTGAAAGGTTCATAAATGTGTATGTAAATTTTCATATTCGTATATCTTAAACTTTAATAAATATGTACGTTTGAAATACGTGTATTATTTTAAAAATACCCTGGCTATACAAGAGAAGAAAGCCCCCATTCCCTGTCGTTGATAGACGGGACCATTTAATCGGCCAAATCATGAGTCACAATGGAATGAATATTCATTTACATCTACATACTACCCCGCAAGCAGCTTAAAAGGCGTGTGGCAGGGGGTGTTAGGACGCCAGCCATTTACACATGAAAAGGAAATACTCTTACGAATTTAAGACTAGCATTTATTAAAGTCCTTTATGGTTCGGGGGAAAAACGAATTCCCATATCTATCCGTTCGGAAAAGATCTCTCTTAATTTATTGCTTCTGTCGGACCTAGAAATATAGTGTGGCTCAAATATTATGTTCTCCGTGTCGCTCTCAAAGATATCCATTCTCAATTGTTCAAGTAATCTAAGCCTAGCGCGAAGCCTCCGAGTCTCCAGCGGCTCCCAGCCTAATTCGCTTAACATCTGGGTAACGCTGTCTGTTCTCCCCTAGCAGTTTCTGACGAGCTGCGCAGCCTTCCGTTGTATTTTATTTAATTCGCGAAAAATATTGAACATAATCATTGAAAGACGGGTGTAAAGGAAGGACGGCTGATTTAGGCCTCAGATGAACTGCATGGAGTAGGTGATGAAGGATGTAAATCAGGAGAATTGTGCAGGGACCAACATATTTTCGGATGGGAGGATTCAGGAGGAGGACGTCTGGGTTAAACCAATATTAGGATTGCTGGTGATGATGATATAAATATAGGATAAAAGCATCTGAGCGGCGGCGTAGCGAAGGGGAAGGTCCTGGGGGTCCGAACACCCCAAAATATGAAAATACAGTTACTTTCCTTCATAAACGAAAACAAAATATTTAAAAATCATGTATTTTCAAAAGATTTCCTTGACAAATGAAGTTCTTTAGATTATGAAAAGTGTTAAACCCTGTATTTAGTACCTTGTTTTTCAAAAAAATTCCCCACTGATTTTGGACCCCTCTCGAACGAAATTACTGGCTACCCCACTGCTTCTGAGCATGAACTGGGTGCAGGGGTATATTTAAAAGAATAAAATTCCAAAATGAATTTATCTCATAATATTACACACTTCAAAACAGTTATTTAAATTAATTTTCTTCCGATATCTATTCAAATACAAGCAATAGTAGCGGGCGTGAATTAGTGGAAATCCTTTATAGTGGGAGTTGAAGGAATCAAAACTTTCCTTTTTCCATATGATGTTTTATTTTTTCCGACCATGGTTTTGTTAAGGAATAACACTGGGTACACCTTGAAAATGTTGCCCTCCAACTAAAGTATGGTCGGAAAAAATAAACCATCATTTGGAAACAGGAATGTTTTAATTCCTTCAACTTTTATATAGTCAGATAAGTTTATGAATGAATTGCAAATTGAGTTTGCTGATTGATTGTTTTAACGTTCTTGGAAGCAAATGCATACGAGGGAATGAGAGGCCATGGGGTACAAATGATTATTCGTTCTTAATTAACAGAGTTAGGAACAGAGATTGGGTAAAGAAAACAGACGAGAGCAACTGGATATTTAGTAGTGCATTTGTTTTTCAACTCGATGTCAGCGCAGAACAGAGAATCGCTGTTATCTCTTGCCCATTATTTTTTTGTATATTTCTTTTATCAATTTCTTTGCCTAACACTGTTCAGAAAGGAAATAACTTCTACCGCTTCGTTTCTCACCCCTCATGTATACTAGACTGCTATTAATTTATTAATGCAACAAATTCCTGAGACATTTGTTTCAAATTTAAAAATCTGGCTCGTGGCCAAACCCAGTCGATGATGACTTCACATCTGTATTGCCTTGATTTACTTATCTTCGACCTTGGCACGATTTCATTGACATTATTTCTGCTTTTTAACTAGCATATTTAAGAAAAGCGAGATAATACAAGTATTTTTCTCGCTCAATGACAGTCTCTAACCGTCCTACCTAATCAACCTGTAGTTCTTCTGTGAAATTCTACGGTATTCGCGTTTAATTGGGAGGTATTGAGGTGAAATGGGGTCACAAATGAATTGTCAGAGGTCATTATGACATGAGTGGTAATTAACTCTCCACAAAGCAAATTTGAGGATGCATACCGACGAGACGGATCAATTTACACCTGAGGCACCCATCTATACATTTTGTTTATGAAGTGCTTCGCCTTTTACCATAATGAGTGCTTCTGACGTGCTCCTTGAAATTTCGTTTTATTACACGTGCGTAACTTCATTGAATTTATTAAGTGTAATTCGAGGAAAGTTTCACGTTGTGTTCAATTCCTCTCGATTTTAGTCCCAGTAGCGAAGTTTTGTGATGATTGTATTACTTTATGCTCATATTACTGCTGAAACTCGTAGTGCTCCTGTGAATGGTAGCAAAATAGAATTATCAAAGCACGGTATGAAACAAGTAACTTTGCACGCAACCACGCGCAAAATTATGTGTTATTTTATCAAGGATGAAATTGGCCTTGAAAAAACCATTTGGTTTAGGCGGCATTTAAACCGGATTTCCCGATTACAGGTATGGTACAGGTATGCTGCCAGTTCTACCACCAAGCCACCTGAACTGATTGCTTGACCCGCAATAGGAAGATCCAAGTCCGAATCCTGGCTAAGCCAAATGATTTTTTCATCGCGAATTTTATCCTCAGTGTACATAAAATATAATTACTTTCAGACTTCAAGCTGCAAGTAAAATTAAAATCTCATTTGATAAACACATTTCGATAACTAGTATGCGAGTAGAATTTATTTTTTATATGTAGGAAAGCAAATCTAAGTCGATCTTAGCAGCCATGGGTTCAGGGTTTTTATTAAAAGTTCATTCGAACTTGTTCATTTCTTGATTTATTTTGGATTCCAGTTCCTTACTGCAGAAGTTTATATATTTTGATTTAATTTTGGTTTAATGTAAAGTTATGTCTTCTTCATAAATTTTTTTCGAAATAAACCACGTTGTATAGAAATCATGTGCATATATTCTCTTGTTAAAAAGGATCGATTCATATAGGTATTCTTCATCGGCATGCATGTTCCTGCCGGGTATATCAGATGAGTAAAAAGGAATGAAATTTAATTATTGTCTAGTGATACGTAAGTAGGCAACAGTTATTTGGAAAGCCATATTTAGCCCCATTGAAATAAAAAATAGCCTTATGTAGATACAATCGTCTTTACTTTCCAATATTTATCTGGTGTTCAGTGAATACGAAAAAGGTTTTTGGAAAACTACATTCTGTCCTATGGAAGTGAAAAAATAGCCTTAGGCATAATTGTAATAATTTTTACTTCCCAATACCTCTCTATAACCTCAAAAACTTTTAATAAGAGCAGCAGTCGGTGTGATAATATTTCTGATTTTGATTTTGATGCGTTGATTCCATTTATTTAAAGATCTATGCCGTAGAGAATATTCCTCGATGAGAAATAAATTCCGTCATTTTGATAAATATCGAGGATTTATTGCTTCCAAGCTATGCGAGTAAATCACAACCTAACCTATACTTCAGTATTCATTGAATGTGGGATATTGCAAGCAAGTATTAATTGCAACTCGGGCAGATACAAATTTATGAGCGTGTTTCAATTGCTCGTAGTTCCGTTTTGGTCCACCAAAAGCAGCACAACGCGCTGATTGTGGTCACTGGGGAAACTGCACAATACGTTTGATGGTTGTTCCATTTGAGAGTCAATGCCTCCACAATGTTTGGGGACCTTCAATTTGTCATTTTTATCATACGTCAGTGGGATGATTCATGAGTGCTGATAGTGGCATTTCAATGAGAGAATAAGATCTCTTGCACATGCTAAGCAAACCATTTAAGGTCACTGGAATTCAGGACACTATGATTTGTATGGATATCATCGGAAAGGAATGGGTTGGGCATGCACCAAGAAGGTTATCTACTACAGAGATTGAATGTTTTATTGAATGATTTGATCATTATTTTTCCTGACTGGCGAGATGAAATTCCTGTAACCTCCACGCACATATAACTGCACCTCCGTTTTCTCACACATGTAAGAATTAGATCAGTGATACCAGTTTTTCGCTTTTATTTTATATTTTGAGGCAAAGAAGGTGATGTAATTAGAAGCTGCAGAAAAAGGCGATGGATTTCTTGCACATTTTCGCTGATAAGAAATATTACAGTCGTATGAAATACAAATAATGGCCAGAAAATTTCATAACCGACAAGGCTATGGATCATTTATATGATATAATAGCTTTTATTTATTCCGATTTGTGAATTTAATGGGAGTAGATCGGGCTTTTAGTTTTATTAATACAGGTAGCGAGATAAAGTTGTAATTGGAGAGCCCGTTAGAAATTTTCTTCTTTTGGAACTACCTTCAAGAATCGGACATAATTTTTTTCCGTATATAAAAATATTGAATCGGCTTATAGCACTTTGCAGATAATAAGGTTGTAGAGCACCCCCGTAATGTTGTAGCTGCCCTAAAAACCGTCATTAATGAACATTGTCGGGGTTGCCTCGGGTATTCATCTAGTTACAAAGATCATCAGGCTTGGGGATAAAGATTAAATTTTTTATATATATCCTTAAGGGCTCGCACTGTGTTTTAGCCAACACCTCAACCTCTGAGCCTTCACCGCCAGCTTCAAATGGACACTAAACAGCAACTAAAGCCGCAATCCTTGCATCGACCCACTGAACAATTGTATGCTGGTCACCTAGCACCGCGCACGAGAGCAGTTGAAGTGTGAAGTATATCGTAGGGTAGAAGAAGGGAGTAAAGAATGAATTTTCACAATAATTGCAATGCATTTTTTCATTCCTTGGTGGAATTACTTCGCTTTCTTATTCCCTAGTAAGTTGTGTCTCCAATTTTTCTCCATCACATATGCATAATATTTTAGTTTTTGATTTTTTATCCTAATCTCTTTGACCGTTTTCCGTAATTATGAATGCGTTTTCGCTCATTTTATTTTTTTAACGATAATTTGAGGTTTCCATCCATGAAAGGTGGAATAAATAGCCATAAATTATCTTATTTAAACGGAAGAGGGAGGGTTGGAGACAAATTTCAACTGCTCTGCCAATTCCTCACCCTACTTATCCCACCCTCTCCCCAGGATTTAATTGTAAAGATATTTTTGATTACTTTTATAGATATATTTCTATAGTCTCTGGCCAGAACTCCAGACATGGACGATTCCTATATATGTACTCTTATTTGAAATGGGGAAATGCTAAAAAATTCGACGGAAAGCATAGTGTATTTTAACGTGCAAAACTGTAAAATGAGCTTTTGGGAATATCCATGGTAAGATATAAACAACAAGTGACAATTTCGACAATTTAATATGTTCCTCCATTCCCAACCATGGTTTCGACACACTATATAATTTTCAAGGAAATAGATAATCTTGAAAATGGCATAGTGTCAAAACCATGGTCGGAAGTGGAGTTATATGTATATAAAAGTGTGGAAATTACCATTTGTTGTTTATATTCTACAATGGATACATCGCATTTTTCCCACGTGAAGCCTGAAACAATTTCATAAGAATCTAGAAATTTAATGTCCAAGCCGTTGCCACATCCGAATTTTATGAGTCTAGAAAAAAATCAGTTTCGTGATTCAAACTGAACGTAATTCTAGCGGTCCTTCTCAATATGGCCATATGAGCAATGTATTTGCCGAGGGGATATCAGTATTACATCGTTTTTACCACGAATATTACAAAAGAGGATCCTCAAGTCTGCCTCTTAATGTGTTGTCCCCGATCGCGCATTGTAATTGGTTTTCAAAGGTCGCCAATAGCGTCGCTGACGAGCAAAGTGATCCGAATTTCACGGGGAAATAAGGAATAATTGCGGGTGTGAATCGGAATTTATATTCATCATGACGAAATTTATCAAATTCATAACTTTTCAATGCTTATACTCGTAATTAAAAGTATTTAAATGCAAAATATTGTAAAAAAAGTGCAATTGACTCATCACCGCGCCGCGGATATTTTTGAGTACCGATTAAAATGCGACCGGAAAAGGAATTACACTTCAATGGGATGGAATATGGGCTCCTCTATGCAGTACCCTTGGTTTCGAGTTAAGTAAATCAACCCCACGCGATCACATTTCGAGTTTCCCCGTTGACGAATTCATCGTTGACCAGTGAGAGAGAGAGGTTGTTGGTGTGGGAGGCAACTTCCTAGCAGTGTCTAGAGAGCAGTTCCATAATACTCGGGCTTACATTTATTTGCTCAGCGCCTCCGTTCGTTCGGAGAATGGGGTTCATCGTCCCTTCTTCTCATTTCACCAGCTGGCGCAGAGGCGGTAATCCCTGAAAGATGTGCTTCATTTCTCTTCAAGACGTCACTTTTTACGGTGAAGCCTCTCGAGTTGAGAATTGGATGGACCGGAAGTGACGATGAGGCAGGGTCTTCTCCGTTTTTCCGACGATTATGACTTTCCATCTCCCACGATGCGTCACTTGTAATCGCATTAGTTTCCTATCAATTTCGTCATTTGATCACCATTCTGTAGGAATGAAGATATAACTTTAAAAAAAATTTCTGTTCTTTTCCAGCCTCTCTTTTTTATACTGCAGTTTTCCACCTTGCGTACTTTCTGAAAAATGGATAAATACGATTCAAAATTACTCATTTTTTACCTTTTTTTCGAAATTACTCATTTTTTACCTTTTTTTCGAACCGCTGAGAAACGCTATAAGATGCCCAGATACAAAAGTTTTGACCAATATGCATCGTTCTTAATCTTTGAACATTAATTTCGGACAGTGAGTTTTCATGAGAATACTAATGTATACCAAAGAGAAAATTATAACGATATCAAATTTACGACTGTTTAAATATTTTATATTTCCTTGACTAAGGTAGCCAGATATGTCTGTAATGATATCGTATATGAGAGTAGTTTTCTATTTATAATCTTGCGTGCTATTGCTTTTTAATTTTTAATCAACCGCAGTAGCTATTACTTCAAAGCTATCACTGTCTTCGTCTTTGCTTAGGTAATGAATCAATTACGTCAATGGTAATGAGTCAACCTGCCTGCGTGAAATCTATATGGAGATGACTTCTCAGCTGATTGCGATGCGAAACGGTGGGATATTCTGGATATGACGTTGAATTTTGGAGCTATCATTAGTAAGCGTCATTTTCTCTTCGATTTAGCGTGAATGTCTGCATTTGGATGAACCGGCGTAAACATTTTGATGGTACATTCGAAATTTGAATAACTCATTAGTATTAATTACTTCTCCGAACCATCGCACGTGTACAAAGCTTCGACGTAGACATGATACCTTGTCTGGTGTTGTTTGTCCCTTTATATCGAAGGAATGAAGACGTTTTATCTAAATATTTCTCGTTAATATCTCAGGTTCGAATGAATGACAGAGTAATTGCTTTGCAGCTGGATAAGATCTAATTTAGCGCGAACGCAAAAGCGTCGCCGTGCGATTATCCTTGATTATCTTTCGTAATTAGAAATTGCTTTTCAGGTTAGAAGCATTGTTTTACGAGCGCTTTTGAATCAGGCCCGTAATTATTCCATGTCTCAGTCCATGCTCTAAAACACGAATTTATACTTCTTCGTGAGACGATAAAATGGAGAATTCATGGCTATGAACAGGAAAATAGTGGTTTTATGTAACGGCTATGGGTTTTTGTGCTTAGATAATGGCTTCAAATTGTGACGTTCTAAAAGAAATTATAATTTTGCCACGTCCGTTTTACAACCAATTCTATCGTGAATATGACTACAAGCTCATC
The DNA here is from genome assembly GCF_921293095.1 of Ischnura elegans. Lineage (NCBI taxonomy): Eukaryota > Metazoa > Arthropoda > Insecta > Odonata > Coenagrionidae > Ischnura > Ischnura elegans. The sequence goes on along the minus strand of NC_060252.1, from coordinate 81,280,041 downwards.
ATATCAAATAGGTGTATTCATAAACCCTTCATTACCTTTCGAGGGGTATTAGATAGTTCTGAAGTCAGAATTTTTTAATCTAAAAATTCCCTTTATTAATCTAAATCAAATTGTACATAATTCACCAAATGTTGTTGAAATCTTCTGTTCTGGGAAAATTTCTTTCTTTCCCGATTCTCAGGTTGAGAATTATACAGATTATTAAACAGATACTGCTAATTTATTTTTGAAGACTTTTTTTTACTGAGGCCATTGTTTTTTTTTTAAATAAGCATTCTATCGTTTCAATTTTAGTGGTGAAATACATTTCATAGTTTGAAATCTATTCAGTGCTGTTGCTACCTGATGCAATGTGTATATCAGATGAAGGGAATTTCTCAGTGAGTGATGACGATGAGAGTGGAGGAAATTCCCCTTACCTCGTCACATAAATACCCAAACTTAAGGCCTTTCGACTGATACTACATGTAATTAATATGAGGAATATTTAGCTCTCACCGGTCATTAAGTTTCCCATACGCTACGCAACAAATGCATCCTTGAGATTTCGATGGCAAGACACATGTAAACCGTAATAAAACTATGGATTGGTGTGAATATGATAGATAAGAACAGATTATACTCATAACTAGTTACTCTAAGTATTTTGGAGTTACTATTAAAGGACCTCGGCTCTCAATTATTTATTTATATTTCTCATAAAAATTAAGCTGTTTATTCCCTCATGATATTATCGAGACTTTGGTGACTCCCAGTCCGCAGAGGTTCAGATCGATAGATGCGTTTCCGGTACAATCGAAAAACAGAACGTTGCTATAATATTGAGCTTAATCCAAGCAAGCTGGAACTTTACACCGACTTTTCATACTGATTTTGAGCCCTTTTTCATGCAGCCTGCTGGATTTTTTATTCGCTACAATCTAGGAGCACTACTTATGAGGGAGAAATCATGCGGCAAAATTTAATTAAATTTTCTCGTAAATAAGATGACATGATAATATTTCTCTTTCGCAGCAATCACTTCTTTTGTTTTCAACCTCTGTCATCATGAAACATATTGGCACTCCTCTGTGTTCATCTACTACTACATACTACCCCGTAAGCCGCATAAGAAGGCGTTTGGTAGGGCAAAAGCAAATCCTTAAACAAAATTACGACAAGAATTTATTAAGTCGTTAATCTTTGTGGGAAAACGAATTCCATATATCCTTCCTGCAAAATGTCTCTCTTAATTTATCGCTTCTGTCGGACTAGTAAACATAGTTGCGCTCAAATATAATGTTCTCCGTGTCGCTCTTTAAGATATCTATTCTCAGTTGCTCAAGCATTCTAAGCAACCTAAGCCTAGCGCATGGGCTCTGGGTTTCTAGCGGCTCCCTGCCTAATTCGCTTAACATCTGTTTGACGCTTTCTGTACGTCCGTAGCAGTTTTTGGCAAATCGCGTAGCTATCCTTTTTATTTTATCCAGTTCTTGGTTGTTGATAATAGTGGTGATTTGTCTTTGAGGATCTGGTACAGTGGTGGTCTACTTCGTCGCGAAATGAAGGGAGAAAAAGAAGATCCTTTGTGTCCAGAATGCCCGGATGTCGAGGTACTGTGCGAGAGAGAAAAAGATAGAGAGAGGTTTGATGGTGGGCGCCCACTCTGACTTAGTGCGTGAAATGGCCGCGAGACAGGTGCGCCATATGAAGGGGGAATGTGGTCGAGGGTCACTTTCGTACGTGCGAGGGCCTGAGTGGATGAAAGTGATAAAAAGGATGAGTAAATAAGGACAGGTACCACCAAATATGATCGAGGGGAAAATTAATTTTGGCTGAAGCAGAAGGCCCCCGAGGCCTGTGGTCAATATTTCTATAGATAACGGTGGAGCAGGTTATGTGCAGCAATTTCCTCACATATTGTCCTCTGACATGGAATTTGGACACACTAAGTTTCCGGCAAAGCCTTATTTAATCGATGTTTTCGACTGCTATACAATTTCACGAGTTCACCCAAAAATGACCAGGTTTTCTGAGCATTCTCTCAATCATAGGCACTTTATCTTACCTATATTTAATGGCAGTAACTAAATCTCTTTGTGCCAAAGTTCTCCCTCTTCCGATTCCTGCTCAAACGAGAAGTATTGATTTGGTAAATTTTTTGTTACCAAAACGAATGGAAACATTGTTGTGAGACAGTAAAACCATGCAAAGATTTCTCTATCGCTAAGAAGGATTTTACACAAATAGTATGAATTTAGTAAGCACGCACGACTTCGGAATTATAATGGATACCGAAATATAATGAAAAAATCTGAAATAGTGCCGTAATAATGCACCTAAGCTTTAAGCCCAGTACGATAAAGATAAACACCAAATCATGAAAAAATACTGTTACGTCGATGGTTAGTATGGGATGGAATGGATTTGTATGGGATGGTATCATGTATTGAATGAGCTTAGGATGGAATATGTAAGTTTTACTGCTGCGAGTATAATAAATTACGTTGTGATGAGCATCTTGTTGATAATATAGTTTTAGAGCACTAAATAAAAAAGGCAGTTGACCAAAAATAAAAAACGAACCTTGTGCCCCTATTCGACGGAAATGCTTGCGAAACTTCATATGAGGATCATTCAGTATGAATCCAGCAAACACAACCAAACCTAATCCTTTAAAGTTTGATATCTGTAGTACTCATGTAAGTCAATGAAAAAATATCCCGAGTGATCGCAGAACCTAAGATCTGTAGTTCTCTGAGAGCATACAGTGAATGAAGTTCTATCGGGTTCTCCTCCGAGTGAGTTCTTGAATCGCCTGCAACTTCTTGAGTATCGTCATCGTGGACGATGTTTTGTTCTTCAACTGCAGCAGTCCGATGACGATACCTTCGGGTACTCCACCCGGTAATTTATTCCATCACTGCCAACGTTTCGACGCCCGACTTGAGAGTCGTAATCACGGCTGAAGTATGCCGTATCTAAAGGAAGCCCTGTATTTTCAGCATCACCCATAATCCAGATCCATAAACGGCATACTTCTGGTTTGAAGACAGTTCTCGAGTCGAACGTCGTAACGTTGGTAGTAATGGAAGAACTAACTCGGTGGAGAACATCGTAATTAGAGCTGAAGTGCGTGATTTGTACTTAAGCCTTAACGACCCTGCTCAAGTCGGACGTCGAAAAAATGTCAGTGATGGGAGAAGAAACCCGGTGGAGAACCCGAGATAATTTTCTTCAGGGACAAAATTGCAATCTAATGACCATTTCGCACCCTTTATGCAACTCATTTTCCCTGGAATTCCGTTAACTGCTGGTAGTGGGCTCAATTAAAGGGGATGATCATCCCCTTACTCATCTCCCCTCCTCTAGAGTATCGTCTCTATCCTCTGCCCGCCTATTTCTACCTAACAAATTGAAGGAGCTCGAAAGGAACCCTTTTATTTCTTGACGGCGTCAACGAGAAAAGTTTAGCCAATAGGTGTATATATGGCGTCCCTATTACTAGGAATTTGTAGGCGTGAAAGCACCCGTGTAGCCTAATGGATAATTATGCGTTTGGCCAAAATATCCACAAAATTTATTTTGTGTTTCATTCTTAATATCACTATATTAATTATTTGCGTTCTCCTTGCTACATTTTCCTTTTAATTTTTTTGTCTTTCTTTTCCTGTCCACTAATACGTATACTCAGTCTATAGTAATCGATAGCGGCACACATATAGGAGTAATAGAATGCGGAAAGCAATATGTATTGCGTTTTAAGAATATAACTTGATAAAATCTGAATATATATTCATGAACACGCTGGGGCGATAAAGGAAAACAATAAACTGGAAATTTTTTCGAAAACGCCTTTATATTAAAGGTTTTCCATGAAAGGTAATTTAATTAACACCCATTCAAACGAATTTCAATGCTCAGAAGCCAAGATGATTTTTTCCCTTAAAAATTAAACTGCTGAAATTATGTTGAAATAAATTTTTGAGATGAAAAATATACTTTGTTTAGTTAAGGATTAAGCCCATATATTATAAAATATTTACTTATATGTAACTGTTGTTATGAAAAATATTCTGCAATTTTTTGTCGAATTAGTTATGATAGATAAGGTTTCATACTATAACGCGCAAAACGAAAGGTTTAATCTGTTTAGCGTCGCTTTAATTCCTCTTTCATTAACAAACAAGCCCGCGTTGATATGCTCAATTTCGAGAGAAACTGTTTAGCGAAAAGGGTGAAATTTTTTGCAGCTTATTTTTTTATTGAAGAATAATTTAGAAGGGATTTGTGGGTGACGCGGGTGCGCTTTATATATTTCTTTTTTTTTATCGTTGCCATAGCGTCTCTGCCGTATCTTCCATTGTCATTTGCATCGCTCATTTCCCCTTTTCTCCTGAAATTATGTCCCACGAGCCGCCAAGAGCAGCACTTGCCATAAAAAAATATGGCAAACTTTTTTTTTAAGCGAAAACGAAGTAGGGTCTTTCCAGGTTTGAGTTAAGATGAATTAATATTTCAGGGAGGCTGCTTCCGAGTTTTTCTCTTCGCCATCTGCTCTGATAGCCGCGAACGAAGTATGGCCGTCATGAACTTAAGGAGTTGGTGCATAATTAAGCCCAAATATCGTCGAGATTAATTATGTTTGCGGCCACATAAGGGAAAGGCCTTTTAACGACAAATTCATATGGCTGGTATGGGTTGGTTAGTAGAAGGATCCAAGGAGTTCGCTATTCACGTTGTTTCGGGGATTAGATGTTACTTAGCGAAAAAAATAAATAGTATCAAAAAGACTCATCACAAAATTTAATTTTTAATTGGTAAGGGTTTTGCTTGCAGAGTTACAGCGATTTATTAAATTATTGATCCCAAAATTCAGCTAGGCTTTTCATATTGACGTTTATTATTCAGAAAATGCTTTGATGGAATATTTATCAATGCCAAATCATTAAATAGCCCCAGGTAACCACTTTATTTTCGATTGAAAAGGCTTTTGATTTTAGCGTTACGACGATTTTTTAAATATTGATCCCAAATCTGGCCTTTTTCAGCTGGCCTTTTTACATTAATGTTTCTCCCATAGAAAATAATCGAGAGGAATATTCAACAATACCAAATTATGTAGTTCTCATAGGTTCCTAAGGCTCTACCTTATTCATCATGACCAGTAAATGAGAACAATAGCGATGTATGTTAACAAAAGGCATGTCACAAATCCATTACACCTATAAAATGGAAGGGTAAACAATAGTTTCCACATGCAGTCAAAGGAAAATGTGGACAGCAAAAATTGGTGGCTTAGCGATGAATAGTGCTGAAATGTAGTATGCAGCAGCTTAAACTTTTGTTTATTTGGAAAAAATTGCAAGAATGGTAAGGCAGTGGTTAGACACGTGATGCCTCGGTGTTGGAAGGTCGTCTCAAATGCCCTGTTTTTGTAATAAACAGAGATAAATATGCTATGCACTGACCATGGATATCTCTATCACTTTACCATATTGCAGCATTTATTTGTTGTCTCAAGTTATTTTTCCCATAATTTGAAATGGACGCATCCAGACGAGAATGCATAATGCTGCAGAGCAAAATATGGATTTTTTAATTGAAATTTTCTTGAATTTTGAAACAGCATTTAATTCATTATTCCACTCGTTACCAGTGCCTATTATGCAGAGTTGATTACATTAAAATCACCTCGCATGATATTAAATATAAAGCGTCTATTGAATTAGCTGAGAGAAGCAAGTATCTCCTCGATTACTGCCTGTTGATTCCTACGCAGACGAAGAGAAAACAATCTGTAGGCCATGCTGGTTATTAGTGGCTATGTGGCTTAATCGGTGGCTAATATGAGTAGTGAATGATAATGAGTACTTCAATTCTTACGAGAATCAGATTGAGGGACATTGAGAAGTGAGGATATAGTTGCTAATAAGGTAATCAGTATCTTGATTATGTGCAATTCTCCTAAGTATTCTTTAGACAGTACAGAGTATCGGAATATGGTTGAGCTTACAGAATGATACTGTAGGCTTTTTACTAATAGGATAGATTTTACTAATAGAATTGACACGCGTAAAAATGATGATAGCTCTTGATATTTAGACGCAATAAGATGCAAATAAGACGCAATGATGATAATAAGACGCAAATCGATAATCTTCCATATTTTATTTGTTGCGTGATTACTTAAGGACTACCGCCATTTCCTTGGAAGTTTTCCTAACGTTGCGTGAATTCTTTTTATTTTGAATAATGCGAAAACTATTTTGTCAATTTCGCCCAGTTTGTTGCAGTGGCCAAGGATGTAGAGAGATGTACTCATCAAAGGCCTCAGACTTTACGTAATCTGTAATCTAAGAAGGTGCCCTGATAAAACGAATATGAAATTTTACAATAATCTTTTCATTTTAATCCCATCAATTGTGATTGCAAAAACAAAACTTAATAATTACTCCAATAAAATGCATTATGTCGTAGAAGTCATTGATCTGCGTGTGTAAAAAGTATGCACAACTTATTGTCAACAAACATGGAGAAAAAATAGCAAAATTTGCGTTGCGTTCACGCAACGCTGGGAAGAAATGGGTTAGGATAGGAGTTTGATTGAACATGGGAATAATGAACATTAACCAACATAGCAGTTTTCTGTGACGCAACATCATGAAATAGGGCAAATCTAGGAAGTTCCAGAGATTCACTCAGTGGCGACAGCGGGCGATTTAGATTCCTAAACTATCTCCCGCGGCTTAAGCTGTAAGCCAACACGACAGGAGGAGGTATAGTGTCGTATCTCATCCACCTCGACATGTAATTGAACGGTCTTTGCTGTGTGTGCTTTATGGCGGTCTCAAAACAACCCCTTTAGATCCCCTACTGAGTGAGCCCGACCATATATCCTGAGGGATCATTGCCTGCTGGGGTTGAAGACGCCTGCTGTTTAAACACCACGGCTGACTTCTCCCCTCAACTTTTCCCCGCGGGGGTCTAAATCATGGCGTGGAAATGCTCACTAGACCTTCCAACGCAGGATATTTATCGATGGATTTTGATGCTCGTTATGTGGACGTCTCGTTTTCAATTAAGTTCGATGAGCAGGGGCGGACCCAGGATATTTTTCTGGGGGGCACAAGAGCCTTATAGGCCCTCTCATATTTGAGATTAAAAAACAAAATATAACTGTTACTGTAGAAAATATTCTCTTTATTTTGACATGAAAGTTATTAATATTAAATTAAATGATCGAGGCTCCGTAATTCACGAAATTTAGCGAACGTAATGATAACCGTATTAAAAATCTTATCTATTTTTTTAGGCATGAGGAGAGGGGATGTGCCCCCGTGTCCCTTAGACCCCCCCCAAATCCGCCTATGGCCATGGGTAAAGGTGATAAAAAAAGAGTGGTTATAATAGAAAAAGATCTTATGCCTTCCCGGCGGATGCTGGTAGTGAAGACATCTCTAGTGAACCACCGGGGGATGCGAGGTGAAAATGACCATGCTGAGGTGACTCGAAGCTTTCGCAATATAAATAATACCACTTTTATCGACTATCATCTGAGTTCTCTGCACGTTACCACTCCTCCCGGACTCTAACAATAAGGTATGGTGTGAACAGAAAAAGATAACAAGATAGTAAAGAATGCTGCTCGGGTGATTCGCCGTATAATCTCCTTCAAGACTGCCGACGTTTCCGGGTACGAGTCAGACTCCATCCTAAGAGCAAGGAGGGCAAGTGAAACGAAACGAAAATGTTTCGTATCGACCCGAAGGGAAACGAAAATACGAGGCCTAGGTTTAGAAAATAAGAGCGGCTGAGGAAGGCCGAGGTTGAGCTATATTACCCAAGTAATGAAGGACATGGGCTGTAACAGCTACCTAGAGCTGAAGAGGCTGGCGGAGGACAGAGAGATGGATGACTGCTGCAAACCAACCCAAGGGTTGATTACTTAGAAGAAGAAGGTTAAGTTTCGTTCCCGCGCGAAATTAAAATCACCAAGGAGTTTAGTTTCGACCCGGGACGAAACTTTACTCCCGGGAACGAAACTAAATTAAACGAAACTCCGCTTCCCATAGTTATGTTTCGATCCCAAAAGTTGAGTGGAGGGGGAGAAGAGAGAATAGTTTCGACCTATTACGTTTGGCGTACGTGTGGAGGGGTCAAAGCATTGAGTTAAAAATCGAATGACCAGTTTGCGTTCACCGTTCTCCTGATTGTGGTAAAAATATGATTGCCCCATGCATCTAACGGCGATAGCCCGAGCCTTTAATTCATTCAACCATATTTCGTACTCGTTGAGTGGGTCGAAACTAAACCGTTCCAACATGAAGTGCGTGGTCCCTCCGGTGCGAAATATTATCTGCGTTTCGTTTCGTCTAAGAGTTTTTACATTAGTTTTGACTCCGATTTCGTTTCGACCCTGAGTTTAGCTCCCTGGGTTTGAATCCGTTTAGTTTAGTTTCTACATTTCGCTCCCGCGAACGAAACTATTGAAATTTTACTGGTTTCGACTTTCGTTTAGTTTATGTTGCCATCCTTGCCTGAATGCTTAATGGTCATGCAGTATGATGATTGATAAAAGTGGTTTTGTTTTTATTGCGATAGCTTGGAGTCGTCTAAGCGTGGTCATTCAGCCCCGAGGAAGGAATACGACTCGTAACTCTAAACGCCGGCCACCATGGAGGAGATTATCCGTTGGAACACCCGAGCTGCATTCACTACTATCTTGTGATCTAACTATTTTCACACGATGCCTTATTGTTGGAGGCCATGTAAATGGCTGGAAAATTGAAACATAATACGAGTGGTAACATACAGAAAAAACAGATAATTATCGGTAAAAGTGGCATTATTTATATTTCGAAAGCTTCGAGTCGCCGCAGCGTGGTCAAGCCTATTTTATTTATTAGTTTATTTAACCTAAGAAGTCATTTATGTATCCAGTGCGACAATGTCGATATGATAACGCACCGTCTCGTCTGGTTTATTTTGAATATATGGCCTCTGTGAAGTCATGAATAATTCATTTTTCATGATCGCGTATTCAAAATCCATCCCTGGGCATTATTGACCCACGAGTCAATATTTTCATAGCTCAAGTACATTGCTTGTTGGCAGTCTCGACTGACCTCATATTCAGCATTACATCGTTATACTCTATTCAACCAAAAGTGGATCTCTGACTTTACATTGTTCTACCGTAAAAACTAAAGAAACTTCTTTTCTCCCTATGATTTTATGTATCATTGAATAGGCGAGCTAACAGATTTTATAAAAGTGAAAAACATATCAATAATTTTTGTAACGTTACATTTTGTACATTTGTGATTTGGAAGCTTAAACTAGTCGACCGCTATCAATAAGACTATACTTTTGTTTTGTATTTGCGTAAAAATTTTGTTACCACTTTGTGCTTGGCAACTCTGCCCGTCAACATATACCGATAAAGAAGGCATGTGGTTTTTGGGGAAGCGACCCGAGTTTCTAAAATAGCGAAAAGGAAATTTTCGCTATTTTATAAATAAATGGAGGAAGGGACTTACTGCCCACGTGTAAATAATATGCACCAATGTGAGGTAAAGCACAGAATAATTTTGAATGTAATGACGTTTTAATATTACTCATTTCTTGGCCCAAGAAACCGTGTAATATACATTGAAAAAGGTAGCCACCAACCAACATTATTATGAGACTGTTCTTTACGAAAGGTGCCAAAGATTAGATAGGTTCATGCGGGAAGCAGAGTAAAAGTCATTTTCGTGAAATTTCCAATTATGATCCCTCTCTTAATGTGTACATCACTCAATTCACACTTAACCAAAATTGAAATGTAATTAAATGTAGCTCATTGTATCGGTTATTTTCATTATGTAATGATGTTAAGCAAAGCTAATTCCCATAATTAATTTTAAATTTAGGATAAAAATCGAGATATAGTTCCAATCACAAGTGTTATAATATTGCATTGTCATCAGGTTCTGAGTTATCGAGAAACTTTCGGCTTGATAGCTAATCGGGAAGTGGGTTAAAATTGAGATGCAAGAATTGACCCGTACAAGTAGACAAGCTAAAAAGCGAGTTTATAAAAAGCGTTGTAAAAAGGAATAGCAGCCTCAATAGGAGCCCGCCGACGCGACGCCTTCTGAGGAAGGATGATGAGGAAGGTGCAGTGGAAAAGGTTGGAAGAATCATGCGCTGTCCTTAGGGCATCGCGGGCTGCCACAGTCGAAACCGAATTCCCCGTTCCTTAGGGAAATGGAAGATCATTCCATGAAGTGAGTGATCCACTGATTTTTATCTAGATTGGCTGAACTAATATTAACAGAACTCACGATCTCGAACCAGCCAGCCTGTTGTCAACGGTACCTGTTGCCTCGACTTGTGGCAGAGTGGCGCTCATGGCTCGTTTTGAATGGCCCAACTATGAGGTTCGCGCCCTACATTCCGCGGTTTGCGACGAGAGTCAGTTCCCTAAATTCCAAGCAACATTGCCCTTTCCCTTCAAGTCATCATCCTCACATCATTTTTGCACACTTGGTCTGGGTGGAAATCTTCGAAGGGTCCTCTGCTGCTCCTTGATGGTGGTCCGCAATTTTCTTTATGCATTTAAAAAAATATACTTGCTGGTGGGCAGTGGGGGATACATACAGGGGATGCAAGGGGCGCGCCCCCCACCCTTGCGGAGTCGTCCGCATTATCTAACATTGCAGAACCACAATTTAAACTATTTTAGATCATAAGATGGCATTGTCCTGTGTATTTGTATAATCAGTTAAAATAAAAATGCATGCATGCATGCATGTGACTTCATTATTTTTCATTACGAAAAAAGTCAAGGTAGCTCAAGGTATCTTTTGCGTTCATCCCTTGAGATTTTTCTGTATCCGCTACTTCTTGTAGGTAAACTTTTCTCGGGATTCCCACCGGGTTAAATTATCTATATTAGCCAACGTTTCCAGCGTCGACTCGGGTCTCATTCTCAGGGTTGCTGAAAGGAAATCTTTGATACGTGGGCTAATTTGGGTAATTTAACTCGTTGGGAATCCCGAGAAGAGTTTACCCACATTATTACCGTGAAAGCATCATATCATATTTCATATATTTGCTTGCTGGATTTCAATGATAATATTAGTATTTTGTGGAACTTTCCCCTTATGCCACTGACGATTGGAAATAATTTTGTCTTCGACAGAGCGTAACGTTGAGAAACCTCCAGTGCAGTGGGATAGCCAGGCATATCGTTGGGGGTGGGAGGTCCAAAACCATGGTAGAAAATTTTTGAAGAACAGGGTGCTAAGTAGAGGGTTTTAAAAAAAATTAAACAATTTTCACAGTAGAAAAAACTTCATTTGTCAAAGAAATCTTTTGTAAAGTCACGATTTTTCAATATTTTGTTTCCTTTTAAAGAAAAGAAATTAAGAAGAAAAGAAATTTAAAAAATATTTCAGGGGGGATCGGAAAATATACTTAGACTATTGCAACGATAAAAATTTAAATTACAAGTATCGTTTGGGCAAAAGACTGGTTCAAAAGTCGTTACAGACTATAGACTATAACGACTATAGACTATATATATATATATTAACATTGTGGCGATTATAACCTCTTCATTGTACTCTCTCAATTATCACGACATTAATTTAACTACACTTAATTTAATTAACACTAGTCTTGAAAATGGTACAGTGTAACCGAAACTAGTCGGCAATAAAGTGTGTGTTTTTGTAGAAAAGCTAAGAAATGTCCTTCCAAACATTAATTATTAATTTTAAAACTGACATCGAACGACGCGTCGCGACGTAAATAATAAATAAATTCTTTAACCAATTTCCCTCATTTTGAGCGTACCCTGTACTGATGATTTTTGAGTCGTAGGATTTTTTTTGAGGATGAATGACTTCGTAAACAATTCAAGCATAAATTTAAAATGAATTTTTGTGTTGAACTGCGTAACTGTCGTGAAACTTCGTTAACCTCTCATCTCTCGGAGGACAATGCTGAATATGAATACTTATTCAAAGGTTACTTACACGTTCAAGTTCGCAGCATACGAGGATCGCATAATGAATTAACTTGTGCTTCTGATTCTATTTTCATTGGCCTGCATTAATTGTTAGCATGCGCTCCTAATTTCCACTTATACATCGGGACGATTTCTTGCAAAAAATAATCTTGCGTCCTATCTTAACTTCCTCCATGGGGAGACTAATTGGCGACTGATGGATCTCCTGTGAAGGTTGGGCTGAAAGTAGCTGTCTCAGGTGTGACTATTCATTGAGAACAAAAATTAAGGTTTTCGCAATGCACTTAATTCATTGACTGACTTACTTACTTACACTTAATTGACTGACCGTGAGTAAAATGTCATCATCAGTTGCAAAAACAAGGTAACAATCTCAGCTATGAATGTTACCTTGCGTTTGCTCATGATGATGGAACTATAGCCAGTTAAATTGTTGTTAAATAACTTTATGAAATTGCCCGTGTTTTCATGTAGAATGTCATCATCAGCTAAAAAACATACAGTAACAGCCACATGTATGTATGTTACTTTGCATTTGCACCTGATGTTGGAATTATAGCCAGTTGAATTATTGTTAAATAAATTTGTGAAATCGCGAAGTCCTTGGTTTTCGTTTACGTACACAGCGGTCATCTGGGGAATTTCTTCATTGTGAATCGACCCACCGCCGGGGTAACATTTGAATGGGCCGTTTAAAGCGTTTAATTTGTTTCTCTTTGTGTCCAGGGCGACGGTAGTGGAGAGCCGAGACGTGTGGTATATGGACGAGGGACCTTTGACCCGAGAGCTGTGCGAAGAGGTGCAGGAGAACCACGACGAGCAGCCGCAGGTGCTTGACCCTTGCTGCGCGTGCGACGAGGCCAAGTACGAGGTAAGCACTCAGGCCAATAAGTGAGCTTAACTGTTCATATAAAATTCTGAAAAAGGTAGAAAATTTCTAATAATGGTGAAAATATATCAAAAGTATTTCCATATTTTATTTTCCTCAAAACTTCGCATAAGGCGACAATTTTTCTTTTTTAGTGGAGCTGAAGAATATAGAAATCAGCATTAGTCGGTTTTATTAGCATGTGGCGTATCACCCTCATAGGTACGGCTTGTCACCCACAGCATACGGGTTAGACGCCGCGAGGTAATTTTTTACAGAAATAATTCTTACAGCTAAGAGAACAATGATGTGAGTATACGTTTTTCTGAGTATGTCAGAAACAAGACTAGCCACCATATTTAATACTTAGTTTAATTAAAAAAGCAAAATAGGACAAAATATAGCTATTTTACAAAATGTGCGGCATCTCTCCCTGATTTACCCTATCTATATTTAGTCAAGCTAAGGTTAGATACCACCGAGGAAAACGTTTCTTTAGGAGGAAAAGCAGACAAAAATCGTAAGAACTGGCAGAGTGACCAGAAAACGCCGCATGCATTCGACGGTGGCGAATTTAATTGAATTTAATTTTGGAGGTTCTTCAGTATAAACTCACCGATACCAAAAAGCGAAGTCCGCGCGTGGGCCGACAAGTTTTCAACTGACTGTACTCTCATAAAAACAAGTGCAATAGTTTTGAAAATTTCAGAGAAAAAATATTCGATTTTTTTCTATAATCGTCTGTTTCTCAAACAAAAAAACTGCATCTCAAGAAATTATGAAGTAAAATGCTTAATTTGGAGATACAGGCAAATGTTGTCCAAAATCCACTCTATATGCCATGAGGTCAGGCGTTGCGGACTGAAAAAGTTCTAAGAAATTCTCAAGTCCTGAGAAAGTCTTACGTCCAAAGAAAAAAATGGAAATTTTAACATTCTCCACTTTGTGGCGGTAACTCTTCAAAATTAACTCGCCCATACCAAAAACAAAAGTTATTTTACCAAATGTGTGGCACCTCTCCTTAATTTATCCTATTTGAAAAACGGGAGTTCTAAGGAAAAAATCCGGAAACTAAAGAAAAAGAAATTAAACGGTTCATAAGACTAACGAATTTAGTTGAAAAAAAAACGGTGGAGAGAACCTATTCCATTTATTAACCCGGTACGCCGTTCCTCCGAAGTTTTTTTTTGTCTGAGTCGAGCACCGGCGCGCCGCGCCGGTGGCTTCGGCGGCGGACGATTTCAGGAACCACCAACACCCTAACAGTCAACTCGACGCCAACTGAATAGCGCTAGTGGTCATCAATCCCGGCCTCAGCACGCCCGCCCTCCATTTCTCACTCCGTCTCGCTTTAGAAATCAAGTCCAGTGGCACTGCAAACGGCGGACACAATCGTCCGTTTTGTTCCCTTAGGTAGGATCCCGAAAGGGCTTCTCCAGCACCATCGATTTTTCAGGTGCATACGAAAGGTTTTCTTTTGCATCCTAAATCACATCCGTGTGAGATGCTAAATACTCTACCCTTTTGCCTATCTACTAAAATGTCCATACACCTGCAATAGACGAAGATTTTAAATGATGGAGGTATTATGTTTCTTCCCCTCAACTAGGCTATGGGAAAATTTGGATCCTTTCAATGGCTGAATCAGTAACTGCAGGCCTTTTCACGACATTTATCGGTTGAATTTGTGGTAGCATATCAATGAATCATATTAAATTGTTTCGATGAGAACTATATAATTATTAAAAATGTACTTTAATAAAAAGACACAACTCCAAAATCTATTTTTTTCAATTACAGATTTGAAATTACATTGGCAGCACTCACATCTCCGTTGGAAACCTTTATGCTTACTTTATTTACATGCTCTTTCTTCATATTTATTTAATGAAATCACTGAGACTTCTATTTCTTTCTATTGAATAAAAGAGTCTTTCGACTCTCTTTTATTTCGACAGACCTAGGTTACAGCACGCAGATTTTAGCAATTTTTATTTGAGGAATTTTTCTGTTGGAAAATAGGCCGGTCGAAATAAAAATGTGTGCAAATAAGACTCGGTGATTCCGTTATTTTGAATATTAAAATTTCCGCTAAATTACACCGAAAACTATCTTTTTTGCTAACGTATTATTAATTGCACCTTTAGAATTATTTTGTGAAACTTCATCACGCTTGTAAATATTAAAATGGATAATATTTAAAAACTTCTTTTGTTACGGTGACATAATTTTGAATGGTGGCCATTATCCTTGCTCCAAACTTAAACGAAGTTTTGCACAATTATTTTGGTCTTGCGGTAAATAAGTTATTTCGTTATTTTTTGGTTCTGTTTAATTTTTAATGACATTTTATAGATGGACGGAAATTCGTTGTGTGTAAAATGACTTTCACGTATTGTCGCGACACAAAAGATGGATAAGACTCGTCCCACAACTGTTCGTCTATGGAATGGTTTTCATGACGTGGGGTGGATAGTAGAAATTGAAGAAATAAATGACATTAAATCGAAATTTAATCACAACGAGAATTAAATCGAATATTAAATGATTTTAATACTTTTCTTGCCAAAGTCGAGATGCCAGCAGTAAAAAATATTTGTATCTCAGTAAATACTCGATTAGTTTTATGAAGTTAACTGGAATTAAAGTAAACTTCATTTAACGTTTCTTCCATATTTTGAGCAACTTTTCAGATTAGACGTAGATTCAGCGTTTACCAAGCATCAAAATGAGAGCATCAAAATGAGAAAGTCAAAACGCTTCTCTTGTGATACTTCCAAAAAATATTTTTTCAAGTTGAAGATAAAAATTAGTATTTCGATATCATTTTAGGATTCGATGTTTGATTTAATTACGTAAATACTGAAATTTATTAAAAAATATATTTAAAGAATGAGCAGTTTTCAGTTTTTTAAAATTTTCTTCTCGGATACTTGCAGAAATGTAAATTAATAATCAGGATCAGCAGGTGGCAACAGCTCATACATAGGTAAATACTCTAGGTCCGGCTTCGATCACTATTTATTACGCCAAACGCAATTTCTTCAATTTTCGCCATCCACCTCTCGTCATGAAAACCATTCCATGGGCGACAGCTGCGCGCAGAGTCGTCTCCTTCTTTTGTGTTGCGAGGATTCGTGAAAGGCTTTTTCCACACCATTGATCCTTCTTTTCCTCCGTCCCCCCTCCCCCACCGCCATTGTTCCAATCGCGTTGCTGAGTGAGGTTGCTGGTCAACGCCGAAAAACGTTGGGTACATCGTTCATTTTATTTCGAGTCTTATTTTTTTATTCCTCTTTCAAAAGAGCCGTTTCTGAAAGGAAATTGAATCCGGGCTCTTCTGCTTCACCCCAAACTGTAACGTCATCACGTTTTCCGAAGCCATAGTGTGAACTCTTCGTTTACTCAATTCCTATGCCGCGCGTCTGGAGACGTTCCCTGCTTCTTTAGGTGTTCCATAGATAAAAAGGATGCCTCCTTTTTCTAAAAATCCTAAGCATTATCAAAATCCTAAGCATAATGAAAGCCTTTTTATTTATTCTATTATTATTTTTTATTTGAAAATAGTGCTGGAATCCATTGAGAATGAGTAAATTTAGCTATTAGAAAAAATTAGTCATGAGATTATTTTTCTCCGATGATTTATTTTTCAAAAGTGGAATGTTGTTCGTAGAAATTCATTATTTTGGTAAAAAATTAGAAATCACAATTCCCTCCATAATAAAAATTGTGAACTACTTTTACACCTCTAAAATTTTTTAAGTTAAAAAAAAACAGCATGTAATAATTCAATCAATTTTCTTAAAAGGTAGGAAAATCGAAAAATACGAATATAATATCGTTTGTACTGAGATTCATGAGTGATGAAGTTTTTTTTTCACATGATATATTCTAGAATATAATTGAAGTGTCATGAAGCGTGAATAATCATGTTTAAAGATTAGAGTATGAAAGTTCCACCAGCTATCCCTTGGTTAGTTTTTTTCAGCGATAATAAAACCATTTATGTTGTCTCTGAAAATAAGATATTAAATAATTGAGACGTATCTATGAATTTTTAAAGAATTGTAATGCTGCGACTACATGCGTGAACAAGAGCTTCGGATTACTGGTATGTTAGTGTGGGCGATTGTGTCAGCCATTTTGTTTTTGTGTGAAATTTTTATCAAAAGTTGCCATAAAAAATCTTAAAGCCTAGATCAGGTATTTTTTAAAATCCTTTTATTGAAAGCGCTGCAACTCAAATATTGTAATTACATTGAAATAAGTTATATTTAATTCTTTCAATTCACTTAATTGTTCTGCTAATCAAGAAAAACTACTGTATATTTTTTTGCAAACTAAGTGATTTATATACCACCTTGGTATTTGCCGTCTCAAAATAAAAATAAATCACTTTTCTGGATAATATAATGTTAGTCGAGGTTATTTGTAAGTATTTGTAATCATAATTATTATAATTGTTTATCTGACTTTTAATCACGAGTTAAGGAGTCCACTTAAATGGGAAAGTATCAAGCTAGTGGATTTGTGATGAGTTAATTCTTTCTTATGTTCCTCTAATGAAAATCTTCAATTTATGTGCATATTCAAATCATATTTTAAGATTTATTCGCTCAGTGATTCAGGTGCTTAGGTTGGTCCGGATAGGCGAGGGGTGAGTTCATCCCAGACTTACCCATAGGCATATGGTTATTTCAATATATTGGCAAGGAAGTAAGTTCTTCTCCCTTACTTTTTTCTAAGATTTTTGAGTGAGGGTGTGCGAAGGCTTTCCCTGGGATTTGAACCTGGGACCTTCCAGTCAGCAGCCTAACGCTTCGCCCTTAAAGTTATCAAGCTATCGCAGTTTTTTTTACTACGGCATGATTTTTTGTATAAAATCATAATAATATGCACGAGAAAATATTATCAAACATTTTTATCAACACGAAAATTAATTTCATTATTAATTTATATAGAAAGATTTTATGATAGGATACTTGAAATGGAAGGTAGTTGCCATTTTCCACAATTAATTAATGCGTACCAGCGTTTCGGCTCACAAAGCCATCATCTGGCAGAAGACCTTTCATTTGAGTGTATCGAACTTTGGTATTCGAACTTAATTTCTTCTGCCAATCAAGAAACACTTCCGTATTTTTTTGCTAACTATGTGATGTATTTACTGCCCTTGATATTTTCCGTCTAAAAATAAAAAAAAATCACTTTTTGAGATAATATAATGTGAGTCGAGCTTATTTGTGCTGTAACGTCACCCATAATTATTATAAATGTTGGAATGAAATTGGTTGGGTGCTATTTTAAAATTTGGAGACTCTAAAACCTACTTCGATTGAAAATATATGTGATCCGCTGACCTATTTCTTGCTTTAAGGTGACGTTCGAAGGACTGTGGTCTCGCCACACTCATCCCAAAGACTTCCCGAACAATGGTTGGCTGACTCGCTTCAGTGACGTAATCGGCGCTTCCCATACAGCGGATTACCGCTTCTGGGAGTACGGCGGGATGGCGTCTGAAGGCCTAAGGAACGTCGCTGAGAAGGGCTCCACTAGGAAGCTGGAGTCCGAATTGAAGGCGCAGGTAATGGAAATTTGTACATATTAAGGTACTTGTGGGGTCAGTTAATACATTGGGACTCCACTTAGCAATAAATGGCACTAATGGTTACTGTTTCAACAGAGTCCTTTGTTGAAATATTGCTAGTTTATCTATACCTACATTAATCACATCAGATATCAGTTGGATATGAATTCTCTAGTTTTAAAAATAATTTGTTCAGCACCTTACGAGAATATTACTCCTCCTATGCCGGAAATTTTTGGTGTGTTATTACTCGCTTAAATCTTAAGCTATGATCTTGAATTATTCTGAGTATTTATTTATTTAATACCAAAAAAGCACTAAGACCTTTACATTGGGTTTTATAAACAAAACAAATAAAGTAAATATAATAAAAACAAGTGTAAAAATAATCTCACGAATAAAAATCATTTTTAACCTGTACAATACATACAGAAGGTGGGTATCAAAAAGAAGAATCTTTGAAATTGGCTGTTGAAATTGGTGCGGGAGGCAAAGAGGCCAGGAGAAGAAGAAGAATTTGAGACGGAATTGGAAAGAGAAGGCAAGCGGTAAAAAAGGGATATATGGGATATTGACGGTTGGAATTTGAGCTGGTGTAGAGTTTCAGTATTGCGGGCTTTGCTAGATGGAATATGGAGTGTAAAGAATGTCAGGAGATCAATGCATATGAAGGACCCATTCGTGGTGCAGTGAAGAAATTTGATGTCGGATGTCAATCGGTGGTGTGCGGGGTGTAATAATCTAAGCGAGTGTAGTATTTCTTCACGTGAAGACAGTTTGAGGTGAGAAGTATGTAAAATATACCGTTGTCAACCTTTGTCTTAGTCTTGCATGTCTTTACGCATACATGCCCTCGAAATAAATTTATAAAATAATATCAGCTTGGCGTTTTCCGGCTCACACACCACTGCTTGCTGAAAGAGTTGAAGATTATTCCAAAGATCGGGTTTAAGAAGTGTTTCGAGGATTGGAAGAAACGCTGACAAAAGTTCATATTATCTAATGGGAACTAGTTTAAAGGCGACAACATTAATGTAGGCGAATGAAAATTAATTTATTTAAAAATGCTTTAAAAATTTTAAAAATAAATTCTCGTTATTTTATGAACACACCTCGTATGCTTTAGACTCTTAATGCATCAAAATTATCTCTTTACTACATTGATAGTTGAAGAACGGAACGCCCGCTGGAATACATGAGTATTTTCACAGGTTGATCCAGGGGCGATTAAAAGCAACGGTTATGATGTTCCAACGATTTGCATGATGGGGGGTGACTTTTTGATAGATGCGAGATCGTCTCCAAAGACGAGAAAGAAAAACTAATAAGCTTATTAAAACTCCTTAGTGGAAAGCTTATAATCCTGGCTTTGTGGGGTTAGTCTTTAAAATAATTGGATGAGGAAATACTCAAGTAACTAAAGGAAAAAATAAGGCAAATAAAGATATTAGGCCCATAAGTAAAAAATTTAAAATGAAATACGAAGCTGATTTTCCCTTATTTAATATGTGACTTGAGAGCGTGGTAAACTTTAACTGCGATTAAATTCTGATATGAGCTTCATGGACATTATCGCAGTCGATTTAATTAGCGACATAATCATCAATAGTGCAGAGTGAACGATGCACAGTCCTCACTGACGTAGTATGAAGAGCGAAAATTAAACCGTCTGGAATTATGATAGCATTTTCGCCCACTCATTGTTATCTACTGTCCCCCTCATAACCATGCATATTGTGCCTTCAGTGTATTAATGGATTTTCGTATTTTAAGCTTATCCCGCTTTCCTAATCTGTGGATTCGTAATTATGCTGCTTTTCCTGATGGGATTCTCTTGAAAAGAAAACATTCAGGAGATATATTTTAATGGCTATGAAGCTGAATTGTGTGTGAATGACGTTCCCCGAATTTTTACGTGATCGAGTTGGTGTGGTGGCTAAAGTGTTGGCTTCCTACCTGGTGGGCTCGGTTCCAAATCCCGGCAGTGGCAGAGAATTTTCAGTGACTACCCCCGATCCCTGCTTGAGTTTATGCGTGGAGAACATTTCAAGCCCAACACTCCCTCCGTCCGTCGGATGGGACTTTAAGCCGTGGTCCCTTTTGGCGCTTTTCGTTAAGAGCAGGGTAATGCCGTCGCCGGGTTTCTCTCCACCCTTACTTCCATATTCTTCCTTCCATACCTTTCGCCCATGTCGTCAATGACCTTAGCTGTCGGTTGCCTCCTCCAAATACCATAACCAAATTCCCTTAAAAAATGAGATGATTATTAAGATGATGAGATTATGAATAAATGAAAAAATCATGTATTCGTTACCTGATTAAGGGTTTGAGTGATTTAAACTATTCAAATGGACATATAATGAATGGTGGTGGCCACCGATTCCAAAAACTAGTCCATGCCGCCGCGGAGCCGACACCGATCTGCTCAAAAGAAGTTCGTGGTACTCCTAGAATATATTAATACTTGGGTGTATACCTATTCCTTTTTCAATCTCAACTGTCATCTTCTTAATGATTAAGATTTAATTTTTAATCATAAGTGCCAAATTATGAGCCGTAGAGCCCCAAAAATCCACACGAATCACGTATCGATTGACGGCGCCTACCTCTTATCATTGAACTTGTAAATTTTCACCCTAAATATGTGCATGTTTACGAAATATATTTTATGCCTCTTTACTTCGACGGGTTTCTTTAATTTTAATGCCAAATATTGATTGCGCATATAATATGTAATTTATGGGAAATCCGTCTAGAACTCATCTTCATCTTTTAATTTCCAAGTAATTGAATTTTGCTCAAGATTCAATGGTAAATCTTTTTGAGTGATCACCTCAGAGCGAACCACAATATGATATTTTTCCTAGAGAAGGTCACTTTTATTTGTAGAAGAAATAAGCTAAATGAAATTTAAGTATCTTCACCGTTCGAAATAATTCAGATGATTAACTTTTTAAGGATACAAGTTATCCAATATTGTACTTGAAGTAATTTATATTCATGGAAATACTTAAAAAGGAATAATTGCCTTTGCCTCAATCGTCAACGCTTATTTTTGGTCAGGAGCTGATAGAATTTTTTAAAACAACCAAATCGGTATCAAAACCAATTTTAAATTAAATTTAGGTAATTTAAATCATACTTCCTGGCTTGCAAACAACCCTGGTGGGAGAACAATTGGAAAGTTAAATAATGGATTTAGGAATTCAGGTTACCGATTAGCACCAAAATTTAACTTTTGAAGTTAAAAGGCTTACTCAGGCTTTCGCAGTAAGAATTATTGATACGGATGGGTATTATTCGTTGGACTTTATTCAAATCTATTCAATAATGGCTTTAATTTTCGTTCAAAGCCCCCTGATGTACAGCGTTGATTCAATTTCCGATTATCTTTCATATTCGTGCCCGTTCAAACTATTTCTGCCCTTTGGGAGCCGGAAAGACTACTTATTTGTTGCATCTGTAAGTTGGCTGAGTTTTGTTGGATCCCCATTTCAGTTTCAATGCGTTTGCCAAATTACTGCGGTAGAAAAACCATTGCGTGAAGTCAATCATTGCAGCAGCACATAGGATACAAGCGACATTTTCAGATTATATAATTGGAATCGAATTGAGGTAGTCATCTAGACGCACATTGTCATAGCGTCGAAGAGAGTAAGTTGATGTTAAGCGTATGTGCTTTCTCAGGTGAATTTGTCTCCTTTTCTTCAGTTTGATTCAATTTTCTGCTTGTTTGGTCACCTATTCAACATGAAAATGTTTAAAAAATGAATTATAATTCAAATATTATGCTAAGAGTTCTTCTTATTTCCACTAGTTTCTTCAAACAGCGTCAAGTACAGAGTTTTTCAAAGCAGCATTTAAGATTTATTAGGATGTTTAATAAAGATAGGACGCAGGAACCCATTTTCCTACCAACCAAACTCCTCTCATTTTCGTCATTAAATCTTACTCTATATACTCCAAATATTAAAAAGGAGAACTATTACGAATGATTTATTCAAATCAAATAAGTAATAATTTATTGTCTGTATAATTTGATACATTTTTTTTCTTTATATCAGATTGAATTTCTGTAGAATTCTACGGTGTCCTTTTTTCGACTAAACTGCACTAGAAGTAGGTACATAAAAACCAATTCTCTCGCATGATTTTTCTTTGCCATGCAACTCTACTTGAAAAGCATTCAAAACGCTTTTGCTTAATTGATATCAATGCATAAATATTTTATTTTTAATATTTCTGTGGTAGTAATTTTGATTATGTAAGAGCCAACATCATTTGTAGGAGACTTATTATTACTTCGAGCAAACGTACTAAAAACAGTGTTATAGTATTTCGTGTATTTTTTTTCATATTATTGTTGTTTTTTACCAGGCTCTTAAATTTACGCGTTGATACTTTTCAATCGAGCAGTCATAAAAATGGGAGATGTTTTACCACCTGGCCTTCATTTTTACCGAATTCGTTACTTTTTCGATTATTTTCTGCCATGAATTGGCCTCCAAACACGACGATAAGCTGCGATTATGCTCATCATTGCCACTAAGTCCGTCATGTAAAACGGTTTTCACAGCGGCAACGGAAAAAGGGTCCGGCCAGCGATTTATTGGTTGATCCTTGCTCCTCACGTCCCGAATTATACTTTTCAAACCTTTTGATCCTCCCCTTAGCACACCCGATGAAGTAATGACCTATGGCCACTAGAATTGCTTAGTTAACCTATGGAGCTTTAATATTTAACCCTAAATTCCATTTCGACGAATTATGATATGCAATTTAACTTCGACACACTTCGGGAAAACCATCGTAACAGCTTTTAGTCAATTCCTCTAATATAATCAGACATTTGAATGTCTTTTATCCAGTCTAATTGCCAGGTAAACTTAAAATTTCATTTTACTGCTTTTTGTGCATAAAAGTTTTTCAATTTTTCATCTTTTTTGCTTTGTTTAATTTTCAGAGTGAACATATACGCACCATAATCAAGGCACGAGGAATAAGCTACCCTAACGTCACTGGGAAAACGTTTGCTGTCTTCAGAGTGGACAATAAACACCATCTAATGTCCCTTGTCTCCATGCTAGGTGAGTCGAGAAGTGTGTATAAGCTTATTACGGTAGTTTGGTGAGTTTGATGAGCGAATGTATCACAATTCTGACCGAATCATCCTTAATTAATATTTCCTCCAGTTTGATGGATGATCCCTGTTAATTTGCAATTGTGGTTGTTCCTGAAATGTTATTGCCATACATTTTTGTTGTAGTGACTCTCTTTATTGTTTATTTCATGAATTACATATTCAAATGAAGTTACGCAAACTATTTCAATTAGTCTCATGCCTTAAAATTGATATTAAGCTTCATTTTTTTCTTGAAGGACTTGCAAACCTCATATTCATGTATTAGCTAACCTCTATGGCTCGAGGAAATCAATCACCATCAAAAGTTTATTTTATAGCAAGTTATATAGTTATAAGGAGATCAATTCATCCGCTTGTTTATATTCAAGCGATAATAATCAGTTAAATAAATTTTATGACACTATGAATTGAGGTATTGTTTCATCCCTTGCTGAGCGGCACATATACATATACGGGAATTTTACCTACAGAAATAGATCTAATTATCTATGCAAATCATGTAAATAGGTGTGGTTTCACGCACACTGTTCATAAAGAGGGATTTTGAAGACAAATGTTTAGCGAGGATGTGTGTGAAGCTACGGACCTTATGGACTTGAGCATAGGGAAAGATTTCGATTTACTCCTTCCACTTCAATTGATTTTCTGAATATCTTACTTCTATCTTCTATTCATTTTTTCTATGCTTCTTTTTAAATGGCATGGTAGGCAATGAAATGATATTGTAGTTTGTAATCAACGTGAAACAGTGGATTAAAAAGTGATTATTATTTCATATTGTTCACGAACTTTCCTTTCCCGTTAGAACGTCGAGAACACATCTATCGCTACTCGTATAAAATAATTTTCTTCCTTCCAATGCATAAAATTTCATGAAATATGAGATCTTTATGTGTCGAATACAAGGGTTCATTTGTGTGTGTTGGTCACATTGGTAATGTTTCGCATTCACGCGATTTGTGCTCTTCTTTTATGTTGTTGTATATGTTTATTCGATTATTCGATGTTTTGATTTTTGTCATGTTTTGAGTCTATGAAAGTGACATAATAAAAGGAGATAGATAATCTAACGTAATGTACATTATGGGTGTTTTAAAATTGCCAAGCTTTCTAGATATTCATATTGTTCCCCTAAAGAGCGCTAAAATCATGAAAATCTGATGACGATCTTCACTCATCATTACGCGATTTGCATCGAAAGTTTATGACGAGATATACTCGTAAATTCAGCGCAAGGGGTTTAACGGCTGGTATCCTAACACTGGCTGAAGGATGCTATTGAGCTTGCATAGGTTCTTCCAGAATACGACTGGCTGGGTCAAAGGCTGACCAAGGACCAGTTATTGAGCGGGCCGAAATTTTTGTCCAAGGCGGTGAACGTAGTTCAGTTAGTGGGGATATTGAGTGAGCCACCAGCATACTCAAAGCATATGCAAATTGGTTTTCAAGGGTGAAGAGTTACTAACCTCTCCTTTATGAGGGGATAATTTGGTAACAAAATAGATTAGGCCATACCGTTTGATGGCGCTAAACCTGTCAGTAGACCGGAAAATTGATTATTACTCTTCAAGTAGGAAGTTACGGGGGCTCATTCAAAATTATTTCGAAATGAATTTTTTGCAAATTTAATTTTTTTAGGGATTAAATTATTCATCCAGAGCTAGTGTATCTTTTTTTTTTAAAGCCCTTGCGCTTTCATTTTGCAAATGACGATTAATTTCAATGACAAATGGATGTTCTGAAAAAGGAAAAAGTAAGCGAATGCAACTGAAAATCTTCGTGAATGATTTGTTAATTCAATTTTTAATTCTTTGAAGTTAAATTGTGCCTTTCATTTAGAATGAAATCGTATTTTAAGCCTTTATTGATGCCGTGATTATACTAACAATGGTCAATGATTTTATACAATTTTCACTCCGTGAAAACTTGATTTCACTTTGTTTTTGTAACGATGATTGCGTTTTTAAACCCCATTTTTGATAACATGAGCTACAAAAAAAATAATTTTTACAAACGCAGAATGACAGATAATCTGTGTATGAACGAGGTAAATTGCAATGGTTATTAATTCTTTCCGTATTCAAAAAAAATAAACTTTATCGCTTTCATTTCTTTTAATTTCGCATGTATAGAGAATATTGAGTTCATTTTTACTTTTATCATGTGGCATTGTTTTTATGTGAAATAACACCATGGTCAAATAAGGTGTGGACACTCAAATCGGTTTGTGGTTATGATTTAGTTACTTCTGCATTTTTCGTACTTAGTCTAAAAGTTAACGGGTTCTAAAGAAAGTAGTTTTTGGTGTTAATGGAAGATTTTGCTTAGGAATGATCTAAATTTTATGGACTATTCGAACTATGCAGTGAATACAATTTGAAAAATTACAGTAATGTTATCAGTCTATTTCTTAACAACGATATTTTATTCTGTAATTCTGAAAACGAATTTCACAGGATAGAATGAATTTAGCATCTAAGATGGGCATGTTACATATCAATAATTAAAATGTATTGTTTAATTTTCAATGTTAGGCTATGTGAAATAATTGGCACTCATTTAATTGCTCATTTTATCAAATTTTTTGTTATTTTGTTCTTCTAGCATCTCAAAGCGTAACCTTACAAGCCTAATCAAAAACTTCATTTCAAACGCTACACTATCAACTGTGGCCTCTGGGCACCCGGTTATGACGTCTATTCCATACACATTAACACAAGTTGAGTATAGAAAAATCTTCTCGGGATTGCGCGCGGGTTAGATTATTTAAACCCCTAAAAGGCGTTAATATGTCTAAAAGGCGTTTAAATAATCTAACCCGCGCGCAATCTCGAGAAGATTTTTCTTAAGTTATTCGCCGGAAAAGTGTAAAATCATATATAACAAGTTGAGTAGTTAAGCAGATATCGTGTTCCATTCATAAAGTCCCTAAGGGGGCCAAACACAAGTGAGCATAGATCAAGCACGTAATGAGCATTTGAGTAAGCACAACTCACGAGCCGCTAAAGTAAGTATGAAATAAAAATTATATTGAATAAAAAGTACTCAATGCGTACTCAACAAGTCCCTAAAGGGGCCAAACACAAGTGAGCATAGATCAAGCACGTAATGAGCATTTGAGTAAGCACAACTCACGAGCCGCTATAATAAGTATGAAATAAAAATTATATTGAATAAAAAGTACTCAATGCGCTCTAGAATGGAGAAAAATGCTCCAAGTGGGTACATCCCATAAGTACACAGGTATCGATAAATGCATGCACTATAATCAATGGCTAACAATCCAATAAGTGGTTTGACCCTGCTCTCCACTGAATTCACCTAACTCCTTACCTTTTCACACCTACATGTATTTTTTCTTTCACATCCACCTTTACCTGCACTGACTATTTTATCATCGACTTTTGTATTCATCAGCCCAATATCTAGAAATTACCGATTTAGTTGTTTCGTCTTCTTATTATGGTTTTAATATCCGAATTTTTTCTCCTACTCTTCTTAAACATTCTAATCGCTCGCCCGGTCGATTCATTTGATGTTCAACATTCTTCTGTGGCACCAAATTTCAAAGCCTACACCGAAGCAATGCAAAAATCAAAGGATATGCTACTTCAGGCCTCCGAATCAAAAGAGAACTTATGATTGTTGAATGTTTATACTCCAAATAAGCTCTTATAAAAAATTTTTTTTTTTAAACCAGCCTTTATATTTAGATTACAGGGGATGAGCAACGTTTATATATGACACAAAGCAAAAAAACTCAGTGACCCCGAAAAACCAAAAGTGACGTATTAAAAAAGTCACTATATTTATTAAATTTTCAGTAAATGGTAAGCCCCCTATGTTTCAAAATGCCACCCCTATGCTTTTAAATGCCTACCCCTATGTTAAAAATGCCACCCCGTACGTTTTATGTAACGGTAAAACAATATTCAAACATTTACAAAACCTTACAATTGTTAATAAATATATGAAGATCATAATTAGCTGTTGTACAGTTTTCACAAATTAAATGTATATGTGAATAAATGAGAAAATTGTAAAGATTCGTGTAGTGTGTACAAAAATAAATATAAATGTTTTGGGGGGCTATAGGTTGACTGGGGGGTGGTTAAAGGGGGGTTGGAGAGAAAAAGTTATATTTTCATGTATTGTCATCGGAAATGAAGAAGTGTGCAAAATTTCAGCGTTTTTGCTTCACAGGAAGTGAGTCAAATTTCAGTTACAAGATTTGTACCAGACAAACAGACAAACAAACAGACAGGTTGGTGAGTTGATATAAAGGCTGGAAAAAGAGGAACAATGCAAAATGTTCCCATCGGAAGAAAGCAAAAAGCAGCCGTACAAGGTTTACAGAACATTCACCCACCCAAGAACTTCCTTGCCACACATATGCACCCGAGGGGTAGTTAGAAAATTAGAAGGACGGAAAAAATTGCAACATTTACCCTCCTGTGAATGCGTCTATCGTCCAAACTGCACAAACTTTTGGAAACAATTTGCTAAATACGCATCACAGAACTTGAGGATTGCAATTGAATGTCACGAGGAAAATCGAATTTGAAATTTAGTGTGTTCCACGTTTGTGAACATCGCAGTATTTTTGCTGACATCCTCGTCTTCCGCTAGCAAATGAAAAAGGGGGAGTAGGAATATACCATATTGAGCAGCGATCATATACCCTTATAAAAATACCCGTATTCGAATATTGAGGTGACACAGGCTATCACAATATCACATTCACGAGACTACCGCTAACTAATATTCAACTCGCCAGATGTCCCTACAGCCGACCCTCTGTAGGTATACGGAAGAACTGAGTTATGGACCCTCTCGATTTATTCATTGCTACAACCGTAAGATTGGTGTACTCCAGCCCTTCTTGTCTCCCTTTACCAAGTTAGTTCCTCCACTTCCCTGATTTAATTTTTCCTTGTGTCTTTATTATTTGTCCCAAGTAGGTAATTATCTCTGAGTGGACTTTTTATCAGTATATTATATCAGTGGACTTTTTGTTCAAATTTTCCCCATGTTATATTTCACGAATTTGCAATCTTTTTCATGACCTATCCATTTGATACTTCTATAGCATATGGTGCTCAAGGATTTCCTTTCTTATGATGTTCTTCGGTACATCTCCTCAATTCTCACCCTATCCGACCATTTCATCTTTAGAATTCACCGCTGGCACCGGGTCTCGAAGATTTCTAGCCATTTCTGGTCAGCTTGTCAAAGTCTCTGATGCATTAAATACCACTGTCTACCCGAGCTCTTTCACATACTTTTCTCCGTATCCATTTCAATATTCTTGAAGCATAGTATTGAAAACCGAAAGCCATAAAAACCGTCGATAATGAAATTGCTAAAATATTAATATGTTCTGCTCTATAGTTCCGCTTGTTTGATAATTGCCGTCTGGTCAGACACTTTTTAGAGTATCGATTGGTCGATTGTATTGAGCAGTCGATTATGTAAATTCGTAGCGTCCGGTGCACGCGATGGCGCGCTCGCGCCGTTCTTGTGTATTGGAGATATGGTATATCAATTACACATCTTAATTGTGTAAAGAAATTCACAGAGAAAAAATAATTCACCTTGACCGGGATTAAATTACACATCTACCAATTGAATTACTCATCGTAAACTTATTCTGTGTGATTCTCCAACTTTTTACCTCTCTCTGAAAACCTGAAAAACGGAAAGAGGGATGTTGTTGGCTCCTCTTACCTACCGATGAGGAAGTCTTTTCCTCAGGATCAAGGTGGAATGGGAGAATCCATTGAGATCGGCGATAGGCAGCATTAGAGGACAGGTTATTGGAGGATGAGTTCATTAATGGAGAGGGCAATTTTGATTGGAGTTTCGAGGAATAATATTCGTCACAAACTGCGGAATCCAGGACACGAGCCTCATTGCCAAGCCTCCCAAATCCCATTGATCCATACGTGGTAACCATTATCGTATGGTACGGCGGCTTGGTCGGAGTTTCTGATTCGCGTTGTAGATTCCGCCGATTGCAGTTCTGCCGATATTTAGCATATGGCCATCTGAGTCGAAGGCTCGTTTGACGTCCTTTGCTCCATTCTCTTAGACCTGCCATCCATTTAACTTCCATGGGCTAACTTTCAAGATAAAAGCATTGGGTGTATTGCCACTCAGGCTATGCACTCAATAGAGGAGTTAATATGCTTGATTTATTGACGTCAAATATACATGATAAAGCAGAAATAGTGTGACTATGGACGGGATTTGTCGCGACAGATTAGTTTTTCCTCGTTTCGTTTTGACTGCGATGAAAAATTCACAGAGTGTAAAAGTAATCTGTTTTCAAAAAAGCCATTTCAAGGAGCTTTTGATTTAATTACAGGAATCCCTTGTTGACTTTCAATATGAAAGTGGAAACTTAGATATGAAGGCAACTTGGAAAAGATTACTATTAATCGTATGTTTTGGGATTGAAAAAATATACCGTGTATATATAAAAGGTAGGACACGGAAACGAGGTGTTATAATGCAGAGGTGAGGAAAATCCTTATGCAACATACATTTTATCCATACCAACATCCCTGACATAGTTCTCTAAAAAATATTTCCATTATTGATCAATCTGGATACTTTTTGAAAGAGTCACGGTTAATTCACCTGTAGTTTGCTTTTTACGTGAATTAAGGGTAAATGGAATAAAAAACAAAAATTGTTTTTCTCAAAATTCCTTTCGTGGAGCGCATTTAAGCTATTTAAAGAATACTTCTGGAAATTTCATAGATATGTTTCCATTATTTTTTAGTTTTCCATTTCAATTTTTTTGAGTGAATTAATAAGTTAGTCAGCAAGCAGAGCGCTGCATATACGAGCTAAAAATTAAAATCCGCAAAACAATTTCCTCCATTGGTGTTGAATGAAAGGTATCAATAATTTTACCAAGGAAACTTTAATTCAATTTGGATCATGAAACTGAAACTGAGGCCTTTAGGCCCAAGGCAGGTGACAAAGCAATTAAACTGTATTGAGATACATTGAAAATTTGAATATGCGCTAAAAGTGTAATTTATATAATGTTTACACTAATATTAAAGGTATTCTACTGGCTAAGGTAGCTTTATTTGGATGGAAATATGTTGATTAAATTTATCTTCTAGTAACTGTGCATAAGGCCTAGAAATAAAGTTTTTTATAGTCTTATTTTTATATTGCTTAAAAAAAAATGTCTGTCGGAAAAATTATCAGAATGTTTCGTACTAATTTGCTTAATGTTGAGAGCCTCTAACGGTCATTTAACGCTGAGGATTTTATTTATTTGGCTCATGAGTCTCTATGTAAATCGCTTCCTGTCATAACTCGATTTCTTAAGCTGGCTTTTAATAATTTTGTGGTTCACTCAATTCATGGAAGCTAATGGAATTTGAAATGAAGTCTTGAAATAGAAAAAAAATATCCAAATTTGAATTTGTTTGCTGGAGTTCTTCTCGGGTCAGGTTTTCCTTCGCCTGTATACAAATATGATCTAAGAAATGAGGTTATAATAAGACAAATGGTATTACGAAGGTAATGCAATTGAGATGGTATTATGTTAATTATATAATTAGTTTTCATAATACTTCTTAATGGTATTAAGAGGGATTAGAAACACAAAAGCCATGACGAAGTTATAATGAATTCGTGTTTTAATCGAGATAAAACTTGATTTAATGAGGAATTTGCGGGATATCCATTCTTTTATGCCCTGCGTTTTAAATTCTGTTTTAAAATATCTATTGGTTCAAAAGGTCCGAAATGTTTGAGAATTGGTAAAAATGACTCTATCGAGTGTACGGGTATTATTAAAATCCACTTCCCGTCTAGAGTTAATATTTTATATAACACTGCTCTGCAGCAGAAGTTCGTTGTGGAGTAGAGAAGATGATCTAGATGACGGCAAATTTCAATATCACTCATGGTGTCGTAGATAAGAATGGCAATGGATGTGTTCAAATAAATTATTCAGCGCTTATGTAAATTATTTGCAAAGGTGTTTGAATTATGAATCAAGCTTGATCTACTTATAATTCCTGACGTTCCTTATCCTATTCAGATGTAAAAACGCGTTGAAAATTTCCCCGGAAGGTCTGTATCATTTTTATTAATTGGTGTCAGCACTAGTAAGTCGTTCATGATATCATGAGAAATAAGGATATGTCATCTTAGTTATCTTTTGAGCTCTGATACTGTTGATGAATTTCATATTCTTATTATTATTCTTATGGACCATTCTCTTTTTTGTTTCTGTATGTTTCCATTGTTTACTTTGGGTAGTGAATGCTGCAGTGCAATTTTTTTTTCGCCAAGAAATTGTGACATCTTTTTAAAAATGAGAAATTATGTTTTGTGTTTGTAATTACTCTATTGGGAAACCCAGCGCATTAATAAACTTTCATTAATTCATTAAAATGGAGGATTCTGTTTGCAAGTCGGTGATGCAAATTCTTCGGCCATTATTTGTTGCCATGGCACTCCGGTGACGAAGAGAGTTTTTTTAAAAAAAATGAGATTTTGCTAAAATGCTCCGTATAGATGTTTTATAAATGACAATTTCCTTCTCATCCCTTTTGGTATTTTCAAGGTTGACGTGAATCGACAATGTAATCCCCTGCGTTCTTATAATTCCTCTCTTTCTCTCTTCGATTCCTTGTTTCCGTTGGCAGTGCCCTCACCCGATTGGATTGTGGGCGTTTCGGGCTTGGAACTCTGTCTGCGGAATTGCAGCTGGGTGGAGTCCAAAGTGCTGAACCTGTACCCGTGGGACGCCGGTACGGACGACGGCATTACATACGTGGTGAGTGTGTACGGACGGAGAATCCTCGCTTTTGGTCGCGGTCCAATCTCCATTCACCAACCGCCGACCGCCGCGGAGGCGGGGGAGAAAACCCTCGATATTTCCGTCTATCGAATGCCTTGTACCTACAGTCGGGAAAAATGTTGGGGGATTTTTCATTGAGTGACACCGCGTGTAGGTGACTTGGCAACTGGTGGCCCTGTTCCCCTGGATTCCCATAAAACATCTATTCCACCACCACGAAAGCTGGAACGGAATATCCGTGAGCTGGCAGATTGGTTATAATTCGAAGCGCACTCCCCTGTATCCAGCTAACTCATTTTGAACAATCCGTGAACTACATGTCTTATGAGAACCACGCAAAAAATAATTACCAAGGAGTAAATGCTGATTGCAGTTTTGGACTCGTTAAAACTCGAAGCGCACTCCTCAGAGTCTGGCGCACCCATTTATTACATTCGTATATTACATGTCTTATAAGAGCCACGCAAAATATAATTACCAAAAGGCTGATCGCAGTTTTTGATTTATTAAGCTTTGGAAATGAAACGGTAATGTAACTTGAATATCAAAGAAAATCCCATACTTTATCACGATCCCATACGGTTCTTTGCAATTCGTTAACCAGATCTAGCTCTGAAGCTATAATATGCTAATATTTAAGAATAAAATAATGAATTCTTATTTGCTCGCCTATTACGAGGTCATTTAATGCATTAGACGTTAGCAAAGCATTTAATGCCTTAGTGTTTTTTTATAGGTAGAAAAGACCATCGATACTTCTGTCTATCGACTGATACCTTGTACCTACAGTCGGGAAAAATTTTCAGGGATTTTTCATTGAGTGGCAAGCGTGTAGGTGACTTGGCAACTATTGGATCTGTTCCCCTGGATTCGCATATAATATCTCTTCCACCACCCTGAAAGCTGGGACGGAATTTCCGTGAACTGGCAGATTAGTTATAATTCGGAGTCTCTTCGAAGTAAAATTCTTGAGTCTAGCATACCCATTTTTAACATTCCGTAAAATGCAAATCTTATGATAACCACGCAAAAGATAAATTACTGAGATTATGAACATCAAGGATGAAGTTCGACAAGAAGAATATGTGGCTTAGCCGGGATTCGAACCCAGATTACCCGATTCATGCATTGTTTCATGCATTTATTTATAATTACTGGGAATTTAAGGCTTATTTATTATCGATTGCTTAAGCTATGGAAATGTAACCGTTTTGCTACTTTAATATACCTCTCTAATGGCAAACGAAATTCCACAGTTCGTTACGGTATTCATTAAAATTCGTTAACCTGGTCTAATTCTCGTACTGATATTTTAGAATCGAAGAAATTGAATTTCTACTTGCTCACTTACTATTAGGTCATTAAAAGTAATTAAACGTAACTAAAATACTTACTGCCGAAATGTTTTTATGGGAAAAACAGATATTATATAATAAATTTTATCTCCAAATTTAGTGTTTTGTTCTTCTCTTACCATTAGTGCTGGTCTTATCCTTATCCCTAAAACTTCTCAGCATTACTGCGAAAATACGAAATTTTCTGGCTTTATTCGGCCAAAACACATCGTTCATACCGTTTCAATATGAACAGCGAGTGCGCTGACTGTACAGTGTCGGACCTGTGACAATTACGCCATATAGATAATGAGGTTGTAGGGGAAATGAACAAAAAAAAAGGTTTGAAAATAATAAATGTTCTCGAGTAACGAGCGATAAATATTTTGAGAAAAACGAATGATATAGAAGAAAATATGGAAATGGAATTGCAACACCTTTAAAATTTTTAACATTTACTCATTTAGTAATATTATCTTGGATAGGAGAGGTCACCCAAGAACTTAGCCACGGATGAGTAAGCATAACGTATATTGGGAGGGGGGCCAGTTACTTTCCCTGGGCCACTTAGCACTTCGAGGATTATATTTAGTGTTACCCAGTGGCGGATCCATCCAATTTATACTAGATAAAATGGTAATTTTTTCCGACCCCCACCACTACTGGAATTTTTAACCCCCTTGTCCCTATCCTGGATCCGCCTCTGGTGTTACCCACAGGCTTTTCGATACATCCACTGCATAAACGCTCAACAATCGCCAATCGAATCAAATCCGCCCATCTAGTAGCCCCAGTGGTACTAGATGAGCGGATTTGATTCGGTGGGCGATTATTGGGCGTTTGTGGAGTGGAGGTATCTTTTTTTTACACTGGGTATGAATCTAGGACTCTTCAATCAGCAAGCACGCGCTCTACCTTTTAGGCTTACTCTCCTTAGTTCTGATTCCATTCATTGTAAAAAAAACTTGGGTTAATTTACAAGGTGTTTCAGAGGAATCTTCAATACTTTAGGAGGTGGTAGGGGAGACAATTTTAAGCAGTTTTTGTTAATAAACATGGAGTAGCAACTCCTTAGTTACTGAGCCATGGCAACGCCAACATTTGTTTGGATGCATTGAATTGGAAAATCCCCCCCTCCCGCGCCAAATATACCTTACGTTCACTCGACTGTGGCGAAGTTCTTGGGTGACCTCTACCCTCTCCTATCCAATCCAATATTCAGAAGTATTACTAAATGAGTAAGTGTGATGCATTGAATTAGAGGTATTGAATTTTGAATGAAAGAAAACTATCAACCTCAAAATGGGTGAGATTGCGCAGTTGTATTGAAGTTACTTGCTTAAAGCTCTCGTTTAATTGAGATCTTAGATAAATTATTTCAGGCAATTAGAATCGCATATTTTCTAACAACCTTAATTATTTAATGTCCTTAAAAATCCAGAGTATTAAATAAAATGTCGAAAAGTCTGGATACGCAATAAAAACAGTAAGAACTTGCAGATTCCTCCTGAAACATTCTTTACATGTAAAATTATTTTTGGGCAGTAATTGCGAATTAAGATGAATTTGAGCTGAATATCATCATGGCACATTAGTAGTCAAATGTGTCGTCATTCCATTGAATTTATCTGATACTTAAACACATACTTAATACATACGATTAAATGTTTGGAATTATAGAGGGAGTCCATTTCGTTCGGTGAAATGAGATTGACGAGGTTTGATGGGATGCCACGTGTGTTAGTAAGCATCGTCTAGTGTTAGCTGGCGATTAGTCGCTCATGTGAAGGCGGCAACACCACCACGGCACGCAACGGATTTCGCCCACCTTGTCGTTCATGTTGCAAGTGTCAGAGGATATAAATCTATTTTTTCTTCTCTCAGATAAATCGCATTCCCCTGCGGCTGTGTCACAAATATAACGCTCTTCCTCTTTTTTCCTCCCGTACGGAGGGGAGAGCGACAGCTATGCCAACTGGGGGTTTCACTTGTTTCCCATGCCGTTTTGGTCGCCATGGAGTTGGCGGATTTTTGGACATGTGGGAAAAAGTAAGCATGAATGAATCCCGTTAGTTTTTTGTCCATGCGGGAAAAATAGACCACCGCCTTCCATATTGCTTATTAATATTTTTAAACGAGAACAAACGGGCGAAGGTTTTCCTTGTGTGATGCTATTAGAAGGTTTATTAGTGGATGCAATATTTCATGACCCACTAGGTTTTTTCGTTTATATAGGTATTTCGCAATTTAGGAATTACTTTCCGTGATCACCCCCACAATTACTACATTTATACATAAGTAGGATTATATATCGCTGGTTAACGTTGATCGAGATAGTTGCCTCTGGAAATATTTTTTTCTGAATTTTCGATCAATTCAGGATTAAAGTGCAATATATTCATTTTTGGATGGTTTGAGTTAATATTTGATTTCCGTGGCTCGATTACTGGCTTATAATGTACTAATCAACCGATTGCGAACCTTAGGTCTGTGAATTTACAATGCATCATCCCATAAGTAAATGGTAATTATTAAAATGATGACATTTTTAAATGATCGTGAATACTTAAAATATTGCTTTAAAAGATACTATTTTATATTTCAATTAAATGAAGTAATTCTAAAAAAATTGACGCTGGGACATTTTAATTTAAAAATTTCATTAACATTGTTACATTAGTTTATTGAATACAGAATTTCATCCAAATGTTCCAAATGTCTGAAAGGTACTTTTTTTGCTTCTGTCCACCTATCTCGCTGGTGTTTTTGCGTACCTGCCTAAGACGTAGTTTCCTCCCTTTGGCGAAATTATATCTGGCATCTTTATCGCTTGAGCGAATCGGCACTTGGCTCGTCTTGCTGGAAATTCCACTTGCCTCGCGGGTGAAAGATAGGCCGCAGCTGCATTCACATGAGAATTAATAAACTGGCTTCACATGAAAAAATTTCAACCTCTCCAAACTCCTGCCAGATTCCTCCTACTCTGTAATATTTGCTATCTCGCTTTTCTGCTTGCGATAAAATGTAATAAATGCTGTTAATACGTACAGTTTTTAAATTACAATTAAATTTTTATTAAGATACACGCATTCAAGAAGGAATCATTCTTATTTTTGCGAGAGTAGTATTATGTTCTACTATGTACTACTAGTATTATGAAAATGACATGAGGAGTAAGAAGGGGTAACGGTGATCCATCCAACCATGATAATAATAGAGTATTTAAAACTTGTGCACATGAGTTTACTAATTATAAGCCTACCATTTAGGCCTCTTATTCAAGAAGGATAAAAATGAATATATGCACAGAATATATTGTAGTGTCAGAGATATTGCATTTCAGCTACACCATCATCATCATCAGTGGTCAACAATCGCAATTTTGATGTGGCGTAGCTAAGCTCTATATCAATTGAGTGGGTGAGAAGCCTAGAACCTAGAAGCCTAGGAACAAGTAATTTTAGTAACAAAGTTAGGTTTTAGGTTTCCTTAGGTTTAAGTTAGCCATTTTATCATCAGCAATGAAGGTGCAGAAATATTGATTGGTTTACAATCCAAATAATTGCTGATTTGTAAGTGCTTCCAACAAGGGATTGTTCGTTCTTTAATTTAAGCAACCGCTTAAATTTTTTAACCACGTATGGAATCATGTCCACCAGCAAGGACATGTATAGCGACATGAATACTCTCAGACCGCTAGATGCATTTTACCGCCTTTTAGCAGAAGAACAATCTAAATATTCAGTGTGCAATATTATTATCAGAAAAAAATAAGTGGGCAATGCGAATTGATGAAATTTTGTTAACTTCAATAGGAAAATTTTAATAATATTAAAAATGCAGCTGTCTCTTTGACCATACGTCACTGGCAAAGGGTCATTGGTTCTGTTGCCTCTGCCGTCGGCGTCCGTCGGTATCTGATCAAAGGTACATTAAACGACTATTGGATATTCGGCACATCCATGAAGTTAACACAAGCTGGTTAATAACTACAAATTTCGGGTAATAATCTCTACAACACCGTTTAAATCTTTGAACTAACAAGTATACAATAATAGAGCTACAAGTCTGATATTTCTGAAAAACATGATTTATTAAATTTTGCGAGCACCTTTAACATTGAATTTAGTAGCTATTTTCATCTTCATTGGAAAATATAAACTATGGGCCATAAATTTTCAGGGTGTCCCGTGACGGTGAAAACCGGGAGAATCGTTACTTATACGTGAATTTTTAATCCCTGGGATTATGCATAAATTTTTGTTCGAAACAGGAATTTCAAATTTATTTCACTTAAAATTTTACCAATTCAACACGTTTTCTGGCCTAAAATGTATTTGTCGTAATTTTAAGTCCAATGGGATAGTATAACTTTTACTTTGTACAGCTTTATGAAAGTATATATTTATCTATATGACTCCTTAAATTATGTATGTCTTGAGGTCCATAGTGAGACATTCATAAAGTGAGTGTAAATTTTTTATTACTAATTGTAAGTATTTAAATTAGGAGCGTAATGTAATACAAAAATATATAAAATATTATTTAAAAGTATAGAAGTAATTTTGGGTGTTTTAAAATTCTTATCTATCGCAGTAATCACGTAAGATTAACCTGGAAATTTGTAAAGTTTCCCTGAAAAACCGGGAATTATGCATGAATTTAAATGATTCGTTTGACTGGACACTCTGATTTTAAAAAATATTCATGGACTTGCATTATCAAGGAATTATCCATTTTAAGTTACTTTTTCGTAAGCATATTAAAAAACGGGCTTGCTCCGCTGGAGGAATCCAAGGTTAAATCCTGATTGAAGGGAGTTGGAATCTTACACCGCTACATTTTGGTGTGTGTGAGAGATTGAGGGGGACTGGAGGGGAGGGGTGTAGTCGAAATGGGGAATTAATTATTACTGCACCGCGGGAGAAACACTATATCTCTCTTGACTGTGGGTCTCTTTTGGAGGAGTGACGCGTACCCCTCTCTATACATCCGAGGCGTGTGTGTATGTGTGCGGATATTTCGGATCTCTTGGAATGAGAGAAGGGCTTTCTCGAGTGCGCCGCAGAATTTCTCTTAGCCTCCCCTCACCTCTCTCTCCGTCTGCTCCCTTTAAGAAGGTTTTGGGTACGTTGTCAAGGGGGCAGAGAGCGAGTCATGTTTGCGTGCATGGGGAAAAAATTGGAAGTTCGCCTTCCGCAGTTCGAGTGTTTCCTCTCCTCTCTCTTCGCGCTGCTTTTGAAACCGAGAATGGTAACTGGCTGCGAAAATGCGTAGAGTGCGTTTCTTTAGGGATGTGTGTTATCGCGGTACTCATGCTGTATGGTCATGATTCTTCCGAAAAAATACGTTTGGCTTGATGTTTGATATATTGCGTGCTATGGGCGTAATATCTCGTCTCGTGAAATCCTTCAATTTTTTCTAATGTCTTAATGTTACGTCCCCCGTGTTTTGAAATAAGGTATTTATTTATCGTATTATAATTTTTAACGCATCGGTGGACCTCTAAATCTAACCTCTTGATAAAAAAATGGAAAAAAGCAAAGTTAATTCCTTAAAATTATACCAAACACCAATTTCTTGCATCAAAGGTTCGTTGTTATGAGATATCAAAAAAGTATTGAAAATGGGTACATGGGTGCACTGGGGTACATATCTACAGTACTAAGGTCAGCACAGTAATTGTTAATTTTTAGTTCATGTATTCTATTTAAAAGGATAGTTTGAAACTATGTGATGGTTGCGTGTTGGGCTACGGAAATTGGGATAGTTATGTGTAGGAAAATAATTATCCCCATCACTGCATAGCTCGTATTCGGCTTGTATGGGATAACCAGCGCTTGTGCTTCTTGATAATCTACATCTAAATACTACCCCGCGAGCTGCCTCTATATGCCTGCGGTGAGTGTTAGATCAACAGTCGTTTACAAAAGAAAGGTGCGCGTTGAGATATTTGACTTCCGATTCCCACCTAGATTTGTTTTTATTGTTTTTGGAAAAAACGAATTCCTATACTTATCCGTTCGGAAAAAATATCCCATATTTTATTGCCTCTGTCAGACTTACTAAAATGTTGAGGCTCAAATATAATGCTCTCCGGGTAGCTCTGAAAACATCCGTTCTAAATTGCTCAAGTATTATAGAGCTAGCAGATTGCAATTCTAAGATTCTGAGATTCTAAGTTTATAGTCTTTAATAATA
This sequence comes from Ischnura elegans, assembly GCF_921293095.1. Taxonomy (NCBI): domain Eukaryota; kingdom Metazoa; phylum Arthropoda; class Insecta; order Odonata; family Coenagrionidae; genus Ischnura; species Ischnura elegans. The sequence goes on along the minus strand of NC_060252.1, from coordinate 81,240,071 downwards.
TCGTGTCAAAACTCTCTGCTTGTTTGCAAAAGTTTGTTACAAATCGCGTAGCTTTCCTTTTCAGGGGAAATCACATAATGCTCACGTGGTGTACCTTTTTTATACAATTTCGTGAGCAATTCCTCCTCCCAATGAGTGATTCTCATCGTTTGAGTGAGTGATCTAGAATTGTAATGATGTCACCAACTCATGAACAGTGGGAGGCAAATTTCGCGTTTTATTTATTTTTTTAACTCATGGGAGAAGGACTAAATGAGGAAGATGCATTTTCGTCACCACTTATCCTTCTCTTACCAAATTATTTTGTTGAATTGCAATTTTGGCCATAAGAATAACCCCATTGCATACAAACCAAACTTGTAGGTCCTCTAACCAGACGACTATGGAGACTTTGCAGTCTTAACTGGAAGATCATGTTTTAATAAGGTTATCAATCGCTTTTACCTTGTTACTTGATTAGATTTCGTATTTTCTTAGTGAACTAAGTTTCGATGTGCACTATTAATAAAATATTAGCTTTCTCCATGACGTGTTTTTCTTTAATTAAATAGTATATCTAGTCTAGGTTCTAGCTTTTTCAGAAGCACCCTTCTTTAAGGTTCCGACTGAACAATATAATAATACAACATTTGATTGATGAAATACTTTAACTTTTGCTGCTATGTTCGCAAAAACTTGATAATTTGTTTCGGATTATCATTAATTATATTATTGGAGTCAATGGGAATCATTTTATCCAAGATCTTTGATAGTTTTCTTAAGCCAGAATAAGAAAAACCGTGCAAAATACTACACTATTATTTATAATTAAATTTACAATTTTGTGTAATTTTCATCCTCGCAATTTCTATTTCAAATGTCCAACAATAGACGTTTTCATGGAACTTGAGTTCGTGCGTCACCACTACCTCCAATCCAATTCATCCGCAAAGTAAAACTTTGAATTACAATCGTCTGTTCAAGATACCTTTACGTTGAACCTGTTTTTTACATGTGAATGCTGGAATGAATTTTCTGATTAGAATAAGGAACACGATGCAAAAAACTATGCCGTAATCAATAATGAATTAACAGTTGTTTTCTAATTTTGAATCTTGACATTTTTTTCTAATTCCAACATAAGATGTTTTCATTGGACTATGTTCAAGTGTCATCCATAATCCCTCTCTAATTCATCTGCAATTTAAAACTGGATTATTATCGCCTATTCAAGATACCTTTTCGTCGGACCTGTTTTTCGGGTGTGAATTCGAGAATTCATTTTCTGGTTAGAATAAACAATACGGTCTAAAAAACTCCAAAATAATCTATAATTAACTATTAATTTTCATCCTGAAGGATCTGGTACTTTCGGCGGCGAATCTTGTTGGCGAAGTCTTCTCGGGAATTCAGCCGGGTAAAGATTGACATCACTGCCAACGTTTCAATGGCCTTCTCTGCCATCGTCTTGAGGGTGAAGACGATGGCAGCAATGTCAATCTTGACCCGGCTGATTTCACGAGAAGACTTCATCAACAATTTTCATCCTTCCAATTTATTTATTTTTCTCAAATTTCCGGCATTAGACGTTTTTCAAGATCTTAGTATGCAGCAGAAGAGAAGAAGTCAAGACCAACATTAAAATAGGGAGGCAAAAACTGATAGAGGTGGATGAATTCTGTTATTTGGGAAGCAAGATAACTAGTGACGGGAGAAGCAAGAAAGAAATTATCAGCAGAATAGCCCAGGCGAAGAGAGCATTCCACCAAAAGAGAGACCTGCTTGCAGCGGGAAACTTAAATATGGAAGTAAAGAAATAATTTATAAGAACCTACATCTGGAGTATGCTCCTATACGGAAGTGAGGCATGGACAATGACCGCAGCGGAGAAAGCAAGGATAGAGGCCTTTGAAATGTGGTGCTACAGAAGAATGATGAAAATGAAATGGATCGACCGAGTTAGTAACGAGGAAGTCCTAAGAAGGTTAGGAGAGAAGAGAAGGCTCATGAAAACCTTAATAAGAAGACGGAACAACCTTATAGGCCACATCTTGAGACATGATGGCCTGATGAAGACAATCGTCGAAGGACAAGTGGAAGGCAAGAATGGAAAAGGAAGACCCCGAACAAAATATATGGAACAAGTAAAGAGATATGTGAAAGAGAAGAAATACGTAGGTGTGAAAAGATTAGCTGATAGGAGAACTGAGTGGAGAGCTGCGTCAAACCAATCCTAGGATTGTTGACCAGTGATGATGATGATAGACGTTTTTATTGAAGTGCGCTCGTGTGTCAGCCCTCACCCAACTCAAATTCATCCGCAACGTAACACTTTGGATTATAATCGTCTGTTCAAGATACCTCGGCGTCGGACCTGTTTTTCAGGTGCGAATGCGGCTTCAATGTTTGAGCCCGGCTCTTCGCAGATCCGCCTGCGCGGAAGCCACCTGGAGTACCTTCTGTATTGCGGTTTGCCGGAATTCACGGGGCATCGAGTCAAGGGCGAGCGCACGCACCTGTCTCTCCTTCGTAACCAATCTGCCCTTTCCTCCTCCACAAACTATTCCAATTGGGCAATTTCCAGTCGAATGCCGCGGATTCGCCCGACCGTGTGTATCTTCCTACTTGTGTGAGCGCTCTCCAATTAAGGCAGCGGACGATAGGAATGGGGCTCATTTTTTTTTCGCTCACACCGCAGGGAACTAAGCCGACTCTAGTTTGGCGTCGTTGTGAATCGGGTATTTGGGATTGGATTCCGATATAGGTTTGGCTCAAGCGGTCTCTGAGAGAAATTCACGTAAGATAAAAAATTTCCTTGTCTTCTGAGAGGAGGACATTCATTGTTTCCCCCACCCACACTAAGAATGCTTTGCTCGGATTTTTTTGTAAATATTTTTTAGAGTACTTGTAAAACGCTATGCATATTTATCAGTCATAAACATCGGGAATTTCATTTTTCGCCTGCAGCTACATCAAAAATCGCTTATGACGATCACGCTTGTGAAGAAATCCCGCCTGTAACGAGGTGAGTTCCCGGTCCCTTGGGATTTCTTATGATAGCCAATGTTAATTTTACATCGAAGATCAACAAATTAACGTTAATATTTTTCTATATTTCATTATATATGAAAAAGTATTAAAAATGCAATTGATTAGGCGTTACCTAATGAGTGAATCTGCTGCTTAAATAAAGATGATATACCGTATATTAGCCGGCAATCCTGTGATGCATTGGACAAAATCCTTTATTATGGATATAACGAAATCCCGTTTATAAAAAAATAGAACGATGGTCTCCTAAAATTCGTTATAAGAGAGTTGTACTGCATATCTTTTAATCATTGGCTCATCAGTCTTAAATCGATTGCCCTTGAAGACAGAATGAGTTTCCTTAAGGGTAAATTAAATTAATAAGGGAAAATATTTACGTAAGCTCAAAAATGTTATGATCCCACATCTCTTAAGGTATAGGTTCATGGCTAATAAATATATCAATAATCATATGTCATCCCCATCCTCCAAAATTGTTATCTTTTGTGACTGTTAATCTCCAGTTTATGTACTCAGGGAAAAATTAAAAATAACAATTTATTATACTTATTGTATTTAAGTCTCGGTAATTTTAAATATTTTTCTGTGGTATGAGCAAAAGAGGTATTTTTAATGTAATATTAGTGTATCACGTATACTTTTACTTGAAAAGAGTTTGAGTTGAAGTATTATTGAATGCATTCGGTAAGTCATAAAAAATGGGCTGCTATTTGTATCCATATCATAGGTTTCTTCCGTACATTATTTTTTCGGAGAGGATGAGAAAATAGCTACTCAGATATGCATTTTGGCAGTGGTTACAGTGCTTATACATAAAATATATCGGGTCATGCACAATCGGATTAAAATTACTGTTCAATATCTTCTCTGGATATTGCCTCATGAAAACAATTTCTCTGAAAAGCATTTTTCGTCATGTGATTATCTCATTATCTTTGGATAATTTTCCCGTATAAATTACATTCTTGAGCAGGTACTTGGCTTCAGAAGTATAAATGCTTATTATAATTGTTTTAAACTTTTACGCTTTTATATCTAATAAAAATATATTTTCTCGCATAATGCTTATCAGTAGGTTTTAGCGTAGTGTACCATGTGATAAATATACATTGATTATCATGTGTAGCAATGAAAAGTAATAACGTTCACCAAATTCGCACAACTAAACAAGGATACATTACAAAAAATAACAAAAAGTGAAAATTATCTGCGTGAGGTAATAAATGATATTAAGGAGATGGTACCAAAGGGTGAAGAGTACATAATTCACCAAAAATAAATAAAGCCGAAACTAACAATCTAATCAACTGCCAATCACTCTTTGCATTGTTGACTTAAGACGACAAATGAGCCATCTTTTGGGCAACCTTCATCAATGCATTAGAAAAGTTTCTTGTGTATAGAAAGCGAAGAAAAATAATTAACACTATAAATCTTTGAATGAATGAAATCGAGACAATCGTTGCCTATAGGAGCAATTAAAGCGAGAATTGGGCCCAGATCTATAATTTACCCAGATAATTGACAGAAGTCATAATTGTTCCAGCACCTCAAACTTTTTTTGGAATGAAATACTCCATATTTTTAATGTTTTTATGAAGATATTCCTCATTAAAATACTGCCAAAGCGAGTTAGGAAAGAATTTGGGATCAAAGTCAAGTGTCCATGAGGCTATTTTTTAATATTTATTACATGATCTTGATAAAATAGAAATTTCAAGAGAAATTTTTTTCTTTACATTAAGGGAATTTGATTCCTAAATCAACTCTGAGCCGGCCGCGGTACGAAGAGCAATTTTAATATTCAAACTAATTGAAGTTCTTTGATCATCATCTATCCTATGAAGTTGAAATGGCGTACATTTAATTTGATTCCCTAAAAGTAAGCTTAAGTATGCTTCAATATGAGATCCTTCCGTCTGTTCACGCGAGACACCAAGGTAAGAGCAAAGCTGAGCTGGAGGAAAATATAAAAGTTCTGCGTAAAGCTTTCCATTTCCTTAATTTAGATATTCTCCGCAAATGAAGCCACTGAGGCTTTTATCATCTCCGGAAATATTAAACACGTTTTTTTGCGTTAAACATGTTCCTTTTCCTGAAGGAAAGACAAGAAAAAAAATTTCCATACGCCGAGATTAAAAAGAACTATTCTTAATCTTTCACTTTAGCATCTAAATTGATTTTCATTTCAATTCCCGGAATTATATTTGCTCTGTCATTCTCATGGTTTGCTAACGCTTTGAATCGTTTGTGCGCAATACCCTATTTTGTGTTTGCGTTTGTACCGTAACGGTTTTTGATATTTCTAAGACGATAAATGAAATCATGTATATGTGCTTCCATTTTTGTATTAACATGAATGTGGAGGAATCTTGGACTAAGCTTAAATGAGGCACTAAACATTTCTGCTCCAAGGATCTTATTATAGGAAATAATAGATAAAGACGATATATCTTGATTAGATTTATGCAAAATGAAAACATGATACATTATAAGGCTTCAAGGAGACTTTATTTTTAATTATTTCATTTAAAAAACATGGACCTTTTAGTTTTAATGTATGGAAATATAACTATAGTTATTCTTTATTTTCTGCTTCAACGTATTCCGTCTTCATTTTTAACCGAGCAGTTAGACAGTGACTTTATCACTGCATTTCTATCGCCTATTTAAAGCTACCTGGTGTCTTCTAGTTATTTTTATTTATTTGAGGGTAGTGAATTCGCTAATGCATATTCTCATGAGTTCGTTAGAGTACAATCGAAATCACTGCACGTTTATGCCTGAAAGTCAATGAGTTCAAATAATGTTAGTTAAGAAATCTCATAATTTTGATTGTAAATGGCCCAGACCTAAGGCAGCCTATTGACCTTGACTGACATGCCTTCGATCGAAAGTAATTTTGAATCGTAATTCACCATCTTTACTGAATGTCAAAAATAGATCCAACACTACAAAAGTATTAATAACATAACTATAACATAAATATATTATATACTTATATTATATATTTAAATTTATGCCGATAGTACATTTTGATTTCTTCTGTCGTTGCTTAGCTCCATATAACTTCAGTATGCGTAGAAGGCTGCGACAACTCCAGATTGTATGGCTGGTTTGTTTTGCTGAAAATATATTATATTAAAATTATTTTATACCCTGAAAATCATTTCCAATGCTGTGAATAATAATTTATAAGTAAGAAATGTTGGCATACGTTTTTTAATGATACTGCTATCATTTGATGAAAAAAGAAATATTGAAAAAGAATTTTAAAATATATTGTTACAAAGTTGTTCTTTAGTTAAAAAATCATTGCGATGTATAATTATTTTGACTTAGTTTAGGACCTATTTAATGATAATGAGCCAAAATTAGATTTTATATTTATTGGCAGTGTATAATAGGAATAAACTAAAATTGTGGTTATTTGGCTCATTTTACAATGTACCTGAGTTCTCGTATAACGCAATATAGTGATTAAAGCCCTTTACTCTCTTTATTTTTAAGACAAGTCGGTGGTGGAATGAATTGCCACTGACAATTTTTAATTTATATGCTGCACCGCTTGAAATATTTATGAAAAGACCGGTTTCATATAATATGGTGATCTTTTTTCAAATAAAGGAAGGAACTTGACTTTGGTAGTCATCCATGGATACACGATAGTTTCATTAGATTCGTTTTCCATTTTGTTTGTTTTCTCTGGATTTCCTTGTGATCTAATTTCTTTAACTTGCATTTACTTAAATGAAAACTTAATTCTGAAAGTGGTTTATCTATAATGTCTCATCGTTCGTTACAGAGGAGAATATTTATCTCTTAATGTGTAGAGCAAAATGATTAATTCAATTTAAAGTTGACTCTTCCGAAAGCGTAGTTCAAATATTTATTTTCTGGGAAAAAGTCGTAGAATTTACTTTTTATAAAAGCAATCAAGGAAGTACAATTCAGACTTTTTTGTACTAATATAAGCTTAAATCAAAATTGTCTCGTCAGTGGCCTCCCAAAAAATTTTATCTCTCTAAAATTTCATTTAATTTGACATAGCCGAGATACTCGGACATTTTCATGAATTTTGCCTGATAAAAGTCAAAGGAAAACCGTTGTAATTTTATCCTCGCAGCATCTATTCTTAGCATATTTCACGTATACATACAACGATGAAAACTGTGATTGCAAGCATTGATGATAACGTAATGGAAATTTCGAATTAATGGACAGCATGACCCACTTTTTCGTGTATCATATTAATTTTCAGACACCGATTTAATTTTAGATTACATCTCTACAGATACGCAGAGTTACAGTGAGGCCATGACTCTTTTGCAATGCTTTGACGTAGGTACTTGGTATGTTCTCATAGTAAAAATTTCATTGGCGTCGAGGATATTTTGTCAGAAAAATTAATTTTTTCTATGGACAACACAATGTTTAAATTTACTTTTAGGAAGAGGAATATAGTTATATGTCTCTGTTTTATACAAAGTTTGAAGGACATCATATTTTATTTCCTGCATTGATATAAGGTTGCCGCAAAGTCTCAAAATTTCATTTCTATATTTCCGTTTATTTTCAATCACGTATTTTGCCTTAGTATTCGGGTAGAAAGCCACGTTCGTTCTAGGTATAGTTCAAAGTCAGAATTCTGTCTTAGTGGCTATTTTTATGTTGCATGTTTTGGCACCCTTCATTTTTGGATTAATATTCATATGTAGTTTTTCCATTTTCTGTGCCTTTTTCAATAACTGTGGAGCTGCATTATCTAACAAGTGACCTTAAGATTGCTCATGTAGTCAAGGGAAAAATTTATCGACTCATTTATACTGTGTGGTATTCCATTATAAGGTTTCTTGGTTAGCTAACTTTCGCTTATACCTCTTCCTTTACACATAAAGCAACCTAGGTTTCGATGATCAATTATTATCATCAGGCGTAAACTATCATGTATTTTATATATTTATTTTTATAAAATTTTTAATAACCACGACAACACTCTCGTTGACGAATATCTTTACCCAACACTTTCCCCTATTCTGGTTTCTGTTTCAAAATTCATCTCTTTCTCTGTTAGGTAACTAGGTTACAATAATAAGATAAATGCATAATAGTTTATCACTGAAGATGATGAATGATCATTGGAACCCGGGTCGCTCTCTGTAAAAAAATTAGTGGTATAAGTATAATTTAACTATATAAGAAACCTTATCATGTAGGTAAGTACAGAGACTGCGTGGGAGATGAAATAAAAGAAAATTTACGGGAGGAAGGCCAAGGGATAAGTCCTTGGGCCAGGTCAAGAAAGATTGAGGGAGAAGAACTTCAGGAGGAAATGAGAACGTGAGACTTGGAAGGCTGCAGGGTACTAACCCTAGGATTATGTTTATACTGCACAGCAAAGAGAAATGGATGAGGGATCCGAAGATTCGCGGCCGTATACGGAGTTGACCTCCATTAATGGCCTTAATTGCGTCCCAGTAGGTGGCGCGGGATATCTGAGCCACGGAATAAATCGAAATGGCCCATCGAAAACTTCTGCCGGCCCAATTATAGAGCCAAGCCTAAGGATGTGAGGACGCGGCCGTGTGAACCCGTCTCCTTCAATAGCGAGTGCCCCGAGCTGCTGCAGGGAGGGAGGTAGGATAGGGCATTTCGGTGTTTAGTGCCATTTTCCCCCACGCCAGCTGTCGCCTGATTCATAAGCCGCCATTATATCCCAACGGGTCGCTCAAATCGTCCACGGATTTGGGTCGAGAAGGGCCTCCTCTTCACCGCTTCGTGACCGACGGAGTTTCTGCTTCCACGGACGCCCAGCGATGTCATCTTTTTGGGCTGATGTGACCTCTCTTCGGTGCTTCTATATAAGGCTTCATTGGCTCTGGTTTATTTCTCATCGCGTCATATCACATTCTTTACGAGGAGCACAACAGTTGGGGCTTATCCAATCTTCAGGGTCAGAAATAAAGACTTGAATTTCCAGAGGTAACTTGTATTTCGAAAGCTATTAGAGATTCGTGAATTAAGGCCGAGCGATGTCATCTTTTTGGGCTGATATGACCTCTCTTCGGTGCTTTTATATGCGGCTTCATTGGTTTCGGTTTATTTCTAATTGCGTCATATTAAATTCTTTACGAGGTACCCAGCAGTTAGGGCCTATCCAATCTTCAGGATCAAAAATAAGGATTTGAATCTATCTAGGTAAATTGACTTGGTTTTCGAACGCTGTTAGAGATTCGTGAAGTGACTGTTCAAGTAAGCCCTGATCGATTTCAGGCAAAGACTTTTAAATTAATTTAAACCATCCATAAGCGTTAAAAAAAAAAAACAAAAAGGGGCCATATTTTATACTCTTCATCGTGAACAACTACAGAATTTGAAACACCTAATCTTCCCGTTTAAAATCAATGGGAATTTCTGCCAGACACGGATAAGCATAAATAAGTCTTTCATTAATTGCCCAAATGTTTTATTTTGAATCAGGTGTATTGAATTCATGATTGAATTCATATTTTATCAAAATGTAATAAGTAAACGATTCACTCAGCAGTGACGAAGCTCGCTGAATGTGAGACGGCCCCACTCGGTGTTCTCTTGAAGTTATAATCTTTGCCATGAGAGAGTGCCTTGTCACGATAAGTCCCAAAAACCAAACGGCTTTGTCCCCGGAGGTAATTTTCATGTTAAATATTGAGAAATAAAAGCATTAAAAAAGTATCGCTATTCATTTCGTCCCTTATTTATTTTTCAGAATTGTTGGCGATAATTGCTTTCCCCTCCTACTTGGAGTTTATCTGATTAGAATAATGATTTTTTTCATTATTACCATAGTTGCAATTATTGAATCCGATTAGATCAGGTAATTGGAAACAGTGTCTTAATTTCTTGTTCCCTTTGAATTCACGTGAGGAAAATGCAATGTATGAATCATTATGGAGGCTTTATTCCTAATTAATTGGGTACATTTTCCATGATGATGAGTGAGTGTTTACATTTTAATTCCCATCCGAGTAAACTAAGCGGGAATTAATTTCCTGCGCTTAATAATGAACTAGATTAAAAACTAGGAATCCATTATACATTAAAACACTTTTTTTTCTTACGCATAATATTTAATCACAACGACATGTTTTGAGGATTATATAGCGTCGTTTTCAAGATTGAGTTTTTTCAAGCCATATTTACGTGAAGAGATGGGGTCAAGTGGAAAATAACTTAGCTCTTTGAAGAAGGTTCTGGAATGGGGTGAGAGAGACAAGGTTGCACGCGGGCACCATTAAAGGCAGTTCATTTGATGGTGCCATGCAACTTACAGTTATTGTCTTCAAATTTTACGCCAGTGTCTCCAATGTGAAGACTTTAACAATCTTCAGTATTAAAATGTTACATACATACTCCACCTCTTCTCTCTCGCTCACATCATATTCTGAATTAAATGGAAATTTACCAACCATGACTGAGTTATAAAAACTGTACTTCATATTTGCTTAGAGGAAGAGAGAACTGAGTTTATTCGGAAGGTTATTTTTACCATCTGATGTTGAAATAGGGTAAGGTTATTCAATGACATGACAGTATTCTCCTTGAGCTTGCGTTGAAGCAGTGGATCAATAATGCCTTCGTCATAACCATTGTGGGACGATATCAGTTTTACTGTCCTCATGTCTCTCTTTAAATCCATTTTAGCGACGGGAATGGAAATTATCGATGTTCAAGGGAGTGGAAAACCGCCAACAAGTAATTTGGAATTAAAAATGTCGCTAATTTATCTATTGTACAATAAAGAAAAACCGAGAGTGTGAAAAACATGTCAGCATAGTAACAGATGAAAATGATAACTTTACGATTTTGTAAGTTTTATCCTTTGATGATACTTGAAATCGAAGAAGCCCAGAGTGGCGGTGTATACTTCCACGGTGATAAATCTCGAAAAAAACAATACACCATGTCGTTCCATATTCTAACTCTACCATGAAAAAGTAAAAATAAACCCTTTATATGCGCTATATTGTGAATATTGTTTCCACATTTTTGCTCTGCCAAACAACTTTTCTCATATGAAATAATGTATGCAGTATTGCATTGAATTGCAATAATATAAACGTTTTAAGAACGGCGATATTAGTGCATAAAGATTTTCTTCAGGTTGCAAGAAGCTACAGCCTCCGAAACAATAAATGGAAATTAACGAAACTAATGAAAAACGATGTGTTTCTTTCACCGCTAGGAAGGATAACGATATTTATTTTCGATCTAGTCTCTATGAACATTGGATTGGAATATGCAACAGGCCATTTATTTCGAAATTCTATTCATTCATAGAATGCAAGGATATTGAGATGGGCCAAGGGTCCCGGAGAAAATGTGATATAAGAAGTGTTTTGTTGCCTCCAATGGATAAAGTGTGGATCAAATGAAGGTTTGAAAAAAAATAATACTGCTACTTCGACTACAAACACTGTCGAATTAAATGCAAATATTGATTATAAGAAAGTAAATTGCGAGTCAATATCCCGTTTTTCGAATCTAATTTAGTTTGAGAGGAATTGATGTGACACATTCCTGACAACTTCGTCTGAAATGTGATGCAAGTTTGGGTGCAAATCCTTGCATATTCTGTGAAATACGGTTTAATTATTATGTTAATGTAAGAAGCATTTGTCCCCAAAAATTAATACCATAGATAAGGCCTCTCTTTGTTTGCACATTTGTTTTTCAATTATCCATCTAAATGTTTAGCTAATGTTACTCTATCACTAATCCTATCTCTATGTATTCGGTAACTGAGGCTACTAGCCGTTTCCCTTGGGTCGATCCCCTAGTTAGAGCTTTGTGTCACATCTTGCATCCAGACCCTTCCGCCAGATGACGCAAGTGTGGTCCTTAACCTCCCGCTGGCCTTAGACAACACATATATATATATATCGCCAGTCTTCCTTAATGCCTACAGCGACCCTGGCTACCTCCACTCTGGATAATTACCTCCCATCAATGGAAATATAACACAGACAGTTGTATCGTGGGAATGGAGTTTCAATAAAACATGTGAGCATAGTGACGGGTGAAAATGATTACGTTAGGCTTCTGAAAGTCTAATAAATTACAAACCCTACGAGTAGTGAATTTAATATTTTATTCCAATCGTCAAATGTACTTAAACTAAATTTTAAGGAGATTCATCTGAAAGAGGTTGGAATAGTTATGCGTTTTATGGTTTCCAGCCCTCACGATATTAATTCCGACGATATTAGTTTTCTTTTGAGACGATTACGTTATTGGCACGTAAATTTGCCAAATCGAATACTTCCTTTTTTCATACGTGTGTACATTCATCTCCTCCTATATGAGAATTGTATGGAATATTAATAACGGTGCGTTAAAAAATTACGTTAGTTTTAAATTTTAATGGTAAACGGCAATTAGGCCTAAAATACCAACCAGTATTTCAAAACTAGATGTAACTAATTCATAAATGGCTTTCTTTGTTACCATATTTTGATGATGAATTATTCCTCCTGTTTTAATTTTTTCCTCTCACACTCTTTATAAATTATGAGAAAAGGGTAAAAGAAAAAAACCTACCATTTTTCATACTTACCTCGAAAAGAAAAGTTCTTTCCCGCATCATGATATATTTTCAGCATAAAATGCTAAGCAGACTGGTTCTCCCTTCAAGGATGCTTAACGATGCTTAATTTTTTCGTATCGTTTGCTCTGCCGTGCTCCAACTCTTTTGGCGGAAAAAGTGACCCATTTGTCTTGCGTATAAAATCAATCGGCCAAGGAAAGTAGGCCGATGATTTCACTTTAATTGCCGTTACTCGCCGAAAACTGACTTGATTTATTGTTCGGGAAAAATTACGCGAGAGAGGGTGAATCAGAATCGATTGCGGTGTTGGAAGAAGAGACAGTGCAAGGGGTAATTATTCACTCCACCTGATTTTCCAAGCATCCAGCTAAAAGTTTACGGCGTAAGCACGTGATAAGCGTGAAAGTTTTGTGATCGCTACTTCTCTCAATCGGCCGAACTTTACTCTTCTTGTTCCATTTCCATCAAAACTTTAATTAGGCGCGTGCGAGGTAAAATCGGAAATTGCCATTTCGAAAATTCCCTTTCGAAAATGCTCGTCATTAGCGGAGTCAAAGATCGGGAGAGAGGGCGAATAATAGAATTGAGGAGACGCCGTAAGGTGCGCACCAAGAAGTAAAAAAAAAAACTCTTTACCGCATTGCCCGCCAACAGTCCTCCAACGTACGAGAAGAAAAATGAGCGGCGAGCTCAAGAAAGGAGACGTATTATATGCGGCTTGGAGAGCCTTCGCGAGGGAGTGAAAGGGAGCAGACGGCGAAGAGAAACTACGTGAGTAATCTCGGAGAGGCTGAAGGAGCAAAATGGTCGGAGGGAATTCATTCTCGTCGGAGACGGAAACAAAAGAACAGCGGGGAGCGGGTTTTCTTTTTTTTTTGGGAGAGAGCGCGGGGCGAGGAAAAGAGCGACCAATGGGAGGGAAGAGATTTTCTCGTCTGGCCGGAAGATTGGTACTTGGAGGGAGTGTGGTGAGGACTATGTGACTCTAAATGTGTTCTTGGAGGACATGAGGTCGCCATAATAGCCGTTGCATTTCCTTGATCACTTATTTTACGGACCTTTCGCAAAGATGGGTCAGAGTTCGTTTTGAGGTCAAGTATACTCTAGTTACATCATATGCCGATCATTTGAGTACTCCGATTATATTTTATCGTACTTTCCGTGTGCATTTTTCATTGTTTATGAGTGCTGTGGGCGAATACTTCACGATATTCCCACCAGGTGAGCTGATTTATCAGAGACGAGATTTCAATGGCTAACTCTGCCATCGTCCTCAGGGCGTTAAGTTCTCTCAATGATTTAATGAATTGAGGATTTCTCGGTATTAGGAAGATTTGTAAATATCTATCACTTTTCAGTTGCATTAGTGCTTTGTAATCGATTATACACAAACATTTCTGCACGTTGCAAGGGAAGTTTGAACTGAATTTTCCCAGTGACCGTGTTTGAGGCAAAATATGAGTTGACCTAAAACATTATTTTTTTCAGTTTTCAGCGACATTTTATTGATTGGGTGAGAAGCCAACGGGTACAAGTGATTTCTTTTTTCCATACAGAGTTAGGTACAGAAATTAGGTATAGAAAGAAACGAGATCAACTACATATTTAACAGTGCATTTGATTTTCCACTCGATGTCAGCACAGAGTAGACTCACTCGTAACCCTTGGCAACCAAGTTTTGGTGTATTTATTCTAATAATTAACTTGACCTAACTCTGTTGAGAAAAAAATCGCTTGTACCCCTTGGATTCTCACCTCCTCAATTGCAATTGTTTAATACATATCACAATAATTGTTTGAAGGTCCTTAAAAAAGAAATTGCAGTATAAAGCTTGAGAATATTCTTAAATGGTGATAGTCACCCACTTAGTCCTTGAAAACGTGTTCATGTGATTGTCGAGAATAGGCTGTTGTTTCTCACAAAAGCACATAACGAAATTTCAATTTGATGCCGACTCGGAAATATTCTCTCTCTTGATGAGTAAAAGAATAAGATTTATTTTCTCGCGAAGAAAAAAGATGAATCATCTCTCAAAAGTTTTCATTCACAGGGCCCTTGGAAGAGGGTGGCTAGGCTATGGAGCCAACGTATTCCTTTTTCGTCCCCTGTGGACTTCTTTTGCGTGAATTTCTTTTCCAACCCTTGTATATCATTTTTTACTTCCCTGACTGGAAAAAATTTGGGACCACCGTGCACGTTGAAGCGTTGGCATTTTTTTATCAAGAAAAACCTGTGTTGAGCATTTTCCTTGAAGGATAAGAAATTAATTTCTTGCTCCTCGTGGGATTTGGTGAGTGAGAGAAGGGCACACCGAATAAAATAACGGCGATAAAGCTTTACGGAATGGCGGCGCCTCATGTACATTATCTGTGCGATGATATTATTCCATTTTAACAGCTCCTTGGTTTCTTCCCTAATCTCTTTAAATACATTGAATGTTAACTTAAAATAATTCATTTTTTTGTACAATCTATTTGAAAAAATTATTTTATATTTCATTTAATTTACCATAGAAAAATTGTGTGAAATTACTTAATTATAGGCCCATGTACGATATCATGTATCGTATATATAATATTATCTTAAATGATTACCCTCCTTTGTATAATAATGGATTTATTTTTATTTTCATTATTTATAAATTACGTTTTCAACGAGATCTGCGAATTCCTGAAAAAAAACGAATGTATAACGAATATAAATTTAAAAATTTCCATAAATATTGCATGATGTGCGTCACTTTTGATTAATCTTTAAGAGTTACTGAATTGAATTATTTCATCTCTGCACAGATTTGCGAGTCGATTACATGAATCCATAGGCTTCATGAGCGTCAATCGTCTATTGGGGACCGTTGAATTCCTATCAATCATTTTCAGTTTAGATGACAGCTGCGCCGCACAGTGCTCCAGAGAACGCAAGGCCATAGCTCCAAAAATGACCTTTCTTTCCGAACAATTTGACGGGTAAGGGGCATTAGGAAAATTCCTGCTTCTTCTACTAGCGACGGTAACAGTTGCCGACGAATACACTTACCGGCATACGCTAGTCTGAAAGTGAGCGCATTCAAGACTGCCGGAGTATTCCAAGTGCGCAGCTATATAAATCTCCACTTCAGAAGGCTTTATCATCACTGCTATTACTCCTATTTGAGTTCTGTAAACTGAAAACAGAATGAATAAATAAGTATTATTAAAAATTTAAGGATCAAAACGCGCAATATTAGTTTTATTATTTATTGTATATCAACATTACTTATTATCAGAGATGCCGACTTACAAAAAATATTGGGGGGGGGGGGGGCAAACCGGGGTTCTTGCCCTGGGAAATTTTATAAGTAGTGAGTTTTAAGTATTTAAGAATTTTAGAAGAGTCATACGATCAACATTAGAACCCTGATAACTCGAATCTCGGTGTCTGGACACTCTGGGGAAAATTGACAAGCCTGGGGGCTCGGGCCCCATCAAAAATTCGTTTATGTTTTTAATTTAAATTTTTAAATTTTACGTTAAAAATATTATAGTGAAGGATATTTGATAAAAAGGACAGGGTAAGTAAGAAACAGCCTTTATAAATAGAATACACACGACTGTCTCACGAATGCTGAGCTGAAATTTATCGTTAAAGAAAGGGTAATTAGTAGTGTAGTCGTCTCATCCTCCATGTACACAAAACGGTAATGTAAAAATGGGGCCCCAGGGGGTTCGGGCCCCTCAAACTCCATGGAGTCGACGCCACTGCTTATTTTATATTAATCACTTAATTGCTATAAATTTAGAACGTATATTAACGAAAATGTTATGCAATCAGTCAGGAAAAAGTACCGTACGGTTTTACCTAGTCCTTGCTTTGCAAAATCAACTTATTCAAGCTCAATTTCCATAAAATTTAGGAACCGTCATCAAACAAGTACACCAGCCTATCCGATCACATTAAGCTATTTCCATGAAAATTGGGTTGAAATAAATCACAAGTGTTGGCAAAGAGAGTGATTTCTTAAAACTGATTAAAAATTAATTTTCCCCATAAAATGGTAAGGAGTGACGAGTAAAAATAGTTATTTTACATCTTTTTCCCACTGACCAGGGATATTTCTATAAATTTTCTATTCCAAATGTTCGCATATATCGTATATCGCATTTGAGGCCGCCGCACCACATTCGAATCGACTGAGAGAATAGGGTAGTTTCCTTCATCAAAGAAAACGGAAGGCATTGATTGCGATTCGTTACCCACCATTAGTGTATTCATTATATACAAATTATTTGGTTTTAGAAATACCGGTTCAGACGAATGGCAATGGTCAATTTGAACCGCATTTGAAAAAGGCCACTCCACGTGACATCACAGGGACCTAGATTCTATACGAGTGGATAGGAGTTTAATAGTGTCTTAATAATCACTTATTAAAACTGCCTAAGGTCGGAAAGTTTCCTTCGTTTGATAAGGTATTAATAATCCTTATTTAAGCCAAGCGCTACCAGCTAGCATCCTGCGTCGTATCAGCGCTCAAAGCCTCGCCCCAAGGTCACCTCACTTGCGGTAGCGGGAACCAGAACAACGTCCCAGCAGCATAACCCAGCATTCATACTTAGCCGTCGCATTTTCGTGCGCTTGAAAATTTTCACTTTTTATTTGATCGAGAAAAATAGATATCTTCATTTAAAAATCTAAAAGCGTGAAATACGTACTCCAGAAGTTATAATCTTTCGATTTAGGTAGTAAAAAAATAATATGAAACCACCCTATAGTCATTAATGCGTCTTAGCGCACGCTCCGTACGGATCTTAGGCGTGCGAGGGTCAGCCTCCAAAAAACGTACATTTTCTGTAGGCAAAATATAAAAAAAATAATTTTGGTTTATATAAGAACCAAAATTGTGTAATTGCAGTTTTTTAATCATAAAATCTAGTGACGTAAGTTGCAGAGATCGTTAACTATATTAACACTTTTTTTTATTTTTACTTTTTTGCTGTCTACAGACATGATATGTAGGTCCAAGGACACAGCAGATGAGAAATATTGTGTTTAATCACGAGAAAAATTTTGTTTTATTTGTCATTGGACATTCTGTGACTAGTCATAGTGTATCATCATGTCCGTTACCATCTGTCATGTCCTTGAACTGCATAGACTGTCATGGGCATGACGTCCACGGGCATGACGATTTTATCTAAATTGAATTATAGTTGGGACTGAAGGACACTGCCCTTACTTCATTGGACTTATATCTTAGAGCTGTAAAAGACATCTCAATTGTAATTAGTAAAAGATTAGACTTTTACTAATTTTTACTTGTGCACGGACAAGACTGCTGATCTTGGCTCTTTCAAAAAACTGAACTAAAATTTTTCTTCCAGCGTTAAAACATTCACTAAACCAAGCATAAACTCAAATAACCCCATATAGTTGACAATCTCCTTCTCTACACACTGATTTTTTAAGGCTGCCACCATCTCCTATGAATAATTCCCCCTTTTTCCTGTGATTCCACGGACATTGCTTTTTTGGGTAGGACAAATGTTTTTTCTCTTTCATAATAAATATCATGGAATAAAAGCAACCCTTAAAGACTATTTTGGAATGTTTACCTTCTTTTAACTTTAGTAAATGATAGATTTTATAATAAATTAGTTAGTAAAGGTTCTCAATACAATAAACACCTCTTCGAAAATCCCGGTGGGGCTGACCACGGACATGACGAATATTTTATATTTTCGAACGACATAGTCAGTGGACATTAAATTTGGTAAATATATTTTTTTCTTTACTAATTTGTCACTTAATAATAAATGCGCATAAAATAATATGCCAGTTTAATTTTGATTTAACAGTTTTGGCTTTTTTATGGCAGCCCATGGGCATAATTTTGCACGATTTAGGGAGAACGACCCACGGACGAATGAAATTGTCAGGTTAAAAAAAGTGCCACCGGTTCAAAGAAATTTTTTAATTTTTATCGGATCAGAATTGCAGGAAAAACTATGGGCGCCACAGTATTTCTTGGCCATTACTTATTGTGACAGTGTTAGATTCTCTAGTGTTAAAAGAGATTGGTAAAAATCATCAATATTCTTTTTTCTCATCTTGGTAAAGAAAGAAATCTTGTAAAATAGTTTCAGTCTTGACGTGGTGGAAATGCGATATATCCATGATACAATATTTTTTAAATAGTAATTTCCACTGTTTATTTGTTATATTACTCCACTACCGACCACAGTTTTGACTCTATGTAATTTCAAGGTGAAATATACCCTCTCTTATGTACGAAGGCTGTTAAAAAAGTATCGGACTTTTATTAATTAAAAGTGCATTTATTGAACTAGAGCTTAAAACTTTTAATAACTCGAAATTCTTACGTTAAAAATATAAAATTAGAAATTACTGTTAGCTCGTTTCACGTTATTTTGGGCTGCCGTTAATTAACTGTCAATTTGTTCCCAGTGATTGGTTATCTATCAATTTACTTGTAAGGTTTTGGGCCCAATTTTATTTCAAAATATAGCCCGCGACCTTGTGTACAGCCAATGTTCATGTTGATCGAAGTGAATCAATTTAAAATTTCACATTTTGACGATGCAGGGCCATACTTTCCGAAGTTCTAATCGTTATCAAGGCTGTAGTGATTTAATCAGGCGTTATTATTTCAGATTTCGTTTTCGTTCGAAAAAGAATGGCAATAATGAATTTTCAAAATTCAGCAGTAATAAATCAAGATATTGAATTTTTGCCAACCTTCCATTGGCAATTGTTTTATCTGTATTCATGCATAGTGAAATAAATAGTGATAATTTTTCTCATTGTCTTATCATGTAAAAAGAAATTTGGAAAATTTTACGTGGTAGCCCCGTGGGTTAGCTGAGGAAAGATGGGGATGAACTCGGCTTCGTAACCAGCCTATTCTTGGCACTATACTCAATTCTCCTGATGTGATGTTTTCGTTCAGTCGTCTATGGAAACATGGCCCCTGAGTGCCCTTTAATTCTCATCCGAGTAAGGTTTGAAGTTACTGCGACAATTACTACTCTTCTTAGTTTCAGCTAGGGCTGAGAGCGATAACTTCTCCTATTACAGCGCTAACGAATACGTATGCTATCTTTTTCTAAAAAAATCCTTCGATGTTATAATTTGATGGTATATTTTGGAAGCAAAATTTTGAATTGGATTTATTTTTGCTTTTGTAGGTATATTTGTCCCAAATATATTTCTCGTTTTTTAAATCACAACTTCCATATCACTGTGGATTTGCTTAGTGATATAAAATAAGAATAATGAAAAATAAGTCATCCTTAAAAATTTCTTGACATTTTCTATTTCCATGCGTATGATATTTCAATGCCCACTAGAACTCACAATGAACAAGCACAACTCATTGATTTTTATTTTTGACCCGTTTGTCTTTAGGAAAGCTGGGGTAATTGAATGAAGCACTTGGATTGGAGTCACTGGATAAAATGAATATAAATATTCTTTGCGAAGTCATTACAAAGTATTTCTGCTGATATTTTGGAAGCATGCGCTCGCTGACAATCCTACGGTGACTTTTTATCTTTGTGTAAAGAGTTAATTGATTCTATGATTATAAGTATTTCAAAAATGATCCTCTATCGATTCATGCTGGATAATAATGCTGGTGTGACCTTATTCTTGAAAAAAAACATCCTCTTATTGCAAGCTTCAACAGCTATATAAATTTATTTTATCTAATACACCTATGACGGGCTTAATTGACAAATTGGAGCGCTTTCTCTCGAAAAATGGCCGCTTGTTTTGAATTATGATTTCCTAATTTTCACAGCTCAAGCTTATCTTAAAAGTTTGTTATTAAACATAACTGATAACTTCAGGCTTTACTTTGTGAAACCTCTCCATATTGAAAATTAAGGAATAAAACTTTATAAGGTTCACTATTACATTAGTATGGGCACGACCCAGGTTTCGTAACGTAGTTACATCTTCAGGTGAAGATGAAGATGTGACTACGTTACGAAACCCGGGTCGTGCCCATATTAATATAATAGTGAACCTTACCAAGTTTTATTCCTTTATCTCTAATATATCACTACATTTAATGAATACTTTTTATTTTGTACTAACATCAGCTGGATCCAGTTTCTAATTATATAATAACTGCAGTTTGAAAATGGTTAAATGAACTTAATAAAATGAATTTAAATGTACTTTGCGATGTCATAAAAGTATTTCAGCAGGTATTACTGCGCTGTATTTTTAAACCAATACTGCAGTCATACCAGCTGAAAAGATCTTTAATGACATTGTTAAGTACATTTGAATTCATCATATTAAGTTAATTTAACCATACTTAGACTGCAGTTATTATCTAATGAAAAAACTGGATCCAGCTGGTGTTACTATCGTTACTACTAGCGAAAGAATTGCCATTCAAAGGATTGAATGAAGCCTATTAATTGCTTTAATCCACAGATATCATATAAAAAATTGTAGCTTTACTTCAGAAGTAATTAAAGCTACTTTGATCAGCAGACGTTCCATATACAGAACATAAAGTTTATCAATTCCAATGCACGCGAGTCAGATCGTGAATCACAATAATAGAGAGGCTAATATTTTACGTTCCAAAACGGTATCCATTCTCTTTTCTTCGATATAGTATGTGGAAGATGAACATGTCTGCGGAGGCCTCGGACTCATATTCTTCGAAAAGGTGGCGTAATTGATTGAAGCCCTTGAATTGGGAGGCCTTACAACTCCCTTCGCCTTCCCCATCGCGAACAACGGAACTCCCGCGCCATCAACCGCGCGACAAGCTATGCATAGTTGTCGTGCGGCTTTGTTGATCATATGGTGGCGACGCTCTGGACGATAGGAGAAGCTTCAACGGAACCAACATCCGTGTGAGAATTGAAGTGACCGCGAAAATTTCAACCATTCCAAGTTTCAAGGCTGAGGACGATAGCTTTTCTCACACAACAGCGCTAACGAATGCGTGTCCTAAATTTTTATAATAAATTTCCTTGATAGGCAACAGTTTTATTTGCTTGGCAAAACAAAATTTTAAATTGGTCTTAGTTTTGATCGTGTAGGCATATTCGTGCCAAGTATTTCTCGTTTTTTTTTTAAGGGATGAGGACGGTAGTTTTTCTCCGGCTACAGCGCTAACGAATGTGCGTCCTATCTTTTTATAAAAAAATCCTTTATTGTTGTAGGATTTATATCTTTCAAAGCAAAATTGTGAGTTGGCCTTAATTTTTGGCCTTACTTTTGCTCTTGTAGGTGTATTAAATATAACATAAAATGGCGAAAATATTAAAAAAAATAATATATAAACTGTTTATTTTTAAATAAAAATTTTGAATTGGCCTTAGTTTTACTCTTGTAGATATACTCGTGCCAAATATTTCTCGTTTCTTTAGGCATGAGGACGATAGCTTTTAATCCCACTACAGCGCTAACGAATACGTATCGTATTTTTTTAAATTAAAATTTCCTTTATAACAGCCAGTTTTGCATTTTACTGAGAAAATTTTTTAAATGGAATACATTTAATACCAATAAACATCACTTAAATAATCATTCACCATGGCGTTCTAAATCGTGCATGTTGGAGAAAATTTGTATTGTGCGATAGCACGGTGCAAAATATTTCAGCAACTGAGCCTGTTTGAATCCAGACTGAATATAAAATCTTCTTCCACCTCCATATTCAGCACAAGACTTTAATGCCATTTCCCTAGATCGGCAGAATGTGTTTTCCGTGTCTCTTCCCAAGGTTTCATGAATATAGACAGCGTCACTGCGCCACGCGGCGCTCGTGGGTACCTGTGACAACAGAGGGGTGATTAGTTAAAAGTAGAAAGGCTGCACTCACAGGCATCCTAGGGTAAAGAATATATTGCGCTCGGTGGGAACGTGCGACATCCAATAGTATCCACCGTAACTTGCGAAGTTACCTCTAAACCCTCACATTGAGATCATTTCAGTCCACAATGAAGCTCCTCGCCAGAGGTCGAAACTTTTAGAATCTTTGAGCGCATCGGAGAAAGGTGGTCTTAATTTCATTTTGAGTTCCTATGGTGTGTTCACTCTTCTCAAAAGACCCCTCGGCTGAAATTTAGAATAGTTTCTTAAAGAGATCGCGCCTGTCTTCATTTATCTCTCTTTCCTCTAACCGTTCATCCCGTCTCTTCGAAGCATTGCCGCAAAGTATGCTCATTTTCTCCGCAGAATATGGAAATGAACGCCCGAAGCCATTTAAGAAGCCTTTCGGCTGGTTATTGAATACATAATGTATTAGCTCGAAGATACCAAACTGAAAGTTGACCGCGGTATTAATCAAAATTTCAAATTTATCTTTCCCGAATTAAATCGATGTCAATGAAAATCTATTGAACTGGCAATGGTGTGGCACTCCTAATTCTACGCCTGGTAATCCTCTATGGAGCCTTAAGATAATTTACTGGTAAAAGATCCTTAAGATGAGATTCTTTTGGATTTTGCAGTTATACTGTGGTAATCACCTAGTATTATTTGAATAGCATTAGTAGGATTATTGCGTTTCGTGCTGCATTCTCATATACGCTTCGTCTAGTTCTCTAATGGTGAACTTTTAACCATTGCGCCCTTTAGAGATACATTTAGGTGTGTTCTTATATTTAGGAATAATTCCATTTTAATTATTTTTAATAATTTGTTTTATTTTTTCATAATTTCCTCTGGCTCTTCTCGAAGAATCCTCAATACACTTTTCCCCCAAGAAAATTAGGCATTGCCTTAATTCCATCTTCTTAATAATGGCGAGTCAAGCGATTGAGACAGAACATTAAAAGCCACGCTGTGAATGGATAGGGGCGAAGATGATGGCATTGGCTAATATTCTCCATTAAAGAAACTCAATTTTTTCCGGAAGTTCAGCCTTTTTTATTTTGGTTTAGCATTGAGCGTCGAATGCAACCTAGTTCATTCTAAATAAATCGTCACCACTCTTCTACCCTTAAAAATATGAATATATGGGATATTTCTTCCTAAAACTGCTATTAATAACCAATATTAATGACTATGAACACATTAGTGATACTTACTTTTAGTATTCCATGCGCAAACCAAAAAATCTTATTGGTTTGATATAAATCAATTAATTTTCTTTAAGTATCTACGTGATATGCAATTTCTTCGTATTTCAATGCCAAGAAAAAGCACGAGTCACGCTGAAGTTGGGAAAACAAGAAAAAGGGATTCACAACCTACAACGCGAAATGAAAAACTCATCGCTACCGATATGAACGAGTAAACACAAATATTGAGAATTTGAACTCACTCATCATTAGACTTTTGGTCGATGGAATTCGGCGGTCACACAGTTAAGGACTACTATCAGTAATTTGTCGTTTCGTGAGAACTCATCAACTGTTTTATAAATCTCAAGACTGTATTTAAAAAAGTGTAAATTATTTTTAATCGCTTATTTGACACCATTTTTCTACCAGAACGGGACGGAAAAAAGGCAATTACTCATCAGTAAGCAAGCACAGCGTGAGGATGAGATAGTGGCTTGACGACAATTCTCATGTAGTACCATATTATCACTATTGTGACTAATCAGAGTGATCTTCCAAGTCCTAATTATTTGCTTAAGCTAACAAAAAGTACCTTGAGCTTAAAAAAATAAATTAAGTGCACTTGTTAATTACTCAGCGCAAGTAAAATTCAATGGATCAACAAACAAAATCTATTGATTTTTAGGGCAAATATTCCTTCCGTGGAAATGTTTGAAATTTTAAAATGATAATTGAAATTTAGTCATATGTTGGAGTGTGTCTCATTTAGGTCACGGTTTATTAAAAGGAATACAATGGTATACCCCAGCGAGTTATTTTTAATTACTAATTTCGTATTTCGACGTGTTAATCGGGCGTATTTGAATCTGAGGAATGAAAGGGCGATCCTATCTTAGTTCGTGCGGCATTTTGTGATGAGGTTGGGTTTCGCGATAACGCGACGCTTCCCCGACTTAGATGCATAAGCTCCCTGCGGGAATGATTTGCTTGCCGGTACCACGTGATTTGCCGCCCGTCAATCACTTCAAGGAATGGATATACAGATGACAGCCGTAATCTCCGGTCTTTGCGATGAATTCTCCTATCTCGCGCCACAAATTCATCGGGCCACGTATCATCTTTCGCTCTGCGGCACCCTTTGCCAGCCCCTCTCTCTACACTGTTCGCCATTTTATCCCTCTCCATGTTAAAGAGAATATCACAAAATACGCATGCTGAGATGGGAAGTATCGTTCACAATATTTTGGAGACTTAGTTGGACTGGCGGTAAGCGTGCTGGTATTCCGTCCCAAAGGACTGGGTTCAGGGCCGGCGGCGCCCAAACAGCAAAAAAAATTTAACTCTTTTTAACGAAAAATGTACACTGTAAAGACCGCCTTACTCGTTATTGCGAATATTAGAACTAAAAACATTTTTTTAAATTGTCAAAATGCGAACTCGGAATTAGAGGAGGGGCTATTGTGACATTTCTCATCCATGCATTCTAGCGATTCACCGCTTTACACGACGCAATTTTTACTGCGCCTTCGTACATTCGTCAGATTTCGCAATGACTTGCCTCGTGTAAAACGGCCTTCATGTAAGCGAAAAAAGGTGATGGTATATACATATTTTCAAAAACTCAAAACTCACTATTTAAAAGTTTTTTTTTCAATTTCTTTGGGAGGTTCTCCGTACCTCCCGTTTAATTGGAGGGTATACCAAACCTCCCGGTAGGGAGTAGTTGACAAAACAGCAGTTCGCCCGGGTAAGTATTTTGCCTTGATCCGACCCTGACTGGGTTTAATGTCTCGATGGTGTTTTGGTGTGGTACTAAATTTTGCCGGGGAAGTTTAATCTACACGTAGATGGTGCACGAAATGCACTGGGGTCTATCGGATTCAGCTAATGCCACATGTGTTTCTTGTGTTTATGTATAATTTTCGCGGAATAAACAAAAAATTCGAAATTTTAACAAACTCATCATCAGCCACTTGGTCGATGGAATTTGGACTTCATACAGTTAAGTACAACTAACTGAAATTTGCCATTTCTCGCGAACTAATCAGCTATTTTCATATTTCTCAAGAGTATACTTAAATCAGTATAAATTATTTTCAATCGCTCATTTTAAACCATATTTACTGGGATGGTACGGAAAAGAAAGTTCCTGTTGAAAGAAGAAAGTTGCTTTATCTTTCCTAATGGTGCAAATAGCCTACCATCGAACACCATGTCGTTTTTATTTTTTTTGTTCGTGTTTCATGCATCATTTAGCCTTCATTTCAACCAGTCTACTCATTGTTACTTATCTCAGCTTAATCTATGCATTATTTCTCTAATACTTCTCTCATGTAAAGAAAAAATTTCATTTACCTTGACTATAATGCATTTTCTGAGAAAATTTGAAGAATAATTTTTAAATTTTAATTGTATCCATTGGAGAAATATTTGCCTTGAAATTCAGTAAATCTTGTCGTTTCATTAAAATTTGTTTACGCTGCATAAATTACGAGTAGACTTAGTAGAAGTGGTAGAAAGTAACTTAATAACCCTAGCTACTTTTTGTTAGCTTAAGCAAATATTTAGGGTTTAACAGCTCACTTTGATTAGTAATGATAGTGATTCTATGCTCCTACATTAAGCATTTTCGTCGAGTCACTATATCATCCTCTCGTAATGCTTGCTTACTCTTGAGTAATGAACTTTCTTTCCCGTACCGTCCCAGTAAATATGGTTTCAAAAAAGAGATTGAAAATAATTTATACTGATTTAAGTATACTCTTGAGAAATATGAAAATAGTTGATGAGTTCGCGAGAAATGGCAAATTTCAGTTATTGGTATTCAACTGTATGAACTCCAAATTCCACCGACCAAGCGGCTGGTGATGAGTTTGTTAAAATTTTAAATATTTGTGTTTATTCTGCGAAGATTATAAAGAAAAAAATATTCACCTTAACCGGGATGACCTTGATGGAATGATTTTTTTCTGTTGAACTTTCGCACAATTTGTGCATTGGGGGTGGCTCCGTAAAGTTATTACCGTGGCTAGTCCCGATATACTTAAATTAGTTTGTGCTTACTCGTTCATATAAGCAGAAATGGCTTTTTATTTAATATTTTTGGTATTTGTATCCCATTTTCTCGTTTTTTAAACTTCAGCGCTTCTCTTGCTTTTCTTTACTATTTCTAATTAAATGGTAATGAATAGTGTCAGGAGATAATGAAGTTACGCTATTACTGCATAACATCCGTTAACAAAGCACACCATTTTTAAAAGTTTCATTGTAAGTCCGTCACATGGGGACGCATTCGAAGGGAATATAGGCGAAAGTGATACCAGTAAATCCACCAAACCTCTCAAATATTTTTAAGCCTCATTAATTTTCAGAGCTCACCATATCACGAACCAAATGCGAGTTCTCACATCACTAGGGAACCGAATTTGATCCGATGTCTATTTCCCCTTGTTATGGGCCAAAGGATCTCATGCCGGAATCTGATGAAATAAATCTCACAAGAAGTGATTTCGCATTCCAGTTTCTCGTTTTTTTTTTCTCGTGTACCCTTTTGGAAGTTTTGCCTCGTGAATATTCAAGGGTGGCGGACTTAAAAAGTTGGAGCGTGGAGAAGTTTGAAGAGACTGAAAATATCCGGCTGAAGAAAAGACTAGACGGTGGAGATGAAAACGAACTCACCCGATTGAGACGGAGGAATTAAAGCTTTTACGGGTGAGGTGTGCCATTTGAAATGTTTCTTCCCCAAGCGACGACCGTCTGAAAATTAATTCAAGGCTGCATAACCCCTCAGGGCGGTTTCTTTTCGATCTAAGATCTTGGTAGGCACGGGCGCAGTGGCGTAGCCATGGGGGAGGGTCCGGGGGGTCAGGAACCCCCCCCCCCCCCCGAAATATAAAAACAATTATTTTCATTCATAAAAGAAAACAAAATATTGAATAATCATGAATTTACAAAATATTTTTTAACAAATGAAGTTTTTTCGATTATGAAAAGTGATAAAATTTGTTTATACCTCCACTTAGTTCCCAGTTTTTCAAAAATTTCTCCCCCTGGTTTTGGAACCCCCTAAAAAAATTCCTGGCTACGCCACTGCACGGGCGACCTGGCCAACTAGGGTGGTCGGCGATCGCCGAGGGCCCTAAGCTTAGGGGGGGCCCTCAAGGCTGGCGTCTATCGTGAAGCGTATGTGAAAGGCGTAATAAAATATTACTAAGGCTAGTCGAACCAAGGTCTTTTGAAATTATAAAATTCATCGCTTCTTTTGGGTACTTTATTTACAAAATTCTCAGTGTAAAAAAAATATGCAAAGAAATTAATAAAATAAAGGTTTCAGAATATAAAAGAAAATGTAATGCTTTTTTTAAAAGGGTTATTCGATTATTTCAGAGATATATTTTAGAGTTATAATATTATTTCAGAGGTTTTCTTGGATTTTAGTGCAGTTTCAAGCGACAAATTCAATAAATAGATAACAGAACCATGACACATTGTTAAATTTTATAAGCTAAGAAATTCTCACTTTTCACTATATTTGTTCTCATGACATTACTATTATTTATAAACTTTTATCAAATTTTAATAGCTAGAATAGCGTCATAATCCATTTCCGGGCATGCAATTTCCTAAAATTTTCCAGGGTAGGACCTCCAACTCCCGCGGTAAGGAGGGCTCCATCATGGGCCCCAGCGGAGGGCCCGTATCCACTCCAGACCGCCGCTGTTGGTAGGAGTCGCGAGTTAAAAATCACAAATCTTAAATATACCTATAATGTAAGAAATATCATTGGAGTGAACCATTTTCTGAAAAAGGTATATTTATATTCATTTAAATTACTACAGAAATTCAATTATTTCAACAAATTGTATGACAATGAAATAAATTGCACTATCTAACAATTTTTTAATAAGGCAGTTTAACATTTAATGCACACTATTTAATTAATTTAACATTATGGCCCGGCTAAGCTTGAAAAGGATTGGATTTTATTATTCTTAATAACCTTATCTGAATACCTTGGGTTCTTTTTAATTTTGATTTGTTATACCTCCTGTCCCGCATACAGTGAGACCATATGTTGGTAGACTCTCAAAAAGACCATGATAAATAATTTTCTATACATCAATTGCAACAATATCCTTTAGTAAAACTGATAATTGAAAAAGAAGAGAGTAACTGACTGCGGCTCTTTCAAGTTAGGCTCAATTGATTACAGCTGGTGTAAAATACTTATTTTAATGATACCACCGGTATATCGTTTTGGAAAGGAGAATAAGTCCTCGGAATCCCGTATTTCTCGAAAAAAAATGCAACGATAAGCGATTTTACTTGCATGACGTGCGTGGAATTGAGACATAAACCTTTGACTGTGACCTGGTAAGTCCTTTTATGTAAAATCATTAAAATTCTGAAGATACTAAAATGAAATAAAAGCATTTAAATTAATCTCTTTTAGTTTAACATGCGGCAATGTCAGCAGAAAAAAATTCTCAATATACTTGGTAAATAATTTCCGATATATCAAACTTTAAATGCCGTGTAATTCAAATTATAGAACGGGACGAACAACCTATTTGTCGCGTGCAATGCACACATGGTCATCGCATGATTCTTGGAAAATTTATTTACGGTGTACAATCGGTACGTATAAAAATAATTTATTATAAAAATTGGTGTTTATCAAATCGTTATTTTTCCGCAGCCCGTTCAATATCAATATAATTTTTTATTCATTCCGATACTTTTCCATGAATCACTCTCTTTCTAGAAATATAGGCAGTTTGATACAAACTATAGCACTCATTTATAGATATGAATTCGTGCTGAAAGTTATATTTTTCACCGCCACCATGGATAATTGAAGTCGTGAAGAAGAAATAGTGAATAACTAAAATAGTGTAATGGCTTGATAAGTGACCCGGAAAGTATGACGTTAGGTGTTCGATTCCCGGTTTGCCGACTAAGTTTTTACTCACGGAAATGAATGTGAACTCCGTTTTGGCCCTGGAGTGAAGGCACTACAACTCATGGCCGTAATTTTGAGTTTTATTTTAGGGGGGGAGGGCATCAATCCTTACGGGGGTTTTAGGGGCTATGGAACAACCCCTAGTGAATCAGGGAATATCCTTAGCGCCAAGGTGTTCCTAGAAATTTTGTTTAATTATGCCTATGAAAATAGCATTTGCAGCACAACCTAGCTATCACTAAAATTTATTTAAACTTTTCCTGATTTGTTTTCATAGTAATTGAATTTACAGGTTTCGTACTTTTTTCGGACAAATTACCATTTAAGTTGGGAGGCCAGGCTCCAAAATCCGCCCATGTGATAAAGAAGTTTTATAAATTTCTCCACCAGATTTCATCCACTTGATGCCCAGTAAATTCGCCCATCTTACTTCATCTGTTTTTCAATCGTATGTTTTCTTGTGTTTGTGCAGTCTCCCGACTCGCCGACGCAGCCACAGGACGCCATCCGGAGGATCACGTCTTCGTTCCCGAACGACGCGAGGTCTCCGTTCTACGATCCGACTGGCGCCGAGATGAAGCCGTTGGCGCGACTGTCGCTCTCCAGACAACGCCTTTACGAGAAAACATGCGACATCAAAGACGGAGGCGATCGGGATGACGACGAGGACGAAAGACGTGAGTTTTCCAACTTCTCACTTTCACTACCCCTCAGAAATTGATCACTCAGCACCAGTGATCAATTAATAAAATTTTACCTAGACGTATAGACATACACAAGAGCGGATCCAGGATAGGGACAAAAGGGGGGGGGGGGGGCTGGGCAGGCTCTCCTCTCCTATTCGACAGTTGAACACAATTACCATTTTATCTAGTGTAAATTAGCTTATATGCTAAATATTCAAAAAGTAATCAATTGACTAGCATAATTTTAACTTTCAACAGAATTATTGAGGTATAACCAATATTATATCAGTTTTTGTCAGAATGACACTACATTTCAGCATTAATCAACATTTTTCCAAGCTCAGGCAAGTATCGCCATAAATACCTATATTAAGTGCTGATTTTCGAATGCAATTTCCAGGAAATGTTGCAAGGAATGTCTTTATCATGGTCATTATTCTATAATTCCAAGCAATGCTAAGAAGTGCTTAATTTCGGCCAAAACGGCGTTCCGGCACCTCTCATTGTCAGTGAAAATTGGATACTATATTAACTATATTAATCCGTGAACATGATTACGATATAATTAATACTAATCATTCGTGAGCATGATTATTATTTCGATTGCATCATTACGATAGCCCCCTCTCTGGATCCGCCACTGTCTATACATATTTCACAATTTGCAAATGCAACCCCCCCCCCCAAACTTCTGATTTTTAAAACTTGTTATAAAAGTTACAATGAGGAATCATGCAATATTTCAATTCCTGCCGCGTGAATGGCGGTGAAATGTACAAGAATTGCCATGAGAAAAAATTCCCCTGTACCGGGAATCGAACCATGGACCTTTGGCTTTCCTAACACCTATTACCATGAGCCTAGTAATAATTGCCATACGTATATTGCTGGATATCGTAGTGGTCTGCGCAGTGGCCCGGAAAGTCAAAGGTCTGTGGTTCGATTCCCAGTCCAGGAGAACTTTTTCTCATGGAAATTCTTGTATATGAGGAATCATATTTCACAAACTTAAAAAATGATATAATTTTTTAAAAATATTCTTTATATAAGGTGTTCACGAATGATTATTATTAATAGTTTCCAATTTTCACTGAAAATGAGAGGTGCTGGTATGCCGTTCCGGCCAAAATTAAGCACTGCCTGGAGTGACAGAATAATGACCATTAGATAAAGACATTCCTTGCAACATTTCCTCATTTATGGCTTGATTTGGTGGAAGTTTGATATATCCATGATGACAAAACACAAATGGTAAATTTCACACTTTTTAATTCCAAAACCCAACAACCGACCATGGTTTCAACACATTGTCCTCTTGAAAATGACAAGGTGTTGAAACCACGGTCGATTGTTAAGTTTTGGAGTTAAAAAGTGTGAAAATTACCATTTATGTCCTTTCATCATGGATATTTCAGAGGTTCGCCGAATAAATCAGCTGATTATAGAGCTAGAAGTCGAGAAAAATGTTTATCGTAAGTAGTGTTAAATTTTTATGCCTTAATAAGCATTTTCTCTCCTTACATTTTTTAGAGATGCCGGTCCATTATGTCACTGATGATATCTTATAAATAATGTGCTTGGTTGTGATTATATTCGAGTTAATATTCTCAAAGAAAATTTCACTACTTATACAGGTGAATGCGAAGTGGGTGACTGGTCTAAATGGAGTTCATGCTCAGTTACTTGTGGCCGCGGTGTGAAGAACAGGCAGCGGTATTATGTCAATGAACGTGAAGCTCAGATGGCTGGGTGCAACCTGAAGTTGTCTGATTCCATGCCCTGCCTTGGCAAGACCCATCACTGCAAGTGAGTTACAATCCAAAGTATACTTGTCAGAAATATGCTTATCATACATTCAGTTTGTGATGCCCAAACTCTGGAAATCCAGAAATTCTTCTGTGTAATGGTATTCATTTCTTTCTTGATGATTTATTTATATCAAAGCCTGTTGTTTATCAAATATTTCATAATACGCATTGACTTCAGTAGTGAAGATCTTTTGTCGATTATTTATTAATTCCCCTTAGAGCATACTATTTTATTCCCCTCACCATTAATTGTAAGTTAAAATGATTCCATTCCGATTTCAGGATTTTGTTTTCCTGACAGTATTTTTTCCTCCTGTTCTGTAGGCGTCTTAAGCTGTAAGATCTATCGAAGCCAACTAAAAACAATTCAATGACACGAGAACTTTATAGCATTAACCGTAATTGGCCATTTTTAGCCCTTTCAGAGTGGCAAAGAGAAAATCATCTTAAGATCGCAATATTTTTATACCTTTGACAGATAAAACTGAAGAGTTGGATTAGATGAGGTTCAATAGTCAAAGTACAATAGATGAAGTCCATCCATGTGTCACCGTTCTTGAGGTTCCCCCTTTTCTCCCTCCTCTCGTTCAACTACTGTGAGATCCTACATAAGTATACCACCTGTATATACCACCTCGTCTGTATATCTATTTGTTCACCTCTTCATGTCGATCTGAAAATGTCGAAACCGGTTGAGTTTTAAAAATAAATTCTAGGTGGAATACAACAAATGTTACTTTTTAATCTATCACGTTTACAGTTCCTAGAGAAATGGTAGATCATCCCAGTGGCGAAGCGAGGGGGGATGTCCAGGGTGTCCCTCCCCCCCAAAATATAAAAATAAAATTTCTTTCCTTCAGAAAAGAAAACAAAATATTGAAAAATCATGAATTCACAAAAGATTTCTTTGACAAATGGAGTTGCTTTGATTATTAAAAGTCTTCAAATTAGTTTAAAACTCTCTACCTAGTACTCTGTTTTTCAAAAATTTTCCACCATGGTTTTGGACTCACCCCGAAAGAAATTCCTGGCTACCCCACTGGATCATCCTGTGAAGTGAATGATCCAGATTCCTTTCTCTAGATCCGATCTTAAGTACGGAAACAGAACCTGGGCGGCCCAATGGGAATTCGCTTGAGAGGTCAGATCCTTGAGCCCGAGAATTTTCTTCCCGGACCTCAGGGGGAGGGAATCAGGTTGGTGTGGTGGCCAGAGTTTTGGCTTCCTACCCCATGAGCTTGGGTTCAAATCCCGGCGGTGGCAGTGAATTTCCAGACACTGTCCGATCCCTGCTTGAATGTGGAGGATATTTCAAGTGCAACGAGGCCGTTAAGCCGTGGTCCTCTTGGTGCCTTTCTTAAAGAGCAGGCCAATGCCAACGCCGGGTTTCTCTCCTCTCTTCCTTCCTTACCCTTCCCTTATGGCGCAAATGACCTCAACTATTGGTAGCCTCCTCCAAATACCATACCAGTGGCGTAACTAGGAATATGCTTTGGGGAGGGATGGGATGGCCTGAGGTGGCGACCCCTCCCCTCCCAGGCAAAATCTGGTAAAATTTTTGAAAAATGACGTGCTAGGAAATGCACCATTTCATGCAAAATTTTACACCATTTTGGCACTAAAAATTGAAACTCAAGCAGATGCAGTTATTATGTGTCAATACCAGTCAATAGTTTTAAACATTTTTTTTATTCCTCTGAGGCTTTGGGGGGGGGGAGGGAACTACCCCCTCATCCTCCCTATAGTAACGCCACTGTACCATATCATAAGACAAGGGAAAGGAAAAAGCAAGGAGGCGTCGTTCGCCATGACGGTCCGTGCTACGTGCTCGGATAAGGTTCCATTGGCCTAAATGGAAATTCACACTTGAGCGTGGACCGTCCGTAAGTGGAGGAGCCATCGGCGTGGCCCTTCTGCCCCACGGAACATCCATGTGCATACAGGCCACAGAGACAGGTTTGTGCGTACACATGAACATGGACGGCTGATGTGGACCAAGCAGATTTGTCAGTAGAAATTAGTGCTAGCTAGGAGATAACAGTGCGAGTGCGTCTTTTTGCCATGGGTAGTGAAACTGACACTGAGAAAATAATTGAAAAAATTATATTCCTCAGCGCGTAGTTCAGTAAACATGGCCACTAAAGCGGCTTTTAATGTTCTTTGTGCCACAATAGGGCGCACCCAAAACCTCCTTTGTGGTGCACTTTTCTTCCTTTTTTTTCTAACCTAGTATACAGCAACAGCTGGAATTGCACTTGGCAGTATGATGTTCTTCTACATCGGCAAGCTACATTGAGTCGAACGCGGACGGGTTTCTCCCGCGCCTAAGTGAACAACGGCAACCGCTCTCCGCTCGCGTAGCACGGACCATCCGCATCCATGTGAAACGGGCGTATGACCTTATGACTATGGATTAATTTGATATACGTCCAATAATCTAGTATAAAATCAATTACATATTATTATCATAATCCGACCCACGTATGTAGTGTTTATGCTATGCACGCTATTCTGTACGTAATCACCTGCCCTTGTTAAATCAGTTTACCTATTGCACGGGGGGTAGTATAATACGGGTTGCCTATAAAATCAGTTGCCCTAGTCTGTAGTTCTAGCTAGTAGTACATTCATATCCATTTTAGTAGCTTATAGGCATAAATCTAAGCAGAACTGTATTAATACATTCTTATTAAAGTTATTTTTAAATCTAAGCAGAGGTAATTTCCTTGAACAGCTTTTGATTTAGTAATAATGTTGGCGAACAATTGTCCTCGAGTACAAAAAAACTGGGTAGTATAAGTGATGCGTAATCTGGAGTAAAAAGAGAAAATCAATCATAATGCCACACTAACCTGATTCTGTTGTGAGCTTATTAGCTGATTACTGGAAGCTGTTTTTGCCTTTTACGAATAGCAAAATTCCTATCAAATTGCATATTATTATAAACACGGAATCTTATTAACCCTGAAAGTATGCTGCTGGGAATTATCTGACATGCTATTTTTCAGCATTTGGTGCAAAAATATTTAAAAAGGTATACAGTCAGACAATTTGACGACAGGAAAAAAGCTAGCCGATTTCTCACATATTCACAAAAGAGCACTGAAATCTGGATGTTAGTTCACCTTAAACATATACTATGCAATTCTTTATTTGATTGTTACCAGACCACTGGGACAGCCAAACCAGCCTAGCTCAAGTGAGAGCTTGCCAGATCCATGGTGCGCTGTTTCTGAGTGGGGATCCTGGTCAAGCTGCTCTGCTTCATGCGGACGCAATGGTGAGAGGACAAGGTCTCGTCGCCTAATGAGCCGGCTGGGACGCAAGAAATGCAGGAACCCTCCTGCTCTCAACGAGAAAGAGCTATGTCCGCAACCATTGCCACCATGCCCAGCAGGAGAATCAGACGGTGATGTAAGTGCACATTTAGCAAGTCTGTTCACAATTCAGCCAAACACAATTTCTAGAAACTGATGTTAAATGGGGTCTAATGATCCCATTTAACATCAGTTCTAATACAGATCTAATGATCTGCAGAATACCGGGATCATTTCTTAATCGCAAGAAATGAATCCTAATAAGTACCTCTGAAAAACTCACCCCCAAGGCTCTATAGTCTCTGTCAAATACTCTAAAGATCAGAAGAACCCAGATTTAACCTCTTATGCCTCTCTACATAGCCCTATGACACCCTCTGACCTCAGCATAATGAACCATTTGATGTTTTACCAATCTGAAATTGAAGTGTGGGGTTAAGAATCCAATAAAAATAGCTAAATGACCAAAAAAAGTGAACCTATCCGTAATGGAAAATTAGTCTTGTTCAACATAAATTATATTTTCATTCTGGCCAAAAACGCATTGTTTCTTACAATCAAGCATTGGAAGAAGTCAGGAACAAGATTAATATATTTTCTGGAGAAATTCATGACAGTTAATCCCTCAAAATTTATTACTCGCAGTATTTTGATCTTGCCTCGTGAACAGAGCTGAAATTCACCTTAATTTCCAACCAAAAATGATTCCATCAGATCTGTAGTTCATTTATAGGTACATGTTTGAATTTTTCCAGCATTTCCCCTGAGTCAAAATTGATGTACATGTATTCTCAAACAAAGTTTTATAAATGTGTAATAATTGTGTCTGCAAACTCTACTCAGGATTCCTACCACGTTAAATTATCCATATTAGCCAACGTTTTGAGCTCCAACTCATGGTCATCCTCAGGGCTGCAGGGATTCCTCTGTTGGAATCACGAGAAGAGTTTACCCATATTATTCACTGACAAAGCATCAATTTCTTCATAGCAATAGAACGACATTGCATACATTACCTCAAACTCTCTTCACGTGAAGAAATACTACACTCACTTACATTATTACACCCCACTCACCGCCGATTGACATTCGACATCAAATTTCTTCTCTGCATTATGAATGGGTTCTTCAGATTCATTGATCTCCTGACATTCTTTTCACTCTGCATTCCAGCTCGCAAAACCCGTAATACTGAAACTCAACACCAGCCCAAATTCTGACTGCCAATATCCCATAGATCATTTTTTTTACTGCTTATCTTATCTTTTCAATTCCTTCTTCTTCTCTTGACCTTTCGCCTCCCACGCCAATTTCAATAGCCAATTGCTAAGACTTACTTTTTGATACCCACCATTTGTACGTATTTTATATGTTAAAAATGATTGTTATTTATGACATTATTTTTTTACTGGTTTTTTAAATTATATTTACATAATATATTTTCGAAGCACTGCAGGAACAAGTGACTTTCATGGCAAACTTCATCCATTGGTGTATATAATTTATTTTGTTTATAAAACCCAATGTTAAGGCCTTAGTGCTATTTTTGGTGTTAAATAAATAAATAAAAATCATATTTCAATAATTAAGTCTGTTTGTTGTGCAGACTAAAAGTTCCAAAATATTTCCAGCATTGGCTACCTTTTGAACAAGAAAGGCAGTGATTTAAAAAACTTTGTTTGTTTCAGGATGACAAGATGAATGCCAACTGCATTATTTCCCAGTGGAGTGAATGGGGCCCATGCAGTGTGACCTGCGGCAAAGGCAGACGCCTTCGCACCCGTCTCGTTCAAAATGCAAGGCTTACGAACATGATATCACCTAGAGTGAGTGATGAAGAGGATCATGACGATGACGATGACAATGAGGTAAAGTATAAGAATGAAAAATATGAGTATAAGTAAATCACTTTGATTCCTTCCTTTAATCATTTGAATAATTGTTCTACACACTAGGTTTAATCCAAGTTTTTGGTACTATAAATTGAGGAGTAGACTGGAGGGAGAGGCATCTTTTTCTAATCCGCTACATTAAACAGAAGTATGAGTATCTAACTGAAGGAGAGTTTGGATAGGCAATGATGGGTGAGTTCTTGAGTCAGGCTTTTATCTAATGATTGCTATTGCTCATGCTTACTTAATTTTGCTCAAGTTTTAAGCTGAAATAAGATGATAAAAATTCAATGATCTCAAGCTATTGCAAAATATTTTAATTGCTTAGCTACACAGTGATTTATTAAAAAGGAAAAACCAGGCATTGAATATGAAGAAGGTAACTTTTGGGATGGGATTCTTTTTTACCCTTAGGTCAGGTTACATCCAATTAAGAATTGAATTTGGTGCAGAAGAAGACGATTCTCTAAAAATGTTTGCATTTTAAGAAAATCAGTATGTAATAAAAGACCATAGGTTGATAGATCTCCAAATCCCTAAACAAAATTAATCAAAGGCACGCAACACAAGTATTATATCAACTGCTCCTAGCCGCAAAGTAGTCTATCAAAGAAATCATTCCATTTGTGTGTACAATGAATTTCTAGTCCAGGAAAATTGTATGTGTAAAATTTGCATAGGTATTAAAATTTAATTAATTGGTATTTAGAAATTTTGTCCATTGCGGTATTCTGACATATGACTTTATGGACAAAATTTCGAATACGGCTAAAATATAACACATACTAGAAATTCAAGACAAAACTGACTGGAATGAATTCTTGAGATACTACTTTGCAGCTAGGAGCAGTCGATATTATCATTAGAGGCTTATTTGGAAGCAGATTTCAGTTTTCATAGGCCTAGTTTTATTTCAGATGGAATAAGATGAAAATTGATGGGAGTTTAGTGGTTCTAAATAAAAGAAATGAAGGTTTCAGTAAGAATCAAAGTGAGGTATATTTGTGATAAATGGAAAGGCTGCTTCTTATGTCTTCTACGATTTTCACAAATCGTAGAAGGCTTTCTGGAGAGAATGTTTAAAAATATAAGAGTAGTGATGAGATGTTCACTTTACCCATGAAAATATGTATGCATGGTACTTATTTTAATTCTACAAGATTGCTCAGTGTAGTTCAATATCACAATGATTCTTGCTAGTATATGGGTCGGGTAACCCGCAAAAGTGGATTTTGCTATTCCTTTGATAAAATAATTATGGGCCACCTTTAGATTGCAATGGGAACTACAATGCCAAATTAGATACCTGTTCCTATGTAATTTCTCAAATTTTATGCCTGGGTGGCCACATACAAGGTCTCCCTTGAAAATATTAAGCCAGGGTGAATGTGTTAATGTGTTAATCCATTGGAATTTAAGATAAGCGCCGAATGTAGTTGATAATTGCCATGATCTAATTGGTAAAAATTAACTCGTTGTCAAGGATGATGATGATGAAGACAGTGATGCAGCTGATGAAGTTGATGAATGCAGCCGAATTAAAAAGGAGGAGCACGTTGATTGTGTTGGAGAAGAGGAATCGTGTGAAATGGAAGGCGAAATAGCTAAAGGTAACTTTCCACCAATTCAGTCCACATCAATACAGGGCAAGAGTATGGAAATCAATAAAAGCCTCATTACAGGGCAAAAGTCGAATAAAAAATAATAAATCATAGCTGGCTACAGGGTGAAAGTACATAATTTAATTCAACATTTATGCACTCTTGTAAAATCTGAAGATTCAAGCATGATGGAGTGGCATTTTTTCATATTAAAATAAATACTTGAATTTTCCACAATTGAAGATGGCACAGTACCAAACCAAGTTGAAACCAAGGTTGTTACAATTTTTTTTTAATTTTGGAAAATTTCAAGTAATTATTTCAATATTGATGCATCCCATTCCTTTACATATCACTATCCAAATATTATGTTTACTGAATTAAAGCTTGTTTAAAGTGATCTGCAAACTGGTTAACAGTGTATGTTTTAGAGGAAAGAAAAATCTGAAAGCTAATTAAAAATGGAAATAAATTGCCCAATCTAGTTTTTTGACTACTAACCCTTCAGCTGCAGTAGCAAGATTGCAAGTCTTCGATTCTGTGTGGTAAAATTTGCCAAGGAGGCCTAAGCTTTTTTTTTAGAGGGATGGTTTTTCTCTGCTCAAGAACTCTTTCTTCTATCTTAGCACTAAAACGGTCATTAAGATTCCACAATCAAAATCACAAAAAGAACTAGCTAAATACTACAACTATCTCATAATATAAAGAAAAGTATTGGTTGAAGTATGCCTTATGAACTTCGGATAGTTTGGTGAAATTATTTCATTGGCCAAAAAATATACATATTATATGAGGGGTTGAGAAGCCAAGGGGTACAAATACTTTTTTTTCTAAACAGAGTTAAGAACAAGGGTAAAGGGATTCTCACTGGGTTAATTTTTTCATAACGGCCAACATTTCAAGCTACGCTTGGCGCTCATAATCAGGTCATGATGATTAGCCCTGATGATGAGTGCAGAGACGGAACTTGAGAAGTTGGCCATTATGAAAGAATTAATTCGGTGGGAATCCCAAGAACAGTTTACCCATATAATTCACCGGAAAAGCATCAAATCATTTTTCAGAGTTAAGAACAGTTAATTGTTAGAAGAAATACACAAAAACTTGGTTGCCAAGGGATACGAGAGAGTCTCTGTTCTGTGCTGACATCAAGTAGAAAATCAAATGCACTATTAAATATCTAATTGAACTCATTTATTTTCTTTACCAAAGGGTCTAGCCGGTTAAGATGGTGAAAAGTGCCCCCCGGTGTTTTAAAAAATAAAAAATATACACTTAAAGTGCATCAAAAATTA
Organism: Ischnura elegans; assembly: GCF_921293095.1. Classification (NCBI taxonomy): domain Eukaryota; kingdom Metazoa; phylum Arthropoda; class Insecta; order Odonata; family Coenagrionidae; genus Ischnura; species Ischnura elegans. The sequence goes on along the minus strand of NC_060252.1, from coordinate 81,199,857 downwards.
TGAGTTTCCCCGAAGTTTCAGGCCTTAACAATGGATAATAACCCAAAAAAAAATTGAAACACGCTTTTTAGTTTTTTGACTATATCTCCAGTTTTATTTTTGTTTAATTGTAATTTTGATTTTAAAATGTAAATACAATTGCGTTCTACCACCCTGATTTTTTTCCAAATTTTAACACCGAAAACTGAACTTTTACATAAATTTGAAATATTCAAAATTAAATTAAAACAATTAGGAGGCAATAGACATGCCGAAAAAAATATATGTTGTTACTCCTGCATCAAAGTATATTCCTAATTTTTTTCAGATTTTTAAAATTGGTGGAACACTGTCAAAAACACGAAAAACTGCTTTGTGCCATTTGCATCTATGTATTCCAGGCGGATATTTGAATTGATTGTTGAGAGCAACGATTGTTGATCAGTTTGTAATATTATTGATTAAGGCTACAGATTAGCATAAACAATTCCTATCACATTTAGATTAGTCGTAATTATTGGTTATAACCATACTGCTAAGCTTTAAGTTCGTCTTCCAGCTTCGAGAAATACAATGACTGCCGTAAATGTTTTTCTTTCATCTCTCCTGACTTTAATTACCCTTGAAGTAATCGCCAGCATTTGAGCCAATTTCTTAATTAATGTGCGTATATGAAAGAAGCGGTGATAATTAGTACATCGTCTTTTCACATATATTATTATTATATGAATAAAAGCCGTTTTACACGGGGAAAATCTTTGTGCAGGTTAGCATTGAAAACATTTTTGTATTTATATTTTAAAATCAAAATTACGATTTTACAAAAATAAAAACTGGAGGTATGTATAGTCAAAAAATAAAAATCGTGTTTCAATTTTTTTTGGGGTTATTATCCATTGTTAAGGCCTTAAAATTTGGGGAAACACATAATTTTTGATGCACTTTAAGTGTATATTTTTTATTTTTTAAAACATCGGGGGGCATTTTTCACCATCTTAACCGGCTAGACCCTTTATATACCTATCTCTGTTTAGAAAAAAAGAAATCACTTGTACTCCTCGGCTTCTCACCCATTCATATGTATTAGGTTTGTTTGTTATTTTGTTTAATTTCATACCAAACACAAAGGAAATGATTGATATTTACTCACATTGGTTTCCTCTCTTATACGCCCCTAACTTTTTGCATCCAGCCTTCAGAGAATTTTAGGAAAGGCTAGTACTACAAGATAATGGCATGCAACCACTAGCAAGCAAGGAAGAGACAAGTTTGGGTAAAAAGAGGGGTTTGCCAACCGTCTATTTCAAGAAAGAAAGAGTTAGAACCATAAAGTTGAAATGGGCCTTAGTAGCAGGTCAGACGAGATGGCCATATGTTCTCATACCTTTTTACCGCAGTGACTCTAAAACTCATACCCATATGTTTCCCACAGCTGAAGGTTTAACGGCTGTCTATGAGAAGAAGGACTTAATGGATGAGAGCCAGGTACATTATCTAAAATCGTGTCAAAACTAGGACGTTCTGCACTGGGAGGGTGTTTACAAGCAGTCACCAAAGATCTGCCTCGGCAGCTTGCAAATATATAAATATTGTAAAAATCCACCATTGAATATCTATGTCTTATGAGGCATATTCTATCTATGACTTTGAAAAGTATTACTATGCACAATCATTCTACGCCCCAGCTAAAACAAGTGATAACATACTCGTAAAATGTAGTTGGATTCAATGAATACCATTGAGAGTTATGAAAGCAAGAAGGTTTATTGAGTGATTTGTGCATTAAAATTCTCCGAAAATTGCATTAATGATTATCCATCACCAACTGGAACTAAGGACATACATCAATGATATCAGCAGCCACCACCCCATTAAGAGTACCAATCTCTAACAAGTACATAGGTACTAATGTAAACAATGATCAGTTCTGTATTCATTAGTTGTTCTCTTACTAATTAAAAATTCATATTTTCAGCGGCTTGTGCACAAGAAAAGTTACCTGGACCATGCAGAGGATACTTCCGAAGGTGGTATTTTGACATAGAAGCAGCAAAATGCAAGGAGTTCATATATGGAGGTTGTCGTGGCAACAGAAACAATTTTGAGACTGAGCAAGAATGCGACAGAATATGCCAAGGGTACAGAGGTAAAATTGGGTGCTAATATATTTTTAAGAAATTAATAAATTTTACCTTAACTTTGCTACTTTATTAGTCATGCTGAATGACTATGTAGATAGATTCTAACTTTCTGAAGTGTTTAACAAATTTCTAAGTATGCATCAAAGTCAATAATTCTTTTGAACCCATTGGGGCAAGATAAATGCTTTATCATTCATTCTTAAACAAATGCCACTAATTCATAACCATTCTCTCTCAGTGATATGTATTTATTTCAATTACATGGGTATAGGTTAATTTTAGTCACTTTTTTATAGCTGAGAACTAACATACCGATAGCTAAGTTCTAACAACACGTATATCAAATTCGGCCGGTTTGAAACACGCATCTTAAACAAAGCGTATTAATTAGAGATGTGCGAATAGTATCCGCGAATACTCGAATACTAGAAAGTATTCGATATTCGAGGTTTCGAATAGTTATGCGAAAAGTACCGCCTCGAATACCTCGAATACTTTGAATTTCGCGTCATACACTGTCGCACGCACGTCGTTGGTAGTTGACTCGGAAAAATGTAGATAACTGTAGTCATTTAGTGCTCGCAGTGCCGTTTTACGCAAGTTGACGAATTAAATCAAATTCGTGGATTTTAGCGGTGAAAAGAGTTCGACGAGGGGAACCGAAAATGGTCGGGTGAAAAAATCCGAAAATCCCTGATTCCCCTCACCAGGAGAACCTCAGTGCCGTGGGATAGAATCCTTAGGTCATTTCCCACGATCCGCTATCCCCCTCCATTCAGCACTCGCCTCACCCACTCTGAAGCTTTCCTCTTCTCCGAAATCAAACAAAAGGTCCCAGCTCGCGCAGGGATCGCATTACGAATACCCCTGCTTCGAAAAAAATATCGAGTTACGAGAACAAAAAAAACGTGTTTCACGCCCTCCCCCCTTTTCTCACCCACTGACCTTTTTCTGGCTACCTGCTTCGAAGTTCCCCATTTCTGGAGGTCAACTGCTGTGTGAGTACCGTGGGATACTTACATTAGCGCATTTCCCAAGATCCGGTATCACTCTCCACTCAGCACTAGCCCCCCCTCTGAGGCTTTCCTCTTCTTTGAAAAAAAAAAAGATCACAGCTCGCGCAGGGATCATATTACGAAGACCTTAGCTTCGAAAAAATACCAAGTTACACGAGAACAATAGAAACGTCTTTCGGGCCCTCCCTTTTCTCACCCACTGACCTTTTTTTTCCTACCAGCTTGGAAGTTCCCCATTTCTGTGGAGGTCAACCGCTGCATGAGTCATCTATTAGCACAAAAGGTGTCTAAGAATGACTTTCGTCAATTGATGTTACACCTTTATTGAATTGAAATATTAGTAATGTGCGCGTAATTTCTAAAAGAATGAGACCAAACACGACGTATTTCTGAGTTTATTTAAGCATTTTACGCAAAGAAATAATGTCAAAATACGACTAAGACTTAGCATTCTGACTCAATATCCTCGCAACTGAGCTTCTCGGAAGTTGATGCGGTATTTTTTTCGAAAACATATATCATGTTACAATTTATGAGTTAAGCTATACATCTCTATTTTCACAGTCGAAGGGATATTTTCTCAGGATATTGGGTTTTTTCCCGCTAGCAATTCAAATTCATCTGCTTATTCGTGAGAACTTCCAAAGATAGACTGAAAATAATTGAAGAAAATCCGGTGGAGAAGCACCTGTATTTTGCAAAACGCCTCAGATTGTCAGCTAGCACTTGGCAGCAGGAGTGGGGGTAAAGCGATGTTAGTTGAATTAATTATATGCCCAATTGTTTCCATAAAATTAAAATATTCATTAATCAGCTAAATTCCTGTTCGAATCCTTTGAAGGAAATCAAAATTACTCCCCAAAATCTTGTGTTGCCTGCTGCATATGCAACCGAGTCAAACATTCCAGCATTCATCGTTTAGTATTCGAGGTATTCGAATATTCGAGCAATGATTTAATATTCGAATTCGATATTCGAATTCGAGAAATCTGCTATTCGACCCATCTCTAGTATTAATATTTAAAAAAATTAAATACAAGCAAAAATCAACTCTTTGTTTGCAAAGGAATGCTTCTTTTTCAATTTTATGAACTTTTCGTTTTTAAGTATGCAAGTAACAAATATTAATCATTTTTTTTGCTCTCCTGAAAATCTGCTATTTTTGAGATATGTGTTGTTAGAACTTAGCCATCGATACACACTCTTAGCTATAATGTTGCACCATCAAATAATTTTTCTACAAATAATAAAAACTTTACTGAGACTGTCTTGGCTAGCTCTTGAATGATAAAGTCATATGGAAGCAATGCATTCTAGGACATGCACCTCATTACATAGGTTTTTTAGGTACAAGCATACATTACAATAGATGATGCTGTTAATACATTGACATGTATTTAGGGCACAAGAATGTTGTCAAAATTCATGTTGTATAAGAGAAAAGGTCTGAAATAACCGTTAATTATCCAATTTCACAGATACTAAACAGCCTTTTTCTGTACATGTATGAGGTAGATTGCTAATTTTATTGTGAGATGTGGAGGGTTTAGATGGTGAGATATGGAGGTTCTATGAATACTGCAGCACTGCCTGCAAAGAACATCTATATGTAGTGGCATTTTTGTGAATCAATAAAGGGTGCTAATAATCTATCTTGATGTGCAGGACAAACATAATATGTACTTCTTCAATTTGCATCATACAAATTATAAATCATTTTGAGCACAGCAATGAAAACCCCTTCGTAAGTACCAGTGTATGTACATGCTTAATTAATGTATTTTCCCAAAATTCATAACTACATACAATACTTCACCCTATCACTAATTTAATATCAAAGTATTTTTAATAGCTTACATTTTGATAATGAATACGCACCATGTAATGCTAAGATAATCTGAACTGATGATTTTTTAAGCACCTTACTCCATAATTTAGCTAGAATTTGGTATTATGTACCATAGGCTATTATGTTTGTTCATGGTAGTGAGCATTTGTATTAGCACTCATTCCCATATAGATTGAATATACAGGAGACTAAGTGCTAGTATTTCATTCCATAAGAACTTGTCGTCCATTGAAATTTTGGGAATATGTAATTAAGCCATTTAATACGTAGAATTTTTCCAATTTTCTATAACATCAATCATTCTGCTACTTACTGACCTGTAAATTCAAGAACCCTTCAAAGACTTTAAACTTTCCCAGTAACAGCTTGTTGAAATAAAAGTAGAATGCATAATCTTTTACTTACCAGCAGGGTTTGTAATTAGTTGGCTAAGACTAATATTAATATCCTAAACCATTTGCATTTCTTCTGTCGCATGCTGCACTGGTAGAGGAAGTACGTGCTAATCTAACAGCTCGCTTGCAGCATTATGGAGTATCTCTGTCAGGTACTCTGCTGTACGCAGCACCCCGTAGTGCTGGCTACAGTAAGGATTCCTCATCACTCCATCACCATCGTCCAACCTGTGGTACTAATCAAAAATTGATTGTTTCTATAACTCCTGATATACAAGCTCTATAAAGTGTTTCTTACATACCTTAACACTGTGTGCCAACTAATCATGTAGCAAAATATAAACACATTTTGGCAAAAGGAAAGAGTAGCTATATCATGATGCTACTATCTAAGGTAGGTGGTTGAGTAATTCCTTAAGATCTTAAGCGGTTCACATCGAAAAAAAAGCAGCCAAAAGGCCAAGTTGTAAGTATCTTATTCCTGCATAATCTGTAACTTGAATGTAAGAGATTGGAAAATATAACTTGAGTTTGATACAGGGTTTAGACAGTAGTTCATGAAAAAGTTATTTATGGCATGGTTAATCCAAACCCACATTGTTCTTCAGTTGATTTCATGAGGAAGAATTCCTGCCTCATGTAGTTGTATCATGCTTTAGAATTATTCAGCAGTGCCATCATTTTTTTAACTTCGGGCAAACAGAAACCAATGAATACTATTTTATGCACTCCCTTTGAATGAGATATTGAAAATCTCTTTGTTTACATCAAAAATAGTTTTATTACCTATTACTTTTTGTTTACATCAAGAGTAGTATATAATACCAATCGCAGCTAGCACATTATAAGTCATTGAGATAGGGTGAAAGGAAGAAATAAGGAAGGCGCTTCTCAAGTAAGCTTGTTATGGGTTTCTTACGGCCAGGCTGACAAACATCCAGAGTAATGACAAAATGGATGCCAAACTTTCAGCACTTCCATAGATGTTGTTTTAATTCCATCGTTTTAGAGTATTCATAAAGGGATTTATGTATAAGAATAAATTTTCCATTCTTGGCACTTCTATAATATGAGTAGAAATAACATCATACAGCCATAATTTGAAAATCAATCACATTTCTGTACTGATGGCGAAAAGACGGTCATAAGAAAAACACATAATTTCACACAAATAGCAATTTAGAATAATATAAAAATGACGGAAGGAATCGCTAATATATGTACATATTGTATTCATCGCATTATCAGGCCATTAATTAAAATTCATAAATGCGTGGACGCTGAATAATTCCAGTTTTTCATGCACATACCAGCAAAGTTTTTCTACATAATTGGATTTTAAACTGGTAACTACCACCCTCGCACTCATCAGTTGCTATGGTGAAGTAGTTAGCGTACAGAGCTGCAGATACGTAGGTCACACGTTTGGATCTCCATAATGTTATTTTTTTTTCTTTCCGCTGCAAGGATAAAGTACTTGTATTATGCTTTATATCTTCACCAGCCGGTCGCTTGCAATTGTTAAATTTTTTTCTATGTATGGAAAAATCTGTTATCAGTAGTTAAGCTCTCATAAAGACCGGTAGGCTTTAAATTCATGTCAGGATGAGCCACATAGCATGTGTAGTACGCTGTTCAGCCGCCTTTGGCGCTCCAACAGAAGCGACTTACGTTGCCTGAGGATATAAGACTGCATTTCTTAACCTAGTCTTCCCTAGAATCTTACCCTTGCCTTATATAAGCTCCTTAGCTTACGATAAGCTGCTTATCAATTTTTTCCATAAAAAAACCATAAGACATGATTAACTCTCTTACTTTGTGCTATCTGGGATTATTTAAAAAAATACATTGGCACTGTAAGAATATCTCTTAGCAAATAGCAAAAGGTACACATTGAAATTCTATGGGTAGTGAAAAGAAATGGCTTCATAATTATTGAAATCATTGGTTACCTACATATGTATTTGAATTTGGTTAAGAGAAAAGCGGAATTTTCCAACACTCACACTACACCTAAATTTCACATCCTCTGTACATCCTTACACTTATTCTTTATCAAGGAAATTATCCTGCTTCTCTTTTTCCCACTAATCAATCATCGTCTCAGTCTTCTCCTATCCCACGTTAGCAGTAACCACTCTTTAAGATGTTTTTTGGATATTGTTTGCACTTTTAAGTTGCTTGTAGATATGCCAGTAAATTATCTTCATCAAAAGTGTTCTCCTCTTTCAACAAAAGTATTTACTTCTTAATTATGATTGCTTCCTCTTTCAATTCATTCCCGTCCACTAAAATAGCTCTACTGCTTATCCTATCCTTGGTTGCCTTGGCAGTATATGTATTCTCATCTTCATTTCCCAGAGACCCTGATTCCACTTCAAATAATTTAGCAGGCCACTTAAAATCAATATTTTTTCAGATCTACAGCATCCAGTTTATGATGTTTGCAGCCATAATTTCTCCCTTCTAAGCATGGGAAAATGATTGGTGCAGAGCAATAAGATAGATATGATGTTGCAACAGCCTCCAATTGAGGATTTTAAAATGGCATACAAAACAATGTTGTCCTTTCCACACAGCTTTATTAATATGTACTCTTATTGATTTCAACAACCAAGTATCATTTCAACTTGAAGTCATCATTGAAATTGATTGGGGTACTTTCAAAGCTTTGTGGGAAGTACAAATTTGTTTCATTTAACACGTTTAACATTTGGAATTTCCATGAAGTCAAGCCTTGATCCATTTATTCATTAAGGTTAATAATTATATAACCAGCTTTCCTGGCAGATGTGTCGGGAGCTTCTTCAGTGGTACATTCAGTATTTGAATTCATTTTCCCAATGTTCAAATTCACTCAAGTGCCATTCTTGGGGCTGAGGAAAGTGCTAAGTTTTTTGGCACATTTTCAGCAGTGACGGTGGCACTTGATTAAAGTGTTGAAATGTCGGCAACTTTGAGAGCCAACACCTAGTGCATAAACCTAGAGGCTCATTACAATTAAGATTAAATTCATAGCAAAATTAGTTTTTAAAAGCATGAAAAATAACATACTGTGCATCGTTAATAGTTGTAATCACGAGAGTTTAAAAGTAACTATTAAATTTATCATTGAGAATTCTCATTATATTGAGTGAGGAGACAGCAATAATATGATCTTACTCAGGTGAATCTATGGTCTGAAACTACCCATGACCAGGCATGTAGCAAGAAATCAAATAAAGTTATAAATTTTATTTGCATACGGCTGAAATTAATAGTTATCGTTGGTTTTCTACCAAAGTGGCTTAAGTTATGATGGCTAGTTATCCCTATGTGTTTCATCTAGGTGTTCATCATCAACATCTGCCTGATTTTTCTTAAAACTTTTCAACTATAAGCCACTGGCAGTGGTAGTTAATATTATCTGATCATTAACTAAGAAAATATCAAATTTGAAGCCCTTATCTCACACATTTAACTAATTTAACAGTTAAGAAAAAGTCCCCCAGTTAAGAGGATAAGTTCCCCAAGGCTTGATGTCTCCCAATGTGTGGCAGGCAGTCGCTAAAAGGGAAAAAATTTCACAGGGTGCAGAAGCCTTCAAAGCCCACCCTAGGTAGCCATGTGCCTGTCCATGGAAAATGAATATGTATATTCTGTTATTTGATCCCATTTGTTTGTTTCCCTGAATAACATTGCCTATTTTCACATGGTTTTAGCACCACCCAGAGATGGGGATATCTGGAATGGGTTGAAACCAGAGAACCACCTACAGCCTTCGGGTGCACCTGAGATGGGGAACCCAAGGCTACCACCTTCACCCACTGTCGCAGCACCTTTCTTCCCACTCACGACCAATGACAGCCCCATTGTTGACTGTGTTGTGTCCCCATGGAGTAAATGGACTGAGTGTAATGCCACGTGTGGTTCTGCATGGAAAAAGAAGTGGAGAGATATCCGTGTAAGTGTTTCATTAATAATTGTTTTAAAAATCAAGTCATTCGGACCTCTTTTACAAAGGCATTACAATAAAATACTCCTCCACTTTATGATGGATTCACTTCATGATTCAAGCACTTTCTGATGTGCAAGCTTTGATTTTAATTGTGCAGACAAGTAGTCTATCAAGTCAAACATATTATAGAATAGTTTGTAAGAAATTTCTAATAATTTTATGCCATTAGCATTGGATTTGAAATGATAATATCAAACAATTATCTGGTACCATATGAGAATTCATAGTACACTAATGCCAATATAATAATAATATCCCAAAAAATAATATCAAAATGCACTGTAATAAAATACCCACCACGTACCCAATAAAATACGTAAAGATTTTTTGGTAAAAATCTTCAGATCTCAACATGACACCAGGCATTGTTTTTGGAGGATTTCATGAATTTCATATTGCCAACTGAAACTCCTAAAGCCACAATTGAGAAATTTGACCAAATATATGGAAGATTAAGGATGCACTTAATGGCATGCCAATTCCATTTCCTCAATGTGTACAATACAGACTTTGCAATGCACCTGTGAAGTGACCCTTTTCACTTAAACTGTGCTCCATACTCCGGGCTAATGGACTAATATACCCTCCTCACATAGGTTTCATTTGATGGTTTTGGAAGGGTAATAGGTATAATATTCAGTGGCAAATCTATTAAAAGAATTTCCCCATTTCATCACCTTAAGACGTAACTGAAAAAGTATACATAACCCACTCTAGAACACTCGAACATTATCATTATTTAATTTCTTCCTCTTGTTATAAATGACTGTGTTTTATTTAGCTCTAACAATATACAGGTATGAATTTTGTTTCCCTGGGTGTATACTTCCCTTGTATGATTTAATCCTGTATTCTCTGACTTATGAGATGCAGGGTGATTCTAAACCCAAAGTTTAGCTCTGACACTTTTAGACCCTTGACTCAGTTGAGTGATCTGTTCATGCTCTTCCATTGGAGCAGCACACCTAGTGGGGCAGCTTGCAGGGTAGTATGTAGATAGCCTTAGTTTAACAGTCAGTCCAGTTTTTCCCATAAATTTTCTTGTGAGTATTGCACATAGAATTTTGCAAATTTCCTCAAGTTGCAGGACATGCATCTTGCATCATGCTCAACTTGCACTTTTGATGCTTTAACATTGATATCACTTACAGAGGAGGTCTGATAAAAACATACTTATTATTTAAAAAAAAGTAATTTAAAATCACTTTGAAACCTATAATCTTGAATGAAGATCACAAACATAGTTCCAAGAGAGTTTAGTTGTCATGATCTCAAATGAAAAACTATTAACTGATATTTGGACTATTAATGAATCTGTACTCCAATGTCAATAAAACTATTAATTTCATGTTTCCAAATTTACTTCAACAGAACAGAAACACCTGTTCAGGGGTCATCAGCCTCAAATCAGGGCTAAGATGTGACAAAAAATTCAGCATTAAAAACAATAAATTTCTCTTTTATTTTGAAATTCTTAAAAAAACATAAAATTACATGCCTCGGTTAGAAAATATGTGCAGAAATTGCCAAGTTGAGCACATTGTAAAGAGTGAAATTTCTTAGTGTAACATGCAAAAAAAAAAAATTCCTGATTTCATCAATCAAATCAAGGTGCATTTCTTAAAAAAAAAAATAGAATCACATGCCTCAGCTAGAAAATATGCACAGAATTTGCCAAGTTGACCAAATTGTGAAAAGTGAAATTTCTTACTTTACTATAAAATCCAAAAAGATCTCCTAATTGTGTCAATCAAATCCAGGTGCACCCCAAAAACGGAGGACGACCATGCCCAAAACGGTTATTCAAGAAGAGAGCCTGTAGACTTCCTCCTTGTGGTGAGTGACAAGCAGATACTGGGCTGATTTCACCATCAATTCAGAAAAAATGGCCAGCTGTACTAATGACCAAACCCACTCATAAAAAAATTGCAAAACAATCCTATTTATCTGGATTTCTGTGATTTGAAAAAGTGGATGATATTATATCAGGGATCTGTCAATGATGTCCTCCTCCAATCATGCAGTAACAATTGTTTTTTTGGTCTCATTTGCCGATAGTGTAAAAATTATTTATTTACAGTGAAGTTACTTCATCACGAAGCTTTCAATTCAATTTAGAGGTGAATTTACTTCCATTTGGGGCCATGAGATATCGATATACTTCATTAATTGTATTCAGAAAATATATTGACAAAATAATACATACTTCAGAACAATGAGCTACATTACCATAGACCATTCAGGGATTTAACCATCAAATAATGGTGCATGTTCAATATGTTATTAATTAAAAAAACATTTAATGCTTAAGTTCAAAGAGTGTTTAAATGAGAGTTTGTTGTTCACTGGATTATCATTTAGAAAACAGATTTTTTTTAAAATCTCAAATATTAGAACTTAGCTTAGAGTATAGCTGTAGAAGAATTTTGGAATTTTGACCTTGAACATTATTATGTAACATGGATAAAAACTAGCAAGGGAAATGTTTCAATAACCACAGGTTCATACTGACCCATGATTCATATTAATGTTTTATTAACAATGGCATTTACATTCACTGACTGTGGTGTTGGAATGTCTGAAGACTGTGAAGTGTTTGACTGACATCATGAAAAGCTGTACCTATGACACTATCATTTTATGATGTGAACCTAGCTAACAACTTTGTATTGGGTTGTAACCAGTGCATAATTAACATAAAATAATTGTATTGCTACCTAATATTGTTAATAATATCTGTACCTGAGTGTTGAATTTTTAATAAATATTGCCAATAAGGTGTTTATTAACACTTGACTTTGTGGAGTCCAACACCGGCATGTGGGAGAAAGTAAACATAATGCTGCCTACCAGTGGTGCCGCAAGGGGGTGGTTTTGGGAGATAACAGCCCCCCTCAGAGCTAAGAGTATTTTTTGTGTTTAATCCATTTCAGATAGTTGGATTAATATTACTTATGGAATAGTGTAAGGATTAATAAAATATCCCTCAGAAAGCCGTGAAACTCACCATTTTGAGCCAATTATCTGAAAATTTTTCTGCACCTCCTCGCTTACCCTGGCGGGTATTCCACACCCTCAGACCCCCCAGTGTTAGTTGCACCTAAAACCCCTCCTAGCCCTAATTCCTAGCTGCACCCCTGGTTAGTACTTCCCTAAATAGAAAGTACATACATATATAATTAGGAGGTAACCAGGTTCAGCCAAAGGACATGTCTAGTATGTATTATCAGTGACCCAGTGCACTGAATTTTTAAGCCCATTTATACCATATTTGCATGAATCTAATGCATGATTTTCTCTCTTCACCATCAGTAGGAAAATAGGTTTAGTCTTACAATCGTAGGTAAAACTCGCGACTCCTATTGCAGGTTGCCTAGTCTAAATTTCGATTCCTGAGTTTGTTATCTGACAGATTTACAATGAAAAACCGATATTAAAAATAGCAACCATACCATAAATTAGCATGTTTAATTTTACGTTAGCATATGAATGCAAAACATATCTTTCAATCGTTGTCAACAGGCAAAGATTTGGCCGGTGCACTCATTCACTTGGTGCAATTCCACCCAAGAGTTCACCTACTTTATTACTTAGAGGTATTAGATTCTATTTAATTTTTGCATTAACTTTTAGAGCAGAAATTCTTACATATTTACTGAAACTGAAAAATCATCATGATCGCAACACAAGTGCTTCCTATTCTTGCAAGCATTCCTTCAAAATCAGTAGATTGCTAATTGAACCTGACAGAAACTATAATAAGACTATGGCTTCCAATTACCGTATTTCTCCAAATATCCCCCCCCCCTAATTTTGAGGCTTCAGTTTCGGGAAAAGTAAAAAAAACTGCATTTGAATATAGTCCCCCCCTTTACTTTTACAATAGGCATTTTTGGAAAAAAAGGGGGGACTATATTCAAACATATACGGTACCTATGTTCCAATGAAAAATTTTGATATATCTTTGAAAATGACAGAATAGCAAATGATTACGTCCAACACGCTGTAGTTTTTACCTTGATGGCAATGTGCAGGATTGCCTAATTAATCACTCCAGTACTTGCACTCCAATATAAACATGGCCTCTTTTAGTACTGAAGTAAATAAATGAGGCTAAAATTAAGGCATCCCTATTTCTTATCTTCTGGAGATTTTGCACAAAAACGGGAGAATTACACTGATTAAAAATATAAGGTAATTATTTTTCTAACAATAAGTTAAATTTTTTCATCTAGTTGAGTTCCAAAGAATCTTAGAATAATGTTTGTCATATATTCATGAAAATAAGGTATTATCTGAGGCGAAATAAGAGATATTGTCATAGAAATTATGGATAATTAGAGTGGAAATAGATAGAAAGAATGGAAAGAATATGGTTGTAAAGCCGATGGAATCCCTGAGGAAGTTAAAACAATGTTGACTCACAGGAGCCCGTACATAGAGCTTGTGCAAAATGGAATTAAATTTTCTTTTAATCACTTGTTCTCTTGCTGTGGATCACAAAAAACCTTATTATTTGGCTAAAATGTACAATTTTGATTTCTTTGGAAGCCCCCTAAACCTTCTTATCTTTGGCTGCCCCATTGTAAACATTACTAAACCATTGTAACTGCTCACAAGACCTTGCCACAAATTATTACATTCATAAATTAGACTACATATAGACAAATAACTCTGTTTTAATAGCTAAAATCCTACCGGAAGCACTAAAAGGATTTTGCATTTGTCAAACACCAAAACTTCATCAGCAATTAGGGTCAAAATTTTTTAAAAGCTCACCCAATAAGACAATATAGCATCATAGGTATATGTTCCTTAAACAGAACGAAGTTATGTTCATATCTGAGAAGTCAGGAGGGCATTACAGCTCCCCTTGTCACGAATAAAAGCGAGAGTTCAGCAGAGGGGTAGTCATGGAAAACTCATACTAAAAAATTAAGCAATAAACATGAAAATTCCAATATCTACCACCTATGTCTATAATACAACTGTCCTTTCCTTTGCAAACCTCAATGATAGCAATTTTTGAGAAACAAGGTATTCAACAGCATAAATGATACTTAAAAGGTTAGTTGTGGATAAACAAGTTCAAGGGATACAATACGAAGGTAGTAAAGTGTTGTAGGGACCCACTTACTTCCTTACACTTCTTGAGTGTGAGCACAATATGGGGGTCTTCCTACACTACTTAATACCCTAGACTTGTTGCTCACCAGAAATATACAACTGAGGATGGTCTCCATTATTTGCAGCACAATGGAACAGATTTACGTTGCTTTTCTTTGCGTTAACTAATGCTCCTAACTGTATGAACCCTCAGCACAGCAAACCCTGTGAATCACATGACTCATCAGTCACCTCTAGCAAAGTTCAATCATCATAGCAGTTGGACAAATTTGATCACCCAATATTTTTGAATATAATTCCTTATTCTGAGAATCTCACCATGGGCTGTGCTCGTTACAATGAAATTCTACAGGGAATAAATTATGAAAGTGCTGGGATTATGATAGAAGTCTATCAAAAAAATTTCCTTGAAGTAATTTTATGGTAATATGACTCCCAAAAAAAAGCAAGTGTTTAGCAACATGAGGCATGGTGATGAAATCAAGGACACCAATTCCCTTTCTTTTTCTTAGCAGTGCTTGGTGTAACTGGCTTTCACACTGGACTAACAAATGGGGGAGATATTGTTATTTCCAATGATTTTCATTTCCACATTTTATTCTAATAATTTTAACAAGGTTAGTAGGATAAAAATAGCTGATCCACTCAACCAGTGCATTTCATATCCTAAGGTAAGTATAACTGCATGCATGAGGACACCGCAAACAAAACAATATGTATGGACTTGAACAATGAAGGGTATGATGATATGTAGAAATAATTCTATTGATTATTTGTTCAAGCATGCATGATATGGGAAATAGGTTTTACATATGCATTGCATGGATTTGCTTTGAATAAGGAGAAGAATAAAACTAAATGGTAAACATGGCATGCAAAAAGGTGTCATGTAATTTAACAGGTTAATTAGTAGTTGAATGACTCTTTGAGATGTAACTGGGCATAAGGAAAATGTGAGGATAACATAACACTTCCCAGATATTTGTGACAAAATGCCCAGGAGCAGAGCAGAACACTGTAATACGAGGTGTACAGCAAGTTTCTTATGCTGGGAAATGAAAAAACTCCAATGGCCTGAACAAGGGGACCTTTTCGCAGGTACAAACAAAACACTGTGTTGGTATGCTGGAACAGGAGAATTCTCAGCAGTGACCAACCCCAGCCTCTCCACTGGAAACCCTTCACAATCACTTGCTCAACTACAAAGAAACCTTCTCGAGGGTTTAGGGGGCCTCGCTAAGGCTGCTTCCGTTGAGTAATCAGAGACACTATCACTAGCTTAACTCCAAAGAAACCTTCGTGAGGGTTTTTTGGGGGGCCTCACTAAGGCTGCTTCCATTAAGTAATCACACACACACAAAGCTTCTCCCGTCCAGGTAGTATTTCTATCGTGTGATTTCGAGCAATTCTGCTGGAGTATAACACACTGAGTAAGCTTTGTGTGTGATTACTTAACGGAAGCAGCCTTAGTGAGGCCCCCCAAAAAACCCTCACAAAGGTTCCTTTGGAGTTAAGCGAGTGACTGTGTGTGATTTTATTTAACGGAAGCAGCCTTAGCAACGCCCCCCAAAACCCTCGCCAAGGTTTCTTCATAGTTCAGCGAGTGCTTCAATCTTCAATTTCTGAGGGCCAAAATAAAATTTATAAAACATCGCCACTCTAAGTTCCAATTTATATGCAATAATGGAGGGAAAAAAATATCAACAATTGACCATAACATAAAATGTAAAGCTAGCATTGTTTGCACAACATGTTAAGCTGAGAAACATTAGCTTAGGGTTTTCAAAATCATACATTTATAACAAAAATCTTTTAATAGGGGAGATGAATGAATCAGGTATGTGCACAAAACAGAAGGATATATCATGTCGGAATTTCCAGTGTAAGCCATCAAACGAGTTAACGTTATAGGACAAAAGAGATTAATAGAGCAAGCCCCTGTAATACATGCAATATTCATGATATGCATAAATGTAGTAAGACAACAAAAACATAAAGAGTCACATGTTCATCACTGAAATAATACGAGGCTCTTATGGAGACATACATACTAGGAAGCAGTTGCTGGAATTAAATTTACATACAAGAAAAAATGCAGACCGTTACAATCAACTCAAAATGTAAAAGCCTTATTTAAAAAGGCAAACAATTTAGGGGAAATATTTACTAAAAAGATAAATCAAAGCTGTTGTTCCGAGTCAAAATTATCTTTGCTCCATTACTAGATGCTTTATACATAAAACTGATTAAAATTCATTGAATCCACACCCTATTGCACACCATTCAATTCGAGGACTATATTCGAGTTGAAGTAAAATTTGCTTGCATGCTATAATTTCCGTCACATACATTAACAGGCTTGCTTAATCCACCATTAAAATGACAAAATCCGAACATCCCACTGGCTGAAACCTCTCCTTAAAAATTACGCAGTGACTACCGCCCTAATCTTCCATCTAACTTTAACATGTGTTTTTCTTAATCCATTTTCCCAGCAAAATTTTCCAAACTAACAAGCATGTCACGTACAAAAACTGCAATAACAATTTTTTTCCATTTAAGGAGTATTTCATTAATAACTGTGTTTTCGTGCATGGGCTTATCTCATACATACTACTATGTAGCAGGAATTTCTTACAAAGTGATGTGCCACTGACATGTGAACTTGAGTTCTACATACATAATAGAGTTTGCCTAAAAAAAACTAAATACAACATTTTCTTGCCCAAATTATTAATTTGAGTAATTTCTGGAAGATAACCTTCTTAAAACTTCCACTCCTTTATTTTATTTTAAATTATATCATCACCTCCAATTGAGCAAAAGTAAAGCCTGAAAACATGTTTTGCAAATGGGAACAATTTGATTATTTCTATCTCTTTCAACTACAGACTATACACCAGAAATGCCATCCCAAGAACTACTGCCTGACTGGGGTGATGCAAGGCCAAATCCAGGTATGTGTCGATGATAAATCGATGGCTAAGTTCTAACAACTCATATCTCAATAATAGCAAATTTTCAGGAGAGCAAAAAAATGATTTTTTTTAACTTTTACAGTGAAATTAAAAACCAAAAGTTCATAAAATTGAAAAATAAGTATTCATTAGCAAACAAGGAGTTGTTTTATGCTTGTATTTCATTTTTTAATGTTATTACACTTTGTTTAAGATACCTGTCTCAAACCGGCCGAATTTGAGATACGTGTAGTTAGAACTTAGCCATCGATATGTATGAGGACAAGAATAATGTAAGGTTTTCATTTCAACTTGATTTATAAGTATCCTACAGGAATGCTTGTATAAGCATAGGGCAGTGCCATTCAATCATTATTTTGAGATTAAAAAAAATGCTCATTTTTGTAATTTTCTTTGGATGAAGTGAATTCAACTACGTCAACTCCATGGAATTTTTACTGATGCAGATTTCAACTTTTACCGTCATTTTCAAGGTTGTGATGTCCAATATTCTGGTTCAAATAAACAAGCCTTAATTTAGAAGAAGTAAACAGGTCACTTACAGTGGAAGATCGTTTTAACGAGAGTTCTTCATATCCGGAAAATCTCTTGCCAAACGGTGTGCTCGTTACATTCGAGGGTGAAGAATGAATCCCCTCAGTTTCCTTATTCACATGTAATTACCAGTTTCATTTTTCATATCGTATGATGAGCAACAACATGACCAGGACCATATCTGGCCCTGTTTGGGATTGGTATGATGCATCAAATCGCTGTGAAATTGTAGTAACTATATTCCAGTCATGAGTTTCACACAAAGTTGCACCAGAAGCAGCAACAGAAGGACGTAGTTCCATGAGCATATGGGGCAATCTTGCCATCCGAAAAACTATGAAACAATAAAGTCTCGTGAAGGCAAGTAATGAGTGATCATGCCTTCTCCTATCATGCAGCCATTGATGCACGATTTTCGGATACAAGCGGTTAATGCTGCAGATATTTTCTTGAGTAAGGTTGCCCTTGCTCACCATCATTAGTGTTGCTCAAGTTTTCTTTCAGGATTGAGGGAGGCCTACACAATCTGGCACTGCAACACCTTCCGATATCGGTTGGTGAAGATAAGTTTTATTTTAATTTTAGTCTACAGGAACAAAATCTTAATATCCCAGATTGGATGCTACTGCATTTAGTTTCATTAATTACACAAGCTGAATTCACATGGGAGCAGAACGGACAGATGACAGAAAGAAGGCAAATCAATTGACAACAGAGATCGGTGGAGTGGGGAAGGTGTGGACTGATGTCAACTAACCTGTATATGATAAAAATACAGCTAGAAAACACATTATCTAGTGGGGAGATCTCTTCCCACCCTGGTTCAGCCTTGTACAGCCCAACATGCGACCTTGGCAAGCTCTCAACACTGCCGCAGATAGACAATAGGAAGCCCAGCATGCAGGCTGAGTCTTATCCCCTTACGCATATGTGGCCTTAATGTTGCGGATCTTTTGTAAAGATCTGTGCTTGCAAGCCAAGCAGTCATTCAGTTGAGTTGCACCTAGCAATTTAATCCATGCAGTTACATGAATTGTATCTGTGATGTATTTTAGTGCCTGGCCAAGTGTACATCATACACCTGTTTTTAGAGTTGTATTTCCATCATCATCGGTAAAATGGGCAACCCCTGTTTACCTTCAAGTTTACTAAGTATGCACTGCTCTGAAGAGAAGTATCTCATAATACTAAGAACATACTGCAGCAGCGACTTCTTGGGCTCGTTATTTCAATTTTTTTACACATTAATCATAGGCCTTGAGGAGGTACACTGCCTACCACTTGTTTAATGCAATTCTTGCTATATGCCACACTCAATAAAAGGATCCTCCAGTGTAGTTGGACATATTTTTTGACTGATTTATTGCACCCATACATAGACAATATGGAGGATTTATACTCTATGAAATCAATACAAAAATAACGTTAAACTCTTAAAAGTGCCTCACAGGACTGTCTCAATAAGCACTACAAATGCTGAGTGATAATTACGTTGATAGCCCTGATATAAGCATGAAGACTGTTTATCATGTTCATTGGAGAGTCGAATATCCCTTCCTGGGTTCAGACTGCAGTGGGACTCACCGAGAGGGTCACAGGTAAACTTCATTCCACACAGTATGACCCACTGGTGGGTCACACCTAAGATCATCTTCTGAAAACTTCCTAGACATGGCACTGCACTTGACAGCCTTCCTGAGAGAAGGCAAACGGCAAGTGGAGGACCTTTTGGGCCCAATGCAGCAGGACAGTATGCTAGAGACCTTTCATGAAAGGGCACTCCCAGCACCGTGCCCCAAGAATGTCACATGCACTTGCCTGACACTAGCCTCAGAGTGACACTTTGGTGACGGCATATTGATTATATATTTATAATGAATCTGCCATCACTAAGGTGTCAGACTGAGGCCAGTGTCAGATGGAGCCACCACGAAAGTGCCAGCAACTTGAGTTGTTAAACTCCATCATGAAGTGGCCTCAGCAGTGGGGTTGTATAACACAATGAATGTATGCATTGCATACAAAATAGCATGCAGATAGGTTGGCTCTGATCATAACTGGTGGTCTGAGTTGCAGATGGTCAGCCATTTTGCATGGCACCATTCAGTCTGGCAAGAGTATGACCCACTAGTGGATCAACTTTGTTAGCACCATTGGAAGATCCAGGATAAGGACAAGGGGTGGGGCTAAGTGGGCTCTGGGGGGAGAGGGGGGGGGGGGGGATGGTTGTACCGGGGGGACGGTAGGGGAAGCCGCCCCTCAGGTACAACCATTGCCCCTCCCCAAGCATATTCCTAGTTACGCCACTGGCACTTGGGATATTCCTTAACTAAGAAAAATAGATTAAGAGCTTGGAAAAATCTCCCATCTCTATAATGTTTACGCACTAAAAAAGAATTTTCCCATGAAATTATAGCAGTAGTAGATTGAGCCTAATGGGTATGGCTTCTCTGCCGGCATTCTTCCGCGAATTCAGCACCGGGAACTTCAACTCACCACCCACGTGATTTGTCTTCACGGAATTATTAACTTTCCCATTTCCGCTAAAAATACCGGACACTTTTTGTACTTCAATATAATGTTTACAAGCCATTTTAAGGTCGAAAGGAACTGCCTCATATTTCACATTTTGAATTTGACTTTAATGATTATGTGACAACTGATGATGAAAGTAATTCTCCGAGGGCATTCACACTAACTCTCATTCTGTTAAAAAATAAATGCTTGCCACCAGGCATAGTTAAGCTAAGAGGTATTCAAGGTCCAACTATGTTTCATTCAAACCCACTGAGTTACAAGTTGGGTTAGTGTTGATCTATGCAGCGCATAAGAAACTTTCCCCCAGCGCAATTCGTTCCGCAGATCTGCTCCTGTAAAAGCTCTTTTATACTGCAAAAATATCTCTCGAATATGACAATAGGTGACCATAGGGTGGTTTCCTATTAATTTTTTATTGCCTAAATCGAAAGACTATTACTCCTACAGTACATATTTCACGCTTTCAGATTTTTAAATGACGATATCTATTTTTCGCGATTAAATGAAAAGTGAAATTTTTCAAGAGTGCGAAAATATGACGGCTAAGTATGAATGCTGGGAAAAGCCTGCATGACATCTGGCTACTGCTGTGTGAGGCCTACTGGGTGCAAGGCTATGAAAGCTGCTACGATGCAGGCTGATTGCTGCCGAGCATCAGGGTAGCATAGAGTACCCTGCTAGCAGGTAGCGCTTGGCTTAAATAAGAATTATTAATACCCTATCAAACGAAGGAAATTTTCTGACCATAGACAATTTTAATAGAAGATTATTAAAAATGTTTCCCTGAGCTCTGTGCCTCATGCATGCATTGGTAATCTCAGACGATGTAAAACTCCTATCGACTTGTATAGAATCTCGGTCCCTTTGATGTCACGTGGAGTGGCATTACATGGGTGCCAATCAGGCCTTTTTCAAATGAGGTTAAAATTGACATTAACATTCATCTACACTGGGATTTCTAAAAATAAATAATTTGTATATTATGAATACACTAACGGTAGGTAAGAATCGCAAGCGATGCCTTTCGTTTTCTTTGATGAAGGAAACTACCCCATTTAATTCAAACTATTGAAAAATGGCTACATAGGTACATAAAAAGTTCAGAAGGTTATCACTGTCACACAAAAATACTAGTATATCTGATGATGGACTGAAACCAAGAAATAAATTCAAAAACGACCTGATTTGCAAATCCAGGAAATTCATGAGTTTTATGTATTTTCTGATTTTTATAAATAGACTATCATCGGAGTGGCTAGATTTTTGAGCATGCTAAAAGCTAATTAATGTAAGAGGCATCTTCCAGTTTTGACTGGATAAGCATTATGTTTATCAATCATATTTTGTTTGAATGGCCAAGTTTGCTGTGAAGGCTACATATTATACTTGGTCAAATTATCTATACCAATGAAAAATTATCAGTTGTGTTTTTGAGGAAAGAAAAGAAAAGATACAATAAAAAAATGCCCTCCATTCTGCCTTTCTCTCAATAAAAAAATTGTGAAAGTAGTTGCTCAATTTTCATGAGTTAGTAACATCATAAGAGTTCTAGTTCAGGGAGAACCTTTCATTGAAGGAAGCGATCACTTATGAGAGTTTAAACAACAAAAAACTATGCAAGACCAATGCACAAGGGCGAGAAGGAGCTGAAAAGTGGTGATTCACACTGCATGAATTTATGAAGTCGTGGACTCATCTGGGAGAGTGTTAAGGTCATTGAGTTTTCATTGCAAATAGCTGGAGATCAAAAAAAGTTTCAAACTCTATCCCACTGGGCAATAAAATAAGTGAACCCATTGTATATCCATTGGAAGCAATGCCGGCCATTCTGTCTGCTATGTGCTCACTTAACCGCCATTTTTTATTGCGTCAACCCTGTGAGCCATTTCACAGTAGCTCCGAGTCTGGGATAGTTATGTAAACTTCCATATAGGAGCCTTCATCACAATCACGTATTCTAAATGAAAGAAGACCCTCATTAAAGTTGGCCAACATATTTTTCAGCGGAAAAAAATAAATCATCAGCCACTGCCAACAAACGATCCATTTCAATATGATGGAATAGGTTCAGAATAAACTCACAATTTACTTGACTCTTTTTATCCACAGCACCCACTGACTGCAGGTTAGGAGAATGGAGCCCATGGACACCATGCTCACAATCATGTGGAGCAAATGCAGTCCAGCATCGCACAAGACCACTTCTTGCAGCTCCTGGACCCTTAGGGAAGCCATGCGGGACAAGGATAATACATCGTCCCTGCAAACTGCTACCATGCATATAAAGTTCTCAGCTGTAGAGCTTCATACTCTCACAATATGAATGTGTGGTTGTCAAAAAATATCCATCTCAGTGTAAAAATGTTTAGAACAAAAGAGCAATAATTGATCAATGTAAATTATAATGTAACATCTTTACTAATAATATTCCACATAAAAAATTCGATTTCAAAGACTATGTAGATTGCAAGACACTGTAAACAAACTGAGATAGAAATGGATAAGTGTGATAAATCCAAGTCTACTGAAGGATTAGAAAGCAGTTTAGTATGACAACATAAATACCTATTGCCGCTATTTATGAACGTCTCAACCTGAAATGTGGGGTCCAACACATCATACTGAGGAACATTAAATTCAGGTAATTGAGAGAAATTCATAACTCAGTCGATTAGAAAACACCATCTAGCCTTGTGTTACCCGCACAAATGTTTATAATACATCATAGACACTTCAAATTTCAAGAGTCTTCTGGGGGCGACAGCTGACCTTTTGTTCCTTGAATAGCATCATGTTTATTTCCTGGCAGAGTTCTGATGCTAAATCTAATATCGGCGTTAACCTGGCGTTTTTGAAGAAATCGAGACCTTTCCTTCATTTCACCCTCTAGTGCTTTATAAACTTCTTCCTGGAAATATTGTGTACAAAGAGTCGAGAATGTTAAGTATTCAATGATAATTATGTATTAATATTAATAAAGTGGAATTTGATAATAATCATGAATATTTACTTACCGCACCACTCATGTCATTAGAATCCCCAGCTATAATAACACGTACTTCGTGATCTTTGGCTAGCCACTTATCAATCATTTTCACTTTAGACTGCATGTCATGGTCACTGATTCGAC
Organism: Ischnura elegans; assembly: GCF_921293095.1. Classification (NCBI taxonomy): domain Eukaryota; kingdom Metazoa; phylum Arthropoda; class Insecta; order Odonata; family Coenagrionidae; genus Ischnura; species Ischnura elegans. The sequence continues at coordinate 81,176,173 of NC_060252.1, read as the reverse complement.
TGGAAAAGGTGATATGCTTTTCCCGCTTATGAGTTTTGGCTTTGGAAGCTTTGTCTTTCTTATGTTCCAAATTATATTCAGAAACTGACATCATACGGTAAACTGGTCTCTGTGTTTTCGTGTCGTATTCAACCATTTTGACGAGTCTCAAATTTCTTCTTTTAGCAATATTATGCCCTTCTTCCAGAGACACGACACTGACTTTATCATCGGGGCTTACCAAGGTAATTTTAGGGCTTGTGTCTTTCTTCGCGTTGCTTCCCTTCGCAGTATCTTCTGTTTTAGTTGGACCTCCTTTACTAATTCCACCGGTCCAGACAGACGACTGACGAGCACAGGTGATAGTTTTAAACTTTGCATTTCCAAATAGCCAACCACATTGCCTAAATATTGGAATACGCTGACAAAAAACTACTTCTCGATGAACAATTCGTAATAATTGCCTCCAAATCATGTTTACGAATAATTCGTTACGTCTTTGTCTTGTTTCATCATCGTCTGCGGCGTGCGGCCTCTACGATTCGTTCGTTCCTGAACAACTGCCTCCACTAGAAATGGCCACCACGAGGGGATTGTCAAGAGCGGCATTACCTAAAAAGTTTATTTTTTCATCTTGGCAGCCTCCTAAAACCTTTCACAAAAACTTATTCCATCGCTGTAATTCATGTGGAAAAGTATATAGCAGTTCAAATGCTACGTTAGGGCCAAGAAACCTATTAGCAGTCTCAATAAGTAAGCATTGCGTAGTATTAGATAGTACTTAATGTCATAGCTTCTAATCTAGCTGATACTAGTTGGGAGGAACTTATTTATTTAACTAGATATCCTTTTGATTACTCTGTGCTTATTACTTCAAATTGGCATGTTATCCTAATGATGGATTTTTTGTATCCAAGGTCCCTTGAACTCCCGGTATAATTTAAGATCTATTCATGCATCATCGACCTTGTTACAAAAGAAGAGAGACTACTACGAAATTCTTGGTGTAGCGCGAAATTCCTCTCCGAAAGAAATAAAGACTTCATACTTCCAGCTAGCCAAAAAGTATCATCCTGATAGAAATAAAGGTGATCCTAATGCTGTGAAAAAGTTTCAAGAAGTGTCTGAAGCCTACGAAGTAAGTGCATTTAAGTTTCTTTGTTGATGCTAAACATTTGCTGCAGTTCAGGATGTAAGATTAGAATATTATTAATAATTGATCGCAAACCATGAACCCTTTGATGTAGTAGGTGCGCCATGGCGAAGAAATAATAGTTCTAATTTGAACCCGTGTTCAACTGTATTTCTTGAAGGGGATATAGTCTTTTCACTGGTTACCAAGTTTTTTTTTGCCTCTCAAAGATTTATGTGATCGTAGGGAATTTGTAGTCTATTGGTCGTGCTGTCTTTTCTATCCATTTATGCTTAATATTTTTGTCATGCTGAATTTTTCAAATTTATGCTTGATGTTACTTCTATCTAAATAAGCTGGAAATATTTTATTATGATTGATTTGTATATTGAATTGGTTCATTTTATCATATTATTTAAGATAAATGCGAGCAGTAGCTTAGCATTCAGAGAAAAAAATCGTACTTATTCTAACTTTTCAGTCTTCATCCGTCGAATTCTATAGCAACTGAAGTTGCTCATTGCAAATAAACGTGAGAATTCTCATTTTTTCTACAACGTATATTTCAGTCTAGTCATATTGTCCTTAAAAAGGGCGGTAGTGGGAAATATTTGGGTTACCTTGTTCTGATTTCTTCATCTTTTCATATTATATTCGGTGCAGATAATTCAAATCTGTGGTTTCCTTAACAGAATTGCGTGGTATAAAAATGCAAGACGAGAAAGAATATTCTGATTTGTATTATGTACTTCCACATGAATTTCAATTACTACCCAGTTGACTTAGGTTAGGTGATGAAGGCTTTTAAATTCACAATTTTTAATCCTGCACTGCCGTAGAATAATTATTCAACTTAATGCTCTAATTGAGAACCATTTGCTGATAGTTGCAGAATGATAAAGGCCACATTTTAACAATAGGAAAGGGTCCTCTGAGGAAGTTATCAAATTTGTTTTGGTTAATAGAATTGCTTAACATGCGATTTAACTATTTAACTGGGTTTTAAAGTGCATGTACGGTAGAAATTCAATCACTGGCAAAGTTGATAGGTGTTGAATAGGGAGTGTGACTTATTGCCCTTGAGATCCGGAGAATCCAAAGACATTTTAGGCATATGAAACTCACCTTTTGAGTATTATGTCGGTGTTGTTACTTTGTACTTGTATTTTTTTCAATTAATACCACTTAAGATTTTTACATGAAAACTGATGATTTTGGCCAAAGATAAATGTCGCATACGAGTAAAGTTGTATAATTAGACTAATAATTATTCTAGATTATTCTAGAAGTGTCTCTTCTCTCGACTCTACTCAGAGTCCTATCCCTAGTACCTGAAAACCATGGAATCAGCGTAAAGACAGGGAAAATGAAATGCTGTGGAATTGGATAAGGACAAGAAAAGAAAGCATCTAGGATCTCGGAATCTTTTTCTAAAAATAAAGGAATAAAGAATGGGGTAGTTTCCTTCATCAAAGAAAACAAAAGGCATTGATTGCGATTCGTTACCCACTGTTAGTGTATTAATAATATACAAATTATTTGGTTTTAGAAATACCGGTTTAGACGAATGGCAATGGTCAATTTTTATCCTCATTTGAAAAAGGCCAGATTGGCACCCGTGCGATGCCACTCCACGTGACGTCACAGGAACCCAGATACTATACGAGTAGATAGGAGTTTTGCATCGTCTGAGATTACCATTGCATGCATGAGGCACAGAGCCAAGGGAAATATCTCTTCATAATCACTTATTAAAATTGCCTGTGGTCGGAAAGTTTCCTTCGTTTGATAGGGTATTAATAGTCCTTATTTAAGCCAAGCGCTACCAGCTAGCAGGGTACTCTGCTACCTGCTAGCATCCTGCATCGTATCAGCGCTCAAAGCCTCGCCCCAAGGTCACCTCACTTGCGGCAGCGGGAACCAGAACGACGTCACACGGAGTTTTCCTGGCATTCGTACTTAGCCGTCGCGTTCTCGCGCGCTTGAAAATTCTCACTTTTCATTTAATCGCAAAAAATAGATATCGTCATTTAAAAATCTAAAAGCGTGAAATACATACTCCAGGGGTAATAATCTTTTGATTTAGGCAATAAAAAAATAATAGGAAACCACCCTATTAGTTGGCTCCATGTGCCATGCAGTGCAGTGTACTGTTGGTGTTCTCCTCTATGTTTTCCTTGCCTAGTAGGACTAAGAAGAGAATTATGTCAATATATCAGTCCCATCTGCTTCCCTTTCTGATCGAATGAAGACGCCATTAATGCCATCAGGAATCATATCATGAGTGGAGCACATATGTTCCCAACCGCCATGCCCCTGGTAAAGTGGATGAACTCAAATAACTTGATATTTTTCATTACTTGAAGCCAATGGAACTTCTAATGTCGTGAGCGAGGGCTCCACAAACCTGAGTGCGTGTGTCCCACGCGGTCATTTGTTCCCTTGAGCAAATCCGCGAGGTGCGTGACTGAGAGCGTGTTTTTATTTTGTCTTTTTCTTTTGTGTGAGTGGGTCACCGTCGTGAGCGAGGGCTCCACAAACCTGAGTGCGTGTGTCCCACGCGGTCATTTGTTCCCTTGAGCAAATCCGCGAGGTGCGTGACTGAGAGCGTGTTTTTATTTTATCTTTTTCTTTTGTGTGAGTGGGTCACTGTCGTGAGCGAGGGCTCCACAAACCTGAGTGCGTGAGTGCGTGTGTCCATCGCGGTCATTTGTTCCCTTGAGCAAATCCGCGAGGTGCGTGACTGAGAGCGTGTTTTTTATTTATTTCATTTTGTCCTTTTCTTTTGTGTGAGTGGGTCACTGTCGTGAGCGAGGGCTCCACAAACCTGAGTGAGTGAGCGCGTGTGTCCCACGCGGTCATTTGTTCCCTTGAGCAAATCCGCGAGGTGCGTGTGTGAGTTTCACGTTTGTATTTTCAGTTAGTGTCTTATCTTGCCATTACCTCCCGTTTGCAATTACCTCCCATTAGCAATCTGCCCATCAAAGAGTACGGCCTTGGGGAATTAATTTTCTTTAAACTTCTAATTGTTGTCCCATTTAGCCCTTCTTGAGATTTTCTGCTACTGTAACTTCTTTTCTTTTAGACAATAGCATAATTTCCTGAGCCAATTCTCTAAGTGTGTCGGATGCTGAAGTTAATATTCATTTATTCATGGTGACATTGATGATCAGCTCTGAAGGATGTACAGGCAGTTTTGAATTCAGACAATTCTTAAAAAGGAAAGGAAAGACAACCGGCTGAACAATGATGATGTTTCAAATGGTTTGAATCTGTCCGAAATAAGTATTGGTGTGAGGTCAACTCTTACTGCTCGTGCAGTAATTTCAAGAGTTAAGAGCATTGATGAGGATAATTTTAGGTTGGAGTGTGAAGAGGGATTTGTTTCCATTGTACAGAAAGCAGTTGAGAGAAGTCCAATGAAGAACAAATATACCTAAGCAGCATTATGTCTGTATCATAACAAAATCCGTTGAAAACCTAAGTGGTGTTAAACAGACTTGGATGCTTATCCTGGGGTTCTCATGCATGTAAACTGCATGACTACTCTGGAAAGACCAGGTTGGTATCTGGTTCAAAAGGTTTTGTATTTTGAGTGAATGTAGTACAACTTATGGGCTTTAATAGGGATATGGATAGACTTTTAATTTGGTTTGCATTTAGTGCTTTTCATTTTTTCAATTCATCTATGGGAAAAGGAAGTAAATCTACTACCTGGCCCTTGAAATACTGTATTCCTTCGCTGTGACTTTTTGGTGCGAGTGATCACCTACACCCATGTCTCGTATAGCGCAAGGGATGCGTTCCTTGGGGTCTTTGCGCTATACGAATTTGCGTTATACGAGAGCGTTTTAACATAGGGAAGATAGGGATGCGTTCCTGGTAGCATAGGTCTTGGGTATTGAATTTCCTCTAAAACATCTATATTCCCATAAAAAGCCTTAGAAAACATTATTTCTATAAATATTTATAGTTTAAAACATCTTTAAAGATAGTATTCACGCATTCAAAGACTTTTATTCACGTTAAAAAAAATTCTTACGTGCTTTCGAAATTCCATCCTGTCGTGCGGGTGGGCTAACATCTGCTATCTCAGGGGATCGTAATGCGTTGCCGGCAGTTGATGATTTTTCAAACTAGTCTAAAAACAACTATGTGTCACCCAGGCCCTTTTGTCGCTCATCGAAATGACAGGAAAATACTACTTTAAATGCCATTTCATAGCTAGCGGAGTTTATGAATGATAAATCATTTTAATTTGAAGTCCTCCGAGTCATTAGCAGCTACGTGAAACAGTCTTTAAATGCCTTGAAACCTGACCCAGGTTTTCCTTCCCTGAAAATGAATGAACGAGAATGCATTCTTTTCCAAAAGAATATCGTCTCATCAATACTAAAAACTAGTTGAGGGGGAAAGGAGCCACTTTCAATAACAGCTTGGAGTTCATCAGAAAATGTTGTGGTGGCTGCGCTATCAACACTTGCAGATTCACCTGATATCGCCGCACTGAAAATACCTGATTGCCGTTTAAATTCTGGAACCAACCGGAGCTTTCACTTAATGTCTCGGAGCGATTACCACTCTCGTCTTTTTGTACTAATTCACCATGAACTTTCCGTATGTGTAGACCGCTTGGTTGAAGTTGGTGCGGCTGAGGTCACTGATATTTTAGCTTCGTCTTTATTCAGAATAAGGCATCGTGAGTTTAAACTTCCGCGTAATATCGCTTTGACGCTCTCCATTTTCAAAGCAATTAACCTCTCTCAAGTCCTCTTCTAGGTTAATGGTTTTTCTTGATAAATTCTTGACTTTTCTACACGCATCCCTATTTTTTGCCATATTCTCTTGGTTTTTACTCTGTATGGCTCTATCTAAATCACCTTCTTCTGCTGAACTGTATTCCTGAGACGCAGAAGGGCTATGACTGCGGGGAGGGAACGAAGCCATTGTGTTTAAGACTCTATAGCGGACCCTTTTATGTGTTAATGCTATTCATGCGCAACTCCGTCACCGCTTCATTTCTCCCCCGTGAATACCGATGACCTTGAAGGCTTCAGCGTAGACTCTCTACCTGGAAGTCAATCGCCCGGTAACCTACGACGGCAAAAATACGTCTCAAACCGTATTGCTGAAAAAAAAACTCATTTCCACTAGCCCCACGCTTAATTAACGATCTAAATTATTTATTATCATTCTGTTAAGGAGACGAGATAAATCTTCGGTAGGCCGGCTATCTAGACCCAATGACGAGTAATACTTTTGGCAATTGCGCAGCAATGAATTTCGATTAATATATAAACAAAAAAGAAGATTTGAGGCAAGAAATAATATTAATATGCGTATATTGATAGAAATTTCGTGTGTACTTAGCGCAAGTTCACGTTTTATCGCGAGAGCGTTTAAGATTTTTGATTAGGCTACACTGCGTTGCAATGTTTCCCCGAGGAACGAATTTGCGCTATATCGAAATTGCGCTAATCGAAATTGCGCTATACGAGACATGGGTGTACTGTCTATAGAGAGATCTTTGGGCTCTTCACCAAGTTGTCAGCCCAAGGGATTTTGTATTATTTAAGTTAAATTTATAGGAGTAAATATTTTGCTGTGGTGGAAGGGTGTTATTTGTAGTTTTTGTATGCTGCCTGGTGAGAACTGATTGAATGCAGCCATTAACCATTGTGAGATCGTCATTTGGTATGGTTGATATATTATAGTGTGCATTATTTTTAAAAGGTGCTGAGTGACGAGAACAAGAGGAAGCAGTATGATGCATGGGGAGCGACGTCTGAGCAGATGGGTATGGGAGGAGGACATCCGGGAGGTGACCCTAGAGCTGGGGCTGGTGGATTCAATGCCCAATCTTGGCAGTTTCATTCCTCTGTTGACCCAGAGGAACTCTTTCGGAAAATATTTGGCGATGCTGGCTTCAAGCAAGGAATGAATGATTTTGAGGAATATGCTGAGTCAACTTTTGGTTTTGGTGGTGCCCAAGAGGTGAGATTGATGCAGTTATTATGTAAAACCCCTCTAGTAATGGAATGATTTTTCCTGGCATCCTCATGGAAAATTACAGCCCAATTTTGGGTTGCCATTCCTTATGACCACATTATGTGGAAGTATGAAGTTCCTGACCTATTGATTGCCTATAATGCGGCCATTATAAAATGGGACAGGTTTATGGATTCAAGTTGAGTTATTTATTTTCGAATTTTTAACTTGAAAAGGCATAATGGAATTGGGGAAATTCCATCTAAAAAGTTTTAGTGCGTTAGCTTGGGATGAGTGGTATCCTGAAGCTCTGGGAATTTCTATTATTTTAGCCCTGACTGTAAGATGAATTTGAATAGGTCTTAACAGAAAATACCACTTTGGGAAATGTGTGTTCTTTTGTACAGAGATTTTTTTACAGTAATCCAGTGCTTAGTGTGCATATGTGTGATGCTATTTAGCTAAAACATGCCAAATCTATCTCGAGATTAGAATACAGTAAAACTTTGATTTTACGCAGTTGGAGGGACCGAAATATGGGCACTGTGTAAAATCAAGAGTTGGTATTGAGGAGGAGTATAGTTTTCAGGATAACACTTACTCATTATAGCTCGGAAAATGAAGCCTAATAATCTTATTTACTCAAAAGCAACACCACAGATGACGTGTTACCTTAAGAGAAACAACTTTGCATTCCTGAACAGTGTTTCCCATGGTTGAACAAAATGGTTGAAATGCTTTCTGGCACTAAGATTACTTCTGTTACCCAGGAGAAATTTCGGAATGGTGATACTAAAAGGTCTGATAGAAGCTAATTTTCGAAAATATTCTCATTAGAAGCAGTTTTCAGGATATCCGTTTAACCACCAGCAGACAAACAAAGATTGGAGATTGAAGAAATGAGATACCTGAGGATAGTCATCCAAATTAACCCCATTAACAGGGTGCAAAATTTTGCTAATACATCACAAAGGCTTTACACCCTGTGGGCCTGGGTTCAAGTCCTGGCAGTAGCAGAGACTTATCAGAGATGACCCTATCCCTACTTGAGTCTAATGTGGAGGGCACTTCCAGTGCACCACTCTGTCCATCAGATGGGAAGTTAAGTCCTGGTCCCTTTTGAGCTTATCATTACAACCTGGCTAATGCCAACATAGGGTACCTATCCCCCCAGCCCTTACTTCATGGCGCTAATGACCCCAGTTGTTGGTTACCTCCAAACAGCATACCATAGATAATACGGAGCACACAGGACCCGGGATATTCGGAAATTCAGATTTTTCCGGTGCTTAGATCACTTTTTTAAAGTGAGCTATTTAAATGACCACGCAACTGCCGTCATGCCGCCCGTGATGAATAAAAAATGACTAATAGTCCTGCAAAATTTTCCTTCTTTTTAATTTATATGCATTAAAAAAGCATTTCCCCATGAAATTTTAGCATTAGTAGATTGACTCTTCCGGGAATAGCTTCTCTGTCGGCATTCTTCCGTGAATTCAGCGCCGGGACCTTCGACTCACAAGCCGTGTGACTCAGCTTCACGTAATATTTTGCTTCCCCATATCTGATGACAACACCGGACACTTTTTGTATTTCGATTTAATGGTACTAAGCCATTCCTGAGTTTAAAGGGACTGCCTTATCACTCACGTCTTGAATTTGACTTCAATGATTACATGACGATTGACGACGCGAGTTATTCTCCGAGGGCATTGACTCCCGTTCCGTTAAAACGCTTGCCACCTAGCGGAGTTAAGGTAATAGCTATTCAAGTTCCAACCATGTTTAACTTAAACCGTCTGACAATGAGATACAAGTTGAGTCGGTTCTGATAAGCGCGCAGCGCAAGCAATGTTCCCTCGCCTCCATTTGTCCCGCAGATATGGGGTTAGCCTGGGAATGAGACAATGCAGGCTGCTTTTACCATCGTGTTGAATCACCATCGACTTACGTCGATACTAGAAGTACGACTATCTTTTTTGGATCACCTTGGAAGCCAAAATTTTGGCACGGGAGTATTTTTAATGACTCATTTCGCGGTTATATTTCGCTGGGGCGACGGAAAGCATAGCGTTGGCAAAATTCTAGAAAGCCTTGCGTTGGGGATAGATATTCCGTAGCTCATAATTGTGGATATAAACAGCGTCGATCAATAAGTCGAATAATAAACGAAAGGTGATTATGTTAATATCTCCAGCGATCATGTCTTAATCAAAAGTAGTTACGCATACACGGCGATTGCCGTGTGTTTTAGGTTTCGATATCCTTCTACGGCGAATTTGAACTAAGAGCGACATTCGTGTTCGTAATGGAGCCTGAAATATTACTGAGAGGGCTCACGGGGAAGCAATAATTAGATTCGCAATGTATTTAGTTTCACGCTCAACAGCGCGATGTCATTTCAACGGTTCCTGTATTCATTTTTGCAACTCATTGAGACGAAATAATAACCTAACTGCATATTGCTCTAGTCGGATTTTCAAAACAAGTCGAAAGACAACTGCGTAAAATCAAGATTAGCGACCTCTTAGGGGCTGGGGTTATGCTGCGCAAAATCGAAAAACTGCGTAAAATCAAGAAAAGATATAAAATCGAAGTTTCACTATTGCAATTCCCTATGCTTTCCGGCCGGACTTGAGTGCCGCTGCGTAAAAACGAGACTTGATGTAAAATCGAAGTGCGTAAAATCGAAGTTTTACTGTAGATAATTAATTATAAAGATAAATTAGAAATCAGATTTAGGAAAAAATTATAAAGTAAGTGCTTCCATACTCAAACGTTCCTCTTCCTTCCCTTTGAAAATATTCAAAATGCGTCATTCATTAATTATATCCATGGAAGCCTTCAGTTCATGTTTTGATTGCTAGTTTGTTGGATCCCATCAACTTTGGGCCTGGTTTTGTGAAAGATATGAGTTGTGAACCTTATCAGCCTCTTTGTATCTTATTTTTCACTTATCATTTTGAATGATTAATGACTAAAACGTCAGTGAAAGGGTCATCATCTGAATTGAGCTGCTTGAAATGTCAGTAGCATTACCACCTTCATCACCTTCCAGATTTTATGGAGGCCTTCTCAGCTGCTTGATCATTAGTTTGATTGCAGGCAGCCTTCTTATTTTTACCTTTATAAACATACTTATCATTTTTTTCAGGTGATAATGAATCTTACCTTCTCCCAAGCTGCCAGAGGAGTGAACAAGGATGTCCATCTAAATGTTGTGGATACATGTCCTAAGTGTTGTGGATCTCGATCTGAACCTGGAACAAAAGCTGTTAAGTGCCAATACTGCAATGGAACTGGGATGGAGACAATTAGTACAGGTATTTACATCTAATCTGTTAATCACATATTATCCCAAGAAATCAGGTCAGAAAAATGCCCTAATTATATTTTATAGGGTTCATAATAATAATAATAATAATAATAGTTTTATTAGCCAAAAAAATAGCAGTGAAAGAAATCAGGTTAAGTCAAAGAATTAAAAATCGGGTCTGGAAGTCAATGAAATGTCAGAGAAATTAGGTTATGGCCGAGGAAAAACTCCAGAGGTGCAGCATAAAGATTTAAAGAATAATTTAGCATATGCAGTGTTGCTGCATTCGAGTGGAGAGGTGGGCTTTCTGTTGCATTCCTTGCTGGGCGGCTCAGCGATAGCCCCTAATTGGCAAGAATTTATTTGCGCTTCTACTTGTTCTAATGCTTGCTTTTATTTCACAGTATATCTTGCTGTATTTTTATGTAAAATCCTGTAAATGACTGCTTTGCCATTGAAAAAAAGTCAGGGAAATAAAAAAAATTGTAATCAGGGCAAAGTCAGGGAAAATCAGCTTTTGCTTCTCTGCCAAAGAGTACCATGAGCCGATTTATTGGGCAATAAGTGAATTGCTGAACTTAATTTTTTTCTCAGGTGACATATTTTATTGAAATACCCTTAGCATTTCTCGGTAGTAATACTCCGATTGGGTAGTATTATGAAAGTTAAATAAGTTCCTTGAGCTTGTAACCCTTCCATGGCTGTGCCTAGAAAACTTACGCAAACGACTGTGTCTGGTATCTCACATTTATAATTCATAAATAGGGTAGTTTCCTTCATCAAAGAAAACGAAATGCAATGATTGTGATTCCTTACCCACCATTAGTGTATTCATAATATACAAATTATTTGGTTTTAGAAATCCCAGCTTAGACGAATGGCAACGGTCAATTTTAACCTCATTTGAAAAAGGTCAGATTGGCGCCAATGCGATTCCGCTCCACGTGATGTCACAGGGACCTAGTTTCTATACGAGTAGATAGGAGTTTTACATCGTCTGAGATTACCAATGCATGCATGAGGCACAGAGCTCAGGGAAACATCTATTAATAATCACACATTAAAAATACCTAAGTTCGGTAAGTTTCCTTTGTTTGATAGGGGAATAATAATCCTTATATAAGCCAAACGCTACCAGCTAGCAGGGTACTCAGCTACCTGCTAGCAGCCTGTGTCATATCAGCGCTCAAGCCTCACCCCAAGGTCACCTCACAAGGCGGCAGGGGGAACCAGAAATACGTCACACGGACTTTTTCCCATCATTCCTTCTTAGCCGTCGCATTTTCGGGTGCTTGAAATTTTTCACTTTTCATTTAATAGCGAAAAATAGATATAGTCATTTAAAAATCTAAAAGTGTGAAATTCGTAATCTAGGAGGAATAATCTTTCGATTCAGGCATTAAAATTATAATAGGAAACCACCCTGTTGTATGTTGTATTTTAGTCTCTCCTTTCATTCAACACCATGGAAAATTTTTGATGATATAATACTGTGTTTTATATAATTTATATATACATTATAGGCTACATTTAGGTTTTTATGTTGGTTTTGTGCAAAATGGCAGGAATCTTTCATATTTTGCTATCGTAACTGTACATTGACTAATATGCTATGAGAAAACAAGTACAAAAAAGGTGCCATTATGTAGAATATTGGCATTACTGAAGTTATTGATTTGTGAATGAAAAACTTTGCTGTTTCTACAATTTGGAACTTTATTTTCCTGACTAGTTTCGATACACTGTATCATATTCATAGGACTAGCTAGTCCTATGAATATGATACAGTGTATCGAAACTAGTCAGGAAAATAAAGTTCCAAATTGTAGAAACAGCAAAGTTTTTCATTCACAAATCAGTAAGATGGATTTCTACAACGTGAAGGCCTCTACTATTCATTGTACTGAAGTTATAATCAAATTTATTGCATTCAACATTTATCCCTGCACTCATACAACAAACATGTTTTTTTTCTTCCCGCCAACAGCTTTGTGGGGTAACTCGGTTACCCCGCAGTTTCTCATGTCACGTGTAAGTTGTTAGCATAAGTTTCATAGTGTATTCAGAGAAATCAGTAATGTTTATAATCAAATGAATTATTTCTAGCCATTTTATGGAAGGTATTTTCTTATAAAATAAATTAATCATATTTGTTTATTTAATGGTTAAACTATTTACATAATGTAATTTTATACAAAAGTATCATCAGGTTTCAACTTGGTTTTTAATTCACCATGACTGCATGAAAACAAAAATGACTAGTTGAATATAATTTGAAATTCTGTAATAAAATAGTCATTCTATGATATGCAACAGTGGATCGCAGCTAAGTTTCTCTATATTTCACAATTGTACATCCTGCCTAGTTAGTTGCCTCTTCATTGTGGTAAAGTTTTTCTTTAAAAACTCTTCTTCAATTCCTTTTTCTCAGGACCCTTTGTTATGCGTTCGACTTGTCGGTACTGTCATGGAACAAGGATGTACATCAAGTTCCCATGCAGTGAATGTGAAGGAAAAGGGCAGACTGTGCAGAGAAAAAAAGTAACAGTACCTGTACCTGCAGGTGGGTTCCTTAATCTATCAAGTACATCTCTATTTGCAGCCTGACTTACAAAATGATTGTAGGGCAAATATAATCTATACACAGGAAAATGAATTGGCTGAAATTGCTTCTCTGGCAAAGAATGCCATGAGCTGATTTATTGGCCAAGAAGTGACATTGCAGATATTTATTTTTTAAATATTTTTTGGTCATATTACAGTCGGATCCGGATTTAATGTCTTCGCATTTAACGTTTTTCCGCATTTAGCGTTTATTTTTTGCGGTCCCGATTCATTCCCTATTAAGACAATGTAAAAATTATCCGTATTTAGTGCATTTTGCGTTTTTCCGCATTTATGGTCGTAAAAATTTTTCCCGCACAAGATTTTTTTGCCCGATTTAACGTTTTTTCATGACGGCTCATGCAAGTGATTATCAAAATCTTCGAATTTCTGCTCATCGACAAGAAGTCTCTAATGAAAGTTTACCAAAAGTCAATAGAATCTACCGGGGAACGCTCCTTCAACTGCTTTCTTCCGCGAATGCAGCGCTGGGACCTTCAACTCCCAAGCTGGGTGATTTGTCCTCTCGTAATGTTTCGCTCCCCTTCTGATCCAAACACACCAGACACTTTTTGTATCAGATCCGATCTAATAGAGCTAAGTCATCCCTTGATAACCTCTAACTACCTTATCCTTCACTTCGTGAACTTCGATGATACGTGACGACTGATGACACGAGTTATCATCCGAGGGCCGCTACAATGATGGTTTCCTCGTAATGTTTTCAATTGACGGCTTATGCCCCTTTCTACTCTACTCTCTAGGGGCAGTCCATTGTTAGCCCAATATTTTTCCAGTCAGCTACTTTCTCTTTTCATAAGAGGCTCGATATCATTTGCGCAGTTCACTAGAAGATTATTTTTATAATCCATTCCAAGGTCAGTTAGGTCAACCGAGGTCAACCGAGGAAGTGTTTCCCCTGTCATGATCGTGAGTGAAAACATTCTTTCCTAACGGAACAACATTATTTTACATCGTAATTTAGATATCCCGGAGCCTAGATACCAACATGCGGCTGGTTGATATCGCTGTCGATTCAAAGATCTGGTGCTATTTTATGTCTAAAGAGAATGACAATCGGAGTTTCGACAATGAGCCTCCTGAGCGCACATTTTGGATTTCGAGGTCATCCAAAAAAGGAGAATCTTTTTTCTAGTATGCGTACAAGTCGATGGTGATTCAACTCGATGATAACACCAGATTCGTTGTCATATATCCGCGGCCTCATGCAGGTCGAATGGAGCCCGGAGAAGTTGCTTACGCGGCGCGCTGATCACCTGGACTCCGACTCACCATGTTTCTCGGCTGTCCTCGGCATGTCCATGACTCTAAATAAATCGCTCATGCTGGAAAAAAAATCACCACATATCACGGTAAAATAGATGAGCGCGGAAAAATACGAAAATCCAGCAGGAATCCTTTGGTGCTTGACTGCGACACCATAACTCGGACGAAATTGCCAAAACTGCAGAGGCACTGACAATTTTTCAGATGAAATCCAGTTCTGTTGAAGATTAAACCTTTTAACTTAACACAGTTTAGCTAATCGTTATTCAAGGTCCAACCAAATTTTATTAAAAGCTGCCGAGAAACATGGTGAGTCGGAGTCAAGGTGATCAGCGCGCCGCGTAAGCAACTTCTCCGGGCTCCATTCGACCTGCATGAGGCCGCGGTTATATAACAACGAATCTGGTGTAATCATCGAGTTGAATCACCATCGACTTGTACGCATACTAGAAAAAAGATTCTCCTTTATTTGGATGACCTCGAAATCCAAAATGTGCGCACAGGAGGCTCATAAATCGCTCGTTTCGCCGAGGCAACAGAAAACGTTAAATTGGCAAAATTCCAGAAAACCTTCCTTTTCCTATATATTCGGTAGTTTATAATTCGGGATTAGCGATCTTCTGCTGTCCCTTTATTTCACTCATCTTTACTGATGCAATGACGATTTTTCGAGTACCTACTTACACCTTTTTTTATTATATTAGAAATGCCATAGTCACTACATGTCACTTTTACAGAAAAAAATTTAAAATGTCTTCGAGGCCACTGAAATATGCGTAAAATGGAATCACTAATTTCCATAATAATATTCCGTGTGGGAATGCTTTTAAGTTGATGAATATTATAATTTTCTTAAAATATTTCATTGAAACAATTGTCATCCTCTCATTACTTATTTTTACTACCCATTTTTTAGCTGATTCCTGAAAAGTATTATCCAACCTTAATTGGGCAAAGAACATTTAATCAATGAATTTGTTGCTGCATTTAGCACCTTTTAGTTACTTAAAATAATATTTTTTATTCATAAAAAGCCATTCCAATCATTACAGGCCCTAAAACCTGAAAAAAATGGCAGGTCCTCATTTAGTGTTTTTCCGCATTAAGTGTTTTAAATTTTGTCCCCGCTGAAAAACCTTAAATCAGGATTCTACTGTATTTGGTAATGACTTACGGCACCTATTTTTGCCAATAAATTGTGTTATTTTTTGTTTAAGTTTACTATATTTTGAGGGAGGGAATATCATTCAACAGGATATGGGTCATGGTAAGATCTCATGAGTGTCCCCAGCAACATTCAATTTGTTTTCTCATTAAATGCATATGGCATTCTGTTAGCACTACATCATTACTTTCTACTCATTGCTTTGTGAATTTCATCCCACTTCTGTTTATGTTATTACTGTTTTTGGACTACTCTCCCTATACCAATGAATTGTCATAATCACAGCTTAATATTTATTATACTTTCATCAATGAAATCCCGAAGTTAAAATTCTATAATTTCAATTTATTGTGAGTTTTGGCGAATATCATGCCATAACTTTAGAAAGCATGCTTGGTTCAAATCCTGGTTTATGCCCACTGTCATCCCTAATCAAAATCCTCAAAGCTCAAGAATAGATACAGCCTTCTCAGGACATTTACTGACTTGGGGGTATAGTCTCATTGTGTAACTTGTGTGTAACCAAGTTGTAACAAGAACTAAGGAAACTGGCATCTTGTTACATAGAGTTGTAACAAAATGCCAGTTTCCTTTGATTTTACTGTTTGCAAGCATTTTCAATGTTGACCTTGTAAATGGTTTCTTGTTCTCTTCTAATATTGAAATGAGGTATTGAATCTGTTATTTTGGCATGAGTTTTATGTGCCAACAAAGCTTTTACATTATTTGCTGAGGTGAGCACCTCTTGATGAGCCTTTGGCTCAGAAGGACTTCCATAGTGGAAAAATATCAAATATATTTATAGCCGTGGCTCTTTTGCTGTCGGGCCACTTGATTGGACGGAAGGAGGGAAGGGATCATGCAGAAAAGGAAACTCACAAGTCTGGCACACTTACCCTGCATTGTGTTGCTTCATGCATGTACAAACGCCAACTATCAACCGTGGCATCGTCCCCTTCTCGTTGGCCCGTCTTCCCACTGCTATTGGCTTGTGTGTCCTGCTTGATAGGGTCCAAGGCACGTCTTACTGTATCTGGGCATGCCTTCTGCACTTTCGGCGGCTGAAGGAAGGATTTGTGGGGGGTTGGGAGGGCACAGATGCTTAGTGCGATGGTTAGGTGGGAGAGAATTGAGAGAAGGAGTATGTCAACCGTCCCTTAATATATGTATGCCATGAAATACCGTATTTGCACGAATCTAAGACGAACACGATGCGATGACGACCCCCCCTTTTTTTGGAACTCCAGTAGGGAAAAAAATCCTAATAACGATACGAATAAACGATGAATGCAGGAAAAAAACAATGCGGGAATGTTTTACTAGGTTACCTATGTCCCAGGAAATGCAGGATTTTGGCGAGTAATTACGATATTCAGTCAAGGATTCAAACAAGTTTTTAGCTAATTACAGGAATACGAGTACTTTATCGAGACACTTAGGTCATATTGTTGATTCAACTAATAGTTTCTTCGGAGGGGACATGGTCCAAAGAGGAATAAAATTAAACTAGTGAAAATGAAACCTGACTTTATTAAACCCACACGGAAAACGCTAGGTGGTTTTAAGTCAAACCACCCTGGAAATTAGGGAATCACTTGTACGAGGTGAAGTTACTGTGAAAGACTGGGAGAAAATTACTAAAATTTCAATCTAATAAAAGTATCATAGCAATTGCTGAAATTCATTGTTAGACACCTTTTGGGCTAATAAGTGACTCATGCAGCAGTTGACCTCTGGAAATGGGGAACTTTGAAGTGGGTAGGATGAAAAAGTTCAGTGGGTGAGAAAGGGAGAGGCGTGTAAGTATTGTTCTTGTGGAACTTGATATTTTCTTTCAAAGCTAAGATTTTCGTAATACGATGCCTGCGCGAGCTGGGACCTTTTGTTTGATTTTGGAGAAGAGGAAAGTGTCAGAGGGGGGAGGCAATTGCTGAATGGAGGGGGATAGCGGATCTTGGGAAATGCGCTAAGGTTACTTTCCCATGGCACTGAGCTTCTCCCTGTGGTAGTTCCATCTCCTGGGGAAGATTCAAACTATGGATGCGGGAAAATTATATGTTGGGACTGTGATCTGCAAACGATCAATGCAGGAAAACGATACTTCTGGGAATGATAGATGTGGGAAAAAATTACATTGTCTATATGAAACTTTATTTGGGACCAGAAACGGCCAACGATGAAAGGGGAAAACGATCAATGAGGATAGGAAAGGATAGATCAGGGTTCCACTGTGTAACTTTTCTTTTGAAAGCGGTAGTGTAATGACTTCTTTTCTCTGCCATGGTAATACTCTGAAAGGCACGGGATCACAACTGAATCGATCTCTCCAATCAGAGGCAAGTCATGTTGCCTTCTTACCGTTGCTCTGAGAAAAATGCAACGACTTTGTAGCAGTTTATTCCGCGACGGCATTGAGGCTTTAACGTTAAAATTTAGGTAAATTTTAACCACTCCCTCGAACATTTTGTAAGTTGATCAAGCTTTAACTTGAATGGAGCCGAACTCAGGGTAAAGCAGGCGATCTCGCGGACACGGCAGAAGTGCACTCGGCGACTGATCGACACGCACCGAATCTTTGCATGCTGCCTAAAAATGGAATTTTTTTTACTTGAATGCAAAATTAAATAAGCTAAATTACTTTTCAGCTATTTTTGACGTTGGTTTTTCGTTGTGTAGCTATCAGATGGCAAACTCAGGTATCCATAATTTTTCCGACGTAAATTATGCAACCCGATTGACATAGAGAATTTTGCATCCAATTGTAAGACGAACCCTCTTTTCTGCAGGAGTTAGGAAGGGAAAAAACCTCGTCTTAGATTTGTGCAAATACGGTATGTTTTGAAAAAAAATTCAAATGAGAATCCAAGTTAAATTGAAACTTGAAGCTTGGTAGAAGGGCTCCACATTATCAATTAAAGACACTTTGTTACTTCCTCAAAATATTTATAAAAATTTTCTATGACCGGTTTTGGCTATTTCACCATTATCAAATTGTGATTCATGCTATATCAGCCAAATGGGACAAAACTTAAATACAAGGATGAAGGAACAGAAGGCATGCTGGAAGAACAAGGATGATACGTCAGCTTTCACGTGGCACCTCTTGGAAATGGGGCACCAAAGCAGTTTCAATCCAGAAATACTCCATTTTACCATTAAAGGAAGGAGGATGGATGCCTTGAAAATTCAGGATATAGCAACAACTGGAATCCTTGCTAACGACACAACCTTTCCCAACCCATCCCCCTTATTACTCATCACCCTCCCAAATCCTCCACCCTCACAACCCGAATGACTAACTTTGTTTCCCCACCCCCTTCCCTTCCAGGAATATACCAATCCAAACTGTGTAACCGTCCCCACTGCATTAGTAAACATAGTATATTGTAACCCGCCCGTCCGTCGTCCGTTCGGGTTCCACTTTCAGAGGGGTGGGGGAGGATAGCTTGGAGGGATTGCTCAAGGTGAGCGGGCCGTGGTTCGATGGCTAGGGGAAATGGAGGGGGAGGGGGGAGAAAAGGAAATGGAAAGATAAGTTGGGGTAGGTTCACTTGCTGAATGGAGGCTGGCGCGTACGAAATAATGAAGGCTTACATAACAGTTTATAGTTCCAACAACACGTTTAATTATCACTTTAAATAGGAAATGTTCCTCAAAATACATAAATGAATAACTCTTTGAATACCACAAATTAAATTACTGCTACTGGCCAGTTCTGAACCTAATAACATCAACTAATAAATGACAAAAAAAGAAAATAAACCCTGATCACAATTGTTGGCGTGAAATATTATAAAAATGCTTGATAAATGACAATCGCCAATTCCAAATAATCTCTTATTGTCTTACTAACTACCATTAATCATACACACACACACGGGGACACGGGGGAACTTAAAAAAAAATATAAAAAAAAATGTACGGGAGAATATCACTGTTCTTCTTCTCTTGAATGGAAGAAAGAGGGGAATGGGGAGTGGGGCTCTTCTGATTCTGTTGAAATTTGGGGATATTGGTGGCTGGAGTACTTAACACTCTCGCTGATTTGCTGGTGGAGATTTCCTCGGCTGGCTCGATACAGCGACTAGTATCGTTGTGGGATGAGAGAACTCCTGTGTTGGCGCCGTGGATCGACGTCTTCTGCTGCGCGTGCTAGGAAGATTCCTTCTTATCTCCTCTTTCCAAAGTCACCGCCGTTCAATCCTCTCGTCTTTTTCCACATTGTGCTGCCTCCCTTTCTTTCTCTCTCCTCACAGACCTGGTACCTAATCCAGCAGAGCCTCCGGCGGATGTCTCCAGCAGAATCCTCCTTCCTCATGTCGTCCGCTCCGCTTATATAGCCACTTTCTGGGAGGGGGATGGGTGGACGGAAAAACCCCGGGCATCGGGTTTTTTCGGCTATTCTTCCGTAGGGGAGGGGGGTGGTTTTCTGTGGAGGGCGGGGTTGGAGGATTTCATCATCTCCGTACGCAGGTGTTCCGGCTTCACAGTGGGGTGGGGAGAAACATGCCACGTATCACGTAGGCACCGGAATTTTCCACTTCGTAGACGGAAGAATCGTGGGAGGAATGGGGGATGGGAAAATACAAAATCTAGGCATTCATTCATCACTTCACATTCACACACACATTCATACAAAATTACATGAGCATTTACATAAAATTAAATAACACTTTACAATATTTATTCGACCCTTCATAATTTACGCAAGCCTTCCCTACGTCGTAAATGCCTCTTTACTACATCATGAACCGAGCCAAACGGCAACGGCTACAATATATACACCTGTACCCACCATATTTTTATATTATCTGTATTTGATAACGGTGTAAAAGCCTAAACCGGTCATTGAAAATTTTTATAAATATTTTGTGGAAGTGACGAAGTGTCTGTTATCAATAATATGAAGAAGCCAAGTTTAAAAGCCTCGGTTTAGTTGCTGTGGAAACAACCATGGTTGTTTTCGGGACAAGAATATGTGGCCTCTTTCTAATTAGTCGTTGGGCTAGATATTTTATGTGAGTGAGTAAAACATCCCTCCACTTTTTCTCCTAGCTAATTTTAAGTCATCCGTTTTGTCCATAGTTGTAAGTGTAAGTCCATTGATAGAAGGAAAATACAGGAATATTAGAAGAGAATATATCATAGTGTATTTGTTCATAATATTGTTTTATAATCTGTGATTTTAGGTGTGGAAAATGGTCAAACAGTTCGAATGCCAATTGGCAATCGGAAAGAGGTTTTCATCACATTCAAAGTAGAAAAGTCAGATTACTTTAAAAGAGATGGTTCTGATGTGCATACAGATGCTACCATATCACTCTCTCAAGCAGTACTTGGTGGTGCAATCCGTATTCAAGGAATTTATGAAGATCATCACATCCAGGTATTGCATTGACATTATTACTTTTAGTACTATCCACCCACTTACTGGTCTGCATTACCTTATGAATTCTGCTGTGTGTTTGTTGATGCAATGTTTTTAGAAAAAGTTATGTTTGACATCCTTGCTTCTATTCTTTCTGTCAATAAAAATATTTCACTCTGAGACTCCACAAAAATTAATCACTAACACAATAAATCATGACGTAGGCTGAAATTAATACGAATTCTTCTAATACAAGTCAGTAATATAGTAATGGTAACTTCCCTCGCAAATTTTTTTATGAGGGAGTCACCAAACATAGTTTCGGAAACATATTCATGCGAAAAGAATATTGAATCAGTATTCAATTACCAGGGAAAAAATTGCCAAGTTTTGTTGAAGTTATTAAATTATGCATGTCTTACTTTGAAATCTATTAAGATCAAACTTCTGACGACTGTTGTCATTGAATTTTTTGTGTTTAGCATTTTTAAACACCTCTAATTAGTCCAAATACTATGGACTTTTTTGCAGCCTTGAAGTGAATTCCTTTAAAATATTCAGGGTCACTTTAATATTGCCTAGTCTGATATATTTCTCCCAGGCCTGGAATTATGGCAGGGCAGAGGGGCCATGTGCCAAGTCTTTTAATTTTTCTAATAAAATTATTTAACAATAATTTTTAATATACAAATTATAAAACAATAACACTTCTTAATAGCAAACATTCGGTACCCACATAGCAATGAACATCTCTGAGACATCCTATCTATACACAGCCCTTGTGGTGACTGACTCACTGATGGATACAAATTCCCGACCACTTCTAGAAGTGCTGGAGAGCTGAAATTTGGCAGGCGTGCGGGGATCCCGAAATGATCCGGAGGAAAAATCCGAAAACCGGAAGTTTCCGCCACGTGTCGTCGCTAGGTCGACAAAATGGCCGAAATCGCGCCTTTTCCGGGGACCGTCTTTCGGTTTTTATTTTACTGCGCGGGAACCGTGCGTGCCACACGAATCATTAATGCATTTTTAAAAGCTGATAAACGTGGCCATGTGACTGTGTAATGCTCTTAGTTTCATTTTAAGAAAATTGCAGCCAAAATGGCGTCCAAAAAGTGTTTTTTCGAAAATATTTTCATAACTTCCGCTCCCCTCGACTTAATTTCAGGTGTAAGATAACGAAAATGATTATTATATATGCTCATAGCATTGTTTACGAAATGATGGTAACAATTTGTTTTCATCCTCCTTGCTTACTGAGAAAAAAATTAAAATATTCCGAAAATCACCGAAAATTACGATTTCTAAAAGATCAACACAAGATTTTGTCTATTTCAACCTAACCGATTTCTTTCAAACTTTGTAGTTACATACAACTATGCATTGTCTTTCAGAAAACATAAACATTTGATAAATAATTTAATGGATTTAACCGCGAAAAAATAAAAATGGCGGGCACTACTCACTTTTTTCAGGGACTGGTTTGCTTTTTATTGTATTACTCTCGAAATATGGTTGTCATAGGGCACACTTCTTTTAGACATGACAGTAAATGAATGTCACCATATAGTATCGTCATCTTTAAACCCCCTGAAACCCCCTAAAAAATTAAAATTTCCATAAAAGTAGCCTTTTCGGGTACTCTTCGTCCCAATTCCGCTGCTTTTCCAATCCTTACCACTCATCGCTACGGAATTGATGTGGACGATTGAGGACCGCTGGCAGTAAAAACCTATAAACCCCCGGTAAACCCACATACACCCCCCATCCCAAAAAATAAAATTTTGCATATAAGTCTACTTTTTGGGTACTTTTCGTGACTATTCCACCGCCCCCAACGACTCATCCCCACGGAACTTATGTGAACGGATGGTGACCGCCAGGAGTACACACTTTAAAACCCCCGGTATCCCCCTGAAATCCCCCCCAAATGTAAAATGTGTCATTTAGCCTCCTATTGCGGAACTTCTCTAAAACATTACGCCGCACTACCCGTCCCCTCTGAACTCTAGCTCCGGAATATTTGGTGTGGGCAAGCCACCGTAAACCATACAGGAAAAAATACCAGAAAACCCCCGATCACCTCCTGGAACATCGCCGAAAAAAAAATAAAAAAATTTTAAAGTCGCCTTTCCGAATAGTTTTCGTCACAATTTAACCGGTGCCCCTACCACCTATTAAAACCTCTGATAACCCCGTGAAACCTCCCAAAATAAATCGCCTCTCCTGGTAAAAGAATCGTCAGACCACTGTTCCGGACCCCTAGGACATATCGGCACGGAATTTATGAGAACGATTTGTGACCACTGGTTTAACACAAGTATAAAACCCCCGGTATTCCGTTGGAACCCCCCGCAAAAAATGAAAAACTTGCCATTAAGTCTTCTTCTATGGGTACTTGTCGCTACTATCACTCCGCATTGCACTACCCTTTACAATCATCGCTACGTGATCACTGTGGATGATTAGTGACCGCATGCATAACACATTAAAACCCCCGAATCCCCCTGGGCACCCCTCTCGGTGGAGAAGAGCATTAATGAGGACTAAGCGGAGCAGCCGCGAGGGGGCTCCTCAACCCGAAGGCGGCGAAGCCGCCCCACAGCGAGGAACGGCGGAGCCGTTCCGAGGAGTAACTGGCGTAGGCGAGGAGGAGCTTCAGTAACCCTCGGGCGGCTAAGCCGCCCCGGTGTTCAAGCGGCGCAGCCGCTGTAGACTCCCCCATCTCAACTCACATTCAACCCCTGGGCGGCGAAGCCGCCCTTCCGCGAGGTACGGCGAAGCCGTTTCGAGTAATGAGTGGGGCGCCTCCCTACCCCTTGGCCGGTGAAGCCGGCCCCTAGCTGAGGGGAGATTATTCGAACTTTAAAAGTCTTCGAGCGACCACAAATGTAGACGGCGAAGCCGGAACCGGGGTTCTTAAGGGGCGGAGCCCCTTAACGAGCGTGCGGAGCGTGCGAGTCTCACTATAATCTCGAATGTCTCGAATATCGCATATGTCTCGGAGATGTTTCAGAGTAATCATGACACATTCAGGATTTTTTTTAAAAAACGTATTTAAATGCCATCAATGCCTTCCACATATATTTTTCGGTGCAATTCTGCAGTTGTGGTAAAAAAATCACGACATTTAATATGGGTTTCTTATTTTCAAAAGGCCATCCATCAAAAATTTGTCGCTAAAAATGATCGAGAAAAGTAGGACATAACTGTATAATTTGCATGTAATTATTTTTTTGCCTAAATTTAAAGCATACCATAGTACAAAGTCTAATGAGAAATCTCAGAGACTTATCTGACATGTCTCATGAGACATCTCAGAGACATCTTTCGGACATAGTGACATCTCAGAGATGTCTCTGAAGTTCTCCGAATGTCTCTGAGACGTAACATGTGATATTTGAGACGTCTCAGACGTATCCGAGACGTATTTCTGCTATGTGGGTGCAGTGTCATTTCAACTACCATATCTCAAAAGAAATATCTAACAGACGTGTTAAATTTTAGTGGTGGGGGAAGGAGGGAGTGAGGAGAAATTTGGGAGTGTGGGGGGCAAACTGATCTTTGCCCTACTCCCCCCTGACAAAACTCCTAGCTCTAGTCCATATTTCACCAACCAGAAAGGAAACTTAGAGGGAAAATGTATTTTCACTATGGCTGAGAGAGTTTGTTAGGGTATCCTGTGTATGTCTCTCTTATACATGATGTTAAATTTTATGCTGCAATTATGTGTAGGTACGTAAGTTTTAATCTTATTAACTGCAGATTGCTCCTGGAACATCATCGCATACCCGCATACGCTTGAATGGAAAGGGCTTGAAGAAGGTCAACACGTATGGACATGGGGACCACTATGTACATTTGAAAGTGAGTGTACCGTCTCGTCTGAATGAGAAGCAGAAAGCTCTTATGATGGCATTTGCAGAACTCGAAGAAAACACTCCTGGGACTATCTACGGTCTAAATCGTACAGCCGATGGTAACTAATGCTTTCATACTTAATTTTTTTACTTATTTTCTCAATTTTTGTAAAACAGTTGAACCACGACATAACGAAAATGGATGCGGCAAAGTTTTGCAATTAAGAACGTCTTTCTGCTGTCCCAACAAAATTTGCATGTAAAATTGTACTTAAGATTTGTTATTACAAAATTTCACTATTACAAAGGAGGTCCAACCTATGTCAGTTTTCTTATCAGTCTTAGAATGTTGTAGAGAAAAGCAATGAGTGGAGGATGTCTTCTCAAAAGTTTTCATAAATATCTTAAAATTTTCTCAATCAAGGATACTTACTAATAATATCATCCTTGTTTAGTATTTCATGACAATTAGAATTCAATTTTAATTAGCCAGTGGCCAATACACGCCGTAAAATCCATCTCTATGGAAATTGGCGTACTGCTGCGACCAGTGGAAATTACCTCCAATTGCTTCCACCATCAAATTCTACTGACTCAAAATAATCGTTGCTGTACAAAACAAGTGTCCAAACAATACTAAATGAATGCCTTGACAGTTAGCCTATTGTCTCTATTTATTCTTTCGACATTCTGAGCCAGTATGCACCATAAAATTGCGTTAGAAGAACACTCAAGGCTGTCTGATGCCGATGTCAGATTAGCAACAAGAGTTTGAGGAAGGCACGAGCTGGAATTGTTTATGCTGTGAAGAAGCAGTAGCAGGAGTTCACTAGAAAATTAGATGATTTCAGAGTTGGTATGGTGATTTAAGATTCTGCCCTGAAGGAAGGAAAAGCTATGGAAGTGCTCAGAAGGTTGTCTATTACATTCTGATTGGTCTTACTAAAATCTTCCCCTACTCTCGTGAAGTAGCCATAGCTGTGTGATTTCAGAACTGCATTATCAGATTTGCTTCCTAGGCAACTTGTGGGAAATACAACTGTGCGCTGGTTTGACTCACAATATTGTTTCTTATTTCACGCTGATGTCATGCATCCTTGCAAACTGCTTTCCCGGATCCTTGATCAAGCCTCCATGCATCAGGCAGCCATTGATGCATGGTTCTGAGAAACATGGGCTTCAGATCGTGAAACTTCCAATTTTTTCCTGGTATTAGGAGGGATTTGAATATCTTGTCGATATTTTTCACTTTCTATTTTCCAGAGCGCAATTTTTAGTTGTCTTAGCCTAATTTTTGATGTAGAGACCAACAGGGTGTGTGCCAGTGCACTGCCAGATGCCACAAAACAAATACATGTTGAAGTCATCTACAATAAATACAAAAGCCAATACACATAATTTTCTCGTAGTAATAACATTTTTTTACATATCTTAAAAGGGGTAGAGTATAGACCAGGTGCGAACCGATTTGAAGGTTCAAGGAATGTTTTCATCACAAACAACTTATTTTTTTAATCATTATTTTCAAGTTAGTTAGAAGAATGTGGTGAATTCTGTCGGCCTCATTGTAACTCAAATTACAAACTTAAAAATCATAGTAACTTAGGTGATAAATGCTACGAAAGAAATTTATGCTATGCAATAGCCAATTTCACAATAACAAATCTGCTACATTTTGGATCCATTGATTTTCGTTATGTTGAGGTTCTACTGTAGTATGTTTAAAGTTGTCTTGTTTCGCTTGGATACTCTGTCTGTTGAGTTCCCAAGGTTCCATGCCTACTTTAAAGGCTAAATTGTGCTTATTTAATGCTTTTTTATTTCATTCTTATTATTAACTATGTCTGGCCTGCAATAAGGCTCATTCTTCTTTTTGTATGTACTTTAAAATCCCCTCTGTCGTATGCCTTTTCTGGCAGTGAATGATATTCAGGGCTTAAACTAATTGGTGGTTTCCTTATTTCCTCTTAGGAAATGAGACTGAGAAAGAAAAACCAATGGCAGGCTCTGAGGCCCAAGCGAAACAAAACGAAGAAGGAATTTTAAATAAAATTAAAAGAGCCATATTTGGTTAAACCAAGTAGGTGATAATGTAGTGATGAAGGTAAATAATTATTAATAGCTTTGTTTAATTTGTTGTTGACTAGGCTTCATCTTCATAATCTTGTACACACTTTAAATTAAGCGAATGGCTCTTCAAGTGATTGATAATTAGTATTCAATGATGAATATCTTGACTTTTTATGCATTGCTAGTTTTATAGTTTCTTGTTTATGAATGTGATCTATAATAAAGCAATAATGATGCCATTTAAATTCTCCATCCTTTGTTAATTGTTAAAAAATAATTTGGTTTATTCAAAAACTAGTGCAAATGTTATAGTGTTAAGATTTTTATGAATTTGCTATACACCAAATTCCTTGAAATTCAGTATTAATGGACATAATCACCTCCACAAAGTGTAGCAGTAATTGCATTGTTGTTCTTGAGTATGGCATCATAAATGCCTTTTTCCATTTCCCTTTTTTTCAGGCAAATTGGAATGGTCTGGAAAAGAGGGTCTTCTTCAAGCTATTCGAATGGTGCTAGAAGAACTTGACAAAGATATAAAATCAGGTGATTCAAAAGTTGTGGCTAAGGAAACTAAAAACTCAGTTGATAAAGATACGGAGAATATTGTTAATCTAGGTATTAAGAAAATAGTGGAAAATCTGGATGAGCAGGTTACGGACACAAAAAGAGGCTCTATGTCATGATGGCCCTGTCTCTAGCATTCCCTCGTCTCTACTCAGTTGTCAAATCCTGACTATTAACCCCTTATTATGTTCACCCTTTCCAGCATGTGTGCTAATGTTATGTGTATAAGGGGAAAACTTCATGCTGCTAATGCAGAAAGCATAGTGACAATGTTAGGTTCTCAGTGAATAACTTGTCTCATCGGCAGGATATTGGAGCTTTTTATTTAGTGTCACATTTCTCTATCAGCAGTTGGTAATAATAGTCAGTTGATGAGATCTATTTGGTGGTAGTGATGGACTTAATCATTGGGACCTCAGTGTAAGTAGTGGATAATTACTTCGACCATCCATTTTCCTTACTAGTTTCTTTGGATGCAGCAAGTATTTGTTTATCCCATCACAGATAATTGGTCCAACCAAGTTCTGTGAATTGTAAAGCAATTTTATCCAAAATACAAATGTTTGTTTTATAGCCCTGTTGTTCCAATAAAGTAAATACTAAAACTTGAGTGTTCTTAACTTACTCATCTCATAATTTTAATGATTGGTTGTAACAAACGGCATTGCAAATTTTATTGCATTACTGTAGCCATGACCTAGGTGTCATGGCTACATTAATGCAATCATCAGTCATCGCAGTCATCAGTGTTGAAACTTGGGTCATGTGAGTAAAAAATCTGGAATTTGCTGTTTGTTTCTTTAATCTAAAATGAAAATTTCAAAGGTAACCCTTAACTTACAATTAGTGTAAGATGTCATTTTAATGAAATGTTCCATTTGAGTTTTAAGCATATCAATGATAAAAACAAGAGCTTTAAGAAATCTTGTTATGTCCCTCCTAGGCATTGTAGTGATGAGAAGAGTGAGAAGTGATTTGATGGGGATCCTTTTGGTTTAGCATCCTGGCTCATGTACTGCCTTAAAAATAAGATTACAGTAAACTCTCGTATTTACAAAGTCTATGGGAGTGGAAAACCGGAGGTTAGTTATAGTGAAGTTCATTAGAGCGTTTCTTTTAGGAGTAATCTCTTCAATCACCTGTACTTAAATTTGCGCTGCAGAATAGATTCAGAGTCGTGTGTATGATATACACGGTTAAATTATGAACAAGTACAGTAACTCCGTGACATTTGAGCAAGATGCGTTTCGTGACCTTGTTTGTAAACGCATGTACTTGCAGAATCTGACGTGTGCACAAAGGCGCAGTAAAAATTGCATCGTATAAAGTAGTTAATTGCAAGAACAATTGCGAGAATGTGTGGACGTGAAATGGCAAAACAGCCCATTCTGATTTTGTTCATGCATTCATGAAATTCCATGCCATTTTAGAAGTGAATGCAGTTCTAACCTGTGCAGTTCCGTGCCCCGTGTAAAATGGCTATAAGCTGATAAACCTATGCAAGGAATTGAAAAGTTTGTGTATCCTGCTGAATGCAACTCTGCATTGCAGTTTTGCGTTAATTCACAACCGTGACAAACTTGCACGTATGATGTGGATAGAACCGAATAAAGTTTGCTGTCTGCGGGAAGGAAAAACTGGCAAAGAGCTTAAGAGTCCCTGACTTCACAATGTATTGAATTGAACCTTTGTTCAGACAGTGCCCATAGTGCGAGTTCCTTTACG
The DNA here is from genome assembly GCF_921293095.1 of Ischnura elegans. Lineage (NCBI taxonomy): Eukaryota > Metazoa > Arthropoda > Insecta > Odonata > Coenagrionidae > Ischnura > Ischnura elegans. The sequence goes on along the minus strand of NC_060252.1, from coordinate 81,147,112 downwards.
CCAAAACTAATCGCATCAACCAACTCCAAAGGCACCAAATTTGAAATTTTGGGCACGCTTGAATTTTTCGAATGTTTGTATTTCTGGAAGTTTGTAAATCAAATGTTCGTCAGAAGAGGACTACATATATGACCAATTTACGTTAGGTAATGAGTGGGTCACCATGATTCCACAGAAATAAAGTTTATTATATAATCTTGTGATGATACAAGAAGTATCTCCTACTGAAGAAAGTACATACTATAATTGAGGCTCTTGGTCACAGTTCACGAGGAGAACTTAAACGTTGTGCAATGATTATAATGTAGTGTAGTGTATAACCACCAAAATACTATTGCTCATCTTTGGAACTTTGTAAGAAAGTTAATTTCTTAACCTCCGGGACTGACTGAGGTTTGTAATTTCTTAGTAGCATTCCTTTTACCATTGATTGAATTAGCCTTTTCATCAGGACCAACGATTTGCTTTGTAGAAATGAGAACTTCGTAATAACATTGTTTGTTTTAACAAGAGTTTACCGTATGTTCCCTCATAGTTATGGGCCCAAAAACGCATCCATCAGCAGTGGACGCCAGGCACATCTTTTGGGTTTTATATTTTAGTGGTGTTCGCTTTTAGTAAATGCCTATGCCAACTCCATTACTTCATTCCTGAGGCTATCCCTTCATTACATTCTATGCTCTGTACCATACGAAAATGGCTAATTTCTCTTCAGTTGTTTGTTACCACCCATAGCAGTAGTTGTTGTGCATAGTACGTTTATGTTTCATCAACAACCCATGTAGAGCATTGTGTCCATGTTAAGGAATGCTTAATATTGCATGGAAAACATTAAAAAATCAGTCTTCACCATTGTTTGGAATGATTGAACAATATTTACGTCATAATCATCGATTTCACTAAACTGTGATTTCATACAAGATGGTGGTTCCAGTCTTTTAATGAGTAGGTCAGTACTTAATTGTTTTGGTGGCAACAGGGAAAATCATTAGCTCAGCGAAAGCTGACCTGTAAATGCTAGGTAATGCTAGATGTGAGGGTGACTTTTTTTGGCTTATTTAATTAAAATTGCCATTAATTTTGGTAGTTTTTCTACTTCATATCATGAATTCAATTACATTTGTTGATTGAGCAAATCCATTTTATTTCCACCCATTTGCTCTTAAACTTATTGCATACATATGGTAGAATTAACAAGTAAGCCAAGTACTTATTCTCTCTACCTTATCTTTTCTTCAACAATAGGATCACAATAGACATCCTGAGGAAGGGCAAGTTGATATAGTTCAGTTTTGCCTCATCAAGTTGATTGCAACTCCTGATAAATGTGTTCCATTCATGAAAAACTGTTTTGAGTTAACTACATGTATGATCCATTTGGGATAAAGACTGATATTATCTCTGAATTTATCTACCTATGTGGATCCACTTCTTTACCTGTACTTCAGCCGAAGTATCATGTATGTGGTAGAAGAAGTTTTTGTGATTAGTAATAGCTCTGATAAACAAATATTTTGTGTTAAATAAAGCGAGTATCATTAATGGCATTGAGTTTTCTTTAATGAAGAAGTAATGAATGAATAGATTTGAAGCTTATTGATAGTTGTTCAATGCAGTTTTTTTTACTCTCAGTTATGTTACGATTCCAGGATAAGGGTTAAGATAACTAAAATCAGTCCTTAGGAATTTTGATAATATGTATTTGGAATTTACTTAAATGTTCTAAACCTCCATGTGTTGTTCCATAAAACATGCTTTGCTTTAAATTGTCTCTGATGCTGCAATCACTCATAGACATGAATGGATGAAATTTTATGCTCTGCGTTTTGCCATAAGAGCAAATACAAACACTCAACAATTAACACTCAAACAAAAAAAATAGAAATACTCTTAAGTGTCAATTATATTTGCAACTAAAAGAAATATACCAAAGCAAGAAATACCCCAAAAGTGAGAGCAGCATAAACAAGAGGAAGAGAAAAATCATATAAAAAACTTCAGATAACTTGTGATGGCACACTATTAAAATAAATATAATTTATTGACGGTTGTTCTCTCTGAGGTAATGAATAAAAAGCTTTTTTTTTCGTGAAATTGGATAGAGATGGGGAATCTTTCATACATGACAGCAGAGTATTCCAGAGATTACAACTACAGTAAAACTTTGATTTTACGCAGTTGGAGGGACCAAATTACGGGCACTGTGTAAAATCAAGAGTTTGTATTGAGGAGGAGTATAGTTTTCAGGATAACACTCATTATTTTTAGAACGCTTAGTCATATACTTTTGTATAGTTCTGAATTAAGCCAGAACCGGAACCAGAAAAAGTCTCATATGTGAGGCTTTACAGTAAAAGAGCATGAAATCCTTTTCAATCGTGTCAGATATATGTTTCCCGGATTCAATTACTCATTTGGAGGCAAGAAAATGAAGCCTAATAATATTATTTACTCACAAGCAACACCACAGATGACGTGTTACCTTAAGAGAAACAACGTTGCATTCCTGACCAAGGTTTCCCATGGTTGAATTGCTAGCATTTCTGGCACTAAGATTACTTCTGTTACCCAGGAGAAATTTCAGAATGGTGATACTAAATGCTCGCAGAGAAACTAATTTTCGAAAATATTCTCATTAAAAGCAGTTTCCAGGAAATCCGTTTAACCACATGCAGACAAACAAAGATTGGAGATTGAAGAAATGAGATATCTGAGGATAGTTATCCAAATTAACCACATTAACTGGGAGCAAAATTTCGCTAATATATCTCGAAGGCTTTACACCCTGTGGGCCTGGGTTCAAGTCCTGACAGTAGCAGAAACTTATCAGAGATGACCATATCCCTACTTGAGTGTAATGTGGAGAGCACTTCAAGTGCACCACTTTGTCCAGCGGATGGGACGTTAAGTCCTGGTCCCTTTGGAGCCTATCATTACAACCTGGCTAATGCCAACAAAGGGTTCCTATCCCCCCAGCCCTTACTTCATAGCGCTAATGACCCCAGCTGTCGGTTACCTCCTTCCAAATAGCATACCATAGATAATACGGAGCACACAGGACCCGAGATATTCAGATTTTCCGGTGTTAAGATCACTTTTTTAAGTGAGCTAATTAAATAACCACGCAACTACCGTCATGCCGCCAGTGATAAATAAAAAAAATGATTAATAGTCCGGAGATGTGGGGTTAGCCCGCGGAATGAGACAACGCCTGCTGCTTTTACCATCGTGTTGAATCACCATCGACATACTCCATGCTAGAAGTACGACCATGAGTACGACTATCTTTTTTGGATCAACTTGGAAGCCCAAATTTTGGCACGGAAGGATTTTTAACGGCTCATTTCGCCGTTATATTTCGCTGGGGCGGCGGAAAACATAGCGTTGGTAAAATTCTAGAAAACCTTCCGTTAGGGATAGATATTCTGTACTTCATAATTCCGGAATAACGACCATTTACTGTAATTAAATAAATATGTTATAAACAGCGTCGATCAATAAGTCTAATAATAAACGAAAGGTGATAATGTTAACAACTCAGGCGATCATCTGTCTTAATCAAAAGTAATTACGCATGCACAGCGATTGCCGTATGTTTAAGGTTTCGATATACTTATACGGCAGATTTGAACTAAGAGCGATATTCGCGTTCGTAAAGGAGCCTGAATTACTGAGAGGGCACAGGGGGAAGCAATAATTAGATTCGCGATGTTTTTAGCTTCACGCTCAACAGCGCGACGTCATTTCAACCGTTCCTGTATTCATTTTTGCAACTCATTGAGACGAATAAATAACCTAACCTCATATTGCTCCAGTCGGTATTTTCAAAATAAGTCGAAAGACAACTGCGTAAAATCAAGATTAGCGGCCTCTTTGGGGCTGGGGTTATGCTGCGCAAAATAGAAAAACTGCGTAAAATCAAGAAAAGATGTAAAATCGAAGTTTCACCATTGCAATTCCCTATGCTTTCCGGCCGGACTTGAGTGTCGCTGCGTAAAAACGAGACTTGATGTAAAATCAAAGTGCGTAAAATCGAAGTTTTACTGTAGATACAAGAAAAGAATTGAGATGTGTTTGTCCAAGGTATAGAAGGTGAGAGGGGTCAGTTGTAGTGGTTTCTAGAACCAGAGGCTGATTTTGTTTTCAACATGAAAAAAAAGATATGCTGGTATGCTGTTTTAAAGAAGGTTAAAAGAAATAAACAAAGTAAATGCTTCCTACGAGAAGAGTTCTAAGCCATGACAAATTGTGGAGTTGACAGGAGATGTGATCATCTTTATGCTCAGGGAAAAATATTTGCTTTCCAACTACTTTGGAACCCTTTTGAAACTGTTGGGTTAATGGCTAAATGGTTAATGTAGGGGATGCCTCTTAGGCATCTATTAGATATATCTCTCTCTGTTATAGGCATTAGATATATCTTAGTTCTTACGCAAATAAAGAGGCGCACGAAATGCAGTTATTGGTGGAATAGATTTCAATATATTCAAGAAGAAAGAAAAGATGTGGTTCTCCGCTCCTTGTGCTGCATTTGCTCCCAACCTGCAGTTCCTAAAAAGACTTGTTAATTACGAAAGTGTTTACCTGGACATAGCGAAAGCAGCACAAAAGAGGTTCAAACCAATTGTGGTGCATGAGTGAGGAGTTGGTAGGCCTGTCATTCATTGTGTGAAAAGAAAAACGTGATACGCCGTATGAGGTCATGTGAAGGAAAATATGATCCACCGAAGTAAGCATTATATAAAAATAAAGACATGACTAAGGTATCTATCCCAAATTTTGTCATTACTAATTCGAGAAAGCTATTTATTGCATTGTAAATATGCATTGCATTCTTTGATGTGCACATGCGAGAATGGGATGAACATGCGAAAACGATTTGCAAATTATTCGTGGTCATCAAGTGGAAAATTATTGTGCAGTGAGAGGGGTGAAACTAATTCAAGATTTTAAGGCAGTCACGTAAAAGGAAGAGAGCTTTCAAAATTTATTACCAACTGTGAATTTTCATCGTAGCACAACCCCTAACTTGCGCAAACACACTTAAATTGCCAAATATGGGGTGTCAGTGAAAGATTAGAAATACCCTTAAAATGTATTTTATTTCGGTTGATATGTACTGCAACTCATGGACAAAGTGAAAATAAATTGATCTCTTGGATTGGAAGTATTGTTATGGCAACTAAATTCTTTCTAAGGGAAGCACATTTCTTCAGAGCCTAGATCTTGCCAGTGGGAGCTAAGTCTTTGTCGAGGGAGGGGAGGGGATTGAGGGGAAGTCTCTAGTAAGTGGTGCAGGCCGTACCTCAGCGGTGCCGCTGTGCAGGGTGGCGCCCTGGGGGGGGGGGGGGGGGGGGGGGGAATGCATTACGACGGACGATATCTCCTAAACGCTTAGAGATAAGTCAAAATAAACAGAAAATCGGCCCCGAAGACCTATATTTCAACGTTTTACATAGGAATTGCACTTTTTCGGACCCAAAAAACTCAATCGAGGGTCCTTAGTACTTGGGGCACGGGTTGCCGTTATTTTAAAGTAACCAAATTTTAACACGTGAATATAAACCTCATTTGGATCATTTTGAGACCAGGAAAACATAACTTTTCGCAATTCTGAAAAATAAGGGCCGGCCTACTGAACATGGATACTTTAGATGAAACTGACGATTGGTCAAATGCTCATAGAAATCGCTATGTAGATACATTGAACTTTATTATTGAACATGTTTATGACTCATACTTTCATAGCTTCACCTAATGACATTGAAAGAAGAGCTAGCAACAATAAAGAAGATGGATGACGTGCCCATGAAAGATTATTTTCAGCAGTTATTCTTGAGACTGAATTGAATGGGTACTATATAACAGGTTCAGAATCTGATATTTTTGCTTTATAAGTGAAGGTGATTGGGGAAAAGGAAGGGGAAGAGTTGTGGAATCTGGAGCCTCTCACCACATGACTCTTTTCAGAAATGATAGAAGACTTCGATGAAAATGTGGATGGTACCATAAAACTATAAGTAAATGGCAGATTAGCTCCAGTTTGTGGCAAGAGTTGTATCACCATGAAGTTGAGCTATGCCAACAGCGCCTCAAAAGTTAGGTCAACAAACGCTAATTGCTGGAATGCCACACCGGCGCATTCCAAGTGAAATTAAGCCCTGAGAAAAGCAATTGGAAAGTTATTGTACATATACGAGGTGTGCGAGAAAAGTAATGAGACTGGAAACACTGCAGGCGATCGGGCATATACCGGCTTTACCAAGAGTGGGAACAACGATTCCTCGGATGTATAGCTACCAAAAGGGAACTGCTATGAAGGGGATAACATTGTTTTTTGAAAAAAATATATGTGAGACATTTTTTCTAATCTGTCAAGTAGACATTTTGAAAAAAACCTTCCTACATAGATGAATAAAGGAGTGGAATGACCTACCTGAAGTTATTTTTAATATCTTCCATGCAAATGCGAAATTTTTTAGGAATAAGTGTTCATCACTAATTGGTTAATTACATAGTGGTTTAAAAGGGAGAGTGCGAAATTGGGTTAATTGGGCCAATGTTCATTTGTTAGTTGTATTATATTAGAACTAATGTATTTAATGGATTGTTTGAAATTGGTTTATGGTGATAATGTCCAATTATTATTTGTATGAGATTAGAATTAATGTATTATTTTTTACCATGGGTGGCTTTTCTGTTTCTAAACTTTGTATTAGATAGATACACATTTGTTATTCATGTGTATACATCTAATGCTGCCACCATAGGCAAGTCTACTTGCAGCAATGTGTAATAACAATAATAAAAAAGTGATGAAATAAATATAAGAAATAGCATTGGTTCATTCATAATGCAAATTAGCTACCAAATTGAGGTGTAAATTCGCACGATTGAACTGACCGGGTTGATCATTCGAGTTCTCAGTCAGACATGTAGCCAGAAAGCTCTACAACACTTTGAGACCGAGCGTCATCTATCGATCATCATCAAAACGCTACCATACATATGAATGAAAATGGAAAAAATCGTTGTGGAAAAATGCTCCTTTACCAGGAAACGAAACACGAGTCGCTAGTTTTCCTTGCCAATTGCACGAACTACTGCACTCACAACTATTGTAAGTTTCGAAATTCCCGCGTCAATGTGGTTCAAGCGCTTTCTACGGCTTGCTGCTGTTTAGCTTGCTACACCGCTAAGCTACCTGAGTTGTGGCTTTGTCACTTGTTGAATGCACACATTCGGGGAGAACTGTGAGTGTAAAATGGTTGTTGCTACAGCATGGGTTTGGAATACCTGTGTTAAAGTTAAAACAGTGTAATTTGTGTCAACTTTTGAGTATTAGAAGGAAATGAACACATTTCATATCTTGGTGGTTTCCGTAGTCTTGTTAGATGTTTCAGCCATTTGACAACATGCCAATAGATTCCAGTGGTGATTACAACCTATTACGGTATATGCAGTTATCAGATATAGAAGTTCATGTGTATGTATTGTGGACTGTTTCACAATAGGGAAATTGCATACTTTTTATAAACAGCATGCTGATATACTACAGTAAACACTTAGTACCGCAATATACTTTTTTCCGCTTAAAATTCAGTTTATACACTAGAAAATGACTCCCAAAAGTCTCCCGAGTTTCGCGGGCTAAAAAATACCGCCCCCACTAATCTTTGGCCGTGACGTCATAGTTCAGTAGGAGTCCAAGATCCAAGCCCAGTAAGCCAGTAACTGCAGGTTTGGACGAGCCACGTTGCGTTTAAAGGAGAACATGGGTGAAGTAAGGAAAAATTACAAGTGGTGCATTGTTCCTCTGTGCAATAACACCCCAGAAAAATTTTCGTCTGCATTCCCACGGAGAAAATTAGAAGAAAAGCCTCGATGTATGCCGTCTGTCGGGATGAGCGTTACGGAAAAATAAGAGTATAATAAACGGAATGATAAACCCGTGTGCTATGTGAGCGAAGATAACTTTAATATAAATGATATTTCCATATTTCATTGACTGAATAACTTGAAACTGAGATTTTTCGATAATTCGGCCGCCGTAGAATAAAAACTGAACTTCACAACAAAAATCGAGATAGGTTTTTCTCGATGGTTACGATGGACTCAAATTATTTATGGCACTTGTTCAATTTCATTTACGGAAGGATATAGAAAATTTCATGATGTTTAAAATCAAGGGAGGAAATATGAAAATATAGAGCAATGTTGATCCTCATGCATTCGAGTGCCAGCCAAGAAGACAGCGTTTTCTTCTACTGTCGGCGTCAAAATGATGTGCCGCTGTACTTTGCAAATTTATATCCTGGCTTCACTGCATGCTATAATAATGAACTATGCGTCATTTTAAAGGAAATTTTATCCTAAATTCTGATTTATTTTATTACAAAAAAATTGAAAAATGTAGACACGGCCAGTGCAATAAATGACTCCGCGCACCGAAAAATTAGCCGTTTTGTCAACTTCATGAACTTTGCAACTCAACCTAAGGAAAACTACTACGTCTACAGCATTCATCCTCCACATTAATTTACACTCATCAGTGCGGGTTAATAAAATGGCTTTTCGGTATTTTTAGAACTTCTATTTAGTTATAAATTAATGAAAATATTCAAACATTATCTTGTCCCATAGTTTACCCCGAAAGATAAAGCAAGTTGTAGATGGAAAAAGAATGGAATCCAGAGGTGGTCACAAAAAATGAATCGCAGCATTCTTTGATTTTATTCTACGCCGTTGCTTGCTTTTCAGAAAAAGTTGAGTCACTAGAAAAATGTTCCGCGGCCCTTGATTTGGAAACTGTGGAGATAGAGGAAGACGTGTGGATCAGCAATTTCCATTTAGTTGGTTGTCAGGATAAACCAAGGATCCATTTAAAGGTTGTCAGGCCATCGTATAAAGATAGGACTGATGTGCACTACAGGGGAAATGGGGTGTTTGAGGGAAAGTCAAACCCAATGTTGCCCAAAGAATGTGCAGTTCTATGTTGCTCTTTCCCCAGTTAAAACCAAATAGAAATAGGATTGGGATGATATTTTCACCACGGGTTCCAGTGATAGTGAGAGTGGAGGTGATCATGGTCATCGTCGAAGGTCATGCCTCTAGGATTTCCGATACGGAATTTTTAAGTGACAACCGATCGCAATGACGATGAGCTCGCCTTTAGAGTAGGTTTCAGATATCGTGAGAAAAGCTCCCAAAATGTATTAAAGACTCTGTTTGGAAAACATTCACATTTTAATGCTAATTTAGGAATGACTTCATTACAAAAGTAACTTATTAACACCTGAAGACGTTGCGTTTATTATATAGATCGAAGTGCGATTGACCGATTCTTTCTGCAGAATAGGAAGTGGCTTCGGGGTTTTTGAGTCACAAGATGGTAGATTGTGTTGGAGGTTCGTCTATATTATCGCTACTACATTGAAACATTGATAGTCTGGCTTCCTCAGAGCTTCCTGTCGCCCCCCAGGCAAGGTATTTTTAAGTTGAAAGTATCATCGACAGCTTCGATGTGGAAATAAGTTCACCATAAGACTCTCTACCGGACTGCCAAAACACATTTCACATGGGTATACGCTTTCGCCAATATTATACGCAAGTCTCACTTTGTTATGAACTATAAAACATTTCAGATGCACATCAGCTACCTTTCCATTTCTTGGCATTGACTTTCGGCGCCTACGAAGTCTACAGTTTCACTAAAATACCCTGTTATCATGATGGAATCAGTAACAGGAAGCTTGCTAGGATCAGCCTCAGAATAACCATATTCCTTCATCTTTACGCAATCTATTGCTTTCAATGGAGGAGAAATAGATCAAATAATAGCCCTGAAGTCACAATGAACAACTCCGATACGTCTGCACTTCAATAAATGAATCATAACCACGCCGTCGCATGTATTCAATTCAAGTACTATGGCCGTGCCGCCGTGCCTCCTCGTACTGAACTATGACGTCACTTTTCTACCAGCCAATCATCGGGCGTTTTCGCTTCTCACTTGCATTTGAAAATTCTCGTGAACTTTGATGCATTAAATATCGCAAACCACGTCATAAAATAATAAAAAAAACTTTCACCGAGGTATGCAAACATATATTTTTATATAATTTTGGGGCTATTGATTATATCTGAAATGTATGCAAGTTCCCTATTCATTTACACGTTCTGTTAAAAATGCGAATGGTTGAAAGATTTTGGTGGACCGGAACGGAACATGACGCGCTAAATTTTGAGTGGTTTTCACGCAGGGGCGGGATTTTTCTGGGGGGCACGAAGGTCTGACAGGCAAACGATCTTCTCTTACTTGAGATTAAAAAACAAGATAGTATAACAATAACCTTACGTAATATTCTCTTTATTTTAATATGAAATTAAATGATTGAGGGTCCGCAATACACTAAACAAAACGGACGTAATGATAACGATGCAAAAATGTTTGTCTATCTTTGTCTGGGGGGGGGGGAGCATGTGCCCCCGCCCCACCCCCTCCTAAATCCGCCTACGGAGGTGGATGCATTAGGAAGGGTTTTACGTGACAATTTTCTTCCAAACAGGGGTGGAGGGATTTGAACCCCTTACCCCCTCTCTCTCACTGTGGTGGAATGTTCTTATCAGTGATTTAGGCATTGGCCTCAGGGCAACTGACGAAGTTGGCAAGAGGTCTCTCATTGGAAAGGAACTCTTGAAATACTATTAGATGATGGCGATACTTGATTATCACGGTTTATATTGTGGTGATGTAAATTTTGGCGTCATTTTTCTACAAATATTAGATGTGGTTCTTCTGTCACTGCTAAAAATTTATCCAAGAGTGGATTCTTGGATGTATTTAATGGTTGTCGAGGTGTTTTTAAAGTACATATTAAAACACCTTCCTTTTATTTTTGTAATGTACCTATCTGCTCTCATCCCTTAAATATACTTCTCAGGGATCAAACAAACTCTTATGTTTCTATAGGTTCTCAATCTTTATTCCACTAACCGGATACAGAAAAATACCATCTACACATCAGCATTGCCAACATACACATCTCCATTACCAGCATAAATCTGAAACACCACTCTACCACCCTTCTTCAAATTTTTGGGAGAGCTTAAATCAATTTTATTAATGATTTGACATGCACTGCTGAAAATCATAGGGTGATACTAAATTAAGCAGAATACAAATAGCTCTTTAAACGTAGTAATGGGATTTGTAAGGAGTGTCCGGATGGAAGGAGCACTCTGGTTGTCGGAACTTGTTGTACAGGGATAGAATATATAGGATTCGGTGTACTGTCAATGGGAGAATGTGCAGCTATGGACAGGGTCCTGGGCTAGACTGCAGACTGCCGAGTGACACGAGGGGTGTCAGGGTCCAGGGTTGAGGGAGCAGTAGGAGCAGGTAAACCCACTGGTAGCCCAGGAATGTGTGCATTATTATTCCATTCCTCCTTAAAGAATTGTCTGAAATAATAGCACCAGGTCTGGCCAAGTGGACCTGATAAACATTTCACAGCATAACTTTCTCAACAGTTGTAACCTCAAGCGATATAGGGCCAAATATTTTAACAGTTGTGACTACAAAGGGTCCTTATGGTAGATGGCAGCCTTACTTCTACAACATGGAGGCATGGAGGCTCTTTTAACACATTGCGTACGGATGGGGAGAATTCTCGTCATTTTTTCCCTGAACGTTCCGGACGGATGACGAAGATTCTCGTCATTTAGACTCGTCAACCTAAACAATTTTAAAGCGAACAATATGTATTCGTTAGTACGTTTTCAGTTGTTGTTCGTTATTCATAATGAATTGATGAATCGTAACGTTTGATTGGGTAAAGTTATATTCTAAACATTAGCTTACCCCGGTACGCAATGTGTTAAGATGGTACAAAAGCATCAGGATTAGGATGCACAGAAAATAGAACCTGTTCTTATTTGGTTCATGCATTTGTACATGTTCCGTCCCGGCCCGCAAAATCATTCATGCAAACAGACATTAACTCGAACATGTTAATGTATCATGTAAACAGGCCTTAACATAATGTTACATGCAGCATGTTACACAGATTTGTAATTTTTTCGTAAAACATGTTTCGTGTTAAGGCCAGCCAAAAATATGTATCCAGTGATGACGTTTTCATTAATCACTTTACACCACTATACATTAAGTGATCTGAGAATTACCGACAAATTGATTTTGTATGAGCACTGGTTGAAGAAAAACCATCTGATTATAGCTCTTCTTTGTTAGCTAAAAAAATATAATTCATGTTTTCAGAAAACTGAAGAATTTATAGAGTTACTGCATAGGAAAAAGTAATATTTAGCCGAGTTATTTTCACATGGTACGACTCAGAGAAATTCTATTCATGCATGTTATTAATGTGTAGGAGTGAATTAGGTACATTCATTTAAAAATTACTTAAAAATTAAAAATTTTAATGGTATGCTTTTCTAAATAAGTGAAAGCACATTCGCAAATACTCCAGAAGTAAATGGAAGCACAAGTAATTTATATTAAAATAAGCAAAATAAGTTTTGTTATCATATGTGGAAACAAGCAAATCCTTGTGACCGGTCCTCAATATTCGGTGCACAAAACACAGAGATCTACATGATTGGTCCGCAGCTTGGTAAAATAATTTAAATAATTCCCCGTGGCCATAATCATCTAAGGGAATCACAAACCCTTGCTTTAACTGGCTTTTATCCTGGATTCCCAACTTGGTGGTACTCCTGATTGTACTATCACAGCCCCCATCACACCCAGTGTACAGAACAACAGTGGTTAGGTCTCAACACTGAAGCATGAAAAAACTAAATCAAGAACTCTAACTCGCAAAATCATTGTAAAGAAAAACGATTTACAACGGTGACCATGATGCTCCTTCCTTTGGCCACAGTCAGACTGGATTGGATACCACTTTTTGCAACTCTGCCATCAATTACAGCAAGCAAATAAAATTTGCAGCTAACAGAAACATAAAAAAAGCCTATTTCACATGTTTTCGGGCTTCCTGTGATGGAGTCCTCTTGAATGCCCCAACAACACACATTTGGATATACATATGTATATATATTGTATTTTCATGGGTCACATACATATATATTTTTGTTATGTATTACATCTGTAGTACATATGTATTATTGAATGTATTTCCTTTGTATTCATACATATGTAAAAGTGGCACTTGTTACACGATAAATACATTTGTATTTTTTGTGTATTTTGAAATTTTGATACTTATGTAAATGTGGTCAAAAATACACAAAAATACAAATGTATTTATCGTGTAACACGTACCACTTTTACATATGTATGAATACAGAGGAAATACATATGTAAATGTGGTCAAAAATACACAAAATATACATTATGTATATTTCCTGTAATACTTGGGAGGTAGATTTTCGTGGCGTCTTGCGAAACGTTCATAAACATTTTTTCCAGAAATAATATGTTCACAGCAAACGCCAGATTTCCCTATTTTAATGATCATTCATCCATTCGAATTTATACCCAGAAAGCTTAAAAATAAATCATATACTGGTCGATGTGAGCAAGGGTAGTAAATATGGCGGCTATTTATGTTAATTTGTAAATGCACGCGAAATACAGACGTATTACATATGTAAAATTCAGTTTCTATCCGCGAAATATACACATGGAAAAATGGTTCACAATACATGAAAAATACAAAACATAGTACTTGCACAGATCAAAAGTAAAAGCGAAGTTTGATTTTTTAAACAATATTTTAATGTAACTGTTTAGATAAAAAATTAAATTCTCAATTCCGCGGCTCACTGTCGCTAGGGAAGTGAGTGGGAGTGATACAGTTATAATCTCGTTGACAGTAAACCTCGGCCTCGGCATTTCGTTCGAGACTACGAGAACGTGCTGTAGGAGGACCTCCGGCATCTACGGTAATAAACAAAAGGAAATCCGTTATTAACTAGCTACTGATGTTTAGTTAATTTTATATTTGTTTGTATTATTATACTTATTGGAAGAATTGACATAGTGTTTTAATCCTCGATAACCGGTGCGTGTGGATGGTGTGCTCTATGTTTTGCTGGAAATGTGCTTCAATCCCACACGTTATTGCGATTCGTGCAAGCCAGCTCCAGCAGTTTCCTGTCACTGGATTATTAAGGTAAGGTATGATTTATCTTTTATTGTATTGTACGCCTACATAGACTACATTAATTATGTTATTTGAGTATATTTGGATACAACTATTGGCGCAATGTGGTCAACACATTGCGCCAATAGAGGTAATTATATTGTTTATGTTTGGCTATTGTTTTCCTTTTTTGTTGAGTTATGTATCGAGGAGACTGGTCTCCATTGAAGTTATATGGTAAAACATAGTAAGTCAATCTTGTACGTATAAATTAATAGATTATGCGTCGTATAGTAATTCCGTGCTTCGCGGCTGAAGTTAAATTTTTTCTTCTCTTAATTAAGAGCAGAAAAAATTGTTTAAGGAATGTTTTCGTTCACGTGTAAGTTGTTTTATCGCTGTTTATTACCACAACCTACTGTATTGTAGTTCTTGCATTCCTAGTTATCCTATGCTTTAGTCATAACATCTTTGACCGTAGACTTATCAGCGTAGCCTTGTCACTAATAGATTCCTCGAGGTTCCGAGCGGTTTTGCCCTCTACTTCTAATTATTTAACGAATAAGAAGTATTGGTCGTGTAATATCGGTTCCCTTAAAGAAAATGTAATATTTCTTTCATCTTGAAATGCAGTCAATCAAGGTGCATTTCGTCATTATTATTAACACAAGATAAATACGTAATTTTCATGCGAAAGTTTGTCATTATATGTAAGAAAAAGGTGCGTACGGGCCAAATTAATTAATTATAATTTTCTTTTCATGCTCTTTCGCGCATACCCAGCAGGCGACGATGTAAATAGCTTGGCCTGGACAAGAGGAGGATGGATTACGGAAAAGACGACGAAGCAAAGCCAGAAGACCAGGTGGAATTGTTAATACCGAGGTAAGCTTTGAGGGAAATTTTTTTTTTACCATAATGGAGAGGTTTCTTAAAGTTAAGCCTGAAATTATCGGTTATGTATGAAATTTATTTGTTTGAAAATTTGATATCACAAGTTTATATTTTTTCTGTGTGAGTCATCCGCTACTAAATCATGGTAGTAATATATTAGTATCATGTAATAAATAAGCATACCAATGGATTCACGTTTTCCTAGTTAATTTATATTTAAAAGTAGTCATATGATCTTTTCTCATTCTTCTTAAGAGAAAGGCTATTAATTTTGTAAAATGAAAGCATAACCCCAAAATATATGATTTCTCAAAGGACAAGGTCAAATCTGTGCTAGTAGGGACCTCGACATAATTGGTAAATGAAAAAATTTAAAACTTATGTCTGGAATCTATCAGAGAAGCCAAACTTTCATTTGCATTCAGAATACAGAATTAGTACTAAAATTACAGACTTCACAGAATACTGACTGCCTATATGAATTGAAAAAAATAAAATTGAAAGGCCTTGAGCTCCTATTCAGATCTTACAAAAAGATATATTTTTGCATGACTTTTAAACTTGACTTCTTCTTTTCTCCTTTCAGAAAGTGGCTAATGGTGCAGAGTTGGTTTCCTGAATTCAGGTTTCTTCTTGTGCAATGGGTTACAACGCTTGTTCCGTGCTAACATTTTTTTCTATTTTCCAACTCAAACCATTGTTTGTACTTGATTTATCTTTGTGCCATTTTTTTAAACTAAGTTTCACGTACTGTTTGCTGGCCCTTAATGCTTGTTAGCAATATTCATGGCCACACTTGTTATTTGTGTGTATTATTTTATTTTTCTCTTTGAATAAATGTTTTATTATCTGTACGTTCTGGTTTCCTTATATTTATTCATCCGTTTGATCCATATTGATATTAAGTGGATGTGGGTCAGAAAATCAATATGTATAATTCGTGTACGAGGGCCTGCAGATACATATGTATATTACATGTAAGGATATTCAGATTTCCAATTTGTAATACGCATGTATACATACATCCTAAGGGACTTTTGAGCCACTTTTACGTGAAATATACAGACGTAATACGATTGTATTCCATTGTATACATATGTATAATTCATGTATGGGTATTCAGATTTCCAATTTGTAATACGCACGAATACATACATCCATAGGGACTTTTGAACCACTTCTACGTGAAATATACCGATGTAATACGATCGTATTCCATCTTACACATATGTATTTGGTCACGTTTTATTTGTGTATTATTGATGTAATACAAATGCCGTGTTATCTGGGTGGGTCATTCAAAGTTCAATGTCATGTAATAGCGCTCAATTGTGTGGTATATCAGAGATTTTTAATTATTTGAATCCTGAAGTCTTTCTGTGGGTGTAGCATGACCACAAAAAAAAACAGATTTTATGGTAGCTTTTCTTTCTAAATCATCTTATCAGGAATAGGATTACCTGCCTATCCATTGTGATTAGTCCTAATTTGTATAAGCAGCACCTATGGTGGCTGATGTGTACCCCATTTGCTGTGTGATGTGCATGGATCTTCCAACGCACTGGTTTTTTTCTGAATCAAGGCCTGGTTATAGGATGTATTAACCTGTACAAGTTACCATCTGCATGATCTATTTGGTGGACTGGAACAAAGCATGAACAAATGCACAAACCTAATTAGAAGAGGTAGTATTTTCTGTTCATTCATTCCTGCAATTTAGGTGATTGCACGGTGTATTTTGGTGTTCTCATGTTCATGCCTTTAGACACTAATTTGTACGTGTTAATGTATTGTGTAAATAGGCCTTTAGACAATATAGATCATGAAGGTTATTGTTTTTATTCATTGTGGTTGTACTCTTTGAAGTGTTTGAACATTTTCAATGCTTTTATCTTTCTCATTTGGAGGGAAAAGGTCCTCCCTCAATCAGGAATGTATAATAACAATGATCGTTTTTATTGACCTGAGGATCTAGGTACAAGATCCGGGTCATTCTGCAGTTCTTACTATTTTTGGTAATCGTTTCTTTCCTAAGGATCTTTTTTTCGGTGATATCCAACCACTTAAATTTAGTCCCAGGAACGCCAAACAGTGCTTGGCTTCCAGGCTTTCGAAATACTACAAGGTGTAGACTAATAGCTGACGTAAAGACTCAACAAGCTTGTCCGCGATATTCAAATTTCTTATTAACATCGATTTTTGACCCCAAAACTCCCACAAAAATTAGAGACGTAGAGGCAGTTGGCAAGACTGTAATAGGTAGAATATTTAGTTTTACGACAGTTTTTCCAAGGGTTTTAGACAATTTTAGAGGGGTTCAATCATATGACTTTTTGTATTATTTCGTCGCAATCACCTTGAAATTATTTTTGAATCAGACAGTCCGTCAGTAGTCGGAAGTATTTAGAAAAGGTTCATGGGTATTTTAAACGGATTTGCGTTGTAGTGTAACATTATGCCTTTGCATTATATCTGTGAAAGTCTTAAGATCTTCGAAATTAAGTCTTTCCATATCGTTGATAGTCAAAACCGTCAAAAAAGTCAAAAACGTTTCGGTCAATGTAGTCAAGAAACAGGATAGCATGCTTTGTATTACCAACTGTAGGCAGTAACAATAGCGTTTTACGAGCCGTGGCGATCTCACAATTACATAATAGAATGATTATCCAAGAATGCAATGCAACTGCGATAATTAAAACTTAAGAGCCCACCGCTTATTAATTTTAATAATGCAAGCAATTAATTTATAGACTGGAAACGTTTTAGACAATAGTTTAAATTGTTAAACCCGGGAAAGGGTGCGTGAGGTGTATATCACCCCATGGCTCTTCTTTATTTGATAAGAATAATTATATATAATGTAACATAGTGTTTGCCTTGATAATGACGCTAAAGCCGTCGAAACTAGTCGATAGCAAATAAAAGTTTGTAGAACGGCACTGGGTTTTTGCTTCACCATGAAAAATAATTATTAGCATCAATTTAATTTGGTAGACCTATTTAAAAAAGAACACAGCTATAAAAAAGAGCATAACTATATCATTCCAAGGAAAGAGAAAAAATATATTTTCTTTGGGGTGTCAAAGTCACGTGTACCCCACGCACCTTCTAATGTTACTTTTCGCTGCGCGCCCTCTCCTGGGTTAACAAGGAATGACTCTTTGTCTTGCCATAGATAAAACGAACGAAAAATCTGTGGAATTTTTAGAAACGTCTTTATGTATTTGCCCTTCTCCATGTTTGCTTTTAGCTGTATTCATTTTCAGTAATGACGTTTTTATAGGGAATTTATCTTGGGTGTGATCGCAATAGTTTGATAGTAACATGATAATTATTTTATTGCAAAATGATTGGATAATTTGCGTTATTTTCTGGTCAAATTAATTTATATTCATCGTTTTATCCTTATTACAAATATTTATGATGAAATTTTCAATGGACCCGCATAGTTCTACAGTAAACAATAGGTGGAGATACTGTTGTCCAAATTATCGATGTAGTAAGGAGGAAATTATTGTGTGAGTTGGAAAACAATCGAAAATTACTGGAATTGAAGGAAGCACTTGTGAAAAATTTGTGAGACAGTGCGTTGATTCGTTCAAAGTTTTCCAATTTTATCGAATTCGGCTGTGTGTTAATAAGTCCACCCCGTAGAGCAACTTTTTTTAATTGCCAGGGTAACCAGTAGGGAACATTTTTGTATTTCACCTTGATCCCACGGAAAAAATATTTCGTTTAACTTCTTTGAGTTAAACTTTCCAAATTAGTTGAAGTGAGCAAATATAAGACGGTTTCGTCGTTTTACTTTGCAAACTTCTGGTACGCTTTCATCGTCTCAATTTTTTCTCTCGTGTCGGAATTAAGGTCACGTTGCAACACTTGGATTTTTAATTATCCTTTTGTTTGTCATGCTGGGTCCATCTAACGTCGGTCATGTGGTCCTCTGTGTCAAATTGCCTTCAGGTGTCGGCGCCGCCGGCGCGCCGGTGATTCAGGTTAAAGTTCAAGAGTAAAATCGAAGTGGTGATACCCCAGCAGCGTTTCTTGAGTTATTTTCGCAACAACTGTTCTCAGGATAATTTCATCCCGTTGAATTCGATTTTGCTTAATGTCCAGCCCAGTTTTAGGTGTAAAGTAAAAAAATTAAATTGGCCGCCATCATGTGGGAACGATTTTTAGCACATAACCTGGCTTTTCCTCTTCATCGGGAGAACATGGCTCATATGGATATTTCCTTCTCTCAGTGGCATTTATAAAGTTACTCTATCAGAAGGTACTTGTTCAGTCACCTTTTGGGGCACAAAGGGGTCCTAACTGAAATTGGCGTTGAAAATGATGGCGAACTATGTAAAATTTAATGGCATGTTACCATGGAGTATGAAAAATTGAAGTATGTGTTTCTGTAGTCAATCCGATCTAAACAGGGGATTGACCACAAAATTTTCTCATGAAGCATTCTGCTTTATTAATTTTTGATTATCTTGGCTATGATCATCATCATAGGGGTACTACAATCCAAAGATTGGTTTGACGCAACTCTCCACTTCGATAACCTACGACGCCACCTAATTCGTATTTTTCTTTACTAATTTCCTCTCTTTTATTGAGAATTTTGAGGTGCAAAAATTAGGGGGCCTGGCTTTGGTATTTGTACTTCGACGATTTTCATCATCAGACCATCATGTCTCGTGGTGTGGCCAATTATGCCGTCCAAATCCATCGCAAGGGTTTTAAATGGCTTCTCTTAAATCTCACGACTTTGTCATTCATCAGTTGATTTATTTTTACCATTCTTTTATGTTATCTCATTTCGAATCTGATGCATTATCTGATGCTGTCAACGCCCATGCGTCGCTGCCACGAAAACAATGCTCCATATGTAGCATTCGATGAAAACCTTTTTACCTCTTCAGACTTTTGTTTACAGTGTTGGATGAATTTTTCCTGATATTTTTCTCTTCTTTGCACAGTAATTGAGTAGTTTTCTTATTGATTATCTGCTGATATCCACTCTTTATCTTAAAGGACAAATATCAGCAGATATCAGGCGAGACACAAGGATTTGTAGAAGATTCCGATGAATAGGTACAGGACAAATATAAGCTGATATTCAGAATCTTCTTCAAATCTATGTGTCTCGGCTATCAATATTATGTTTTCAACAAAGCGCACATCACGTATTCTTTCCCTGAATATTAAATCTCGCCTTCTCTTTGATTTTACTGGTGGCATTCTCGAGAAACATAAAAATTTATGGGGCACTGTGCATGGCCTTGTCTCACTACTTTCCTCATTCTCCCTTCTTCACATCTGGGTCCAAATTTTTAACTCAGATTCTTGGTTCATGAATAAACTACATTATTCTTCGCTCTACGTAGAACACTCCCTATTTATGCCATAATTCCAAGTATTGAATCCCAGTCCGCGCGCTATCGAAGGCCTTCTCCAAGTGCACAAATGCTGTCTATGATGCGCAGTGGAATTAGTCATAAATCCTGGCCAAAAGTCCATTTAAAAAACAACTTGAAATGTATTTTAAGGGGTGATACCTGATTGCAGGGTAACTAGTAAATCAGAAAATGACTCTTAAAACCCTAATTCACTTTAAATGTAGCTACAATTCAGTACAAACTTAGCATTTCAGATATGAAACAAAATTAGATGGAGCTGCGTTTTGGCTGAAATAAAATTTAAAAGTTTATCTTCTAGGATTTTAATTCCTATTATAATAGGATAATATGAATGAAATTCCAGTGTTGGATAACTAAAATTCTTCCACCTGCAGTCTTGCGTTTCGTTAGCTTTTTTAAGGTGATTATAGAATTGAATATTGGCTGTATCTCATATTTTTCAAGAGATGTATGTGAGATTTTGTATGATTTAAGGAGTTAATGCTGAAAAACATCCATAAATTATTTAAGACTGTCAAATCGAGTTGCTTTTTTATGTCAGTCGGGCTATTCGGGCGGAGAAAAAACTATATACGTAGTAAGCAACAGTCATTAAATAAAAAGGCAAAAAAGTATTCCCTTAAGTGTTCCCCTTTTACGGAGAATTAATTTTACTCGACAGATAATCATTTTCAGCAGGGACCTTTCTTGACTACCATGGTCGTTCCGCACGGTTTTAATTTTAACTTGTTATCTAATCCAATCCATTGTGCGTGTTTGAACATCATGTGATGAGACCTTCGTGCACAATAAAGAGGTATATTCAATGTAAACACTTTTTTTTACTTAGAAGGGCAAGCACAAGTGCTGTATAAGTGCATAGTAATTTAATTCACCTTGTCTTCGATTTTAATCCGAAAAATTACATTATTGTCCCTCATATTAAAGCAATTTAGCTCCGTTTCTTGAAATGTTTCCTCAATATTCTGTAGGCAGCTTTCGTTTTTCCATGGACGACGGATTACTAGACTAATATGACTATCGAATCTGCCCTAGGGTAACTTATGCCATCTGTCACTTGGTTCTTAAACTCTCCTTAAAAGTCTCCTAGCATTTTCATCGTGTATCTTCTCAAAAGTGATCCTTAATTTTTTTACAACCGACGACTTCTTTAATTTAGAGATTTCCAGGAGATTCTCTCATATTTAATTTCGGTTTGGTAATCCATATTCGAGTTGTTCTTCCATCTTGACCGTCTCTCTTGACAGCGTTCCAATCACCTTAACAATTACGTTTTCTTTACCACCTACCTGTTTGAGAACTTCTTTGATATCGTCTCAGATGCCTTCTGCATCTTCACCTTCGTTATCTGTCATAGGTGTGTAAAACTCTTCGACTGCGAAATCTAGAGTATGGAACTCGATATTCGTTTATTCTCTTTGGTTCACCATTTCAAGAACTACCTCTTCGGTGAAATGATCTATTGAAATGGAGTGATTAGAAGGGTGTTCTTGCTTTCATGCTCTTTAGTTCCTCGAGTCGATTTTGACGGATTGAAAGCTGAATATATTTATTATTTAACAAAGGAAGGGGAAAAAATAAATACGTCGGTGGGAAGACTTTTTTCCCTCGAGTCGAATAAGAGTTGCAAACTTGGGGGCTGTTCTGTATTCATGGCGAAATCGAGTGTCAAGATCAGGCGTCGAAGCAGTAATGAGATGATCGAAAAAGTTTTTCGAAAAAGAGATGAGTGGTGTGGGTAAAGGGAGTTTCTTTTGTGAAAATAGTCTGACCGCGGAGGAAAGTCCGATGCATCTAAGGTTAACTTTAAAATCGGCCGAAACTTTCAGTTCTGTGTGGAAAGTTTGCTGGTGGATTAAACTTGTTTTGGGTAAACTAAAATGATAAAATTATATTTTGTATCATCTTATCGTATTCAAGGCTTTTGCATTGGCGCGCTGAGAGTGAAATTAATGTTTTACAGTTAAATTGATGATATGTATCTGTTTTTTCATTACTTTTATTACTACGCGGTCTGTCATTTTCCGCGTGTACTTTTTAACCATCTTACTATTCTTCTCTGTTTTTATACGGGCTGCGTGGATTGGGAAGGAAGTATCACTATGTGAATCAGGTGATCTGCGTTTATCATGCTTGATCATAGGTTTAACTATCATTATTTATCATAGGTTTAACTAAGTAATTAAGCGTTCCATTGGACTTAAAAGGTGTATTGTACTAATTTGAAGAATCAAGTTGAATAATTAGCATTTCGGCTATTCTATAATGTTGTACTACGGGGTCAACCCAGTGATCTCCTTTTATCTTGATGAAATAATGCAGGAATTGCTTTTTGGGGAAATTTTACTTCATTTAGGCTTGGCTGTTAGACCGTAGCCTATTTGAAACGTTTAAAGAATGCAAAAATAGCTGATAGCTAGCTCTATTCGTGGCTGTACTTGAATGTGGGTATGTACCTTAATTTGTGGTCGTCTGCCATGGTGGTAATTATCTGGATTTAATTCCGTTTTAAAAGCATTAATAATAATATCTCGCCGCCCTTCAGTAGCAAGAAAATATTTCTCCGTTTGCTCTGTTGGTGATTGTGAACGCCCTTGGCTGCGTTAAATGCTTTTGATTTAAGGCGTGTCGTTTGGCCGCATTGCGTTTGGCCCTGACGAAGGTCCTTATCAATTTGTGTGGCCGTCGCCCGCCATCTGACCTCTGCGTGTGCCAAGAAGGCTTTTTATTTTACGGCCAAACATCTATTAGTGCCCTATTCTAATTCCCATTACTCATCGAATGGCCCTCTCCCGTAAGATGCGTAGGAAAGGTGTGCGTTTTGAAATTATTTGTTCCACCGACGCCTGCGCTGTGGACCTCTTGTCATCTGCGAGAGCCAGATACACGACCTTCGACCTCGGAGAAGGGTGGAATAGAAAAACGAATGGTGCCTTTGGTCTTCGTGTTTCCTATATTTTTCTCGCTGGTCCAGCGCCCCACGCGTGTCATCTGAGGGAACTTTTTTTTTTGGAATAGTCCGCAGCAGAGTTGTCGATGGGGGGCTAAAGAATGGGACGACCCCGCACATGACGCGATTAGAGGAAGCGATTGGACGAATCCCTTCGGAAAAAGCCTTCTCAATTATCGAGTGACTTGAAGGTTTAGACCAGGGGTCTTCAACCTTTTCCAATGCAATGGCCAAAAATCGATTTCTTATCTTCCGGAGGGCCACGTCAGTTTACCACCACATAAAAAAAATAAAAAATAAAAAACATATTATTTCAAATTGCAATAACCTTTATTGCTTAAAAATTTCAATCAATCAATGCGATATTTGACATTGTTTATTTTTGACGATTGTGTCGATATTTGGTTCTCGACACAATATTTTCTTTAGCCTCTAGGGGCCGCAAGAAATTAGCAGGCGGGCCGTGGTTGAAGACCCTTGGTTAAGATGGGTGGAGCGTCGTTGATTAGTTCCTCCTCTTATTTGTGGCGGGAAATGTCACTTGGCTCATGCTGGTGACCAGGGGCGCAGTGGCGTAACTATGGAGGGGGATGAGAGGATAGATCCACCTCCAAAGCCCCAGAGAAATTTAAAAATATTGTATAGTTGTGACATGTAATGACTGCCTTTGCTTAAAGTTCAAATTTTAGTGCCAAAATAATGAAAAATGTATTTCCAGGCATGCTATTTTTCAAAACTTATACCAGATTTTGATTGAGGGGGGGAGGGGTCGCCACCCCAAGTCATCCTATTCCCCCAAGACATATACCTAGTTTCGCCACTGCAGGGGCGGATTTAGGGTGGTCACAGTGGTCATTACACCCCCCAAACATTATCTAACTTTTTAAATTGTTTTTAGTTTAATAGTTTTTGTATCCTTGTAAAGGGGTAAAGGGAGTGTACATGTACATTCGTGTCTACAAGTTCCAAACATGATAGAAGTTTTAGTGGT
This sequence comes from Ischnura elegans, assembly GCF_921293095.1. NCBI lineage: Eukaryota > Metazoa > Arthropoda > Insecta > Odonata > Coenagrionidae > Ischnura > Ischnura elegans. The sequence continues at coordinate 81,122,737 of NC_060252.1, read as the reverse complement.
ATTTATCGTTAGTACTTGTGACCAGGGTCGAATTTAGAACGGTCAAATGTCACATTACAACCCCAATTTTTTTCAAAAATTTTAATTTTTATTGGTTTAATAGCTTTTGTATCCTTGCGAAGGAGGAAAGGGAGTGTATACGTATTCAAATGTATGGCTACATGTCCCATACGAGAAAGAAGTTTGAGCTGTATTTATCGCAGAGCCTAGCACTCCCTATTGTAAAAATTGCCTCTCTTTTGGGGGGGGGGTATTCCATACTCCCCGGACCCAGGTCATGACCTCCCCAAATTTGATGTTGAATCCGCCCCTTCTAGTGACTTCCTTAGTATCGTGACTACGATCAGCGTTATGTGACTATTGAATGATTACGTTATCCTATTTTCAATTAGGCCAAGTTATTTTCATGAATTATTTTGTGTTTGAAGATCATTATGTATTCGTAAATATTTTTATTCGAATATCTTAAAAATTTTCCCTCTTCATAAGCATGAATAGTACGGTGGGATTACTTAGTGTTTATAGTTGAGTAAATGATATCAAGTATTGTTTGAAATTCATATAAATGATTGATCCGTTATTTTGACTCGCAAATTTTTGAATTGTCAATGAAAGACATGTAATGAAATACAGAATGCCTGTTATGTTCGCTCAGCCGTCACTTGTTAAATCAAACTAAACTGTTTGCTTTTTCCTTCTTATGCGTAAGATGTATATTTTAGTCAATGATAAAGTTATATGCAGTGGCGCAGCGAAGAGGAGTTTTGAAGTTTAATTGACTTTTTTTACTTTGACCATTTTACTTAATTGGATTGAAATACTAATAGAATAGTGTAAGAATTAATAAAATATCCCTCAGAAAACCGTAAAACTCACCCTTTTCAACCATTTATCTTAAAATTCCGCAATTAATTTATCTCGCACCTTTCGCTTACCCTGGTGGGTATACCATACACCACACACCCTGGTATTAGTTGCACCTGAACCCCCCCCAGCCTTAATTCCTAGCTGCGCCCCTGGTTACATGGATATTGAAAGCGAAAACTTGCAATTAATTTTGTCTTAAAATGGATACGTTCTTAAGGGAAGAGTATTGAAGCTTTGCTGGCGCGGCATTTCAACGGTTCGTGAACTTTTCTAGATGATAACCTTCTACGAGTATTTGTTGAGTATTTGTTATTATGAACGACGTGATAAAGGGTTAATGGGTCTATTGTTTTGGCGGGACTAAAAGTAATAAAATCAGTGGCGCGCAGAACATAGAATCTTGGAGGAAGAAATTAGCAACATCGCTCTTTTGGGAAGAAGTAAAAAAAATTTACAGCGAATGTAGAAAAATAGAATCTACGAGGCCGTCTCTATGGAGTATAGGGTGGTTTCCTATTATTTTCTTATTGCCTAAATCGAAAGATTCTAACTCCTGGAGTACGTATTTCACGCTTTTAGATTTTTAAATGACGATATCTATTTTTCGCGATTAAATGAAAAGTGAAAATTTTCAAGCGCGCGAAAACGAGACGCGTAAGTATGAATGCCGGGAAATCTCTCTCCGTGTGGCGTATTTCTGGTTCCCGCTGCCACCCTGTGAGGTGACCTTGAGGCGAGTTGAGCGCTGATACGACGCAGGCTGCTAGCTGGTAGCTGAGTACCCTGCTGGCTGGTAGCGCTTGGCTTAAATAAGGATTATTAATACCTTATCAAATGAAGAAAACCTTCCGACCTTAGCCAGTTTTAATAAGTGATTATTAAGACATGTTTCCCTGAGCTCTGCGCCTCATGCATGCATTGATAACCTCAGACGATGTATAACTCCTATCTTCTCGTATAGAAACTAGGTCCCTGTGACGTCACGTGGAGTGGCATCGCATGGGCGCCAATCTGGCCCTTTTCAAATGAGGATAAAAATGGACCATTGCCATTCGTCTAAACCGGTATTTCTAAAACGAAATAATTTGTATATTATGAATACAGTAATGGTGGATAACGAATCGCAATCAATGCCTTTCGTTTTATTTGATGAAGGAAACTACCCTATTGTCGGATTGTTGAGAGCCTCTATTTTTGGGTGAAGTTTTCCCCAAATGCAGTCGGCGTTCGCGATTTCGAGTTCCGCCGCCATAGTGCGCCGAATTGCTCCTAAGTGCCGGCGTTATAATTTCATCTCGGTCCCACTCGGCGTTCTTTGTGGGATATACCAGCAACGGTGAGTGGGAGAAAATGACGATAACCACCCCACGCCGGCTGCCTCCCGGACCGAGGTACTTGAGTGGGGTTTGCGCCCGCTCGCCCGAGATAGTCGTTTTTAAAAAAATACTTATTATTTCGGGATGAGGGAAAAAAAGGATGGGTTCAAATCATTAATTGGAGGAGACTAAAACGTCCCTGCAAACCGAGTGCATGGGATTCGACGTAAGTCCTTGGGAGTTAATTTCTCGCTAAGTAAAATTAAAATTTCCGCTCCAAGTTGTTTTTCGAGGCAATAGGGTAGTTTCCTTCATCAAAGAAAACGAAAGGAATTGATTTCGATTCGTTACCCATCATTAGTGTATTCATAATATTCAAATTATTTGGTTTTAGAAATACCGGTTTAGACGAATGGCAATGGTCAATTTTATCCTCATTTGAAAAAGGCCAGATTGGCACCCGTGACGTCACAGGGACCTAGTTTCTATACGAGTTGATAGGAGTTTTACATCGTCTGAGATTACCAATGCATACATGAGGCGCAGAGCTCAAAGAAACATGTCTTAATAATCACCTATTAAAACTACCTAAGGTTGGAAAGTTTCCTTCGTTTGATAGTGTATTAATAAATCCTTATTTAAGCCAAGCGCTACCAGCTAGCAGGGTACTCTGCTAGCATCCTGCGTCGTATCAGCGCTCAAAGCCTCGCCCCAAGGTCACCTCACTTGCGGCAGCGGGAACCAGAACGTCGTCACACGGAGTTTTCCCGGTATTCATACTTAGCCGTCGCGTTTTCGCGCGCTTGAATATTTTCACATTTCATTTAATCGCGAAAAATAGATATCGTCATTTAAAAATCTAAAAGCGTGAAATACGTACTCCAGGAGTAATAATCTTTCAATTTAGGCAATAAAAAATAAGAGGAAACCACCGTATTGTGAGATTTGTAATTTCTCCGTGGGACATGGTAAAACATGGCGGCGCCATTATCCCACGTACTTTGTGTTTACTTGGTGCTCGCGCGTGGCGATCGGAGTTCCTTTTATGAACTCCAGTCCATCGAACTCAGCTTCTCGCCTATTATGACCTGTACACCATTCCAACTAGATGTCTCAGTATTTGAGAAGAGTTCATAACCTGTGGTTGGCAACCAGGGCCGGGACTAGGAGTTTTGTCAGGGGGAGAAAGATCAGTTCGCCGATCCCCCCTCGTTCCCTCCATCCTCATTATTTTCCACTAAATTTTAAAATTCTCACTAAATTTCCCACTAAAATTTAAACATTCGGAATTAAAAAAAAAAATTATCATTTCGGGATGAGGGAAAAGGATAGCTTCAAGTTCTTAATTGGAGGGACTAAACCGTCCCTGCCATCCGAGGGCATGGGAGTCAACTTAAGTCCTTGAGAGTTAATTTCGCGCTAAGCAAAACTGAAATCCCCACCCAGGATTGTTTTGCGCGGGTTTCGAAGGACTGAGGGACTGAAATAGGAAAGTTTATTATAATAATTGCCTTTATTTGCATATACAAACTTGGTCCTTCTAAGCCATATGGCTTGTCAGAAGGTTCCAGTTATTCAATACAACATGTGGCACATTGAGAGCATAGCATTTATATTACAAGTTTCAACTTCAACTTTAGGGGGTTTTAAGCAAAACCATCATAATTTAATATATTTTGTACATTTCAGATTAAAATAAAGAAATTACAAGTTTAAAATATCACTTATTAACCAATCTTTCACTTTTATTTTAATGTCGGCCAAAGATTTGAGATTACATGAAGCCTTTGGTATACAATTAAAGGTATGAGGTACAACATACTACAGCAACCTTTTACCGTACATGTTATTATAAAGATAAGTTTTCAAAAAAGGATTTCAGCATTTTATTCACAGTTAATGTATTATATTTAGTACACAGTGATTTTAGGTCAGAATTACAAAAATAGTTCAAACCATCTGTATCAATTAACTTCAGTATTCTCTTTTTGTTCTTTAGAATTGTATTTAACAGAGTATTTGACGCCATTCCCCAGACAGTGATCCCATATCTTAATATACTATCCACCAGTGCAAAATAAATCATTAAATTTATGTTAACAGGTACTATGTCTTTTAACTTAAATATTTGATAAGCTACAATTCGTAGCGTTGCGTGGAATAGTTACGACAAATATGCCTCCTCCTATTTTAGATAGGTTTTTTGTATTTATATGGGGAAGGACTTTTTCTCGCGGTCGAAGTAACGCAGATCATATGGGATTGGGCGACATTATTCTCTTCACGAAATAGCTGTATCCCGGCAGGCGAGATGCGCGCTCTACGGACTATTGTCAAAGGATTCACCGCTGACTAAACACAACGAAATATTGCTCAATAATCCAATAATTCGTCCCATCCTGCTTTTTCGGTGCAGAGGTTACTGAAAACTCCTCCCAACTTCAATCTAAATTAAATAATTTTCAGAAGTCTCTCCTTGTCAGTGAAAAAATAACGGTAGTTGTATTTCTTACGATTTTAGCGTAAGGAATTTTAAAAATCATTTTCATTATTTTTGTAACCCTCAAATCAGTGGCGTAATTACGGGGGATGAGGGGATTGATCCTTCTCCCAAACCTCAGAGAAATAAAAAAAATATTTAAAACTATTGTGCGAAAGATCCACAGAGAAAAAAATCATCCGCCTTGACCGAGATTCAAACCCGGATCCCCCGATTTCCGGTCGAATTTCCTTGGGATCCGGGTTTGAATCCCGGTGAAGGCGGATGATTTTTTCTCTGTATATCTTTCGCACGATCGTGCATTGCGGGTGACTCTCGTAAAAGTCATCACCGCGGCTAGTCCCGGTATACTTTAAATTTAAAACTATTATCTATTTTTGACAAACAACAACTGCATCTGCTTAAAGCTAAATTTTAAGTGCCAAAATGATGTAAAATGTATTTCCAGGCATGTCATTTTACGAAAATTTTCCCATAACCCCCGTTAGGGGGGTCCCCGCCCCAGACCCTTTCATCCTCAAAGCATATTCCTGGTTACGCCACCGCCTCAAATTATACTTTACTTCTCCTAAAATTAGTCGCTTAAAATTCGTGTCTCTAGATGTCTGGCGGAAGCGACTGTAGACATTTACAAAGCCCCTTAGAAGAGGTGAATTTGGATGCAGTAAATCTTGTGGTGTAATGAACTATGTACCTTCAAGAAAATTTCAAAGTTCGAGGTAAAAATTAAGACTGGAAATTTCAGCCTAAGAAATCACTGCTGTAACGCTTTATTAATTAAAAATTGAAAATAATGTGACATAAAAGCACTGACACCACCGCAGATTTGTAAATTCTCCTTGGAACATGAAGAAATACTGGGTGTTCCCGACATTGCACATGAATGGCGATCGAAGTTCCTACCCTTTACTCCACACCATGGAAATCAAATCCTCGAGATGGGAAGCCAATACTGGCATAGCAATTCCACTAATATATTCCAATACTGGCTAACCACTGATCTAGGGGTGTTTTCTGTGAGTTATTAGATATTTTAAACTAAAAATGAGGGCTTTCGGCGAAAAAGCTTCATTTCGAAGACCTCGGTTATGTTTTAGTGAAATTCAAACGGTTATTACATTACACATTTACAACAGAGAAACTTGCGGTAAGGTTCGCTTATATCAATGAAGAATATGGACAATAATATAACTGTCGTAAGAAGAGTATATGAAAGGATGTGGTGTCGTGGTTGGAGGAGTTCATGTTCTCAAAGTGTAGTGTTTTGTTTTCTACTTTGGTAGCCACGTGTGATTGCTTAGGTACGAAGTTTTTCAGTTGTTGAGTGAAATTTAACTTTATTACTCCTCAGTCGTATCTTACTATAATTCACTAATGTTGATGTACTACTATGAATTGTTTTTACTCTTTTTTGAATTCGCTACCTAGAAGAGCCATAGTGGAGGTCTAAGAGCCGAAGAAAGGATACTAATTATAGAGTAATATATACTATCCTAATTAGGGAACTGTAAAAGCCTCGGTGACTCTTCAGAGGGAAAAAAGCCTGCTGGATTGTCGGGGAAACTTTCATACACCACCACCGTAGAAAGCACTCTTAATTTTCCGCTTTTTAACAACAATTCAGAAGCCTTAGTTAGGGGGCTAACTGTTTAGTGAAATATCTTTAGACTTAGAAGGTAGTAATTGGGTAATTATCATTCTCTCGAATATTATGACGTAATAAGAGTACCATAGAAAGAAAAACGGCCGAAGAGAACGATGAAAAACATTTGACTCGGCTTATATGCAAAATAAAAAAAGTTCCTTTTTGAAGTAACACCGATTACCTTCTGTGAACATTAATTGAGAATCTTGTTTTCGTCTTATTTTGTTTTTTTCTCTCTCTGGGACTTAAATTCGTTTGCTTGATATTTTTTCTTTCACTCAGACAAGGATTTTAGCGCTATCAATGCCTACATCGTCCAATTTCTGAACTACCACCATCGTGAAACATTGATAGATCTCTCTTGAAGTACGAAAGACTTAATCTTAACCCTCCTGGGGGAAATCCGGTAGGATTGCGCATGCATAAACCGTCAGCGAAAATACCTTTTGCTGACATCAATGGGTAAATTTTATTCGCATGGAAAATCCGGCGGCGTAGAATAAAAAAAAATCGCCGTCTCTTTTTAACTCGGCCGTCCCCAACCCCTCTCAGTGACTGACCATATTTATATTCATGGCATATCCTACACGCGGAGACATTTCGACCGCTCTCATGAAGCGTACGGATAGCGAGACCGACGAGGTGGGTAGGGCAGAAAAAGTGTTTTCCTCCATTTTATCCTTCCATGAGGATTATCTGGCGGCTGGGAAAGAAATCCATGGGGGATTCCTTTGTTGACATCCCCTCGCGAGCGGAGAAAATCCTTCAAATTAGTGACGCACGGAGGCTATCGGGATTTGAATCGATTGCGTAAACGTGTGTGCTAACCTATTCTTGCACCGGAACGGAAAGGGGATGTTTGTTACGCACTAGGGTGTGGAGAAAGAGACCCCATTGGCGAGCGTAGCAGGGGACCTGAAAGGTGGGATTTTCTTCCTGACGCTAATCCCGAAATTGTGAAGATAATCCACAGCGTCGCCGATCAGGATGAGCACGAGAGAATCCTGAAAAAAAAAGAAAATGATAGGAGCATGGGACAAGGTCAACAGGATGGCAGCGGCGGACGTGGGATTTTTGGATACGAGGCAGAAACATGGGGATATCCTCCGTCACGGTGTGTATATATTGCAAAGTCGACGTTTTATGACTGGTTACGCGTCTTAAAATAAAAATATATGTATGCACGGAGAAAAAATGTACGAGCGACAATAAATACGGAATATGTATGTATCTATATACGTACGGTGGCGTGAGGGATTCATAAATCTCGCAACAGACTCCTGTTTTGTATATTTTTTTCTCCGTTTCACTGTAGAGGGCGAAAAAGAGTCCATTGTTCGGGTGGTGGGGGAAGGCAAACAATAAGAGCGAATGAAGGCCATCCTCAGTTATCTCGTGATGAACTTATGGACAAACAAGCGTTGCGGCGATTACTCACTCGCCCAACTTCCCTTCGAATGAGATTCTCCCCTTTCGGATAATCCGATTACTGCAGCAGGTATTCTTTACTGGCAAAAATCTCGACAGCGGGAGAGATATATATGGGCTGGGGATGATTAATTTATATTAATTCGGGGAGAGTATTTTTTCGATCGGTCAGAGTCTGGAAAACGTATCAATTAAAGATTGTTTTCTGTGCGCTAGCATGATTTCCAGGGGAATTCTGGGATGATTGCGGGTCCTGGACTGGGACTTAAAATGGGACCCTCCTAACCGGGAGATTTGAGGGGTCCTCCTCTGGAAAATTCTAGGAAATTGCATTCCCGAAAATAGATTTTGACGGTATTCTAGATCTTAAAAATGAGATGAAAGCTAACAAAAATGGCAATTTTGTTAGAAAAAACTATGAACAGTGAGAATTTCACAGGTTATAAAATTTAATGATAGCTAGTCACGCCTAAATATTTTATACGAATCGTAAGGGTGCTATCAGAATTAAGGTTCTATTGGGAATACGATTCCTTTAAGATTAATTCGTATTTCGTGCGTTAGAAAATTCTATAGATCGGTATCTTTCGGTTGATTACTTTGTAAAAATTTGTAGGCAATTTTTTTAGAGTTAAATTTAGTGATATTGACTACTCAGTGAATTTGTTCTTTGAGAATTCAGATAAATCTAAAAAGACTCTAAAATGACCTTTTCGAATAACCCTATCAAAAATGCATCAGTTTCTCTTTTATCTACTCAAAGGCGTACCGAGGATCATAACTGGGGGGGGGGGGGGGGGGGGCAAGTGGTCTAGGGAGCTGGTCTAGGGAGGGGTGCAAACCAAGTTGTGACATTATTTATGAGTTTACTTCCTTGAAAAAATAGTTTTATTTTAGTTAAATATCTTATACTAATACATATCATTTTTCGTGGGTTTAAAGAAAATTTGTTGAATAATTTCGTTTCAATTCAGGACTGATTGTGCTTAAAGACTTTTCCAATTTTTGCTTCTAGGGGGAGGCAGATGCCCCCCCCTGCCCCTCGCTGGGTACGCCCATGTATCTACTGACATCTTATAACATTTTCACTCTAGGTATGTTGTAAATAATGCTACTAATGGAATCGTAGAATTTTATAATTGCAAAAAACACTGGCTCAAGTAATCTTATTCTTTTTTATTACACCTTTCGTATATGCTTCACGATAGACGCGAGCGTTTTAGAGGTCCTCTAACCACGGGGCCCTCGGCGATTGCCGACCAGTCGACCTGGCCAGACAGCCCCTGATGATTGTATCACTTCCGTTATTTACAGTAGGGACAAAGGGTTGTGAGGATATGATGATTATTTTCTGTTGTGCTCTTTTAGGATTTATCCTCTCTCTCATTTAGCTATACATATTACTAGCCACGCCTAAATACTTTTTATGTATCGCAAATGTGCTATCTGAATGAAGGTTCCGTTGGGAATACGATTCCTTTTAGATTAATTCGTACTTCGAGGGCTAGGAAATCCTATAGATCGGTATCTTTCGGTTGATTTGTTTCTGTACAAATTTTCAACAAATTTTATTCCTTAGAGTTAAAGATAGCCTTGCATTATGTTCTTTTAATCTTTCTCCTCCGGAGGAGGCTAATTAAAATCATGTTGTTCAGAAAGTAAAGCAACATCGTTCGTATCAGGTGGCGGAGAGTAATACGTAGTTGATCTTGGCATCCTCTTCTGTAAAGCCTCAGAAAGTTGGAAAGCTCTGTGGAGATTTGGGAAGAGTGATTAAAAGGGGCTTCGCTTGTTCTTTTTAAGAAAATAGCGATTGATTTGATAATGACTCAAAATATTTGAGAAATGCTAAAATTTGACGTTGAAACAATTATATTTTCCGTGGGCTAGATATGTGATGAATATATTTCCTATTGTGAAAACGTGGCATTGAGTCGTCACTGGTATTTTACGCTTCTTTCTCGTACCATGGTGATCTTAATCCGCAGCGAGTTGTGGGTGGGGGCGTGAGGGAGAAGCGGCTAATATCGCTCATTTGCCAACTCTCATTATCTGCGTGTAATCGTTGAAATTGGATTACATGGATTGTCATAGCGGCTCGCGCGCCAGAGGGTTACATTAGGGTGTGGGAGGTTTTATTAAGCTCTCCACCCCTGCGACCCGGATCGACCCCTGTTGCCGGCCCTGTGTGTGTGACCCTTATAAAGCCTATGCTCATTTACGCCTCCGGGGCCAGCATCCCTCCCCACATGCGTGATTGTCTCTACACTGCTACCCTGTCGACGGTAAAATCAAGCAAAAACTTTCCTGGGCCACCAATGATTTGCGGCGTGCATTTTAGCACTGAAATGACCAGACCCGCCAGGTTGATGGGTAACCTCTACTTACGGTACTTAATCATAACAGATAGCTTGTTCTGTCGTCTTAATTCTTTCTTAATTTTATTAATTTTTTATGGAAAGTATTCCGTTACTTTTCTCGTTTTGTGGCGTATGCGCGCCACATCTTCAGATCAGGTCTGAGTGACCTGTGACCTGATCTGAAGATGTGGTCGGCATAGGCCACGAAATGTCATGTTGAAAACAACTTGACGCAGCTAACCCGGAGACCATGGAGAGGACTACAAGTAAGAAATAAGTTATCAGTAGAATACTCTTGCCGAAGACGGAATTCCATCAAAAGAAAGATACACTTACAGCGGGAAATTTAAAAATAGAATTAAGTAAACAATAAATCTGAACTTTGGAGTATACTTCTCTTTGGAAGTGGGGTATGGACAATGGCAGCAGCGGTGAAATCAAGTGTTAGTGGCTTTCGAAAAGTGGTGCTGCATAAGAATGACGAGAATCAAATAGATCGACGGATGAAGTAATGATAAAGTAATATTAAAGGTAGGAGAGAATAATAGCCTCACGAAAACGTTGATAAGATTACGGAACAATATAATCGACTATATCTTGAGACTTGATGTTCTGATGAAGACCATCATCGAGGGGCAAGTGGATGGCATGAACGGAATTGGAAGACCTCGAATGAAAAATGTGTAATAGGTAAAGAAGGATGTGAAAGAGAACAAATAAGTTGGTGTGCAAAGACAGAATACCCTAGATCCTAGATAATAGATAGAAAGGGACTGATAGGAGAATTGAGTGGAGAGCTGCGTCAAACCAATGTTAGGATTGTTCACCAGTGATGGCGATGATGAGGACAATTACGAAATTTGATTGTGTCGACTGCTTTGGTCATTTACACTATAATTTGAATTTATAGTAGATCATAGCTTGAAAAATTTAGAGGGGCAGTTTTTGGGAATTTTTCCATCGCGAACTGTCCAGAAATTTCGATGGATACTTATGTTGCTATACATTTTTTTGCCATATAATTTTTGTATATGCATTCAATCGTTCACTCCAGTTGTGCATAAATCGATGGATGCCTGCTCGCGTGTTGAGCCTCGTCTTAAACACCTCTCATTCATTCCAATGCCCCGCTTCAAGCCCTCCCACGCGTCACATATAGTAAATCCCATCCCATTCATAAGCCGTCACCGCACGCCAACCTTAGCGATATTACCAACTGCAAATGCCACTCTGCGGGGTGTTGGCCACCCGGAATCTCGATTCGATTTTCCTTGAAACCACGAAAAATGGCATATCTTTGAATGTATTTGAGTTAGACCCATGAAATTTAATAATAATGTTCATATTGTCTTACACCGTATTTCAAGCTGTAGAACACACATCTAGGTAGGATCATTTTCTAAATGTTTCGAATCTATCTTTTCTTGAAATATATATCGAATTGCTATATCTAATTGGAATAATTTTATTCGGGGAATGTGACGGAATTTAAACTGAGAATAACCATTGAATAAAAAAAAACAATGCAGTCGTGGATTTTTTACCAGGAGGGTCTTTATGACGCATTCTTCGATTCGATTATTCTTACAAATAGGCAGATCGCTATATCTTGGTAAGTTTTACCCTTATACAAATTATTTTCCTGATGACGTTCATAATGCCACTTGCCGCTCTTCACGACTGGCATTTTTTGGAATTCGCCGTATTGACTTTGTTGTCGTGTGACACGTTAAGTACGTTATTGAAATGCATGCCCATTGGTACATATAGATTAGAGAATTACTCGATAACATTGAAAAATAACCACTATATCGTCATATTTTTGAACGTTTGAATACTGAAGTCCAATATTGACTCATTGCGCTACTTTATCAATCCTGGCAATGTCTCATCCGTCAAATGAACCCAATTGAAGATATATGACTTTTATAATGGTGTGAATTCAAGTTTATTTCCCTTTCGAAGAAATGCTGGATAAATATATCAAATATTTAAACCGCTTACGGACAAAGTACTCGAATTCACGTGAAACATCACCGCCTTTTCGAACACGCTTGAAGCATTGAAGATTGAAGCACTAAAATACTTGTATTTACTTTTCAACGTGTGGTTGGGTCCAGTGGCGCAGCGAGGGGGGATAATCCCCCCCCCAGAGCTCAGAGAAATTTTTAAGTTTAATCCATTTTACTTAATTGGATTGGTATTACTAATATAATAGTGTAAGGATTAATAAAATATTCCTCAAATATCCGTTTAAATCACCATTTTGAACCATTTACCTATCTTAAAATTCCGCAATTTATTAATCTCGCACCTACAGCTTATCCTAGTGGGGATTCCATACCACCCCGGTATTAGTTGCACCTAAATCCCCCTCAGCCATGATTCCTAGCTGCGTCCCTGGTTGGGTCGAAATTTAGCATTTGTAAAGTTTTTGGAAAAAGCTGCGAAAAAAAAACTCTTTGAGGCACAATAACTTCATACTGAAATTTTTATCGATCTAGTGAGCAAAGAGGAAGTTCTAAGAAGAGTGAGAGGAAAGTTAAGCCTCCCAAAAATCATTAGAAGAAGATGGGGCTACGTTATCGACCACATAGTGAGGATGGCGGCCTCTTGAAGTCAATCGTGAAAGGACGATTGGACGAGGAGAAGAACAAGGATAGCCCAGAATGAGGCACTCGTTTTTAAAATTTCTGAAAATCACGCAAAGCCCACCTGCACTCCCTAGGTCTCTCGTCTCTGTAAATGTTAAGGCAGAAATATTCGCTACACGTGATCTGCAAGGCAGAAATGGCGAGGAACGATTTTTAGCGTCCAAAAAGATCAGGAATTACTCTAAACGCCTAAAAAATCATCAATACAGAAGGTAGTGCGTCAGCTACTATTGAAAATATTTGCTTTATGCAGTTGCACATGATTTAAATGACGGCACAAAGTTTTCCGAGGTAAATTCAATTAATAGGAAAATATTTAAACCTTATATAGGCAGTAGCCAAAAACAAAAAATCATTTTCTGTAATTTGATAAGTCACTTTCTTATCAATTATTTTGAAAACCAATTTTGCAAAATTAAAATAATTTAAGGCATGTGGGTAAACTTTTCTCGGGATTCCCACCGGGTTAATGTTTTAATATCGGCCAACGTTTCAAGTACCGTCTGGGCACTCATCTTCAGGGCTAAATATTGATTGAGTGCCGAGACGGTACTTGAAACGTTGGCCGATATTAAAACATGAACCCGGAGGGAATCCCGAGAAAAGTTTACCCACATTATTCGCATTAAATCATAATTTAAGGCATATTTATTTTTGTCGAATTAATTTTGAGATTCTTTAAGGGTCAAATAAAATAGTTAAATTAATGTGGGCAAAAAATCAATGTAGGAAAACACACTCCCATGAATTCACTCTTCACTTGGGTCACTATCCTTATTTTATGAAATTCGAAATCTCAGCAAAACTTCGATGCATACCAGCATCAACATCTCCAGCTATACAGCTAGGTTCTCTTCTCCGACTTTGTAATGCCTCATCACTATCCGTGAGGCGTTTCACCCAATAGTATGCGGTACTTCTAATTATATTCATCCTTCGCGATATTTTCGCTGCTGATAAGCCTGCTTTAATGAAGCCGACTACTTTTCCCCTCTCGCATGGTGGCAACGGCATCTCAAATCAAGATAGGAACATAACATTCTCGATCCAAGGAGAAACACGTTCTGGCAATGAGTTCGTCAGTCCTTCTAGTAAAGCTATAACTTCTTTAAAATCAACTGCATACAAATGAGTGGACAATCGAATCTGCTCGTTGACTCTCTTGATTACCGTAAGAGAAAGCTTACTATAACCAGTAGTGATTTATATCGTTTCGATGAGACATGCGAATGAAAATTCAAAAGAAAATTTCCAATGTGCGTGTATGATGCCGTCGAATGTGCCTCTATTTTACGGAGCTCATCGCGCGTCATACTCTGGGTTGAGGGGAACTCAGTGGTCGGTCGCGTATTTGGACGTCGAAGAAAGGAGATGGTTAGCCTTGTTTGAATTTCCCTCACCTACCAAAGAATTAGAAAGCCGTTTTGCCGCCGAGCGATAGTAGCTGCATAACATTTGCTGGGGCACTTTTTCCCCCCATATTGCGTAGAACAGGTTATTAAGCATATTAAAGCGATAAATAGATACGCAAATATGGAAAGATAAGCCTGCAGGAGAGAGAAGTAGAGAGCTGAGTCAAACCAATCAAACGATTGTAGACTTGTTTTAACGCCAACTCGTTAATATTTCGTACCAATTCAGCGATATCAGTTCAAAAGTCGTATTTCAGACTTGCGCTGAAAACGAATGGACGCCATATTCCACATTTGGTGACGTAGTAAGTGAATCTTGCTTGCATTCACTGCTAGCTAATCTAACTTTATTATTATAGCTTTCGATTTGTGCATTAGTTACGATATTTTTTGAGTTGAGCAGAAAACACTGTTGCCATCGTTTTAAGTTACAGTATGGAATATAATGAAGAGAAAATATTTTCAAAGATGATTTATTTACGAAATGCGTTCCGAAATTATTTGTTACTTTACTTCAATTTGTTGCTCTATCTGAGGTCGATTTCTAATACAGTGTGCTTTGTTAGTTGAAATGTTTTTTTGTCAATAGACAATATTTTTGTAATTCATTGAAAATTGTGTAAATTTTTTTGACGGTAATAAATGCCTATTAAACTTAAAAACGATCGTTAATTATATATTAATTAACGAGGAATAAATCACCGAAATAATTTAGCATGGCCATTGGTTAATTCCCTTCTGAGATGATTTCAGCGTATTATGTATTTCACCGATGATATTGAAATATACCATGATGAATGGGCGATGCGACATGCAATTTATTAGTCCTGAAAGGTCAATTTTACGGTCCCAAGCTTACATTCGATTGCTTTGAAGGGAATTGAATATGCCATGATGAGGGCAGATTACGAAAATTATTTTATACATTAATATGCGAAACTATTGAATGTATGACCGATTCTTCTCCGTGGAATTTTCCAAGTGCGCCATAGATACAAGCAGTGGCGCAGCGAGGGGAGGGTTTCGGGGGTTAAAACCCCCCCCCCCCAGAGCTCAGAGAAATTTTTAAGTTTAATATATTTTACGAAATTGGATTGATATTACTAATAGAATAGTGTAAGGATTAACGAAAAATCCCCCAGAAAGTCGTAAAACTCACCATTTTGAACCGTTTATCTTAAAATTCCGCAATTTATTAATATCGCACCTACCGCTTATCCTGGTGGGTATTCCGTACCCCCACACACCCCGGTATTAGTTGAACCTAACCTCCACCCCCAAGCCTTAATTCCTAGCTGCGCCCCTGGACACAAAGGCCATGGAAGTGGGTGTGTTTGTCTCCGGTGTTCCCAAATGGAATCTGACGTTTCGAAATTGATCCGGCTGCCTTAATTAAGCCTGATAATTCGAGTACTCTGTCAGCGGCGTCTCTTTTAATGGTGCATTGTGCTCAGGTATGGATGGTCTTGACACTAATGACCCAATCGATTCCCCTCAGAATAATTTGGCGTCGGGCGATTGCATATTTCTAATGACGCCATCGATGTTTACGTTGTCGGTCAAACCCGCTTATTTTTATCGACTCCTCTGGGACAAACACATTTCCTGCGAAATATTATCGGAATCCCCCCAATCGAATTCTCAACGGCTGTGGTCCTTCAAAGGGCTGCTAATATAACGTTACACAACCTGGAATATGAAAAATTGCGCGTGCAGAGGCTCGTCTTGGCTATTAGTATCCTCCAGAAAAGATTGAAACTTCAAGAAAGCCCTACGTCTACCTTCAATCCCTACCATTTCCATGATAATATATAGCCCATCTACTGCAGCACCATTTTCCTCGTCCTTTGTCTATAAAGTTCTCCTACTCCTTTCTTTCCATCTATATGTATTTACATTCTTGTATATTAGGGGGGAGTTGCCTGAATCGTACCGCTTCCCTAATTTCACCACCATCCCAGAAACCAATGTATTAGATAAATATGGAATCTAATGGCTGCATTTGGAACCTCCTTCATCACCAAGCACACCACACTTTAATTGTGGCCACCAGTGTAGTGACAAGTCAGATGCGTAGGTATTAAGAAAAGAAGGGTCTCTTCTGCTATTTCTTTCGTCTTTTTACAATAATATTGAAAACAAATAAGTTTTTTTTACATAGTTTTGGCTACCTATCATATTTTTGAAGACTACAGTGTTTCATTTAGTGCTATTAACAGCATGGTATGATCACGTGTTTAGGCAGAGGAAATGATTTCATATAAAAGGCGGTCGCTCCCAAATCGCACCACGCCTCTCTATACCTGTGCAATATAAGAAGTCTTTAAAAAGTTGCCGTGAAAAGACTATTCCAAAGCATAAAAACTTCTACAAAAGACTTGCAATTTTTTTCTAATACTTGCAGATTTTTTATCAAGCAAAAAACTACATCTTTTATTAATTACAAAGATGACTTATTTAACTTTTTTCGTTCCTTTTTCTACGGTTATTTTAATGCACATGTTTGCTCTGTTGAGAGATCTAAAAAATAACCTTAAATAATTTGCGTCTCTGCGTCTCATTGTCGTTGAAACATCATTTCCTAATTTTGTTCTCCAGTGGTGCGATTTGGGAAACCGGTTGCCCAAATCGCACCGTTTGCGGAGGTATGAAATTGAATTTTTACACTTGTCTTCAACTTGGAATTAACTTTCTCCAAAAATTGTGAGAGAAGTAGACATTCCTCCTCATATTTAGCAGAATTAAAAACTTATATTGTGTCACTTATTTTTGAGTTAATTAGTTTTTTTCCAAAATTGGTGCGATTGAGGCAACCTTCCCCTATTTAGCTATAACTCTATCGTGTAACTATTTCTCTCTCGCACAACGAAAAATTCCTCTGGATGAGTTATTAGACTGAGGCAGTATTAGATTTATTTCTCATGTGAGTTAGTGGTCCGATATTGTGATGCTTCGATACTACTGAGGATTTGCGGTGGTGCTGATGGGATAGCATGAACTTGATTTATGCGTTGTGTATCATATTTCAGTCCGTTGTGGGCAATTGATTGTTCCATACTCTATTTATTTTTAGGATTAGTCGTTTAATAGATTTGAGAATTTTGATTTGTGACTATATATTTTTTCTAAACTTTATTCTTTTACGTGAAACCTTTTGCCAATGTACACTATCTGTTCGGTTGAGTATTTCGTACACCAAGTCGAGCCAAGCCACGGATTGGCGATGCCACGGAACTTTAGGTTTTCGATTTTTTTTCACTCCGCGAACGGGAGTGAATTTGAGTTTTATGCAGTCATCCTTTGAACTTGAAGGTGATAACATCATCCTAGTGCAACACCGGGAGACGGAGTCACCGGCCTGCCTGCGGCGTGAGCTGGCGATTGGTGTGTAGCATGAACCAGCATGACTCGGCTGTTATCGTTGCTTAAGGAATTTATTGTGATCGTAAATTCATCGCAAATAATTTACATACCGTCCACCAAGAAATCAATCATATTCGAAAGTGATCACTATCTCACGTGATCTGCGTCATGATAGATAATATTTATTTTTATATGACTTGAAATTTCAATAACAAAATTAATTGCAGGAGAGTCGCTGCATCATGGTGGCGTTTTCTGGATGTAACGGATCCACAGTAAAAGGTAGGTCTCAATCAGGCCCGTGCTTGGCCGCCGGGGCGTATCCCGGTGCGCCCTCCAGCCTCGATATCTTTAAGCACCCTCCTGTTCCGAAATCGACAAATTTAGAATACATACCAACATTGAGCGGTTAAATTGATTTCAGTGATGTCTCATTTAAAAGCATAACCAACACCGTCTTAAACTAACTACCGTAATCGTGTAATATTTATAATCCTGCCGCGTGAACGGCGGTGAAATATACAAGAATTGCCATGAGAAAAAATTCCCCTGGACCGGGAATGGGACCACGGACCTTTGGCTTTTCGGGCCACTGCGCAGACCACTACGCTATCCAGGTTCTTTAATTTTTCCAGGTTCTAACCATGAGCCTCGATATAATTGCCATGGGAATTAAAAACTTATTGGTGAAATGGGGAAACTTTTTCTCCTGGCCCTTCTATACCGTAACCGTAACTAACACCGAAAACAGAACAATAATTTGGATAAATATAATTCATTCTGGATTATTCCGGTTGTCCTTCCCCTGCATACTGCTGGCGCCCTCTGGCCATGGCCGTCCACCGCCCTAAGAAGGGATCCAGCAAGGGCCTGGGTCTCATCCCAAGTGCTGAATCATACGGTGCGTTCTTGCCCAATTCAATGTGATACCTATCGTCATAGTGCATGCCATTTTAAGTAATAGTGAGATAATTATAATTAATAATTTTGGGCAAAGACTTGATACGCACAATACTCATCAAGTAGTTTTTGTGGGTTATGCATCAATTTCGCACCGTTTGTGACGGCGAGCGGGATAGGGAGGAGCTACGGAGGCC
Source organism: Ischnura elegans (assembly GCF_921293095.1). Taxonomy (NCBI): domain Eukaryota; kingdom Metazoa; phylum Arthropoda; class Insecta; order Odonata; family Coenagrionidae; genus Ischnura; species Ischnura elegans. The sequence goes on along the minus strand of NC_060252.1, from coordinate 81,104,095 downwards.
CTGCTCTCCGTCCCTGCTTCTAATAGGGTGGTTTCCTATTATTTTTTTATTGCCTAAATCGAAAGATTATTACTCCTGGAGTACGTATTTCACGCTTTTAGATTTCTAAATGACGATATCTATTTTTCGCGATTAAATGAAAATTTTCAAGCGCGCGAAAACGCGACGGCTAAGTATGAATGATGGGAAAACTCCGTGTGACCTCGTTCTGGTTCCCGCTACGCAAGTGAGGTGACCTTGGGGCAAGGCTTTGAGCGCTAATATGACGCAGGATGCTAGCAGGTAGCTGAGTACCCTGCTAGCTGGTAGCGCTTGGCTTAAATAAGAATTATTAATACCTTATCAAACGAGGAAAAATTTCCGACCTTAGCCAGTTTTAATAAGTGATTATTAAGACATGTTTCCCTGAGCTCTGTGCCTCATGCATGCATTGGTAACCTCAGACGATGTAAAACTCCTATCTACTCGTATAGAAACTAGGTCCCTGTGACGTCACGTGGAGCGGAATCGCATTGGCGCCAATCTGGCCTTTTTCAAATGAGGATAAAATTGACCCTTGCCATTCGTCTAAACCGGTATTTCTAAAACCAAATAATTTGTATATTATGAATACACTAATGGTGGGTAAGGAATCGCAATCAATGCCTTTCGTTTTATTTGATGAAGGAAACTACCCTATTGTAAGTAACCTGTGGTTCCCCACCTACGCATTCTTATATTTTCAATGGGTTCGGTTGCTAATATCTCATCATTGTTGATGGTGGTTTTGTTTGGGGAACAAATAGACCCGTATTTTTTTCGGTTTTTCTGTTCAGTCTATTTCTTGAGTTATAGCAAGAGAAAACCAAACCGAGAGAAAAGGCCTTGAGCGCATATGCCTTTAAATTGCTGACGTCACGAGCTGTAGGCTATTAACCACGCCTTCCGAAAATGCTTGGAGTTGTTTAAAGTTAGTAGCCATTGCGGTGAAAACGGTTATCAGGTCGTTGAAGTTCTAGGTTTTGTTTTGGAGTTTTAAAGCTTTTGCGGTGGTTTTGTGGGCAACAGTATTGAATATAACTGTTCAAGAAATGGTGTACAAGTTTTGTATGTCTCTGTGCAGAGGAAATTACACGGAGGAAACGAAAGAGTGCGTTTTCCAATTTCCCAAGGACGTAGAGACGAAGAGGAAATGGATACTTGACATTCCAAGAAAGGACTTCCAGCAGGCGAAATATTCCAAGGTAATATTCTCTCTCGGTGGTCGTGTTTATGCCCGGCGAAAAATTCCAGGCCTTAGCACTTTGAGGCTCGCTGTATTTTTATGTGCGGGATGCAGGAAACCCAGGGATTTTGCGTTTTTTTTTATAAAATCATTTCTTAATCTGAGAAAGTACATCTAGGAGCCACTAAATGATCGGACTTTCCTTACAAGAAGACCGGAAAGCTAAAGGAAGAGGCTAAATAGTTCGGGCCCGAGAAAAACTTACAGATTACTTTTCCACGGAATCAAATACGACAGGCCGAGCTCTGCTCTGGATCGGGTCCCTGGTAGGAAATATACATCCGACATATACTCATGCTTGGGCGACAAAATTTAAAAATTTTTGCAGATAAGTTGATGATCTCACAGACTCATATAGAGCTGGTAACATCTACTCAGCTGCAGTGAAGTTTTCTCGGGTTTCACACCGGGTCAGGTCCTCCATTTCTCCTTCCAACGTTTCGATGAACAACTCGCCCATCGTCTTCAGGGATTCAGGAATCCAAATTTGGATTCCTGAATCCCTGAAGACGATGGGCGAGTTGTTCATCGAAACGTAGGAAGGAGAAATGGAGGACCTGACCCGGTGTGAAACCCGAGAAAACTTCACTGCAATTGTTCACCGGGAAAAGAACCAAAAATTATATCTACTCAGCTATTCCTCGGCCCCGTGAATTGGCCTCGAATGGTTTAAAAAATGTATAATTGTTCAAGAAATGGTATGAAAGTGTTGTGTGCCTCTGTGGAGAGGAAATTACACGGAGGAAACGAAAGTGTGCGTTTTCCAATTTCCTCAGGACGAAGAGACGAATAGGAAATAGATACTTGCCGTTCTAAGATAGGACTTCCTGCAGAAGAAATATTCCAAGGTAATATTCTCTCTCTCGGTGGTCGTGGTTATACTAGGCGATAAAGAAACTATAAAAAAGGACCTATAATAACATAGAAAACAATTAAAATAGTAAGGAATACATAAACAATGAACAAAACAAAATTAAACAGTATTATCAAATAACTAACAGAGAAATGGTAGTTTTATAGGTTGAATATTTTTTTGTTGTCGTTAACATTCTTGTGAGTTTGTGTATACCCTGATTTTGAGTTTTGTGTTAGACCTGATTTTGTGTAGGTATGCCTTTCTCGGGATACTATCAACATTTTCTTAAACTTTATTCTTTTTATACCAATAGGGTGGTTTCCTATTATTTTTTATTGCCTAAATAGAATGATTGTTATTACTCCTGGAGTACGTATTTCACGCTTTTAGATTTTTAAATGACGATATCTATTTTTCGCGATTAAATGAAAAGTGAAAATTTTCAAGCGCACGAAAACGCGACGGCTGACTATAAATGCTGGGAAACGCCCGTGTGACGTCATTCTGGTTCCAGCTGCCGCCGTGTGAGGCCACCTTGGTGCGGGGCTATGAGCGCCGCTACGATGGAGGCTGCCGGCAGGTAGCACAGTACCCCGCTAGCAGGTGGCGCTTGGCTTAAATTAGGATTGTTTACGCCTTATCAAACGAAGGAAACTTTCCGAACGTAGGCAATTTTGATGAGTGATTATTAACAGATGTTTTCCTGAGCTCTGTGCCTCATGCATGCATTGGTAATCTCAAATGATGTAAGAATCCTATCTACTCGTATAGCATCTAGGTCCCTGTGACGTCACGTGGAGTGGCATCGCATGGGCCCAATCTGGCCTTTTTCAAACGACATTAAAATTGGCCATAAACATTGTCGAAACTGGGATTTCTAAAATTAAATAATTAGTACATATATTATGAATATACTAATGGTGGGTAACGAATCGCAATCAATGCCTTTTGTTTTCTTTGATGAAAGTAACTACCCTATTGTTACCGTTTGATGGGTTATTTTTTCCCCTAGGATAAAATGATTCATTATTTTATCCTAGGGGAATTATAATCATTTTATTCCTACCATTGCATCATATTTCATGAAATATGATTTCATGTTCATTATGGATATTTTTATCATTATTTAACTTTCAATATATTTATATTGTTTCCCTAAATAGTGCTAAAATTATAAAAATTCGATGACGAGCTTCACTCGTTATTACGCGAATAGGTTTCGGAAGTTCATGACGAACTAGAATCGTCATTTGACCGCATGGGGTTAAACGGCTGGTGTCCCAACACCCCCTGCCACACCACTTTTTCGGCTGCTTGCGGGGTAGTATGTAGATGTAGTTGCAGTTGAAATGAAGAATATTTTTTTTCGTGATTCGAGTTATCTTTACTGTACGTCAAGGATCTTCAACCCGCGGACCGCCATCTAATTTCTTTCGGCCCATAGTTACAAAAGAAAATATTGTATCGCGTCATACATTATAAAATATATATCGTCACACTCGTCAAAAGTAATAAAATGTCAAAAATCGTGTTGATTGATCGGAATTTTTAACCAATAAAGATAATTGCACTTTTTTAAAAATTTTATTGATGTGGTGGTTAAGTGACGCGGAGCATTGTGGCCCTCCATATGATGTGAAATCGAGTTTTGGCCCTTGCATTAAAAAAGGTTGAGGATCCAGTTTGTATATCTAACATAATTATTTTTGATTGCGATATAAAATGAACAACCTAATTGTTTTTGAGAGGCCGTGGCCTTGCATGTCGCAGCGATAGAGCGGTTGTTGTGAAATGGGGTTGTGTATTGGAGTCCATTATTTTTATTTTCGGAAGCGGGGAGGCGAGGAAAGGCTGTGTTTGGCCTCAGAGCGCCCCTCCCTACCCTCTGCTTTCTGCTCTCCGTTCACAGCCTTCCCTTGCAACCCACGAGAGGGCCCTTCTTCCCCTCGAGTCCTTCCGCCCTTATCCTTCTCTCTCTTTACCCCACCGCTCATATTCTCCTCCTACTGGGCGATCACATCGCTGTCTATCTCTCTTGTTCCCTCGCGATACCTTCCTTTATTAAAAATCGTGCCTCTGGGCGTCTTTCTTTCCCAATGCCGCTTTGCCTTGTCGATTTCTTACTCGGAGCTGAGTTTTGGTGGCTCAAAGATTATCCACCGTAACTCTGCGATGCACGAAATATACGTGCTTCTTCCAACCATTCTTCACGTATCGATTTTAAAACAATCTGCTTTCGCAAATGATGGCTTCATATCTTATAAAGTAAGATGCCGGAGTATAGAGCATTACGATCCATGACGCGGTGATTATTGTCCGACGATTGTAACTTGATATTTGGGCGTTAAACTGTGGCGTTACGTTATCAAATCTTGGCAATTAATAACGTGATCCCAGGCACAGGGAACTTCTTTCTTCTGTCACTGATCAGGTGAGGGTAAAATCCCACATGGACAAGAATAATAATCAGCTAGAGAAACAAATATATCAAAATTACAGGTAATGTTTATTTAGCTAGCATTTGAAGGTATATAAATATTCAACCCGCTAAGGACTTTTCGCGCTAAGTTCTGTCGATAAGTTCGGAGAATTTCCGGATGAATTTCTGGGGGGTACTAGAAATTTCGGGAGGAGGAATACACTAAAAATGTCACAACACAGTCACCCAATCAGTGGAAGCCGTGCTGCTGTTTGTGCGAGGTAAGGTGAGGTACCATGCGAAGAATCCAACTGTAGAAAAATCGTATTATGTGCACAACGTTTACGCGAATAACAAATTCACCGTCGTTTCTGGTTGACAAGATTTCAATTTACAACAGTAATTGCAGTGGAATCCACATATTCAAGTTGAAACAACCATGTTCATATTTCCATAAGTTCTCAGTATCAATTAAACCTGCTGTTAGTATCCCAAGTACTTTTTCCCATTAATAACTATGTTTTCCTATAATTTCTTTTATTTTTTGCCTAGGGATCACCATCTAAAAATTTAAGTTGCGCTTCTAAATTAATTACTTATTTACCAGCAGGGTTCACCACTGTCGGCATGAAAGATTTTTAATATTACATTCATGAATTAATATCTTGAAGGTAGAAAATTAAGCTTTGAGGAAGGAAAGGGAAAAAAGTGGGCTGTCCCAGATACACGCAAAATTCCCCCGATCGTCTCATTTTGCATTGTGATCAGGGGCTTAATACGTGCTTTTTAATCTCCGTTCCAACACTATCCACTGCGGACCCAAGGCTCACACTAGTATGCTTCTACGTTATTATTATTTCATTTTAACCCGCCGCCGCTGCACTTCATTGTACCCTGTAGTACAAAATTCTGCCACTGCATGGACCTGTATTTTGTTTTGCATTCGTAATACATGATGGATGGCACAGCGGCAAGCAAGATGAGTGTGCGTCGTCAAGTGTTTTCATTAAGCTATGTATTCAGTTGTTTAAAACTAATGAATAATGTTTATAAAGATTATATCCATCGAAAATAATTAATGATAATAAAATATTCTTGATGAGAATAATGTCTTTGTACTATCGTAGTGCATGTAAATATTGTCGCAAAATCCTAAAATAAGTGTACCATACTGTAAAATATTTGTTAATAAAAACTTTCAAATTTCACTCTTTTTCCATCCATCCTGATTATGACATGAGTCTGAAACATAATAAAACAGCTCAGAGACTCATGAATTTGATGAGGTTTAGCTATATTGGAGACGAGTTTCGGTAAAAGTGCAATTGGTGGATTTTTAATCGCTCTGGAAATGTATTTTCTGAGGACTGGTTTTGAGGTAACTGCATCTCGGCGACCACCGAGGATGCCTCTCTATTAGGCAGTGCCACTCTCCTCAGTCTGGCTCTGTGGTCGAGGGATTAATCTGCCCAAGGATCACACCGGCTTATTTGAGATTGCTCGGCGGCCCTTGGGTTTCGCCGCATCGCATTGCTCCCACGGGCAATGCAATTTATTCGTTATTCAGGATGTACAGCGACTGGGAAACCAGGGAAACAGAGAACACTTGGGGAAAAACGGAAACTATTGTGTTTTTACATTATGGCCTCGGAGTGTCTCGTCTAAAATTCACTAACTGATTCTTCACTGTGTGGTATTCCATTATAAGGTTTTTTGGATTTTTATTTATTTATTTCACACCTCCACCGAAAACAGCACTGTTCGGCATTGATTCATTGGTCCGGGGTTGATAACATTTAACAATCAAGCGTTCACAAACAGCCATGCCCTCGATAAGGGTAACTTAATCAGGCGGGCCTCGAACCCGGGACCTTTGTTTTGGCCGGTGAGGACTCTACCCAGCCTCCACCGAGGCAGACAAATATATATTTTCGGCCGGCCGGATATTTCACTTTTACTTATACCACTAGGTTTTTGCATAACGCGACCCGGGTTTAGATGAGCGATCATCATCTTTCGGTGAGAAGATGATGATTACTGATCGAAACCCCGGTCGCTTTATGTGAAAAAACTAGTGGTATAAGTAAAAGTGAAATGTGCAAGAAACCTTATAGTGTCTCGTCTACCAGTTATCATTCAGTTATATCGATGAACTGGTATTTAAGAAACAGATGTACTTATAAAAATAGTGAGGTTGTTTTCAGGCTTTTTATGCTGGAAGTCTTACCTATGTATTAAACGTATAGGCGATTTTCCGGTAAAAGTTTCGATGCATTACCCATCATCGTCTGCTGATGCGAAAAATTTCGAAATATTTGTTTTAATTGGTGAATTTGGAGTACTCATGAAGAACACACGAATCGTAAAAATTCATGTTAAATCTGCTAATGCATTCTCGAATTGTTTTACATGCTGATATCCGTTTGTGGTCGTGGACACTAAAGTGTATTGGCGAGTCCAAGTTTTGCGTATCATCCAAAAATGACCAGAAATAAATTGCATTAGGATATTACGTATGATGATATGACATCATATACGAAATATTACATATGCGTGGAAAACCGAAAATAATTGAGAAGTGGGATATAAAGATTCTGTGGGAAAACGCTTTCTATCAGTAAATTTCGTGCAAAGAATGATTTTATCCAGAAAAAGTTGTCTCGATCCATTTGATCATCATCATTCTTCTGTAGCACCACATTTCTGCTGCGCGGTTCGTTAAAAAACTGCTACGGGCGTACAGTAGGGCGTATCGGAAAAATCGATTTTTTTCAAATCCATCTGGCCCAATGAAAAAAAGTTGTGGGACCGATCAAAAATAAGGCCTGAAAATTTTGAGACCTCTAGGTGAACCCCTGACCCTCGCTCAAATGCAATTTAGGGGGGGAAGGTCGAAAATCGAAAAATATAGTATTTTATGGTCATTTCCTATAGATTTTGCCGAGTTACTGCCCTTCTAGGGCGAAAATTTCGTGAATTTTGACGTATCTGCCACCGTTTAGCCACAAAATGCCTAATTTGAGTCCGCGCCCGCGAAGAAAATATTCCAACGCCCACGCAGCGTCGCGGATACAAGAGCCGCAGGCCGATCCCCTCCCCTCCCCGCTCGCTTCTACCCCTCCCACGCCTCCAATACAGCAAAATTCATCCCGCGTATGCTGCTAGGAGGTCATTTATCTTTGATAATATAAATCGGAAGATGGTAGAAGGTAATAAAGGAAGCTTAGTGAGACGACTTGTCCCTTATTAGGCGCCTCGTCGGGGTTAAACAAATCGATGTTACCAACTTTTAGAGAAGTGATGAAATATTTTTAGATCCGAGAACGCAGGAAAGGAGCCTACGGTCCATGAAAAGGCCTCTCGAGTGGCTATAAAGGTGTGCGAACTATGGTGACGCTTCCCTTCCATTATGTGTGTGACTAAATGGATTTAGCGGTACAACAGGAAGTACTAAAACTTACGGAAAATGCGAGTAGGCCAAAAGTAGGGTTTTTGCTTAAGTACAAACCTGAAGCCTTTTTGAAAGAACATTTGAAATTATGCGATATTTTTGCGTGTAAGTACAAGGAGGAGCATAATGTTCCCCCCAATGAAGAAGTATGTTGAGAGACCAGCGGACGAAACTAAAGATGATGGCTGCTGGATTGAGTCCTAAAGAAACTCGACAATTGAGGAAAAAAAAGAGAATCGTCGGAGAGTGTTGAGTCGACATCGTCAATTCTTGTATGGGAAAATAGCATCAAAAATTTTCTTCATCAATTCATCCGAAGAAAATTAAACTGAAGAGAAATCATCCGATTTTTATCTCTACTTTCCTCATCAAATAAACATTCAGGACTAAAATCTCAAACTGGAAGTTCTGCGTGGAAAATGCGTCTGCCAAATGTCATAGAGGTATATGCAAGAACCAAGAAACAGCAATGATCGTCCCCGCAACTTTAGGTGACGCAAAAATCATAACTTCGTAAGATACATCCGAGGTAGTTTGCAAGAATTACTTACGTAGAAAAAAAAGATGCTAATTATTGTGAATACGAAAAGAGAGGTATCAAAGGGTGTCATTAAAGGGCTACATTTTTATGGAGTGAAAGAATATACTTTTGTCTGATGAAAAAAGGCAAGAGCACTTATCAATCCAAGTTTAGAGGGGAATGTGTGATGTTAGTTGAAGAAACAGGGTCCCACTTTTGGGTTTTCCTCCCCCGTCGGAGGATTAGCAAAAGTTATAAAATCTGCGATTCTCGATTCTTTCCGAGTGAAAATTAGATACACAAAAATAAAAAGGATTTGAATGCGATGGTGAATACCGCCCAAAAAGGAGGCATCATCCCTATGCTACAAGCATAATTCCAACATCCCTTGCTATGTGAGTAAACTCTTCTCGGGATTCCCACCGGGTTAATTTTTCCATAATGGCAAACGTTTCAAGCTCCGACTCTGGGCTCATCATCAGGGAAAAATTTCGTTGAATCCCGAGAAGAGTTTACCCACATCATTCGCCGGGAAAGCATCAAATCATATTTCATCCCTTACAGAGGTCTATTTGCTAATTGCACTAATTTGACTTAGATTTGCGGCATAAATATTGGGAGGGCAATCTAAGGACAGAATTTGCGTTGTTGCAAGTGTGCGTTTGGCGGCCAATCCGAGATTTTTTGAAGTGCTGGAATTTAATATCGACTTTAAGGACTACTCGCTGATTACATATTGGAGAGAGACCACAATACCTCCGGCTACATCTGACCTTAGTGCTGTGGATTTTCAAAAATATATTGATGAACTTTCAAATTTGAAGTTAAATATTTTTTTTTTATAGATACGGACGAGATATTCGTGAAGAAATTCACCAAAACTTTGTTGACAACAGCAAAAGACAAGGAATGACACTGACATAAGAAATACAGATTGGAAAGAAGGTAATTGAAAAATTCTTTCGTGATTGTTCCTCCACAGACGATACTGAAACATTAAATATTTAGACTAACAAAGTAAGACGCACTTGGTGTGAATTTTGGTGCATTTGGCGCGTGGGAGAAGCTTGCGGGGAGGGGACGCGAACGGCTTTCGCCCAAAATCCATTTAATCACATCTGTCGGACAAAGGCGGAATTGGAGCGCATATCCAAAGTTAGCACACCTTTATAGCCACTCGAGAGGCCTTTTCATGGACGATGGTTTCTTACGAAGTTATGATTTTTGCGTCACCTAAAGTTGCGGGGACGATCATTGCTGTTTCTTGGTTCTTGCATATACCTCTATGACATTTGGCAGACGCATTTTCCACGCAGAACTTCCAGTTTGAGATTATAGTCCTGAATGTTTATTTGATGAGGAAAGTAGAGATAAAAATCGGATGATTTCTCTTCAGTTTAATTTTCTTCGGATGAATTGATGAAGAAGATTTTAGTCCTGAATGTTTATTTGATGAGGAAAGTAGAGATAAAAATCGGATGATTTCTCTTCAGTTTAATTTTCTTCGGATGAATTGATGAAGAAAATTTTTGATGCTATTTTCCCATACAAGAATTGACGATGTCGACTCAACACTCTCCGACGATTCTCTTTTTTTTCCTCAATTGTCGAATTTCTTTAGGACTCAATCCAGCAGCCATCATCTTTAGTTTCGTCCGCTGGTCTCTCAACATACTTCTTCATTGGGGGGAACATTATGCTCCTCCTTGTACTTACACGCAAAAATATCGCATAATTTCAAATGTTCTTTCAAAAAGGCTTCAGGTTTGTACTTAAGCAAAAACCCTACTTTTGGCCTACTCGCATTTTCCGTAAGTTTTAGTACTTCCTGTTGTACCGCTAAATCCATTTAGTCACACACATAATGGAAGGGAAGCGTCACCATAGTTCGCACACCTTTATAGCCACTCGAGAGGCCTTTTCATGGACCGTAGGCTCCTTTCCTGCGTTCTCGGATCTAAAAATATTTCATCACTTCTCTAAAAGTTGGTAACATCGATTTGTTTAACCCCGACGAGGCGCCTAATAAGGGACAAGTCGTCTCACTAAGCTTCCTTTATTACCTTCTACCATCTTCCGATTTATATTATCAAAGATAAATGACCTCCTAGCAGCATACGCGGGATGAATTTTGCTGTATTGGAGGCGTGGGAGGGGTAGAAGCGAGCGGGGAGGGGAGGGGATCGGCCTGCGGCTCTTGTATCCGCGACGCTGCGTGGGCGTTGGAATATTTTCTTCGCGGGCGCGGACTCAAATTAGGCATTTTGTGGCTAAACGGTGGCAGATACGTCAAAATTCACGAAATTTTCGCCCTAGAAGGGCAGTAACTCGGCAAAATCTATAGGAAATGACCATAAAATACTATATTTTTCGATTTTCGACCTTCCCCCCCTAAATTGCATTTGAGCGAGGGTCAGGGGTTCACCTAGAGGTCTCAAAATTTTCAGGCCTTATTTTTGATCGGTCCCACAACTTTTTTTCATTGGGCCAGATGGATTTGAAAAAAATCGATTTTTCCGATCCGCCCTAGCGTACAGACAGCGTTACCCAGATGTTAAGGGTATTAGGCTGGGAGCCGCTAGAGGCACGGAGGCTGCGCGCTAGGCTTAGATTGCTTGAACAATTGATAATATAAACGTATTTTTGTCACAGATAATAGATATGTATGTGAGGAGGGGATCGAAACGTCGGCAGTTATGGAGTTCTTGACCCGGTGGCGATCCCGAGAACTCTTCACTCAAGTCTATTCGCCGGGAAAGCACGAAATCTTTCTTGATAATAGATATCTTTAAGAGCGACGCGGAGAACATAATATTAGAGCCCCACTATATTTCCAGGTCCGACGGAAGCGATAAATTAAGAGAGATATTTAGTCGAATGTGTAGATCACAAATGAAAAACGACTTCGTTTTCTTCCACTAATTTATTTTCACTTGAGCTTGAAATAAGGAAGAATATGGGAAAATGTCCCTTACTCAACGATATCCTATTTGAAAGGTTTTTCCCCCCTCCTAAAAGTATCTCTAAACTACACTGAAGGATGTAAAAACCCTAACTTCCCACTCAACCCCACACCTACTGATAACCCACATCCACCCTTATCCTTTACTAATGACCCTTTACATATAGTCATCAACACTGTCCTCGCAGTGGTTTTCCCATCCCTCACCATAAGCGCCACCCATTACTTCCCCCCCCCCTCCTAACACCCTCTTCCCCCTCCAACCTCCCCAAGTCCCTTCCTGGTATAAATTTACCCGACTTTTGACAAATTTTTGTACTCGTAAATGACCGCTCAAGGTCGAAACATATCGTACCGTGAAAATAAATAAGTGGAAGAAAACGAAGTCGTTTTTTCATTTGTGAACTTCAACTTCCACAAAGTTGAGCCTGACACCATTGAATGTGTAGATATTGGAATTCGCTTTTCCCACGAACTGTAAAGGACTTTAATATATGCTAATTGTAATTTCGTTGGAGCATTTCCTTTTTATGTGTGAACGGCTGGTGTCCTAATACCCCCTGCCACACTCCTTTTTAGGCGGCTTGCGCTTTAGTAGATGTAGATTTCAACTCCCTCGATTTCTCTTCTGTTTTCATTCACTGTCCATGCCTCACTACCGTAGGAAAGCATATTCCAAATGCAAGTTCTCATATATTGTTTCCTTACTTATATGTTTTAATTTCTCGCTATGAGTAGATTTTTACTTTTTGGTTGCCCTCTTTGCCTGTATTTCAGTAAAATTCTATAGCAATAATTAAAAATGAAAAATTGATATAAACAAGCGTCTGATAATAACTAGAGAGATGTGTACTTTTATCTGGAAATAGCATTCTTTAAAGTGGGAACGGTACTCAACCTCGGAAATTGTTCTCCGACATGATTTTTAGGCTTATATGTTAAAAAAGGTCGTTCGCTGCATTCCAATTGCTAGTTTGCTTCCATGTTTTTGTGACCTTTGTTGCTTGATAGTTTTCCTCTTGGCTAAGCCTCGTGAATTACTAAACGTGTTGACAGACAGGCGAGACTCTTTATTTGGTAATGCCCATTCACGAATCAATTTGCGCTAGTGACGAGGTTAACCCCTTGTTTGTCGTTTTTGCCCTTACGGCTTTTCGTAGGTTTGTTGCATGGAAGGTGAATTGGCTCGTAGCTGAATGCTTTGATGGAAACAAAGTCAAATATTGAGGGCATAAAAATATAACAACTTTAGTAAAATAAACGGGAAATTGTTCTTTGGGGAACAAAATGCGAAAAATCAGGTATTTAGAATTTCGCTGGGTGAGAGATATCTTCACATCATATGCTATTAGTGGACTTATAGTTGTTGATCTTTCTTTCCCTGTGTGCGATGCAAGATATTGTTCTGATCGCTTTATTGTCGGTGGGTTGAAGGACTTGTGGTCAGTAGCGGATCCAGGATAGGGACAAGGTGGGGGGGCTAAGCATGGTGGGGTAAACACCCAGAAGTATCGCGGGTCCGAAAAAAATTGCCATTCTATCTAGTGTAAATTGGATGTCTAAGCAGTGGCGGATATAAACCCCCTTATATCCGCCACTGCTTGTGATCTGTGATTATAAAATTCTGAGTTATAATTTAAGCGATATTCTTGTCCTAACCGATTCCTTTTGTTTCATCGCTACTCATCATCAACTGAATATATGCCTCGGTTTTTATTGTGTGAAATAACTTTTAAAAGAATTGTGTGTTGCCTTGTGTGCATATTATTTTTAAGCTCCGAGTTTAAATAACAATTGTAGAGGTTTTTTTTCCCGCAGCAATCATCGCCTTGCCCAGTTTGTTTATCAATCTAGGCCCGGGACCATGTGGCCCTTGCATAAATACTGGACTGATTGTACGCATAAAAGTAATTCTTTTTATTTATTCTTCAAGACTCAATTTGAAATGTTGTGATATTTGACCGTAGCCAAGGGAAACATTGAGGAGGTACCTTCGGCAAACGTTGAAAATTCGATGCGCTGTTTATAGGATATAGGATTGGCCCCTTTGCTGAAATAGCATTGCCAGTAGTATAATTTAAAACCCTGGGAATTATAATGTACTCTGACCTGTCAACCTTCAGAATGTCCCTCTTCCTTCATTAAATAAAAACTTAGGGCTAACGAAGAATTTTGCATTTGAAAAAAGAGTGAAGAGGTTTTAAGTATTATTTGGAAGTGTTGCCATAACTTATCAGGAATAATATCAGGAACATATCCATAAAACCAGGAAGGTATTATTTATCCCTGAAATAAAAAAATGGCTATATGGAGTTTTAGTTAGGATACCGGAAGAGAAGGAAGTCTCCCGGAAAAAGAAGGGAATGTCATTGCACTACTTTCATTCGTTACGTATCAGCTTCTTACAAAGTTATGATCTTACAAACGTCTTCAAGAATACACTTGCTGCATTTGAATATCGCTGAATTTGATTGGATATAGGTATAGAATCTTAGGGTGATGATTTCTGAAAGAAGGGGTGATAATTGAGATAAACAATGAAAAAAAAACCAAAATGATTCGTGTTAGGTTTTCAAAGATAATGGTGCCTCCATATGAATCCAATGGATTTAAATTGAAGTATTAAAAAATGCTATTACCTCATAATAGTTCATAATTAAGCTGTGCTTCATGATCCCCTTATATCCTAGCAATCATGTGTTTGTTTCCGTCACTAGAAAACGGTACTTTGTGCATTTTTTTCATTCAGCGGCATTTTTTAATTTATTTTTAAAAAATAAATAGGAATACATTATTTATGTTTTAAAAGAGAAAAAAAATTGTCGTCAACCTGTGCAGGTTTTCCATAAATGTGGTAATGGTGGCGGTTACGTACCTTCTCAAATGTCATTTTTGGAATTTAATCGATCTAGGATGACTTTATTTTTTCGTTCTTAATAATTTTTTAAGAGTGGCCATGAAGAAGCGAATGGAAATATAAAAATTGGAATATAAATCCTCAGGTTAAAAGGGTATCCCTATTTATTTATTATCTCATCTTTTATTGTGAACTTGTTTCTCGAGTCCCCCGGCCGATGATTCCTTCCTAATTTGCATACAATTCAATCAAATATCTCGTGCTTAAAACCGTCTTTCGTGTCGAGCGGACCCTATACATTGCTGCTTCAATTAATTTTATTTGTCTCTTTCTGCCGTAAAACTTCATTTTTATCGCCGTAGCCGACAGGCGACCCTTTCCATATATGACCTTTGAGTAATTGAGCATTGGGTAATGGAAACTGCTATCTCTGTGGAATTTGATCGCATTTAATAATTTATTACTTTTTTAGACCAGCGATTCGCCAAGTAACCGTACCCAACCAAGAAAAAAATTTGGAGTCACTTTGGAGAATGTAAAAGTCACTTAAAATCACGATGAATTAATTTAACCGGTAGGGTAAATATAACAAGAAATTAGATTTTTCTAGTATTTTCTGTGAGATCACATGGAATATATGGTTTCATCTTGTTGTAAATACATTGTGCTTTGAAAAATGAAGACGAATAACCACTGCGAGCTTACGAAAATTTTCAATATAAACAGGGGTTAAATATTACACTTAGATATAGAACGTTCATATAATTTAGGCTATTGAATATGACATTTAGAATATGTCTGTCATTACAATCACGGCTTGACAGTAAATAGCAGTTCAGTTAAAACACTAAGCCATTATTTTACGCACGTTGCATTAGTTATACCCCTTAGAGTGATAAAGATTGGATAAGTGCAGATCTGGGAATATTCGTGAAAAGAAATAGTAAAATTAATAAGAAATTGGTATGATGTAAATCAACAACTCATCCTGATTCAGATTGAAAAAATATCACCTTGTTTATCTATGGAGAATGGCGGAAATGAAAGTTTTGTATGCCCTTATATTTTAGTCTTTATCCATTTTCCACTCCCCATTTCCCCCTTGAGGGGGGGAGGGAGGGAGGGAGGGTCAGAGGGAGGGGGAAGGAAGGAAGGAAGGAAGGAAGGAAGGAAGGAAGGAAGGAAGGAAGGGGCATAGTTGTTCGCGTTTGTGCAATCGCTATTTTTTTAGTACTCCTTTATAAAATGGTCAATATGAGCAGTACTTGGTGGTTTGGGAAAAAATAAAAAGAAAAAAATTATAAATTCTATAGTCAAGATCTCAGTAATTACCATGTTGTAACTGAATCCCAGGGTCAAAGTAATATAAAAGTTTGTGGAACAGCACAAAGTGTTTTATTTCGCACTATTTTCATAATAACTTAAATTTTCCAGCGCACTCTTGGAACATGGAAAATATTTGGTATCGGGTTTTAGGATTTATTGACGAATTCTGTTCTGATCCTCTCCACTTGCAGCCATTCCCTTTCCATTCACCCTCCCTGATCTCCTCTCTGCATCGACGACTCAGAAACCATCCCAAACTCCCTCATCTCATCCATTTTTATGTCCCTTTACTTTAGTGCGCCCCCACCTCAAAACACCTCTCCACCCAAAAATCTCCACCTCTATATATCCGAAATCACAACCCCGAAACCCTTCTCATCCTCCTCGATGAAGGCCTTCAGTTCCGCATGCCCTATTTTCTACCGGCGTTTGTGATTCTGCTGAAGGGAACAGGATTATAGTGTTTGCGGGCATGTGGAATGCGAAAGGCGAAAACATTTTAAAAATATATTTCATTTCTCTGCTCTTCTAAGATCGCAGATTTTCTCGGCGTATTAAGTGGAGAAAGGTATCAATTGTAATTAGTAAAAGGTGCATAGTTACTTCTCTTTACTTGTCCTCTGCTTTGACTGTTGATCTTGGCTCTTTCAACAAACTGATCTTAACTTTTTATTCCAGTATTAAAACATTTCCTAAATCAAGTATAAACTCACGCAAACCCAATATAGCTGACAATCTCCTTCTCTACACACTGGTTGTCCATGAAATAATAGCAACCAAAGAAGGCTATTTTGGAATGCTTATATTCTGGTAACTTTTTTATTGATAGATTTTATAATAAATTCTTTACTAAAGGCTGTTGTTGCAATGAACACCTCTTCGAAAATCTGCGAGAGACTGTCATTATGAATCGAATCGAATTTACGAATCACATATATTCCTATAATATATTGTTTTTATTTACTAAATTGTCACTAAAAGTAGGAAAAGGGTTCGTAAAATATAAGCCAGTTAAGCTTTGTTTTCAAAGTTCTGGTTTTTTATGGCAGTCCATGGATTTAATTTTGTACGATTGTGGGAGAATGACCCTCTCGTGTTTTCCACCTGGCTGCATGTCTTCCGACGTTTCGAAGAACGATTGGTGACGATCAGGTTACACTCGACCCATGGACAGGGTTTAAATATACCCGACCAATTTGAGAGAAGATACCCCTGAGGATGAAGAGCAAGTCGTTCTTCGAAACGTCGGGAGACATGCAACCAATTACCCCGCGGAAAACCCGATTGTACCTTCTGCACTCTACTCTCATAGTTAGAGGCTTCATATTTATCTATCCCATCCTATGTAATTTTATGATTCTACTTAATTGTTTCTACTTTTCTCTTCCCGAATTCTTTTTCGCCCTATCGGTCAATCCATTATAAGGAAAAAAAATGATTTTTTTTCTTGTAATGGTTTAAAAAACTATGTGTCGTTGCCAAAAACAGTAAGGCAGTCAAAGCATTCGGTAAATCAACCTTTTAATTTCTCCGCAATCTTAGTTCGAGGCTTCCTCTCCATCCGTCCGCTTCTTTGCAAGTTTATGATCCTCCTCTACATTTCCTTACAATTATTATTTTTCGCCAAATCGGTCAATCTTTAAACGAAACTTCCTTCCGTGGAATAGTTTAAAAATTTATATTTCGTAGCCGAAAACAGTAAGGTAATTGAAGCGTCCGTTAAAGGAAAGCTTTTTTAATTTTTAAACATTATTACTACGAACAAAGTTGAAGTTATGGTTAACTAGTCCTTTTCTCTCTTACAAATTTTCAAATCCATGTTTTCATAGCCATGTTTCAATCCATGTTTCAAGTTGCAGAACCATTAAGTGACCAATTAAGTTGTTTCTCGTCCATTTTCTTACTTCTCTCCTTTGCAAAACGATTTGTATTCATGTAAATGCTGCTCGAGCTGCAGCTAAAAAGATTTAAATTCCACTTGATAATATTACTCGACAGTGAAGGTTTTTTGCGTGGATTAACAATTGAATATGTGATAATTGTGTTTCATTTTTCTTAGACTCTAAGTCGGGGAAATCTTGCCATGTTGAGCATTTTTTAGAGCATGGAAATGTTTTTCTTGGCCTGTTTACCCTTACCCGTCGTTCATAACCGAAGTATTTTTTTTCATTTTCATGCCTGTTGGGACTTATAGACGTAGTTGTATTCTTAATTCTCTGTGCAAAGGTACTCATTTTTTTACAATTTATTTTATGGATAAATTGGAATTGAGCGAGTAAAGTACATGTAATTGTACCTACTACCCTACAACCCACTTCAATGGGCGTTTTGAGGTGTGTGCTGTGATTCTATCCGTTTATATTTATGAGAAATATAACGAAATAAAACGGTATTAGCTTTTATGTCACGCCTTCTATACTAAATTGTGTTTCGCGAAGAATAGGAAGGAAGAAAACTTGCCTCGCTCATTAATCTGCCGTTTATGATTTCATCCTTCACTCTATTCGCTGTAATTATTCGTTTGATGCACGGACCTTGACGCCTGCCATGGCTGTTGACGTTACCGATGCTCTTTGCCCGTTTTGCCTTGATTGTTTATTTTCAGAAGTATTTGTGTCAATAAGAGGGAATTTTTTTCACCTAAGCATATTTATTTTCGAAATTTCATTTATACACCGTTTATTACATTTTCATTTCACCTACGTACCTCGATCCCAGTTTAGAACCTAAGGAACAATAACGTACGTCTTTACCCAGGTCCTTTCCTCTGATGATCTCGTTGTTACATGCCGCCAGGGATGGCATTAGCAACTAAACGAAGATCAAAACCAGTAAAAGTTCAGTAGTTTCGTTCCCGCGAGCGAAATGTAGAAACGAAGAGAAATGGATTTAAACCCGGGGAGCTAAACTCAGGGTCGAAACAAAATCGGAGTCAAAACTACTTTGGGTCGAAACCAAACCAAAACTATGGGACGAAACGAAACGCAGATAATTTGCTAATCCAATTGCATGCTGCATGCTAGTGATCGATCACCCCCTGCCAAACACCCTAGAGGTGGCTCGCAGGGTACTATGTAGATGTAGTTGTAATATTTCACATCGAATGGACCACGTGCTTCACCTTCGAACAGTGTAGTTTCGAGCCCCACACTTAGCATGAAGTATGGTCGAATGAATTAGAGGTTCGACCTACCGCCATCAGATGCATGGGGCTCTCATATTTTTTTCCAATAACAGGATAACTGTGATCGCAAACTGGCCGTTAGATTTTTAAGCTCGGTGACCTCTTTACACGTATGTCAAACGTAATGGGTCGAAACTATTTCCTCTTACCCCCCTCCACTCAACTTCTGGGCTCGAAACTTAATTATGAGCAACGGAGTTTCGACTAATTTAGTTTCGTTCCCGGGAGTAAAATTTCGTCCCGGGTCGAAACTAAACTCTTCGGTGATTTTAATTTCGTGCGGGAACGAAACTATACCTAGGCCTCGTATTTTCGTTTCCCTCCGTGTCGAAACGAAACATTTTCGTTTCGTTTCACTTGCCATCTCTTCCGACTGGGTGACACTTACTCGTGATTTAAGCTCTTTTACCTACACCTACTTACCTACTTCTTACTTCTTATATTACTTCTTACACCTAGTTACGATTAATTTTGATTACAATCAAAATTTATCGTAACTAGGTGTGGCAATACCTTAGTATCACAACATCAATAAATATGTACAAAGTTAAGAGGTATGTCAAAATTTTTTGTGCATTCTATTCTGTTCTTATATATATGTATACTTTAAATTATATTACTGTATAAAAACGCGATTGTAACATTTTTATGTAAAAATATTGTATATCGTTGTCATCTTTGTATTTTATATTGTTCATGTTTTCACTTTCATAGCCCTGAGGATGATTTTACATAAATCGAAACGTTGGCTATAACTTGGTTCCAATTGACCTAAACTCCAAGAAACATCATAAAAAACTTCTCTATTACGTCACTGATATGATTTGTCCCACATACTTGACCTACTTTCAATAATTGTGTTCATCAGACCGTGTCATACCGCTTGGTGTCGTCGAATAAAATCTCCTCTCCAATTCTGATTGTTTGAGACTTTTCCTTCTTCGAAGCACATCCTCTTAACGCATTCGATTTATCTTTTTCGATATATCTATTAATTATTTCTTTCCTCATTCTCTTGTGGCACTTGATTTAGAATGCTTCCACTCTAGTGATGAGCGATATATCGCTAACTGTGATTGAATCACCGTTACTGATAAGTAGCAATCGCTGTCGGTGACTTAATACTCGAAATCACCGTGATTGGATCACAGGATTCGGTGAAGATAGCACAGGCTGCTAACAAGTGATGAGCGATATATCGCTACCTGTGGTTGAAGGGAAGTAGCCGATCACTGTCGGTGACTAAATCACTAAATTTTCGGAATCACTGCGACTGTGAATACGGTGAAGATCGCTTCGACTGCTACCAACAGTATAATAATTTAAGGAATTCTTTAAGAGTTATACAGCTAACGGTTTGAATCATAATGGTTTGAATGTAAAATATGTTAAAAAAATGCCAACGGGATTTTAATGATTGCCACTTATCAATTCCTTTACCATATCAAATTTACTCAATTATCGTAACATAAAATAACAATCAGAACTATTCGCACAAAAAAAATATTTTGCCTAATTTTTCCAATTTTCAATAAGTTTATTCGTTCCTTATGCGGAGAGCTCATTCATTGAAATTGGGCAAAGTAGCAGGAACAGCAGCGCCACAAATCACGGCTGACTTTTATGAGTGATTCTCCTCGGTGATCGCAATCACAGTTATGAATCACCGTTACTGATGAGTAGCAGTCAAAGGTAACGAAGTGATTGGAAAATCACAGTTCCGCTCACTATTCTACTTTTGACCTCTGAAGCTGTCGTGCATACCACACTTTTTATTAAAGTATTCCATTATTGCAGGCATGGATGGATCAACAACTTTGCTATTTCCACACGATAATTTATTGAGACCGACCATGGTTTCGTTACAGCGTAACATTATCAAGAATAGCAAAGTTGTTGATCCTTCTATTCCTGCGATTATGGATTTCCACCAAATTAATTATATTCAATTATTATTTATGTATATTGTGTTCTTTTCTAAATTTTACCATAAATCACCGTCAACCGAGCTGCAGGTTAGAGCATGAAAGTATGGATAAATTAATGGTACATTCCACTCACCTTTATCTGGTAAACCTAGGCCGTTTTCCTCGCATTTATCATTCTCAGAAGGAGGTTCTTTTGCGAATGAGTCTTGAGGTTTACCGAGTAAAGTTATGTGACACTTGCAAGTTTTCATTATATTCAAATAGCCATGAATTCGAGGTTTCAATGAGTAAACTCGCAAATTGTTGAAATAGATATTTATGGAAGAATGATATACGTTGGTTAATGGTGCCAACTGTGGATGCAAGCGAATACCTTGAGGGCCTAGTCATCTTTCACGCTTTTTTTCTCTTCGAAGATTCACTCGCCCCCTGTTCCCCATGCATCGCTTTCTGCCTTTTGTTGCTTGCTTCAGCGCCCTCAAAACAGCGTCTCCAGTTCCCATAGTAACGCCTGCAGCGCACACCCCATGTCACCCTTCACACTGCTCCCTCATCCTCTTCACTCCTTCCCATAGCGTGACCTCATGGCGATATACCCTGTGTTCTTGCCTCTTGGACATTTTTCCATTTTTCTTTTTCGATTTTTAACATTCCAAACCCTTGGGTTTCATCGCATTACCTGTAATCCCGTGATAATGAAGCCTGGTTTACTAGTAAAAGAAGACAAGTTACATTCTAACCCTATTGTATTGAAAATTTCAGAGAATTTATAGTAGATTCTTGTCAAAAATTTCCGCTATATCGAGTCCGTTGTTATTGCCTCGGGATTTTCTCATCTGTAATTTTTTATTTCGAAATACAGGCAAAAATAAACTCTCTTCCATGTATTACGAAATTTCAAGATTATATGTTAAGTTTTAAACGGAGTAGCGAGAGGAACTTCTCATTAAATAAATTGCGGATGTATATTAGCGTTGGTCTTTCTGTTGCACTTGCAGATTCTCTTTGACCAAATTTTACTGTCGTAATATTTTTTGCTCTATAAATATGTGAAAAAAAGAGTAATTTAATTTTTCTATTATGCTAATTTAGAAGGATGTTGTTAAAATTCATGTTAGCATATCCACTGCACATGTGTACCTGTGTCTGCAAAAGGGCGTCGCTTTTTCGATGCGTTCAATTCTATTGTACGACCGAGCACCTTACATATAAGTGGTGCGTATGATACAAAGTTTCCCAACTTTTTATTTGATGACTGTAGGTGAGAAAATCACCCACATCATTGTTTACGCAAATGAGTTTTCAAACTTGATGTGGAAAATATGAGACAAACTGCAGCCATTGTTATGAAAAATATGGAAAATAAAAACATTTATTATATGCCAAATAATGTTATCCCGGATTGAAAAATTTTCTCTGCATCCTTAGCTCGTGAGCTCTAGCGTTGGAGAGCACGCCATTGAGTGTAGTGAACTGCTACATCCGTAATAACATGGGATTACTGTCAGAATGATGTGTAATCGCATAAGTAGCACTGCTTCTTCTGGCAATTGAGCTTGATGAATCAGCAATTGGTATTGCGGGCTGTGACAATCAGATGGATACATTTTGTGCATCACGATTGATACAATGGCTTTGATGGGGTTCTGGTTTTGGAGAACACAGTTACGCTAATCTTCATCGGTTTTCCTCTCGCATTATGGGGGAGATCAGTAGGGATTCTAATCATCGGCTTACTGGGTTGCGTTTGAATTCAGAGTATGCAGTAAAACTCGTATTTACACCTTTCTCTGGATCCCAGGAAAGAAGTGCGAATTGCGAGAAAATACAAATACAGTGGAACTTGGTTATAACGTCATCAAAGGGACCAGAAGATTTTTTAACGTTATATCCGAGTGACGTTATAAAAAAGCAGCCTTAAATCTGAGTGAAAGGACAAAGGAAAAGCACAAATTTTCTGCTATATGCTACATTGTTTATTTAAATCTACTCGTACATTGGAATATGTATAATAAAAAAACGTTAATAAAAAATTATATTCACAAATGGGCTTAAGAATACTTGTACAATTGGCAGGGAAAAAAAAACAAGATTTATGTTGGTTAAATTTAATTTCGGATGTGCTGCACAATTGTCAAGTAGAAGAAGAATTTTTCTGTTTTTTTAAAGATAACTGTTGATCCCACTTCCTTAACTCTTCTTCTAATATGGCAAAATTTTTGACGCTATACCCGAGCGTCGCAATATTTGTTGGCGATATAAACGGGTGTTCGTACAACATGAAATGTTCAATTTTGGCTGGTCTGTATAAAATGTGAAGTTAAACCCGAGTTGACGTTATAACCGATGCCGTTATAACCAAGTTCCACTGCAGTGGGAAATGGAGAATTTTCACTTTTACTTACTTGGGAATTGTTAAAAATAAAAAGCTGACTGATAAACTGAAACCGAGGATTAGTATTATTTATTTATTTGAGAATTCTGAAATCAGATGTTGTAAACATACGCAAGAATTACGATGGCGGTGACATTTCAGCGCCACTTGCTATAAGAAGTCATTGAAACAATCTATTGTTTAAAATGTTATTAATTTTAAGAAAAATTCTGATGTTTTTAACTGCTTGGGCTTCCTTTGTCCATTGATATCATGCACTTTGGTTTAAATTTTTTTGCAGTTCATCAAACATTTGCTCACTGCAGTTTCCACCTAACAAGTAACTCCTTAGTTTATGGACAGCTAAGTGTCTTCATCATCTGCATCTTCCTCTAGGCGTATATGGATCTCTTAATGTTTCTCCTATCTCAAGACGCTACGCTTCTGTAATCACAGGTGTTTAGGACTATAGCGATATAGTTTTAGGAAGAAGCGACCCCTATCTTGTATGTCAATTTTCACCATGCCTCGCTGTATGTTCATAAATAATGAGATCAGATGTTGGAATCACCTCCGATATGTGGTGGGCAAACATATTGCTGTGATGGATTTTTCTCTTGTTGAACAACAGTACTGGGAAAAATTTACTTGAATTATTTTGCCGAATGTTACATTTAAAAAATCGTTCTCCGGCGTATTCCATTATTTGGCGCATTTCTGAGGAATCAATTTTTTCCGGTGGAGTGATTTCCTTTCAGATGTGAGGAACGTGTATGGTTTCGTGCAGGAAGTGTATGGAAATAAACTTCTCATTCTACAACATGCGACATGACCGTTTATTTGCGATGACGTCTCCGTATCCCGGAGTCCTCTACGTATTATGCCGTAAAATTCTCTATTCAATGCCTACGATTTCGTTCAACCGATTATTTTCCTTCTCGTAAAATACGTCCTCCCCCTTTACCGGGTTGCTATGAATATATATTCTCGATTCTTGAATGTTTTTTATTTATTTTTTCCCCTTACGAACCGCAATTCCCGTTCATTCTCTCCTCCATTCCTTTCGCTTGCGCAGCCGAGACCTCACTTCCGGCCTCTAACCTACCGTCCAATTTCTTTTCCGGCCACCCGAAAAAAAATCTCCTCTGACCGACTGCTTTTCCGCTTCGAGATCGGAACGAGGATTTGTTTCTTCATTTTTTGTTTATTTCATCTCTGTTACCTCGACCACGTGACCCCCCACCCTTCCTCTCTTTCCGTGTACCATCTTATTCCTCAGATTTTCGCCGATGTTTTATACTCCTCCCCTTTCCATCGGCGATTGTGCTTCTTTTCTCAACTTTCCCCCCTCCACCTTTTCACATTACCGTCCTCAATGACCTTCTCTCTCATTTTCTGGCCCTCATCCTTTTTTCCGCGAAATAAAATGAGCATCCAATTCTTGCGTGGTGAAAAAGACGGTCCTCCTTGTTGTATAGGATGCGAACAAAGGTCCACATGGTTGGTTTGTTTCATGTGGAATTATTGAGATGGATAAAAAAAAGTACGCGGGAAGCTGCTGCTCTTGACATCTTTCTTTCTTCCCGGAGAATGACGAAGGAGATTGGAGTTCTCTCCCTCAGTCCCGATATCGACTCAGCTGTAAGATTTTTCCTTAAACCTCAGCCTACTCGATACCTAAGGGCAGTCACCAGTTTTGCTTTGTGTGATACGGAGAGGACGAGAAAAAAACAGCGTTTGTTTGGAGCACGAGTTTTATCTGAGAATACAAGAGCGATTTCTGAAATTATCCATTACCTTTGATATCTCGTTAAAAATGGGGATTTTTGCGGAGCTGAGGCCACCACTGCTGCTTCAACCTCTAACCACATTTATGGACGTATTGAAAACCACTACCGTCATACGAAAACACCATAGAAGTGTACGGTGTTAGGGCTATAATGTATTGGTCCCTG
Source organism: Ischnura elegans (assembly GCF_921293095.1). Lineage (NCBI taxonomy): Eukaryota > Metazoa > Arthropoda > Insecta > Odonata > Coenagrionidae > Ischnura > Ischnura elegans. The sequence continues at coordinate 81,078,999 of NC_060252.1, read as the reverse complement.
TCCTAAGAATTGTGGCTGGCTGTGGGGAAATGCTTAAAAAAGAAAATGACGAACTCAGTGGCGCAGCGTGGGGGGGGGGGGGGGGTTTGGGGGATAAACCTTCCCCAGAGAGCTCAGAGAAATTTTTAAGTTTAATCCATTTTACTTAATTGGATTGATATCACTAATAGAATAGTGTAAGGATTAATAGAATATCCCTCAGAAAGCCGTAAAACTCACCATTTCGAACCATTTATCTTAAAACTCTGCAATTTATTAATCTCGCACCTAACGCTTATCCTGGTGGGTATTCCATATCCCCACCCACCCCGGTATTAGTTGCACCTAAACCCACTCCCACCCTTAATTCCTAGCTGCGCCCCTGGACGTACTTATATCTGTTGTCTGTTGGCCATGAAACTTTGTGACGAATTTCAAACGGGTCATTATCGTTATTCAATTATAATGCTAGAATATAATTCTAAGTTATCCTGAATCATGATTGCTGCTCTCACCACGTGGAAGTAAGTGCGTAGAGATTACCGCGACTTAATATTGGTTTACTTTTGGAATTTAGCTCTTCCATGTCTTATTGCGCAGTGTGAGATAACATTAATTATTCTAACGAGGTAAATAATTAAATATAAGTATTATCTGTTTTCTTTGCGTCCGAATTCCTGACATGATTACGCGTTTTTATTTCAATTTTTATTTGTCGAATTGTGATATTAGGATGTTCGTATTTGGTGTGGAAATACTTTTTTTTGGACAGTAATCTCTTACTCATTGAAGAGATTACGTAAATTCTCAAAAGCTCCATACGTTCTAAGCCGTTGGATTGTGAAATTTATACATATATCTAGCGTTGTTGGTCTGCTGATCAAACTGTTTTATATAGGTACTACTATCTCCGTTATTTTCCAATATTTCGACTACTTTCAATATAATGATATTCTAATTACCATCTTGAACTTCTCAGTCTTTGATATATCTTAATTCAATTATCAAAGATGTTGTAATTATTCTTCTAAAAGTAGTCAATATCAGTTTTTTCTTTTCAAAACTGTATATATAGTTTCGTTCAGTAGTCTCATAGTACATATATTTGAATTTATTACTATAATACTCAGTTTTGAGTAAAAAAAGTATTCAAATCATCTATTGACGAGTTAATTAAGACTAAAGATGTAATATGTTTACATGAATATTATTTTTTTCATAGGTAAACATTTTGGTATTTATTTCGTTCATGATATATTTTTTGTCTAGGTATGTGTCAACAGAGATTATTTACTATCGTCTTTGTCTTGATTGGTTTCTTCCTTATATCCTCTATGAATTTAAGCATCATAGTTGATCAATGACGATGCCCCCTTTTCGACCCTTTCACTCGGAGCTAGTTAATAGGCTTTATTGTTGACTCAGTGGCCCCTTTCTAGGATTTGGATGTACCCAATACACTCTCCTCTGTGTATTTTTCTTCAATGATTTCATCGACCCTTGCAGTATTGTATCCGGATCATTCGCTTACACATTATTGATTGCTCGTGAGCACACGCGGAAAGTGACGTGTCCTACCTTTTCACGTCGAAATCTCTATCCCTCGAAGGCGCAAAAATCCGGTCAATCTTAATGCCCGGTGCAGAGAGGTCAACTGCCTTATCATTCCTCACTCCTGAAATCCTACCCCCGCCGGGCTTTGCTAAGTCAGGATGGGGCTTTGGCGAAATGACCGCTCGAATCATCCACTTAAAAATTGAAGTCCAGTAATGGAGGGTCTGAGTCGCTGGTGAGTAGGTGGTGGTGGTGGTGCCTCTCGCTAATGAAACGAAGAGGATTAGCTCGGAGAAGCGTCCACATGTCATCGACGTTTTCGGGTAGACCGCGGCGTTGTTTCGTTGCTTGCGATGGGAAGGAAAAGGCTTGCATAAGCTCGTCACGCGCATCGCTCTCTCGCCCCAAAGCGCTCGTAATACCCGCTGTTCGTCAAATCGGCCTCTCAAGTACTAATATAGGATACATATCGATTTCAGGTCGAGCGAGAAGTGTCAGCCATCATACCGCTCTCTCAGACCCGAAATTACAATTTATTAAAATGCACAATTTGATAGGCAGTAGGGAAAGAAGATATTAGTATGAAGAAGTGACGTGAAGACCACGGCAGGAGACTCATTTAGAGTTCATACAAAAACCAACTAGCGATGTTAGAATTAGGATCCAGCTGCGAAGGAACAGGATTTAGAAAGGTGTGAGACAAGTCTGTGGTTTGCCACCCTTAATTTTCAACGTTTACATCAAGAAAGCCTTAAATGAAATAAAAGAAAAGGCGTGAGGACTTAGTATCCATAGAGACAAAATTAGCATGCCACAATTTGCCTATGGCATAGTTGTCATAGCAGTGTCAGAGAAGGATTGGAAGAAAGTTCTGATAAATATAAGTAGGATGATGGGTGGGAAAATTAAGAATTTAGTATGCAGAAGTAGTCAAGATTAACATCAAAATAAAGTAACGAAAACTGAAAGAGGTGGATGAATTCTGTTATTTGGGATGCAGGATAGCCAGGGATGGAAGTAGCAAGAAAGAGATTCTCAGCATAATGGCTCAGGCGAAGAGAGCATTCAACCAAAAGAAAGGTTTACTTACAGTGGGCAATTTAAACATAGAAGTAAGGAAACAGTTTATCAGAACTTACATTTAGAGTATGCCTCGCTACTGAAGTGAGGCATGGACAATGACATCCGTGGTGTAATCAAGAGGGTACAGGCTTTTGTAATGTGGTGCTACAGAGAAATGATGAGGAATAAAGGGATTGATCGAGTAAGTAATGAAGATGTCCTAAGAAGAGTAGGGGAGAAGAGAAAATATTGTTCAGGTGACGGAAAAATCTTATAGGACCTATATTGGGAGATTATGTCTTCCTCATTCTCATACCTTTAAAATGAAAAAAATACTAAAGTTTCCGCCTTTTTTCACGAGTTCGTGACGTCATTGGAGCTTTGGCTCATGAACTCTTTCAGAGAGACCCGATCCCTAACGGAAAAAATCGGTCATTAAGTGTGTTAAAGTCAATAAACCACGTGAGATATATGCCCAAGAACGGCGAATAACAGAGAAGCGGCAAGCAGATCGCCTAGCGTCAGTGACGTCCTTAACTTATCTGCGAAACGTCAATTAACGAAAATGTCATTAACTTCTCCGCTATTTCTCGGCCTCGCGCATCCATCTCACGTGATTCGTTGTCGTTAGCACTCTAATGAGCGATTATTTTGATCAAGGATCGCGTCTCTCTGTTCGTCTTAATAAACCACAAATTTAATTACATCACTATCATGAAAAGCTTGACTAAATAGAGTCATACGGGTGTGTGCCACGTGATTTATCGGACATTGCCACGACGTTTCGTGATCGACTGCTGGTTACTTCTTTAAGGGAATGGTTCTGGAGTTTGGTTCTGCTACCTTTTTTGTCACCTACCCACTTGAAATAAAAAAAAACAGGAGAACCAAACTCTAGAACCTTTCCCTTGAAGAAGTGACCAGCAGTCGGTCACGAAACGTCGGGGCAATATCCGATACATCACGCGGCATACACCTGTATGTCTCTCTTTAATCACCATGAACCGCGAATGATTTAATAAAAAAAAACATGAAAAGCTTGTTATAACTTTTGGATTTTTTCATTTTTATGTTGTAAGATAATGGCTAAAGGCATGAAGCCAACTCCAAGCCTTTCAATTTTTCGCGTTAAATAACTCAATAAAGTAGGTGACGGATGGAAGAACGGTAGAGTACGAGTAAATAAACAAATAAATTCTGCTGATTGCGATAGCGTTTGCAAAATAAAAGGACCCTTATTTTTCCATTCTATCTTTCAGTTTCTTGCCTGTCAAGCTATTCGCGGCGAAATATCGATGACATTAGCCCTTGTTCAGATTAGTTGATGAGGTATTTCACTCCTACCTAGCGTACGCACGCATACAACGAATTTCTTTAAGATTTTAAGCCCCTATCCGCATACCGCGTCTAAGAAATTCTAGGCCTTGCGTGGTTTATAGTAGTTTACCCCTTCGTGAGCGATTCTTTACGTCAGTGAGCGGTTCTCTCTCAGCGACTTAATGGCGTCCGAGCGAGCATGAAACTCTAATGTCGTCACCAGCTCATGAAAAGAAGGTTACAACTTAGACGATATTTTTAGCTTAAAATTACGAGAGAATGACTCAATGGGGAAGAAAGTTCGTCGTAATGTATCTTTCCCTTCCATCTAACAAATCCTTGTAACAATTTGTGATTGCGGGTCTGAGTGAACGACTCACAAGTATCAGTTGTTGGTGGCCAAGAATTGTCGTGCGTTGTGTCACTTTGTGCTGGGCAGTTTGGCGCCGTGGTAAGTGACTTTGGGCTCGTTCACCATCTTTTTATCAATGTCCATTGTGGTTGAGTTGGAAAAATAAATTGACTCGTATTTTTGATTGTTCGCCTACTTTTTCAGCTATTCGCGATGAGAAACCAGCAGCCTTAACCCTTTCGTTAAAAAGTTCATCTAACGAGCTATTCTTTTGGTCTAGGATCGGGCCTCTGAGTTCGACTTAATGAACCACGAATTTAATGACGTCACTAACTCATGAAATGCGGGTGGTAACTTTTGCATTTTTTCAATTTAATGTTATGAGTTAATTAACTGAACGAGGAAGACTTTTTTCGTCGTAATTTATAATCTTTCCCATCAGTGTACCGAATTACCTCATCAAAATGCCATTCTTGGTCTGAGTGATCGACCATATTGTTGCCAAATTTGGATGGAACCATCTCATTTAGCTTGACTTGACCTTAGGGTATTTCCCATTTGGTAACATCTTGTTTCGACGTCAATTAAATAAGATGTACAACTTCGAGGAGTCAGATTCTCTCGATCGATCTGGTGGAGTAAAACGAGTGGGACGATTAAAATAACTTTATTTTGGCTCTTCGCGTAAGAATGTCATTCTTTTGCCTTCGAATAAGAATATCCTTACTACGGGAGAATATTTTTATAATGGCTTATATGTTTGAGCATGTTTTAGAGAAATACAATGTAGGCAGGTCTGTGAATCATTTGTCGTTACTTCGTTTCCCATTCGAGCTAACGCATGTAATAACTAATATAGTTCACCCGGAGTGGGTTCCATATAGACACTTCGCCTTTTCTGTTGCATTTTTCTTATTTATTTATGGATCGTGTGAGTTGTAATCATCAGTTTTCTTGTCCTCAGAGTTTTTCTTGCTGGAGAGCACAGGAGAGGTTTTTTAAATACATATAAATTATCTTAAAGGTGCGTTATGAGTTATACGAAAATATTTGCTTATTACAAGCTATTCATAAAGTAAATTACTAAATGATGTAGGATGCAACAAATTTTAAATTATATTTTGATTGCGATCGTTATATGATGCTTTGAGAGAAACTGACTTTATGACCTAGGTGTTGAGAACTTGACTATCGTTTTCATAAAAGTAGAAAAAAAACACAATTCAGTTTGATTCATGCAAAATACGATTTCTAGCCTGCGTAGAGCAAGCGCAGATATAAATGTTTCATTCTCGTCGTATTTATGATGATATTAATTTAGGAGGTAGTGCGATGACTGTCTGTATTGCACAGAAATATTAAAAAAAATTACAAGGAATTTAATTTTAAATGTTTAATAATAAGGTAATTAATCGTTTTAATTTTGTCGGGAAAACTTTTTTAATGCTTCAATTATTATGGCTTCTGAATTGTTCAACAAAGGAGAAAAATTTTCTAAATTCCACTCACTTATGGAGTTACCACGTTTAAACTACTTTTGACGATAAAATAAAGTTCTCTATCACTATATGGATGAAAAAGGCTGCGAATGAATTCAGTGCATTAAATGATGAACGTGATCACGTCACGCTTCAGTGGGAGTGTTGCTACAAGATGCCGTACGGAAATTGTCCTCAAAAGTTCAATGTTATTATGTTGTTCATGTATGTCTATATCATATGTGTTTTGTGTACTAGAAGAAAGAAGGGTAGCTATTTCAATTACAGGTGGATTTTACTACAACAATTGCTAGATGATTAGTGGAAAATTATTTGAAGAAATAACTAAGAAATGCGTTGTACATTTGCTCACTTCATATCAAAACTTTATTGTAATGCACGCATAATGATGTATTCATGATAATTCATTTAAAGGGGCAAGAATCACTCATTTGTTTGGTCGACTTTCTGATTCAAACATTTTTAATAGCTATCCATAATTGCACCTTGCCTTTGTAACGAAAATTTCTTTAATTTTTTATTTATTTTCGGGGGATTTTTCAATCCAAGCCACCACTTGGCCTTTTCACAATATATCCACCAGCCCGTTGCCTTCCGCCGTCAATGCACCTTTGAGGCCGGAAATTCTTATTCGACTGAGCCGTTTTTAATCCGGCGGCGGATGAAGAAAGAAAGAGCGAGAATAAAACGTTGGCGAAAATGGAAAATATGAGAGACCGCAGGTGTCTATTGTTCCTTGTGGAATTCCAATCGATGGAATCCGGAATCCTCCTTTCACCTCGAAGGATGCTTGCTCATTAAGACGGTTCCTCTCCTCTTGTCTGTCTTTTCCCGTTACCCTCGCATGGCTTATTCCTTTCACCCGTATGCATCTCCTCTTTGTCTCGCATCCTATTCATACCCGTTCTCTCTCTCCCTCTGCTTCTCCTCTATTTGCGTCTATTCAAGCGTTTTTGGAAAGCCACCTCTGTTGTGCCCCATTTTCGTTGTAGCCGTATTTTTCTAAGCTCTTCCGTGTCTTTGTGTCCATTGCATAATGTATCGGTGTCTTTATGTTTTATTTCTTCCTGTATATGTTTTTTTTCCACGCCTCGGGCGTTTACATCTTGAAATATTCTTGTGCGTCAGGATTTGTCTTGCCTAATATCGATTTACAATTTTATAAGAAATATATCAATTTTCGGAAATGCAGATTCGTAAATATTTTTTAATCTTATTTTAATCACCGGTACTAATTAGAGGATATTAACTTGAGCAGTATACATATTCAGTTGCATTTTTCTGCAATAATTTTATTACTAAGTTAATCGTTGACACTGAGTACTACGATTTAATAATCTATACTCAAGGATCCTCGTACGCCTCAATATGCATTAGGTCACATCTTGAAATATTCATGGGCGTTTGGATTTGTCTTACTTTACATCCATTTTCAATATATAGGAGTTAAAATAACTTTCGGCAGTGCACATTTATGAATATATTTTATCCTTATTTTAATAATAATTATCAATGAGAGAATATTAATGAAAGGTGTACAAATTAATTTGTATGTTTCTACAATAATTTTATAGTGAATTGTAGACACTGAATATTATGATTAAATAATCTAGACTCCTAGAATTCTTGTTAATTTTCCAGCCATATTTTCTAGGCTTTGCTGTGCTTTTCCTATCCATTTCATAATGTATCGGTGTCACTATATTTTCTTCCGTCTTCCTGTTGATACTTTTTTTGACGCCATCAGCGTTGATGTATTGAAATATTCTCATGCGTTTGGATTTGCCTCATTAATTAAGAGTAACAGAAGTATTTTATTTCCATTTATTGTGCAACAGATGTTGATTTATTTTCAAAGGTGGTTTTAAATTTACTAACAGCAAAAGTGAGTGAAAGTTAGAATATTCGTCCACTTTGCTTTCCAATTTAGAAGCCATGATAATTGGATCTTTGACAAAGAATTTTTCCGGCAGAATTAAAACAAATATAGCATTTCCTTGTACCTAAAGAAAGGTGCATTTTTTCATTTTAAAATTTCAAGATGTATTAATTAAGGTTTGGCTTCTAACTCTTTAGCCATTTGCAATTTCTAAGAATGACATCAATTTTCGGCAATGGAAATTCATAATATATTGTATTCCTCCGTTTATTATCATCATTAGTTAGAGAATATTAACTTAAACAGTATAAGAATTCATTTTTATTTTTCTACAATAATTTTACGGTGAATCGTGGATATAGATATTTCTATTTCAACTAGATTGTTGTTGGGATCCTTGTTAACTGAAAACATGCTCAATTTTTTCGCCCCAATTGCTCGTGGCATTTCTCACCTTAACCGTTTTTCTGACCATTTATAAACCGCTTCAAATTCACGATTCATGCATTTGTACTCTGCCAATGTTTATGTTTAATAGCGAATATGCCCAGTGTCGCAGAACTTTGAAAATTACATGCGATGGGTAGGTCTATGGAGACTCATAAGTGATATAAGCTTTTGATTTCGATTTTATGCGGCTGAATTTTCCATTTTCCTGCCATAGAAAAGAATTGTGTATGTAGTGATAAACTATAGAATTTAAGTTGTAAATGTGAGTCATACCTAATACTCTGGCCGAGGAGTTGTTTTTTTTTTTTTTTTTGATAAAACGCTTTTATGAGGTGGGTATTCTGAGTTCTAATAATTTATAGACCGGGAAAATGATTATTAATCATTAATCATTGATTAATTGGCCACTAAAGTGCTAATATAGTTTTGATTTTGCTCCGGGGACGCATATTTTCTGCAATTTTATAGTTTGCCAAAAATTTCCTTGGTTTATTATCTTGTATCCTCCACGCTTGGGAGGTAAAATGCTAGTTTTAATGCTTTTAGGTATTTGGAAGCTTCTTCGGTCGTTACTTACGTTCTTAGGGAGGTACGAATTTTTTCTCTTCATACGAGAAAACTTATCATGTATGGTATGCGGCAAAATGTGGTGGAAGTTCTTAATATTCGGTAAACGAGAAATTCCTGGAAATAATGCAATGTCACGTTTACCTAATAAGAAAACATCATTTTATGCATCGTAATTATGCTCCATTATCAGTTTTAAGTATACAATTTAAACGCGTTTTATTATCCTAGGGTTTAGTCGAAGAGTGAAATAGAATCGATCAAACTTGAATAAATATTCAACTTACGAATGCTCATATTTTTGGTGCATAGAATGTCGAATTACGGATTTCATAGAAATATAAACAAAATAATGAACCATGAGAAGGTTTAGTGCGTGATAAATCATGTGGGATATTGCCCGGAGGGTGTGGCGAACTGCAGAAAAGTACTTTTCTCTTATTCCATCTCGTCATCGTGGATGCCTCTCTTCCCAGACGCGCTTCTTCTTTTCTTACTTCATTTGAGCTGGCATTGAGCTCTTGATTATTCACCGATTCCTTTGTTAGTTCTCCCGCTGATGTCTCTCCTCTTTTAGCGTCGTCTTTTTTTATTCCACTGGTCGTCCTACTCATTTTCCTCCCATGGTTGAGCCTCCCTTGAGAAGCGTCTCTAAAAATTCTCAGCTTGCGCAGTTTCCCCTCTATTTCAGAGAGAAAGAGAGAGAGAGAGAGAGAGAGAGAGATCGTCTATGGTCCAGTAATCATCGAGAGAATTCTATCAAATTCTGTGGTGGCAGTTATTAATTTTCATTTAATTTATACGTGTTGCAATATATGCCCCTCGGTATCTTTTTAAAAGTTTTTTTCACGTATACCCGTTCATGATGTTCTAGTTTGTTTTAAAATTCTAGAAATAGAGCAATTTTTAGCCATTGTATCGTTAGTTGACGCGTGATCGAGTACTGATCCCACTGCTTGTAATCAGTTCTTTGCTTTATTGGCGGTGTAATAGTTTTCTGTTCTAATGTAATTCAAAAAACTCAATTATTTAAAATCTTTCCACTGTCATCCTTGCTTTCTGGTAATCCTGAGTAAGGACAAGTTATAATCATTGCTAATATTCAATACAAAATGTTTTTTACACTATTCTACTTTTAATTTTACTTACGGGCAAAGTCGCATTAACCAAAAACTAGCACTTTTGCTCAGTTTGTTTTTCTATGCACTTTGTGACAAAGTTGCGATATCTTGTAATTCTTCAGTTTCGTCCAAAATTGCTTGTGTCGAATGGTAAAAAAATGAGTAAATGTCGTCAGGTGCAAGGTAAGACTTTTAATCTATTATGATGAGGTTGCGTTTTGATTAAAAAAACATCCGAAAAAATCATTAGTTTTAAAACTTTTTTGGAATAATTCTAGTGTATATAAAACCTGAATCTATCTAAAGAACATGGTCTAATTTCGTCGTTCGCATTGTAATGTGAATGACGGAAGACTCGCCGAATTTTCCGTTTAATACGGTGAATGATGATCGTTTGCATCATTATTGAATAAAATCAGAAGATTCGAGCGTGATGGTGTGTAATTTTTCTATATTGAAATAAATACTCTCAGGTTTCCACAATTATAATTTACAATGTTTACTTGCTATTTCCACAATTTCGGACTGCTTCCCGATATCACACCCCCGAATTCCACCAGAAAAGAAGACTACCATGTGGTTTTTTGATTGTTTGCTTGAAAAATTTTGTTAACTCCAAAAAAATACACATTTCCCGTACTTCCTCCCTAACTATCCCCGAACACCTCTCTCTCTCCGGTTTTCCCAGGCATCATCTTTCCCTCGTTTACTTTCTTCTTTATTCCGTTCACTTTCTTCTTCAGGTTTACCATATCCTACCCCTCCTATCTCCCCATACCTTCCCCCACTCCAGTTAAAATTGTATAAATTCAATGCATTACACACCATTTGCACCTAGGAGATGATTTAGTAACACTGGAACATCGGTCGTAGTAAATTTTATAATCATGGAAAATTGCTAGTATTTATTTCCATGAGTGGTATGAATGATTGCTTATCTAAACTTGTTTTTTAAATAGTTAAAATGGCAAGAGTAAGAGCCACAGTTTTATAAAATGTTTTGAAACCTCAGGATAAAATTTATTTGTTTCGTCAATTTACTTTATTTATACAATTTACTCTCTTCACGGTGAAAAGCCTTCGATTCGATCTCTCGCAAATGATGGGGTTTAAACCCATACTAGACACTTGCCCCACATATTTCGATATATAAGTTTTATATCGATAAAATAAGTACAGCAATCCTCGAAATGAAATGGGAATCTTGAAGAATACATTTCGCAGTGTAATGAACGTAAATGGTTGCCTCTGTTGGAGTTTTACCGGCGGGTTGTTCACGGTTTTATATGTAAGAGGGTAAATTGTAGACGCTGTAGTTAGTTAGTTAATCGTCAACTTGTTTCTTGTAGGTACTCATGATAAAACTATGTGGTAAGTGTATATAACCCGACTTATTTATTGTACAATTGTCTAGGAGTACGCCGTATTACGAAATGGGTTCATTTATAAATTATTGCTTATCTCGGCACTTATTATTATATATTACAAATGACACGTGTAAGATCCACAGTTTGACGATACATTTTGAAGCCTCTAGATAAAATTTAATCGTTTCATCATTCTAATTTCTTTACGGTGAAAAGGCTTCGAACTCCCGCAACCGCTGGCGTTTAACCCACAACACTACCACCCCTTACATATATATATATATTTCTCCACGACAGAGCGCGTCCCTTTTTGAACCCATCTTGACCTCTCAACCCCTCTATGCTTTTTCCCCTTCTCTCCACCCCCCCTTCCTCATGGAAAAATGCATCCTCCCTCCTCGCTTTTATATATCCTGTCGCCGAAACTTTATCGGCTGACTTAGAGGCGAAGGAATTCAGGCGGAAGGGGTGGCAAAGATGAAGGGGGGGAGGAGAGTAGACAGAAGACCCTTGCTAGAAGATTGGATGGCTTGCGGGGAGATTGCCGAGACCCGGAAAGAGACAATGGAGAGGAGAGTGAGAGGGGCCTGCCTTTCTTTCTCACTCTTTTCAACCTCACATGCCGTTCTCAGCCTTCCTGTTTCTTACTCGTGAACTTTTCCATTTTTTTTCCTCCCTTCTCCATACTAGATGCTTCCCGGCCTTGTGCGCACCCTATTCCAGCCTCGATGGTGGTCGCCCGGGAGGTTATGGACTAGTCGTGATTGTTATGAGCTCTGCCTTTTATTTTTGAAAATTTCTTGGCGTAAAAATCGTTCGTCTAGGCCTTGATTTGGACGGGAACTATCCGTGTATTTGGTTTTCCCGCCCAAATTAAGGCCTAGACTAACTATTTTTACGCTGTGAAATTTTCTTAAATAAGGCTCAGATCTCATAAGAATCACAATTACTCCATAACCTCCTGCCAACCACGATTGAGTCTGAGATAGGGCGCGCACAAGGGCAGGAAGCGTCTAGTATGGAGAGGAAAAAATATATGGAGAGCGAATATCAAATATCGGTGCCGTGCACATTTTCGCTATCCGGGAATTCTGCCCCGAAATTAGTTGCTGTATTGATAAAATAGGTACAACACTCCAAAAAGTGAAAGGGTTTTTAGTCTCGATCTAGACCTATACATTTCACACACTTGTGAACTTTAATGGTTGACTCTGTTGGAGTTTTACTAGCGGGTAGTTCATGGTTTTCTTTTTTATGGAAGAATATATCTCTAAAAGGGTACATTGTAGTTATTTTCTTTTACCCATTATAAATTTATTTACTAATTGTGATATGGTTTATTGTTCCTGAAATTGTCCATTAAGAACATAATTGGGTTATGCCATACAATAGAGATCATAATAGACAAGTAACAAAAATTTATTTGGGAAAAATATAGGGATGGGCGGATACGTTATCGTGACAGGAACTTGAGAATTTATAAGAGAGGAAGTAACAACAGAAGTTATATACTTTCGAGGTTTTGTTTATAGCAAAAAAATCTTTGCTTTAAAACAGCCATTGGGACAGAATCCTTCACTTACTCTATAACACTCTTCCATATCTTACTCCGACAACAGTGAATGATTTTTCGTAAGTGGTCGTTCTGTGTTGGCTGGGGTTATGGACTAGTCGTGATTGTTATGTGCTCTACGTTTAATTAATGAAAATGCAATAGCGTAAACATCGTTGGGTTGATCATGATTTGGACGGGAATGCCAAATATCTGTGTCGAGTAAATTTAAGTTATCTTGGAATTCTGCGCCGAGATTGTTTTGGGACTTCATTTGCTATATCGATACACGAGGTACAACACTCCACGAAATGAAATGAGTTCGAGTCTCGATCTATATGGAAAAATTTCACATTGGAGTGAACTTAAATGGTTGGCTCTGTTTGTGTTTTATCAGCCGCTTGTACACTTTTCTTTTTTATGTAAGAAAATACGTAAAAGCGTACATTGTAGTCAGTTCATCATCGACTTTTTTCTTGTATTCATAATAAAACTATACGGGAAGTGTGCATTTTCTAACTTATAATTTGTTAATTTATGTGCTATCACAATTTTTACATCTCATTATGATATTAATACATCTATAATGTAAAATTATTTAGGAGTACACCATGTAGCCTTTACATTCTTAAGGCCTTGTCCCTGAAACGAAAGTGTTTAGCATGGTGGTTGTTCTGGCTGCATATGTTATGGCCCTCAGTTTATAAGTACCCTAATGTAGTTGAAATATATTTTACTTCACATTGGGTAAACACATCGTTAAAGACTGATTCAGGATTTGGTGGGGTCCTTTTCACTGTATTATGGAACGAAGTGAATTCATGCCATTTTATAATATTAAAACCTTAAAAAAATTATTCTAAATTCTTTTAATCACCTCAAATTTAAATTGGTCTGTATAATTTAATGAGGAGTAATTTGACTTACCCTAATGAATTTTAAGATATTTTATTCTAGGTCTAATTTTATATTATTAAATGGAAGCACAATTCCTTGATCTCATTTCATGAAAACTGCCTCTTTTTGACGATTACGGTGTCATATTTCGGTGTGTGACGCCACCGGTCTTGGCGAACCACTATTTTCCAGTGCGTTGCTATTTACGATTTTAATCACCCCGATATCTTTGTTATTATTATTGTTACTCTCCAAGTATGGGAATTTCTGGCTTCATAGCATCAAATCAAATTATGTAATCCAGATGCTTCCAATTACTTAATATCTCATTTTAAAGAAAAGCATTTTGCCTTATTTTACTGGTTATCTAAATTAAGGAGCATTTTTTATCATACTCACCAGTTGAGTTGATTAGATAATCCTCTAACCCCCAAAAGGGTAGACATACTCTCTTTGAATTGAATGCCCAATAGTATCTCTCTTCAGACTTATCTTTTCTAAACTAATTTATTTTTTAAAAATGGCAAGATATTAACAAAATCTACATTTTATTTAAAATACAAGGTAAGGCAGATTTTGGTAAGTTACGATGAAAACGTGTGTTTGTTGCCAGGACTGAGTAATGTATCAAATACAAGTATTTTAAAATAATTATTTAAAATACATTCGTAATTTGTATTTGGCATTTGAAATACTCGACCTGAATGTATTTTATATTTCAAATAACGTTTTTTTTAATTTTCCCATTCTAAAATAAAAAATACATTTGAAAAATACTTTTGAAGTTGCTCTGATAGCACTTTTGGAACTTTATGCTTCAGAGAATACTTCGTTTACATTATAATCGTTTTCTTAATGATTGCTACTATCCACAAGGTATCAAAGCAGGTTACATGCATTTTGCAATGCAAGTTACATTTGAATTTTTACGGGTTACGTTTGTATTGCAGGTTACATGCAATACATTTTGTATTAAAAAACGTATTACGTTTCTATTTCGTTGTTTCTTTTTCAAATACCCAAGTCAAAGGTATTTTTTATTTCGCATTTCAAATATATTTGGAGCAGTATTTTGTATTTCAAATACTCCTCGGCCTAGTGGCGTAACCAGGAATATGCTTTGGGGGGAAGGAATTTGCCTGTGGTGGCGACGCGACGTCCTCCTGGCAAAAGGGGGTCCGGGAAAATTTTTGAAAATGACATGCTCGGATATAAAGTTTACATCATTTTGGCTCTAAAAATTTAACTTCAAGCAAACGAAGTTTTTATATTTCAAAACTAGGCAATAATTTTAAATAACTTTTTTATTTCTCTGAGGCTTTGGGGGGATCTATCCCTTCATCCCCCCCATAATTACGCCATGTTTTTGCCCTACACTGTATGCTGTACGTTTGCCTTTTTATTTTTCGTTTAGTGGTAAAGGAGGTGACTCGTAAGAATGCCAAAAGTCGAGGTGTAGTGATAAAAGGGGTCATCCAAGTGTTGGGGTAAAGAGGGTACCGAGAGCAAAAAAAAAATTAAGAATAATAGAAAGGGATAGAGGTAAAGATATCTGCTGCTGCTTCGCTGCAAGTGTTGTCGTGCTTGGGCGTCTCTCTTTCTTCATTTCAGCGATGATGTTTTTCGCCTCAAAGTTTTCGTGCCACGTCTTTGCTTTTCCGTACCTTTGACCGATTCGGATAGACCTATCCTTTTCTCGGCGAGTGATTTTGTGTCGTTTAAACTTTCAGCGACGGCCTTAATTTTCTTCTTTGCACTATCCACTTCTGCTGAGGCCGAATGGAACTCCAGGAGATAGTTTCCCAAGAGAAAGGTCGTAGGGCCTTCTGTTTTGTGTGTGTGGTATTGGTTTGGCTTGCATGTGGAGATTATGTGAGATTCAGTTTTGGTAAAACTACCGAGAAAAAATAATTTGGCTCCATTAATTACTTCGTTAATAAAGTAATAAATTACGAGTGCAGATTACTAATTAAAAATTAGTCAGTAAAATTACGGTCACTAGTATTACTTCTTTTACAATTGTCGACTCTAGAGATCACCTAGAAACTGACGAATAGTGCGAAAAAAATATGAAATAATCGAATCATAGAAATTAATGAAGTTGCAATTGCAATTGCGATACAAGTAATTGAATATACAATGAACCTAAATAGGCTAAATGAGCTAAATCTAAGGCTAAATAAAAGGCTGAACGTAGATAAGCTAAATGTGGTACTCTGGGATTCGAGGTTATCTGAAGGCCTGGGTAAATCAGTGAAATCAGCAAAGTAATCGTCGATTACGAGCAAGTAACGATTACAGCGAAAGTAAAGATTCCTCTTTCATCTTAAGGAATAAATTACAAGCAAAAATTAAATTTCGTAAAAAATAATCTTTAAAAGTGAAATTTGCTTCAAAAGTAATCGTGACAAGTGATACGGTTACTTTTACTAGATTAATTACCAACGCTGATGAGATATCTGATTTCTTGAACGGGCGCTCCGAGATCCCTGCTTGAAATAAAGCAATTTTCAAGCTTTATTTTCCCAAAGGATGTCTTCAGTTATTGATCTAAAACACGTGTTGCTTACGTGATGTATTCTCGGGATTTTCATCGGTTTAATTCACTGTATATCACCAACGTTTCAACGGAAGACTGGTCTATCATCGTCATGGCGAATGAATAAGTTTGACCGAACAAAAAAGTTACAACAATCAGACAGTTTACTCCTGATCGGCGGGAAATATCTATTTATTGGGATCAAAAGGAGAAGTTATGTCTTTTTTCATTTTCTTTGAAATAGGATACCACGAATGGCTAAATTTACTACTCCTATCTCGATTGAAAGTACTTTTATTAAGTCTGATCTCAATGGCCTCCTTTATAAGCCTGTCCCAGAAGAAGTTATTGAAACGGCATGTTAATTTATCGCTATCCCATTTTATCTTGTGGTCCCTACTGATGTTATGTTCAGCCACAGCAGACTTATCAGGGTGCCCAAATACAAAGTGCATACGATGCTGCTAAATCCTGGTGGCTATCGTTATACCAGTGTCCCCCAATTTATACTTGGCTACATTTGCTGGGAAGCTGGTTGACGTTAGGGGTCATCAGGCCTCCGGGTTCTTTCATATTCTCTAGTTGGTCTCAAGTTTAATAATTGGCTTATATATCTTGTCTATGATGTATCTGAGATTGAGGAAATCGGAGATCTTAGCCGAAACTGTTGATGTATACGGCAGAACGGCCCCGGCCACAGGTTTAGTCTTTATTATGTGAAAACACCTTGAAGAATTGTAATTATAGGAAAAAATAATTCGCCGGGAAAGAATAGCATCGTATTTTACTCGTTGCTTAGTTCGTTAGAGAAACCACAAAGAGTATGATTTTTCTAAGTGAGCAGGGGTTGTTTTATTTAGGTGATGATGATTTTCTATGACTTGAGTAAGATGGCAAAATTTAATTTTATCATGGTGTGAGACCCTGGTGGATAGATTCAAACGGAAAATTTTGTCTACCTTTTTCCCGTAATTGATATAGAAAAGTTTGTAAAAATGTCTCCTAATTTCAGTGGATTGAATGTATTTATAACTACTCTTCATTATGTATAGGATAAAAAATACTCCTTTGAAAGCATGGACTTTGCAATGAAGGAGACCGTAGTGCGCGCCGCTTAGCTAAGCATCTAAGTGCCAAACTGTGTTAAGAATAAAATTTTTCTTACCTTACTCTCAACTCTGAGCAAAAAGCAATACAAATTTAAAAAAGTGAATCTAATTCATCGTTTCTTTGAGTATTAGGGAATAGATTTCTATTACTGGATACAAAGCAGCCTCCTCGCACGGAAATCACAAGCAATACTCAATGATTTATTGCGAAATATCGTCAGCGAAGTCCGGTACGAGGAAAATTGATCTTTTTTTTCTGTATATACCACGAAAAGGAAAAAAATACTTTTCGACTTGAATTGTGGGAGGACTCTTTGAATTCATCGAAGCAGCGTAAGGATCCTATTTCCGACTTCTTCGACGTCTCTCTATAAACATCTTCTGTCTTAGAATTTAGTTACTGTATTTTAATGACTATTGGGGGCGTTGATTTCCTGAAAGTTAAGTTACCTTGAAGAATATTTTGGTTTTCCTTCTTATGGCCATTTTTTTAATCCACATCAGTTAGAAAAACCTGCTTCGTGGCACAGGGGTACCTAATAATGTTTAATGGCGAGGAGAGTCAGCAGCATCCTATAGAGGCAGAAGTTCTGCTGCCAGTATCCTGTTCCATTTGGAAATGGAACTCGAAAAGAAAATATTTGAGGTCGCGTCGGAAGGAACGGATAATGTGTTTAATGGTGTAAGGCCTGCAGGTGTGCTTCACGAATACGTTCTTCATCCAGGGAACTCGAAAATTTCATAGCTTCATCCCAATTGTACTATGCAAAGATATGAAACACATCTGGTCTTTGTTAATCTTACGACTATAAAGGTAGAAAAGACTGTACATGATCTAACTAACCACTTTGTCACACGAAATGTTGCGTAAAATTGCTTGGCGCGGATATGGTTTAGTGTAAGCTCTGTTACAGTGGGATTTTTCTTTCGACTCATTTAACATATGCGGCGCACCAAATATTTCTTACTTTCACCTTAATTACAGATGATATGTTTTTTAAAATCAGCGCAAAAGTTAAAATTTTAATAGGTAATTATTTTATTGATGATAAAATTTTTGCGCAAACTAATTTAAGGACAAAAGAGGTGGATTCGATTCTCTGTTAGATGATTGCTCATGTACGAGAGCGCACTTCTATGGTGTTTAGCCGTATTTTTTTCCGTAAGATGAAATTCGTTATCCGTTAATTACAACGTTTCACTGAGAATACGTCATTTGCGGAAATATACCTTTATTTCGTGCAAAAAATCCACTGAGATAAAATAATTCGCCTTGACTGGGATTCGAACCTGGATCTACCGATTTCCGGTCGTGTTTTAGTCAATTAAGTTACGTTTAAAAAGCATTTATTGCTTACTTTGGCACAGTACAATATATAAAAATTTACATATTTACATATTTTTTAAATATGCTTTAAAATCACTTACAGTTATACAAATATTTAGAATAGTTATATGGCACACCTTTATACATGCATTTTTATAAATATTTATATAAAAAGAGAGTGAAGATATACATAGGCAGCACTATATAATAAGAAAAAGAAAGAGAGAAATGAGCCAAAGCAGAGATCACTTACTTTTTTTTTAATTAAAAAACATTTTGCAACCACTCCTTCTGTTCCTTTGTAATATTTACAGTTTTGTTTAGAAATCTCACTTTTTCAATTAAACTATACCTGATGTCTCCTCTATAGTGTTTGCTAAAAACATAAGCAGCCACAAGTTCAGTTAAAATCTTTTTCTTCGTGCATGGGAAGAGTTGGAAATTCAATTTTAATAGATCCTCATCGTTAATTCTTCCCGTGCCGAAAGCATCGAATTCTTTATATATGTTTTTCAACGTTTGCCAAAATACATCGTGCTTTTCTTGACAACCAAGAACAGTGTGCGGTATGTCGTCATGCCTCCCACAATCCGGACACTCGTCCTCTGCTCGTAGACCTAGTCTCTTTCTCATCGCATTAGTCACCAGGCAGTCCGAACATATGCTGAACATTATGCCCGCCTCCCTCGCACCACTTCCCAGCCTGGAGTAATTTTCCCAGGTTCTGCTTGACCTTGTGTAAGGAGTCGCTTCCAGCTCCTCCTTTAGCACGCGCTCGTATATTTGTTTAGTGGACTGCAGAGTATTGTTAAATGCATATTTGTCCCCGAAATTATTTGCTTCGTGCACAATTTTCTTAAAGTACCTCAGCCCCCTTGTTTTTTCCATGGAGTTAACCAATAAACGTTTTCTTTCGTTATCATCTGCGTGTAAGATCTTAGCGATATTTTTAATAGCTATTATCCGTGCCTTTATTGCTGTGTTGATTAGGTTTAGACCACCCAGTTTTGGGGGCGCGTATAGCCTTTTCCTTGCAACTTTTTGAAGGAAGCCGCTCCAAATAAATTTGTTCGTCATCTTTATAACGCTAGCGTTTACTCTTTCAGGCATTGGCCAGACGTGAGCCACATACCATAGGTTTGGGAATAGAACTTCGTTGAGTAGTTTTATTTTTGATGTAATCTGCGTGTTGTATTCCACATAGCCAAATATGGTTTTCCGAATTTTTGCGGTTGCCATGTCCCAATTTTTATTAATGGTGGCGGCAAGGTCTTTCTCCCACCATAGCCCTAATATATTTTGGCCATCGACTTTGTTCCAACCTTTTGTATCAGAAAATTCTATCCCTTTAACATGGATGAGAGCAGATTTGGACATGTTAATTCTCATGCCTATTGAGGTGTATTTTTCCATTATTCCACTTATTCTGTCTAGTTCTAAATTATTTTTTACAAAGACAGTGATATCATCGGCATATATACAGGATGCGTAACTTTTTCCACACCTCCTGATTCCGATGCTGTGTTTCAAGTCTATTAAAAGTGGCTCCATTGCCAAAGAAAACAGCAACATAGACAACGGACACCCCTGCCGGACTGAGTTTTTAATCATAAAATGATCGGATAATTTGTTCCCTATTTTAATTTGAGATGTAATCTCATGATAAAGCGTTTTAATCATGCTTATAATTCCTTCTGGAAAATGTTTTTCTCTCATAATCTTAAAAATCCATTCTGATCTGATGTTGTCAAAAGCCTTTTCTAGGTCAATAGTTAAAATATATAGTGAGTTTTCCTCTTCTGGCATGCTACTTAGAATAATGTCCCGGATTAAAATACAAGCGTCAATTGAGGATTTCCCTTCTCCCACTCCAAACTGATTCTCTAGGCCTGCGCCATTCATTATCATGGTCATTTTTTGGACGACAATATGGGCTAATATCTTATAGTCTGTATTTAACAGAGAGATTGGCCGAAATTCAGTAAGGTGCTTCGCGTTTCTCTTTTTGGGAACCAGTGTGATTAATGCATTTTTCATCCGCTCACACATTTCCCCATTTTTTAAGATGGCGTTAAAGACTGCACATAGAATAGGTTTCATTTGTTCCCAAAATGTGAGATAGAACTCATTAGGCAGACCGTCCTCCCCTGGAGCCTTTCCCTTTTTCAGCTTTAGCTTCACATCGTCTATTTCGTTTACTGTGATCGTTGCCTCGAAGCTCTTCGTGTTTTCGGGGTTGAGCTTGGGGAGGGGGGGGATAGGCGGCCCATCTCCGTCTTCCCATACCCCGTACTGATTATAAAGTCGACTGTAAAAGCTCGTCGCCTCCTCGAGCCGCTTTTCGGAGTCAACTAGCCCTCCCACTTCACCTCCACTCGCATTTTTGATTAATATCCGTATTTGTTCTAAAGTCAGAGCTTCTGATTCACTCGTATCGTACCCTCTCTCCCATTCCCTCGGGGCAAGCTTTTCCACCTCCCGTCTGTAAATTTCTTTTTTTAGTTCTTTAATTTCGAAATTTACACTGGGTGTCCTGCAATTTGAATCTATCAGCTGTTGAAGCACCTCTCTATAAAATGCTATTCCTTCATTTTTCTCTCTATAATAATCACTAGTTAGTTTTTTAAGTTTTTTTAAAATACCTGCTTTAAATATCTCTTCCCACCAGGTTAAAATGTCTTTTTCGCTAAGAGCGTGGTTTGAGAGCCTTAATATTTCATATTCAACCTTTTTACAGAATGTTACATCTTTTAGTAAGTTGGTATTTACGCGCCAAATTTGTTCCTTCTTATTGTATGTCCTCTGTGTAACAAGGTCCAGTTTAATTTTAATGTGAATTGCGTGGTGATCTGAAATGGCAATAGGGGTCGTACTATATTGAATTAAATCATTTTTTAGTTTCTGTGATATAAATATGTAGTCGATTCTGGTTTTCGAGTGTGTACCTATTCTGGTAAATTGTAATCTGTTTTGAGCTGTATTTTTACCGGTGTCTATTGCGTCCATATTGCTGACTAGAATTTTAAATGTCTTGTTTATTGGGTATCGTATTTGCGTATTGTTTGCCGAGCTGTCCTCCCTCCTATATATAGCGTTGAAATCTCCCCCCATTATAGCCTTGTCCTTGAAAAGGCATGCGTAAGGCAGAATTTCGCTTGCCAGGAACTGTCGCATGTCCTTCCACATCCCACCTCCTGCAGGGGCATATACGTTAATAAAGTGCGTGTCCCCGATTTGCAGTGCAGTTATCCTCCCGGAGGCATGACGACGCACATTCGTTACCTCTAAAGACTTTTTAGTTAAAATTGCTGTACCTAGAGAGGAGCCATCAGTATTGCCAAATATACAATAATGTTTGCTCTGCCAAGCAGTCGATTCTTTGTATTCTTGGATGAAGATGACGTCTGCTTTTAGATCATTGTACATAAAATTCTTAATAACATTGATTTTTAAGTTATTCGTAATACTGGCCACATTCAGTGACGCCACCGTTATCTCTCGTTTACTTGGAGAGGTACTCATTGTTGTATTTGAAAAAAGTTCTTTCTAATGTTGGGGAAACAAATAGAAACCGTTTGCATGACAGCTTCGGTATTTAAAGAAAAATATTCAAGAGAAAAAATGTTCAAATTTATAAAGTAAGGAATGAAAGTAAAGTCTGGCCCTCGGCATGGTTCATATAAAACAACTCTGATTATCAAAGCAAGGGTTATTTGACAATTTAAATGCATAGTTATAATCAAAGCAAAGCAAGAGCTATTTAAATTAATTAACGTTAGATTTACAAAGACTTTGGAGGAATTATTATCCATAATTTTTTAATTTTTTTTTAATTGGACGATTTTTTTTATTCCTTTTTGTGCTCACCACCCTGGATTCTGATGCCTCGTTTTCTAAGCCTGTCATTCCACTTCTTTTTCTTTTTCTGTGTGAGGTCCTTCCCAAATAGTTTTTTCGCGACTGCGGCTGCAGTTCTATTCGTTTCGTCATCCTCTGAGGGGGTGAGGGCCGCGTTATCACTAGAGCCCATCTCCTCGTCGTCTCGCTGCGACCACAGCCTGCTTGGACCTGGTTGTGTAAGAAAGGAAGAAAACACTCCCTCCCCTCCCACCCCCCCAACGGCCGAGGACGTTTTTTCTTCTTCCAGCACTTTCATATTGTCATCACAACCTCCCTCCCTCAAATCCATGATTTCGGTCGAAACCACAGTGCCTGAGGCATTCATTAAAACATTTCCTCCCTCCCCTTCACTTATGATTTCCACAATTTTACTATCGGGTTTTCCCCCCTTCACTACAACATTTCTCTCCAACACTACTGCTTCTTCCGTGTCCGTCTCGGTTGAGGAAACAAGCACATTGCTGTCGTTGTTTATGCCGTTGGATATATTTTTCTTACGTTGCCTATTTCTCTTTTTCTCCTTTTTCTTCACTTCCACCCCCTCTGTTGCACTCACAGCACTTTCGCCGTTATTTTGCGAAACATTGCCCCCACTTTCAACCGATTTGGGCGTCTCCTCCGCCACTTGTACTACCCCCCCGTCTTCTACTGGGATGTCCATCCTCTCCTCGTCGTTCTCATCTTCTCCCCCCCCCCCAGAATTTTTAAGTGCATTAGCGTATGACGGTCCCGCCTTCGTTTTGGGGCACTGTAGTCTCAAATGATCTTCACTCCCGCATCTTGAGCACGTTAACTTTTGCCCGTCGTAATGAATGACAGCGCGTTCACCTTCAATACTAATGACACTTGGTATATTTTCAGTGAGGGACATCTTAACGGTCCTAGTGCCCGTCAAAGTGCCCTGGTGTAACCCATCGCCGGCCCACCTATTTTCCACATACGCGAATATTTTTCCATATTTGGACAATGCAGCTTCCACTTGCTCACGTGACACCTCGAAGGGTAGTTGACACACTTTAACGTACGTATATCTCTCGGAAATAGACTCGCACCACCAAGAGAACCTTTGGGGGCCCTTGGTCGGGAACTGGAATTTTTCACCCGCTTTCACCATAATCCTTTCGAAGGTAGTCTCTTGCTTGACTTTGACGAAGATCGACTTCCTTGCCGGACCCAGCCTGATTCCGTATATTTCCTCTGTCTTCAGCCCGAGGTCTCCACCGAGCAGTTGGTGGACCTCAAGGACTGATGGCGCCTCACTCACACTCTCTATGTTGACACGGAGAGTGTTCTTCTTCTCAACTGGCATTGTGACGGCTCGCTCTGCGTACACCGACACGAAACACTGTCCGCACACCCCTGGTACAGGGGTGCGAACCCACAAAAAACAAAGCTTTTGCCTTCAACCGAAAGGCAAAGCACTCCACCGGGAACGCAAAAACCACGTTCCCGGCGATCAAGGGCTCGATCGCCGGGAAAAAAACCTCGGTCGCTGACTCACAGATAGCTCCGAAACACGTCCACTCCGTCCGAGCTACCGAGGCGTCATTCTCCTGTTTAGAAATTTGAGGAATATACCGGACAATTTTCGCACTATTAGTGCACATGGCTCCGTAAAGTTATTACCGTGGCTATTCTCCGTTTGCATGAATTTATTTCGCGATTTTGATTTCACCCAATAGCATTTAAATTTTAAGCGTCTTTTTACCAGCTTAGATGAAATAAAAATGTCGATTCTTCATCTCAGTCTTCATAAATATCTCCAACTATTGAAAATAAAATTATTGGGATGATGTGAGTTTAAAAAAAGTAGGATGCCTTGCATTTATTGGAAGTTATAACAAGGTGCTTAGCCCATTTGTATTTTATATCGGGTCCGTGAATACTTATTAACTGGGTGATGAACTTTTTCTTGTATTAGAGCTAAGATCAGAAAAACGTTTTACCAATAAGTTATTTCAATTGGGCACTGAAAGTATCGGTGTCGTAATATCACATTGAAATTTTTTCCAAATCGGCCTTGGTGTAAAAATATGAATTTTATAAAAAAAAGAGCCGATGCAAATGAAAAAAGTTTGATTAACCGCCTTTTTTTAAGCGTGAAGGTAAGTCTTCCTAAGTATTTTAACAAAATTCAGGGAACCTCATTTATTCCCTTCTTAGTCACCATCCACGGAAAAAAGTGAAGGTGATTCCATGCCTAGTTATGGGCTTATCGTTGCTTAGCCTTTTTTATCTGTTCACCTAGCATTGAATTGAGGTGCAATTAGATCTTAAATTTTATCAATGGAACTAAAATCTCACTTAACGATCTATATGTGGTGTTTCTATACATATCATGCGTTCCTTTGTGCGGGGTTGAGATCGGAATACCTACGGCGCTCGACGCTCTATTATTCCGGGGCCATACCTAGTTACCATATTATCAGTCATCATATTTCGAGTCATTACTTTACTTAAAAATCTAGAATGTTGCACTGTTTAGATCAATTGCTTTTCATACTTTGGTTGGTTTTCATGCGTTTCTGGATATTCTGTAGTGACATATTGCATGTACAATATTGTAAACATTAAACTCATATTTATTATTGTTATTAAGTTTTATTCTAACCAAGTGAAATTTTCCTTCAATTCATTTACCGTTCAGCAATTGTATTTGTCAAAACATTTGAAGTCAAGTTACCATATGGACCTAGAGGAAACGCACGGTGTAGTAAATAAATGCAATACACTATATATAATATTTGAGCGTTATGGAGTCTGGATTGAAAAAAATAATTGAGACGCAAAAATTAATGTGGAGGAAATTAATTTCATTTCGTGAAATTAGTGGACATTTACTAGACTTGGGAGAAGAAGTCTTGATGCATGTGCATTAGGGTTTGGTTCCGTCTGGTTATAGTGTACATGTCATGTTCACAAATGTTTTTGCGTGAGAATGCCTGGAAATTCTGGAGTGACATGTTGCATGTACAATATTGGATACATTAAACTCATATTTCTGCATCCGCTCTGATAGTGGTGATTCTTGATAATGCGCTCTTAGTTCTCTTTCTCGAGGAAAACTGTTTTCTTCGCACGTCGGAACACATATCGTTGGACTTCGCTAGTATTTGTGTCTGTCCATTTGAGAACAGCAGGAACGATCCCCCATCTGATGGGTTCCTGTAATATTATCGCGAGCTATTTTCAGAGTTTTCAAGAAAAATGTACTAGTTTTTACCTACGCTCGAAGCCTAAATATAGCCTTTGGATTATTGCATCTTCTATGTTGTCGCAGTTGGAGGTGTTTTCGTTCACGTTATAGTCGCTGACATATTCATGAATTATACGAATTCATTTTTAGATTTTTAAGAAGGAGAAATTTCCCTCTCCGACCGATGATATCTTCCTATCGCCTAGAACTGTTTCCCGACGAATACGGCGCCGATCCGGCGCCGGGATGCACGTGCTTAAAATTGCCGGCGAAAACCATCCTTCCGGAAAGCATGGGAAGAAGAAACTTTTTTCGAAAAATTTAGTGATCTTCCGAAAGAACGCTCTTATCCTTATGCTTCCATTCCTCGAGTTCCACGAGTCGTGCATGGCGTTTATCTTGCGTTCGCCTCGTTGGCGTCAGAATTGTCCAATTTCGACCTACTAAGCGGCACATGTTCCCCGCGAGCAGTTTGCTGCAAGACTGTTAAGACTTGGAAGTGCATCTTTTATTCGCGTAGCGGTGTTCATCTGTCCCTTCGTGTGCGAACATTAGTTTCCACCTTCCAAGTTGGTCGCCTAGTTTTACTTTTTAAATTCGAGTGTATCGCTGGCGTTTTAACTTTTTATATTAATCTTGTATTTTGCATTACCGCGATATTATTACTGTTGTGATAGGTTTAAGTGCGCCATGGCCAGCGGTGTTTTTAATTCGCCGCGCTTCGCATTTCATTTATTTCTGCTTCCAGGACATTTCAATTTACCCTTCATATTGTGAAATGAATCTACCACTTTAGATGTATGCATATATGAGGCATTGAATAATTATGAAAATTGCTGACTCATTGACTACACTGTCCTCGTTATATATCCTCGTTATCGAAAGTGACCATTACCTAGTTATTATGAAATGCCACCTAAGATTCAATAAACTGAATGAATCAGCGAGAAAAATTTACCAGGTTTAAAAATTGTGGGAGTAAACGTAAAATGGCGTTTCAAGAAGCTGTGGAGAACAAAAGAGGGGACATGTGACCAAAGCATCTGTGGAAGAGAACTGGAAAACTATTAGATGGCAGCGTCTGAAGGAATTCTTGTCAGAAACATAGTCGTCATGAATAGACCTTAAATCACGCAGGAAGTCTTAATGCCTGGTTATACGGTACTCGGAAACGCACGAGTTAATGTCTAAATGTATGAACGCGTGAATGAACACGAAAATGCTCCGTGTAACCGCCCAACTTTTGCGAACGTATGAAGAGAAAATAGAACCTGTTCTAATTTGTTTCATGCATTCGTACAAAAGTTATTTGCGAAAGTTATCCGACTTTCAGCTGCGATAGTAGATAGATAATATGGCGTAGTTGGACGATAAGGATTATTAAGATGGATTGGAAACAGTAACCGAAATATTGTATTTTTAACGTTGACGCTTTGTGAAAAGAGAATTGTCGAAGTGTATCTTTCATCGCCGCTTTCTCCGAGAAAATGCTTCTCAATGGATATCCTATTAAAATGTGGAAATCCATTTTCAAAATATTTTTATTGCTCAAACTTATTTGGAACTTAATTCAACAATGGTATTTTGACAACTTTCAAGAACAATGTGGTCCAAACAAAAAACTTGGTTTTATTTTTTTTTAAATTTCAAAACAAATTAAAAGCAAAAACACCATAGGCCCTGCTCCATTTATGAAACGAAAACAATAAACATAAATATTTAATGGATGGAAGAATAAAAATGGGCAACGTTTGCTCATTCCAACTGATTACTTAACTGAGGCATGCGTTCGGATTTAATAGTCGTTCGTTTGATACTGCGACGGCTTACGTAACTTCCAATTGTAGGGATATGTGTTTGCTGGGATGTGCATTTAGATTGGGAGCTGGGGTGTCTCCCATCAACCGATGCGTGTTACTCCTTAAAGAACAGGGCGAATGGGTTTTCACTCCAGAGGGGCGAATAAAAATTTCTTCGGAACGAAACCATCTTTGAGAATTTCGAGGTATTCTCTTCTTAGCTGGAATTTATTTGAAACCGCAACAACAGCGGAGCCGCTGCGATATCCCGATATCCTCTGATGTATTTGTTTGAGAGATGAAAAATATTGATCCTCAAGTAAGAGAGGCCTCGGCATCGCTAAGCTTCGTAATAAAAACTGCTCAATCGAGAAAAATAGCGCGGTTGAGGTTCCGAAAGGAGTGGATAAAAAATAATACATCCGATCCAGATTCCACTTCACCTTACTGGTTATCACCTCCCCAACCTTCGTCCTTAGTTTGATGGAGCCGTAAAAATTTTCGAAATAAAAATAAATAGGTAAAATTTTATGGGAGGGCCTTCCTTTATCTCCCTCGTTATTGCTGTCTTATGGTTCCATTTTCCTGGAGTTTCTGCATTGTTTTCATTTCATCAAGGAAAGCCTCGCGAGGCGATCAGGAAAAAAATATAATTTCCTCTCTTGAGTCCGTCGAGTTATTTCTGTGTTCATCTGGGCGTAGAATAACTGTTATGAATAAAGTGTTGCGTGAAGTGCAGTGCTTACTAAGACCCATCTTTCCCCTCGCCGTGAGGTGAAAATATTTTGAATTCATTATTACGTGTATAACTTAGAACTAGGAGTACTGGAAATACTGGTCCTTTTACCCTCTTTAATTTCAGGCAATTCATCTCTCCTGATTGATGTGCTTTCACAGAAGAGTAATATAAATTCCACCCGTCGTAGCTGCACTTGTTTGTAATGAACTCTGCAAACTACTACTAGCTTATTAGGAGTTGAAGGAGTCTATCTTAATGTTTATTATAATTATATACAAAACTTTATGGTTGTAGTATTCTCATACTATGATGAGAGATGACATTTCATACAAAAATAGTTAATGAAGTCGTAAAACATTATTTCTCTCCACTTTTCCTCAATATGTACTGGAAAAAAGAGCTTTTTTCCTCTAATAATATATTTAGCTACAAATTTGAAGTAAAGAACTCTATTTCATCATCTAAATTTCAATACCAATTTTTCTGGTCATTTTGAATGTTTTGGAAGATATTACATTTCGTTTTCATCCGTCTGTAGATTTTTAAATGCTGGTGTTATTTTTACAATTATTCGGCCTGTTGCTGTGAAATATTGCACCCACTTGCATTAACTATGTGTCGTATCGTTTTATTTCCGATTTACCGTGATTGTTT
Organism: Ischnura elegans; assembly: GCF_921293095.1. Lineage (NCBI taxonomy): Eukaryota > Metazoa > Arthropoda > Insecta > Odonata > Coenagrionidae > Ischnura > Ischnura elegans. The sequence continues at coordinate 81,050,140 of NC_060252.1, read as the reverse complement.
TGTATGTCGGTCTCGCAGCTAATTTAAATTAACTTTGTTTCTGTTTGAACGCTATTTCAATCCTTTCAACTAGTACGAGAAGAATTAAAGGAAGTTATTTTACGAGGTTATACATTTTTAATGGGGAGTACATAAATTTCCTCGCCTCTCGTTATAATTTCATTACTCCAGCTAAACTCGTGGACGTATTTGCATGAAAAGCAAAGTTTTTTACTCTATTTTTGAGATCAAATAAAATACACATAGAACTATCTAATTAAATATCATGTGAATAAATTATATTTTAAGCTAAAATTTCATCACGATTTATGTAAGCTCTCTAATGTCTTTACTCTTGTTTGCACCGTAACGTAATATTTTCCGTTTATAATTCTAATGGGTTACAGAATTTGAAATTGGCACATTACTCTCTCAACCATCCTCAATGGTAATGTTAGTATCATTTCGCTTGATGTGACTAAGGACTGCTTTTTTGAAGTAAATAGGCTCTGAATTGTTTCTCTCTCTTGACCTCTATATTTAATGTTAATTCACTGCCTTGTAGTATAGGTCTTGAAGAATTTTAAATGAAAAGATTTCTTAACGCTTCAGTATATTTATACACATTTATCTGGGCTATGAAAAAAATGTGAGTATATAATTATGATGCATAAACGATATAAAATGTTACAGCAATATTTTTACAATAATAAAATAAAGAGAATTCTATTGTCAATTTATTAAAAAAAGACTATAGTTTTCGCATACCTTTTTTTGCAATGAATTGGACTCGTTCATTGATTTTAGCATAGCGTAAACAAAATACTTACATATCAATAATGATTAATTAAATGACAATAAAATTTGCTTTATTGGCCGATGCATGATCTTTTATTACGACTATTTTTTTTTAATATGTGCCATTTACTTTAATTGTTAAACTGGTACTTAAGTAATAGTGTAATATTTTAAACAAATTATACGGTTTTCGGAATACGTTATGAGCCCTTAGGTTTATGAGTCATGAAGTCGGTGTTAACGTGGGATAATTATTCATGCGTCACAAACAATGTCGGAAAGAATATGAAGTTGTTGGTACGTTTGGGTTACTGCTGATCGGTTCATCAACTAGATGAGGTTTCGTGTTGTGGCACTGGTGACGATAGCGAGATCACAGTCGATTTTGGAGCAGCGTTCTCTCGCGAGGAAGATAGGCACCGAAAGATTTTGGCAAAGGAGGAATGTGGAGGAAAATAACTGAAAATACTCAACACCTGCGTTTCAAACATTTTTTTTCCAGTCCTTTCCTTATAATTCGACTTCACCTTGGATTTCGAAACCAGAAGGTCCCTTTTTAGCAGGGCGCTCCCTTCATTTAGTATTATTATTAAGACGTTTTTTTTCGAGTTTTTGAGGGAGTCTTCTTCCCGACTCTCGGAGCAAATGGCTCTTTTTAACTTTTGCCACACCTCGATATAAAAGAATGCTCCGACCCAACCACCCACTCTCCCCCATTAGGAACGACTGCTGCGCCGTTTGACTCCCCCTTCCCCAAAAAGCCGCCACAAAGATTCCGCAACCGCCGCGCGGCGCTGTCGTCGCCTCCTCATTAAAAGAAACGAACGCTCACGGGATAAAGAAATCGGGAGGTCGCGGTTAAGTGCTTCTCTCCCTCTCCTCCTCTTGGAACATTTAAGGGATTCCTCCCCCGTTTAGAAAGACCGTATGCTAAAGGAGACTTTAATCTCCATCCCATCGTCTCCATGTTTTTTTAAAAGTACTTTTCTCAAATAAAATCTGGTGCTTTCCTGCAGCACACGGTATATAACTGGGTGACTTTTCGCCGTAACTGCTGACGTTTCGACGGACGACTCGAGTATGTTCATCTGGGCTGAATATGCCGTCTCTGATCTTCTTCTCCCCGCATGATCTCCTAATTTTCGAAAGGTATTCTACTGTGGTAAAAAAAAATTGAAAACAGTGTACATTCCGGTGAACCTTAAGAGGTGGTATACTTCAATGAAGTTGGACGACGAAACATGGACAGTGATTGAAGAACTCACCCAATGGATAACCCGAGAAATATTTATTAACTTTTCTCAAACGATTTCCATTTCTTCCATTAGATGATTCTATTCCTGAAACCATTTCACTCTCTTAAGTTTTTATTTGCAAATCCACCAAAAGTGCAGTATCCCTCTTAGTTCGGAGGTTTCAATGATTGGGCTTAACTTGAGGGAAACATGCCTAAAATTTTCATTAGTTGTTGCGTACATTACGTAGGTATTTAAAGTTTCAGAGACGCACGGTATACCGTAAAACGGGATGAATAGACTCGCTATTCAAGAAAATTCTTTACATTAAAATAAACCTCTAACGAATGTAGATAGATATAATATATCAACGGTTTTCGATAGAGGTGGATTCCATGTTTCAGTTCATCGATTTATGTTTCTTTATCTGGCCGCCATTTTAGTGTGAGATCGATCACAGCACTCGTCAACGCGGAAAGTTTTTCCAAGCTCCAGAAAAACTTTGTTTACCTTTCGAAAACTGTTGAGGTGACGTTGTTGCTATTTTCATTCTTATGCAAAATCATTAGTTTTCTTCCTACTCTTAAAGTTTTATAATTAAATTGAGTTTGAAAATTTGCGTTTGCCTCATTTTTCTACAGAAATAGAACTGAAAAATATTAATCCGCCTAAAACATGGTACCTGTAGTGATAGCTACCCTTGTGGCACCCATTATACGTTTAAAAAATATGCAACAATTACAAGAAAAGGGTTTGGTACAAAAATTAAAAAAATCATGTATATATTCATGGTGTTGTATAAAGTCCTGTAATTGAAATACTATTAATGAATAGTAGTACAATAGTATCAATAAATGGTACTGCCTTTAATGCCACTCATTGTAGAATAACACCAAAACTGGAATCTTCTGCCATCAACCACGCCTCAGGTTCAAGAGGAAGATGGAAAACGGCTGAGTGTGCTCAAGCGTATATAATACGATAATGTATAGAATACGATACAAGCGGCGCTCAGCACTTGGAGACACTCTTAGATCAGGAAATGATGCAAAACCATGTATATCGTATAAGATGCATTGGGACTGAAGAGGATACGTGTGCTTGGACACCAGTGTATTTTTATAATTTGAAGGTTATTTCATTGACTACCTCAAAATACATATCGATGTATTTAATTCCTTTAGAAAATTATACTAAATGAGGATTAATTAACATATTTATTTTAAGAATCCCTCTCCCATTGGCTTATTATTCACTTTAATCTTATTGTAAGTTTATTTCACCCCAGACATGAAATGTAATGTCTGTGAATTTTTGTTATTACATACATCAAATAATAACTGCATTAATAAGTAATTGCTTCAGAATTAATTTTCAACCTGCCGTTTATCGAAAAATTATTTCGCAATTTCGATTATTAGCCGGGGGCTTACTTCTGTTCTATAACCTAACAGGATGACGTCAGTATGTTGATTCCGGACTTCCTTTCAGAAGGTTTTGATTAAACCGATCGATATCTTATTACTTCTTTGAGGCTGAATTGGTTGTCCCTGAAGGAAATCGTTTCCAGATATTACACTTCGTAATGGCATGTTTCATTACAACAGGGTTGCCGTTTGTGAGTTCAAATGAATTCAAGAGATAATTTATGTAATGACAGATTCATTCTGCGTAATTTTTCGCATTTGAATTGATTTTTCGAGATTTTACGATTTGAATAATTCTTTGTACTGGTACAGGCTTACTACATAATCGTTAATCTCGTAAGTTAATTGGAACTTGCTTTTCTGATAATTACCTGAATTACACTCTGTTTTAATTCCACTTATATTTTTAAATGCCAAAGCGGCCTCATGAAGGTGTTTCAGAGGCCTTAGAAATTAATTAAATTTTGGAAATATTTCGGTATTGGAAGTATATAAACACTGCTACTTCTACTACTGGGGAATAAAATGTATTATTACCTTGTGTTAAGTTATCTTGCACGATTTAGGGGTCAATTAAATCACCAATGTACGAAAAAGACAATATTGACACGTGTAACTAATTGGAGCCGGAAAGCAAAATATTTTGAAACCATTTGGCAGCCTCTCCATAACGTTCTCTTGTTTCTGATCACTTTGATATTGTTCGCGGCACCTGTTTGCAAACTGGGCCTGTACAAACGGTTTTACTAATTGATTTTGATATTTTATGCGCCTTATTTTTATGCTTGTTAATTTGAAAATAAATTAGCGGGTAATATTAAATGGATATATATTTCAGCGAAAGCGCTGTGTTTACAGGACCTTGACGTAGGTGTTCGTTGAAGCTCTCTCCACCAAGAGATCCACCGATGTGGAAAATATTGCATTGGCTGCTCCTGTCGATTAATGCAAAAATCCTAGTTCCTTCTATTAGACCTTTGGCAGTTGTAGTATTCATTGGCGGTGCATTTTGTTTGCGTCATGTGGTGCCGCACGGGGATACGTGCAATTAGCCTATGCGCTTATGGATACGTATAGTTGCTATTAAAATATTCTACCGGTGAAATTTGATTTCGGATAAAAGTTAGGAAATGAAAAGCCTTTCAAAAGAGTGGAGGTAATGTTTTAAATGATACGATCCCTTTCAAATTTTCACCACTTCTGCCACTACTAATTCCTTTATCCATACCACTGGTTTCTCCATTTCGTAATCTTGGCCCCACCGTATTTTCAAGGACTTTTCAGTCTAATTTTGCTATGCAATATCTACAAATTATCATTATTAAAGTATTCTACCGACTAAGGTGGGCTTCCATGGAGTATTTAAGTAGTGCTCTAGCAGTCTCAAAGTCCTTCGTGTATTTTCCTCTCACCATCATCAATAGTCAACAATCCTAAGATTGGTTTGACGCAGCTCTCCATTCCTCTCCTCTATCTGCTAACATTTTCACAACGACGTATTTATTATCTTTAACATCCTTTGTAGCCTATCCTATGTAGCTCATTCGGGGCCGTCACTTGCCCCTCTTCCCTTCCACCTGTCCTTCTACGATTGTTTTCATCAGGCCACCATGTCTCAATGTGGCCAACTAAGTTATTCCGTCTTTTGCTTAAGGTTTTTAGGAGGCTTCTCTTTTCTCCCACTCTTCTTAGTAATTCCTCATTACTTACACGATCGATCCATTTTATCTTCATCATTCTTCGGCTGCACCACATTTCAAATGTTTATACTCTTGACTTCTCTGGTACTGTTAACGCAAAGCCTCGCCTCAATAGAGAAACATGCTCCATATGTAGCATCTGATGCATTGTTTCCTTACTTCTATGCTTGTATTCTCAGCTGTAAGAAGATTCTTCCTTTTGTGGAAAGCCCTCCTCACCTGCGCTATTCTACTAGTTCTTTTTTGCTTCGTCTATCGTTGGTAATTCGGCTTCCCTCTACAATTCACAATAATGCATATCCCCTTTAATTCTATGTAAACAATTCTATTCTTTACCATCCTCTCCCTCGTTTACTAACCCTTCCTATAACACTGTTTTATAAATCCCCTCCCTGCCAAGTACTCGCTCCTTCCATACATTTTTTTCCTTCGCATCTCATCTAGAAGCTGCCTGTCCTCAACCACCATGTTCAGCACTTGGTCGTACCCCTTTCTCTTCGTCTACTTCACGTTATCCATTCTTCTCCACACCCACATCTCAAAACAGCTCCATTCTTTAATCGTCCTCCTTCCGTCCTCCGCATCGTAAAGCACAACACTCCACATCAGACTCTTTACTTAACTTTTCTGCATACTTTTACATGACGATTTCTTTCCCAATATATGACGGCTTCACTTGCGAAAGCTATTCTCTTCCTTTTATTCTGAATCGTTTGGCCATTTTCCTCTTATATGCTTCCCAAATTGTTGAACTGATGTATTTGCTACAGTTTTTGAACATATTTTTTATGTTTAGCCTCAAACTTCTTGTTCCCGATGTTCCAAAAGCCGCATGAATTTGGCCGCTATGACTAATGCAGTTACCGAATTACTTTTTCTGTCAACCAAGCTCATCAACTAATCCCTGCAAGCATTTTGTTGACTTAATAATCAGTAACTCAGGATCTCAGAATCTTAATGGTAAAAAAATATCTACATCTACTGAAAATCCTGCATCTAACTCCCCGCACGCTTCTCTGTATGCATATAAAATAGCAAATGATGCAGTGGACCATAGGCGGATTTAGTGTGGGGGGGGGGGGGTATGGGGGTAGGTCCCTCCTAGACGCTCATAAAATAGACAAAATTTTGAGTGAGGTTGTCATTACGTTCGTTTTGTTTTGTGTATTTCGGAGCCTCAATCATTTAATTTCACATTAATAACTTTCATATTAAAATAAAGATAATATTTTATGGAGTAATTCTAGTGCCTCTGCTATTTTAATTCTCAAATATGAGAAGACCGTTTTCCTGTCTGACCCTTGTGCCCCTCAAGAAATAAATCCTGGATCGGCCCTTGCAGTGGACTCTTCTATCTCACAGTTTTAGCCAACGCTAGCCCATCAATCCAACCAATCCTGGCCCATCGTGGTATTCCACCGGTTACCCCATGTTTTGCAATTTGGGTCATACGTTGCTTAAGAACGAGTCGCCTATCCCCCCGATCTACGCCTTTCTTATTTGTGCATTTAATTCACCCAGTCCACTCAATCGAAAGGCTTTTTAAAATCCATCAACCTAGCATGCACGCCCTGGTTATATTCTAGGCTCCTCTCCGAAAGGGCCCTCGTTACCGCTATCGAATCACGAGCTGGCTTCACTCTTCTGAAACAAAACTGATCTTTGCCGTTGGTCTTTTAATAGCTCCCACAAGTAACAAGCTCGAAGGAAAGATTAGATATTTTGTGTGTGTGGTACTAATGGGATTTTTCCGTGCCTGGCCGTTCGGCGACTAGAGGGCTCGGTTCCGTTGTTTTGGGCATCAGTTGCGATATTAGATGTAAGTGAAGGAAGATACGCTAATAAAAAAATATCCTCATGAAGTGCTGACCTAAAAACAGCGTCATGTACGACATCGCGAAACTAAATTTAGCTACCAAAGATATTAAAGCCTTGACGAAGAGATGCTTCGGCAAAACAAATAAGTGAACAATTGAGGCAGGCATAAGCAAAGGGATGTAAGTGACAACAATTAAAATTTAGAATTAACTACATTATATGATGGGGGAAAACCTACTCTGTTTAGTGGCAAAGATATATTAGTGGCAGCTTTGACAAGTGCTGCGATCTAGCGAGGTTTGTAACAACTACGTAGTAATAAATCCATTTTATTTTAACATTGAACAAGTTTTGTAAAAAAGTTGGACTTTTTCAGTTAAATTCCTTTGATTACACTGCCTCAAATGATGAACGATAGGCCTCGAAGAAAATCACGAGAAGTAAAGCGTATATGTTTGCTAAAGGTGTGAAAATTCTTGATGTTGGTATTTCCGACTTGAATTATTCACTAATTTCAGTGTTAAAGGGTCTAGCAGGTTAAGACGGTGAAAAGTGCCCCCAAATATTTAAAAAAATTACAAATATACTCTTAAAAGGGCATGAAAAATTATGTTCCCCAAAATTTCAGGCCTCAAAAATTGAAATTTACCCCAAAAAATTGAAACACGATTTTTCGTTTTTTTTACCGTATCTCATATATTTTATTGCAGTGAAAACGTTTTCTTGATTTTAAAATGTATACGCTATTACGTTCTACCATCCTTATTTTTTTTCAAAATATTTTGACCGAAAATTTTTTAACGCTAAGTTTGAATATTTCAAAATTAAATTAAAAATATTACGAAACAATAGACACGCCGTAAAAATATATGTTTTTGCCCCTACATCAAAGTATAATCCCATTTTCTTTCAGATTTTTAAAATTGGTGGAACATGGTCAAAAACACGAATAACTGCTTTGTGCCATTTGAATGTATGTATTCCACGAGGATATTTGATTTGATTGGTGAGAGCAACGATTGTTGATCAGTTACTAACATTATTGATTAAGAACAAATATTAACCAAAAAAATGCATATTGAAATATTTTTAATTGTTGAGGCATGAAACTGAGGGGAAATACATAATTTTTCATGCCCTTTAAGTTTATATTTTTTATTTTTCAAAATATTTGGGGCACTTTTCACCATCGGAACCTGCCAGACCCTTTTAACTATTCTGTAACAAGAAATTCTCATTTTCCACTTCTTGACATTCCGCTGTGATACCATTACCTGGAAAAATGTAGTTGAGTAGTTATGTTTTCACCTTACCGCAGAAGTAATTTGTTTTAAAGCCTTTGAGTGTTTTTTAATACAATGCACTGGTGCTACAGGCATATTTCCTTAAATTGATTGTCTCTCAAATAAGCGGATCGGTCATTTTTGGATGGAAGTCATCCGTAATTAATGCGTTTTAGATAGCAATTATGTGGTACATTAATTATAATAGCTTTTATTCTTCGCTTAGTATTCTTTTCGGTCGTATGAAATAAAAATGTGGCCCAATTGTATTGGATAAACATATATAATGTACTCGCAATATTCTCTCATCAAAGTTGAGCTAGTAATTCTTAGTATTCCTTCTTAAAACTAAGCATTCGTTCAGTGTTTGAGTTTTCAGTCTCTATTGAAGTGGAAGCATGGTATTGCAACATAAAATTACCTAAATATCTTTCTCTATTTTATTTCTTGAGCGCTGTTTGATTTATTTTGTTTCCTTCGTTTTTAATTTTTTCCCCTTTGCGCAGCATTGTTGATTTATCTCATTTTCTCTCCTTTTCCTTTCGGGCTTAACTGCTTCATCCCTCATCCAAAAAGCTTTATATCTCGTATCTCATTTCGTAGAAATCTCATTTATCCGGTCCTCTTGGTAAAAATCTCGCTATTTATCTACATTTATTCCCATTTTTCTCGTTCATGAGCTTTCTTTACTGTCTGCCATTGAATTCTTCATCTCCTCGCGGTTTACTTTACCCTCTTTCTTGTCGAATATTTATTTTCCGAAGTAATGTTGTCCTGATTGGGTTATACACCGCCCCGAACTCTCAGTGCTTTCTTGTTATTTGGTTTTTAACATTTATCTCTCTTAAATGGAAGGACTTCCTACCAATTTTTTTTGTTATAATAGTCTTAACAATAGAAATAGCTATCCGCTAAAAATGAAAGTATCGAAAATAGCTGGGATTAAAATATTTTAATGCCGCTATTTAAACGATGCATTGAGTAAATTGGTTACGTGCAGGGATCGATGTGATAAAATAGCGTAAAAATAGATTGTTAAACGTCCGTTTACGTTAATGTCTTCCCGAAGAATGAGTCATCGAAATTTTCTTGTTAGGTTAAGTCCGCCATTTATAAATAGCCGCTTTTCAATTGAGGTTTTCGATTTTTGTTTAATGGTTTTAATTGTTTTATTTCTTTTCATTGGGAAAATATTTTAAAACATCAATTTTCATAAAATTTAGGAAGTCATGGGTAGACTCAGTCCGAGTTGGCATCGAATGACCTGAATCCTCTTTGAGGAGCAGTTTACGCGATTTTTCTTAACTTGCTTCATTTGTTTGTCTATTTCATCAATGGAATCTTGTGATTGATTTTAATCCACTTCCCAATGTTAGATTGGCTTGAAATGTTGCACACTCGCTTGCTTCTGATAGCAATACAAGATTCAATAATTATGCATCTGAAATTTTGTTCCATTTTGGTCGAATTAATTGTTTTAGAAATACTTAATAGATGGCATTAGTTTTATTTTTTTTGGGAGAAGTTTTTAGACTCATTTCCAAATTTTTTTGTGTCACAGATTCGGATTGTACCTACATTGTTTGTCACTTTTTGAACTCGTAAAGATCTTTTTCCCCATCTAGGCAGCTGTCAAATAAACTAAAATTTTCCTTCCTTCATCGGGGGATAGAGGAATGGAATGGCTTGCCGGAGGAAATTTTCATTGAGCCCTTTCCAACTCACGCCACTATATTTATCAATAGGATAAATAAAATTGAATTTTGAGGGCTTTATAAACGAATATTTTTTAAATTTGGTGTTTCTTGTCTTTTTTACTTTCATGGTCTTAGTTTATTATTGTGTAAAAATGGATTTTGAGGGGAATGTAAATGTAGACATGTATTGTTTTATTTTGCTGATTTGGTGCTATGTAGACATGCATTGTGTGAAATATTTGGTGAAAAATTTGGTGCTTTGAGGACATGTATTGTGAGTGTGAAAAATGGTATTTTGAGTTTTTTTTAAATTTTTTTTCTTCGTAGTATTTTGTTTTTTATTTTGGGTTATGTATATTATTGTGTCTTAATGCACTTCCTAAATCTATGTTACCACCCGACTTCATGGTCGACTTGAAACTAAATATTAAAATAATAATAATAATATTCCTAGGTCGCCACCCCTTGTTATTCGTAGACCGTCAGTTTTCCTAATATTTCCACAAACCCACCTTCCGCTACATTGCGAGGGTGAAGGTGAGCTATCTAGCTGTTTATCCCGCCAAAATTCTTCTCCGCCCTGGCCATTAGATGATGCTTTTTTCCTCCGACTTGTCTTCTGGAAATAATATGGCTCCCCTCAGTCATTCGACCTTCGCACCCTCGCCGTCATTCACCTGCCCTTCAAAATTAATTTCTCTCCACCCTTCTCTTTCCTCTTCCTCCCTATGCCGTCATCATCCTACACCCTCTTCCTTTCGCTTCGTCACTCCTCCGTTCTTCTCCATCTTTCAGGTTTTCACATTTTAAGGAAGCTTGTTGGATGAGATTCGTGGATGTTGCTTTGGGGATGAGTGAAATCCTTTCAGCTCCTTGGATTCGTAAATCCGCAATAAGTGGTAATTTTTTTTAACTTAAAAGCACTGCATGAAATAAATGACTTTGTGCGCAGTAACGCGCATTGGTGGGATGGTGATGTAAAAGGCCCACAGGCCTGACCGGCAATTGGGAGATCCGGGTTCGAATTTCGATGGTATCAAATATTTTTTCTTGGCGAGCTTCATCCTTGGTGTACTATGTAACTTTACTTAAATGTTTCCCATTCCGTCGATATCAGTCAGGTTGTTCAGCAATGAATTTCAATTATCTACCGCTGAATACATTATTTGACTCACCAATGCAAATGTATTTAATGGCAAACAGAACGAAAATAAATGTGTAGCAAAAAATAAATCATCAAAGGGGTTACGGCTGTATCAGAAACTAGACATGCGTTAGTGCAGGGAAATTGTTGTACTAAAGTCAGTTACCAGGCTCTGAGCAAGGCATTTGTATATCTTCTCTTGTGCTGTGGTCTGCAATGAAGATGGTATGTGTCGCGAGCCTATTCAGGCCATGCCAAAAGCTAAATGGTGGGTTAGAATGCACTCAGATTGTCGCCGTCGTCATATTAAACAAGATGCCCCACGGAAACCTACCTAAAGGAACCTAATCGCTTCAAAATAGCATTAATCCTCATAAAAAATATTTATTTTATTTTTTAGCTGCATACAATCCTTTTTACATTGTTTTAGTAGCAATAGATATTTTAGAGAACTCGGGGAGAATTTGTTGATCCAAAAGGCGGATGGGAAGGAATTTTTCTCATTGCCGGCCTCGGTGGTGGTGGGGTAAAGTCCTTGCTTGCCTTGCAAGTGGTTGCAGGTTCGAGTCCAATCTGGGTAGGTTGTCCCTATCCAGGGCATGGATGTTGTGTAAGTTTAGTTGTTAAATTTAAATGTCGATGTAAAAGGCCAATGGAGCCGTTTTCGGTGGGACAGTAGTTCATTTTTTTGTTTCTTAAATAAATTAAATATTAATCAGTGATGAAAGTTGGAAACTGGTATTAATCAATTAAACTGTTATTTAATCAATCAAAATTATTGGTAACTAGGTGTTGCAATACCTTAGTAACATAACATAAATAAATATGTACAAAGTTAAGAGGTATGTCAATATTTTTTGTGTATTATATTCTGTTCTTATATATATATGTGTATACTTTAAATTATATTACTGTAAAAAAACGCGATCGTAACATTTTTATGTAAAACTATTGTATATCGTTGTCATCTTTGTATTTTATATTGTTAATGTTTTCTCTTTCATAGCCCTGAGGATGATTTTACATAAATCGAAACGTTGGCTATAACTTGGTTTCAATTTGACCTAAACTCCATGAAACATCATAAAAAGTTAATTGAACAAGGTCAAGAATAGAAGAGGAAAAGTAGGAAACTGGTATAGTTTGCGTAACCGCAGTTACCCAAGAAGTTACTTAATATTTTTAACTTATTTTTTTATTTGATGAGGTATATGCAGTTCCATTTGTCGCCAAGTGCTTATATAGTGCAATTTATCATAGAATCCGAGGGCTGAATGGGTCAGCAAAATATCCTGAATATGTGACATCAAAAAGAAATGTTCGTTGAATTGCCCTTGGACAGCCATTGGGGCATGCAAATTAATTTTTGCTCCAATCTACTCATGAGTAGCAGCCGGAAAAGTTTTGACATGACCGTGTTATTTTTGTAAACCTCTGATAGAGCCAGGTGTGTATAGCGGTAGGCGGCTTATTAGTGCTCTAAATAACTGCTCATGCGTCATCATCATCATTAGTCAACAATCCTAAGATTGACGCAGCTCTCCATTTCTCTCTCCTATACGCTAATCTCTTCATAGCTACATATTTATTCTCTTTTACATCCTTTATAACCTGTCCTATATAACTCATTCGGGGCCGTCCCTTGCCCTTTTTTCCCTTCCACTTGTCCTTCAACGATTGTCTTCATCAGACCATCGTGCCTCAAAATGTGGCCAACTAAGTTGTCCCTTCTTCTGCTCAATGTTTTTAGGAGGCTTCTCTTTTCTCCCACTCTCCTTAGCACTTCCTGGTTACTCACACGGTCAATCCATTTTATCTTCATCATTCTTCGGTAGCACCACATTTCCACTCTTGACTTCTCTGCTGCTGTCAACGTCCAAGCCTCGCTTCCATAGAGAAAGATACTCCATATGTAGCATTTGATGAATTGTTTCCTTACTTCTATACTGGTATTTTCAGCTGTAAGAAGATGCTCATGCGTATGCAAGAAAAACATATTTGCTCGTTGAAACAATTGCGTTCCTTTCAGACCTTTTCAGTAAAGCGTCAAGTAGCCTTTGAACAGGAATCACATCATTTTACCGACGGAAGAAAATAAGCGACTCTGTATAATTGATTAATTTAAGGCAAAATCATTTCCTTGTTTAATCATGCCTCTATTATTCGCGACATACAACTCTCGCGCATTTGATATCTTCTGTCTGGTCCCTCGCAAGGTCATTATTAGGTTTTCCTTTGGTAGAAATTGACAGTCGAGATTTCCCAGCGACACGGGGTTTATGAGAGTAGAGATTTTAATCCTAATGGATCATTACGGTCCATTACCGTATGCAGTTCGTGAATAGTTCTAGCTATTAAGGGAGTATGCCGCATGCTTTCCTCGTTCGCTGATATAATTTATCAGTTTTTACATTTTTTGCCGGTGCCATTCTGGAGTAATTGCCTATCATTCTTAACTTTCATCTGCCTTACCTCCCGACATCTGCCCATATCGATAAGGATTCTAACTCCCATGATATTGTATTCATACCTCGGGTTCTCATATTTTTAATCTTGATTTTATTTTATCTCGTCGTCGCTCTACTAAATTTTTATTTGACATTACTTCATTCATTTTGAATTTCATTCGTGAGAATACCATATTTCATATTATTGTTTTTTTCTGTAATAATTTTAGTTAGAAGCGATTTTAAATGCATCGTTATTTTGAGATTCATTCAGTTTTCTCTTTTTGGGTTGATTTTTTCATACATATTTTTATTTATATCAATTTAAATTATATATCTAATATTGGTGTGTTTAAAAGTCTATTTAGATCGATTGACGATTTAATATATAGTTTTACTTGCTGGAAGATTTGTGCGCTGATAATTTTAGTTTCCCTCTTTCATGGGATCGATTTTTTTTAACAATAAAATTCTGATTATATCTTTCTTCGAAAAATAATTTCATGATTTTATATCCAATCCATATATTTTTGTGAGGGAGTGAATAACTGAAATATTTATTACAAAATTAAAGAGTCATGATATAATATTTCTGAAATCGATCTATTTGGCTTTCTTTTGGTGAAACTTCATGCTAAATGCACAAATTTGTAAATTGTCCTTTGTAAATTTTCACAGATATTTTTATTTAATACCACGCTTTTCTACTGTAAGGCGTCACCATCATTTCCAGTCTACAATCCTAGGATTGGTTTGACGCAGCTCTCCACTCTATTCTCCCATCAGCTAATCTTTTCACACATATGAATTTTTTCTTTTTCAAATCCTTATTCACCTGGTCCATATATTTTGCTCGAGGTCTTCCTTTTCCATCCTCGATAATTGCCTTCATCAGGCCTTCATGTCTCATAATATGCCCGATTTGGTTGTTTCTTCTTCTTTTCGAGGTTTTCTCGAGATTTATCTTATGTATCTATTAATTTTCTTTGAACTTCGTCATTACTTACTCGATCCATGTTCTGATAACGTTTGACTAATCATTCTTTTGTAGCACCGCATTTCAAAAATCTTCTCTGACTCTTTTATGACAGCTATGTTATCAGCAAGTCCTGGCATGCTCATTTTATTTACATGGATACTGACTCTTAACGCAATTTCTTTGATTTCATTGATGGCTTTCTTGATGTAAACGTTGAACATTACGGGTGTCAAAGTACAGCCTTGGCTCACACTCTTACTTCTTTACATCTTCTCAGCTGGGACCTGATATAATCACCGCTACTTGGTTTTTGTTTACGCTGTGGACGGTTATCCTGTCATGGTAATAAAAACATTCTTCAAATATCTTTCTTAATTATAAGCATTTAATTCCAATCCACGCTGTCAAACGCCTTCTCTAACTCCACAACACAAGCCATTTCATTTATAGATATGTCCTATAAGGTTGTTGTTACGTCTTTATATTAAGGCTTTCATGAGGCTTCTCTTCTCTCCTACTCCCCTTAAGATTTCCTCATTACTTACTTGGTCTATCCATTTGATCCTCATCATTCTTCTGCATCACCGCATTTCGAAGTCCTCTATCCTTGATTTTCTTCGCGGCTGTCATTGCCCATGCCTCAATTCCGTAGAGAAACATACACCAATTGGAAGTTCAAGGCATCGAGTATAAAGTAAACCAAATATTATATTTGTGAAAATTTCAAAGTTTGTATATGTTCATTCATAATGCTTTTTTCTGAAATATGCCCTTGGGGAATTTTAGTTGTAGTATGAGGGGGAGGGACAGGTGTAGAATTTGTCGTAGTAAATAAAATTTGCTTAAAGAAAATAGTAAGTATTTTGAATGAAGATATATAGCTGTTTTAAATATTCACAGATTTTTTATTTGGTTTACTTTTGTTTTCAATAATGACGCCTTAACGTCGAAACGCGTGGTAACCACTTTTTAAATGCATAAATATACTCTATAGATTATATTAGCTGCATTAGAATTAAATATTCTTCCATATAAATATCAGTTTTCTTCCCGCGGGATTGTAATTTTGCGGTTATACAAGGTAAAAATTACTCTATTATGGTATGTTGTTTTTAATCTTTCCAAATATAGTCCCGGAATACAAATTGTTATGTAAAGAACCATGTTTCGAGTTGGTTTTCCAGGTTAACGATTATAACGTAATGATGAATAAATTATAAAGCAAAATGGCGACGTGGATTAAAGTGACTAGGATTTGAGATGACTAGAGCTGCATGAAGTAATAGTGAAGCGAAAGACACCCCCTGGAAATCTGATTTTTGCATGTAAAGCGTAACGCCTAATTACTGATGTAGTTCTAATTTTTTGCCGCGTATAGTTTTTCAATGTTTTGATTCATTAATATCATTCGATTCTTGAAATTTAATTTTTTTTACCTCATATCACAGGTTAGCAAAATAATTTTTTTCTGAAATTAAAAAGAAATTCTATCTTAACCTACTAGTTTTATCTGTTCGCAATCTTAACCGTACTTTTTTGTCATCTTATCCCCGACGTGGTGTAAGATGACGAAAATTATTCTTCCATTTTGGTAAAATGTCTTTCATAATTCAAGAGGGGAATACGTAGTATGCATTTTTTTATTAACCATAAAGATTGAAGGAATTGTCCTTTCAAATTTCAGGTATTTAAACCTCTTACTAAAGTAAATGAAAAAATCTGAAGCATAAGTTCGTCATCTTACCTCACTTTTCCCTATTTTCTATTAAGAATAACCATGCATTATAAAACCGGTTGCTATTTACAGTCCCCTCTCCCTCTTTCTGAAGCTGTCCATCACTCTCCCCTCCTCGCAATATCGGGTAATATTGCATTCTATCTTCCCTCGAGACATCAAACCATACGCTTCATCAACCCCTTATATCCACTTATTTTTTCTTCCCCTCTCTCAGTCCTGGAAGGAAGGTAGGTAAGTGAAATAATGCGACGGGCCGTAACAGGGGTTTGGTAGGGGGTAGTTTTGGGCGGTCCTCGCTGCACGAAGGGTGGATGGACGGATGTGGGTTGTGAAAATAAGAGCAGCAAGAAGTGAAAAGTACCTCCACGCCCCCTCCACGAAAAACGTCTTCAACCTCCCTCTTTTCTCCTTTGGCTTCACTTTCGTCTTCACTCATCTTCCCTTCACTCTTCCTCTTCCGTCCCCCCCTTCTGCTTCTTTCTTCATGCACTACATTTTCATTTTCCTTGTCTCTCTCTTCTGCCTTCGCTCCTGCTAATGTCTTTCCATTTCCTCCGACAAATCTAATTATTTTGAAATTTTGGTTCGCCTCCTTTCGTTTGTCCACGGTTTGGCGGTTTGCTCAAGAGCGTCCCTTCTCCTTTGACGTCGTCTCCTCTTATTTGCTCATTTTTTCCCACCCTATCTCTCCTCTCGTGAACAGTGTTTCGCCGAGATGAATGGTGGCAAAGGTTTTCCTAGAATTAGTGTTTGAAATCTATTCGGCGATGTTGGTTCCCATCTAAATTTCGTTTTCATTGAGTTTTGGTTACATATATTTTATTTTTGCGGGATCATGTTGGGATGAACGATTGGCTTCTGACTGTAGGGACTCGGGTTCAATTCACGGTCGTTGGTGGCCTAGAGAAAAGACCTGTCCCCACTATCCTGAATTTGTGGTGAGGTTGTCCTTGAAATTAGTGTTCGGTAGTGGCAAGTTTTTTTTTAGAAATAATTGTTTGAAATCTAGTGTGAAGTGAAAAACTATTCGGCTATTCTGCTTTTCGCCTTACATGAAAGATGTGACGTTCGTTTTTCTCGAGTTTTTGGTTGTATATATTCATCTTTCGCGGGATCATGTTGGGATGCATGGCTCCTGATCGTAGAGGAACTCGGGTTCAATTCCCGGTAAGGTGGCCTAAAGAAAATACCTGCTTCCTCTACCCTGAAGGTGTGGTAAGTTTTTTCCGAGAAATTAGTGTTTGAAATCTATTTGGCGATCCTGGTTCACGTCTTACGTTAAAGATATAGTGCTCATTTTTATCGAGGTTTGGTTGAATTATTCAGTCTTTGCGGGATCATGTTGGGAGGAATGCTTGGTTCCTGACCGTTGGAACTCGGGTTCAATTCCCGGTCGTAGGTGACCTAAAGAAAAGACCTGCCTCGTCTACCCTGAATTTGTGGTAAGGATACTGATTCAAGTCTTACTTTGAAGATGTTATGTTCTTCCTTTTTCTCCAATTTTAGATGATTATATTTCATCCTCGCGGGATCATGTTGGGAGGAACGATTGGCTTCTAACCATAGGAACTCGGGCTAAGTTCCCGGTCGTAGTTGGCCTAGAGGAATGTCCTGCCCCCACTACCCTGAATTTGTGGGGTATTTTCTCGTACTCGGTCCGGGGTGAGGTCTACCCTCACCTATCCAAACCAACCTGAAGCTTTGTGTTTGTAGGTTTGCAGCTACGTATTACCATAGTCTAAAATTTCGCCGGGATCTCTGCGTTCTTCTTTTAGTCCATCCTTTTTTTCAGATTAACAATCCATGTGTGGAATTTATTTATTGCGGAACCTCGGTGTCTTCCGAAAAACTTCGTGGTATATAATTAGCCCCCTCTTTGGCTTACGGCGATTTAAATTCAGAATAAAATATAAACAGTAAGTGGTTATTTCCACAATTTAATATATAACTCCGATACCGACCATGGTTTCTACACTGTATGTCATTTCACGGACCTTGTTTATATTTTATCATGGATATATCGCATTTACATTACGACAAACCTGAAACCGTAATTTCATGCGCAAAGTAACAAATTATTTTCTGTGACAATATCTGCGTTTCTCATATGATGTTCTCACTTAATGGGATTCGTGAGCTTGCAAACATGTATTTGGAAAATATTACGGATGTTTGGCGATGATATTTTGCGGCCATTGTCTTGGAATGGTTTTGAACTCATCGATGTTTATTAGTTGAATAGGAATATCAAGTGTCAGTGGTCATTTGAAAGAGCAAAAAATGCTTTATATCCTCTTTAAGGATACAACAGCCTGGCGATCTTATAAAAAAGACTATTCATTGAATTGAGAAGTGAATATTCTGCGTAGTCAGAGGCGTTGTTAATATTGTGGGATATTACTTCTTTTCAGTGTTCAATGCTATGCTCATGTAAATGAAGTCTTTCATGTGCTAATTTTTAGACTCATAATAGAAAGCAAATTCATTGTTTGCAACTCAATTTTGGACTCATTTCAGTGCCATATGTTGAGCCTCCCTTATTTTGTCCATTGTATGTATTGCAGTTTTCTACGAGGCTAGGTGTACTTGCTTTGAAGATTAATATTAATAATGATTTCAAATAACGTAGCGATTTTTGATCGAAATCACTGCTAATAACTTTCAATGATAAAAAAGGTCTAACCTAACGTTAAGTCGTTGTTATTTTTTGAAATTTGTGTATAAACATTAACAATATTATGAATACAATTTGAAATCGGCTGGAGCTGCTACGATAGAAGGAGATATTTATGTTTCTTGAGAGAGAAATATCCATTCGCAAACTGTACTAAGATGAAGTAACGTGAAGAGTTTTACATTTGGCAAATTTTTCCGTAAGTGTTCCGAGTTACTGAAAATATATCTATTATAAAAGAATTCAAACAGATAAAATATTGTCATGAAGCCTCTCACATGTTTTTGACTAGGTTCTGGGGGTAGCATTATGCTAAAGTGGTGCAAACACCGGTACAAGCATAATGTAAACATGGTATTATGTACATGTTCATGTCAACATGTAACATATATTGACATAAACTAGTCACCTTCCCTCCTCTCCCACTTCACTTCCCCTCCATTCCTCACTCCCTCCCTCTCTCCTGTGTTTTAGGTTGCGTTCCTGGAGTCCTCAAGGGGTAACAAGGTTAATTGCTCACAAATGAAAAGCTTAAGTTTCACTGTGGTGCGTTTTATGGCGAAAAAATGGTGACACTAAACCATAACGTTATCATTTTGCCATATTAGGTTGCGCATGCCGAAAATGGATTCAAGATAAATTGATGCGATGGAGCTCTTACGACATTATTGGAAAAAAACCTTTTTGGAAAAAGATTAGCATTATGTTCTCAAAAGAGATAGGTTTCATCGAACCGATAAATGATGGAATAAGGCTCAGGCTGGATACCGTGAATTGTAGTTGCAAAAAGGTCTTGACTTGCAGCAGCTAGCGAAATTGTTTTGCATCATGATGGAAAGCGACCGTCGCACTGAAGAAGGAATATATCAACGCAGGTTTGAGAAGATTTTAAATGAGGTCTGTAGAGATAGAAAACATTGTATAAAAGTGCCAGAACCACATTCATGGATGAAATGCGAAATTTCTTTTCATATGGACACAAAGATGAGGTTTAAATATAAAGGGAGAAATAACAACGGAGAAAATTCTGAAATGGTCATCATAGTCATGGTGAAACGAAAACAGAGTTCTGTTCCAGACTCTTTTATTTGTTTTTATTTTATTTTATATGTTTCTGCATTTAGGTGTGTTTGAAATTATTTCTACCTCTACCATTTCCTTCTTCAGGTAGTTAAAGGGCTTCGGTAAAAGTAAAAGGAATTTGATGAGACTTTGGTCACATATTCTTTGAAAGATGCAATTTCAATCATCCAAAGAAAAAGGGAATCCCACCTGTCGTGTTTGAGATAATGACGGTAAAATTAGGGTGACATAATATGAGATCTTTTAGAAAATACGTTTTTTTCGAGCTAGCGAAGCTGTTTGTCAAAAAAGATGTTGAGACGGCACTCATTAGAAGCAAAATTTTGTGAAAAAATCTGAATATGTACGGAAAAGTATGAGTTCATGATAAAATAAGAATGATTTTAGCGAAAAATTGCTTGAAACTGGAAATATCGCATAGTACCAGCATCGCAAAACGGAAAACAATACACCGACTTGGTTAAATTACGAAAATATATTCAGTTTCCCAGCTTTTTCATGCGTCTTACATATATTTTGTTTATAAATAAATATATTTATGTAGGATTCACCTCTTAGGTCGTGAATATTTGTCAAAGTGTGTCGTCTACAATTCAGTGTGCAAAAGTTCGAAGCAATGTTGAAACTAGTGAAGTTGACTACTGTAAATACCTTTAATGATTAATTTTTGATATTTTCACGTTGCTGAGGTGCAAAATTGCATTCGAATTTCTTTGCTAAAATATATTGTGTTTAAATTTTTTGGCGACTCTTTTGCGTAAATAATAGGCATCACGAGTACATCACTTGAATTCAGCCGATGCCGCTGTAACCACCTTAAGCCATCGAGCAAGTTTCTCTCTTGAGGACACGAATTTCTCTCAGTATTTCGCCGTAATCTTATTCCATTCTCCTTATCACTTTCCACCCTCTCTCTCTCATCATTGTTGCCCATCCGTACTCTCAATCTTGAAATTCTTCCCCCTTACCAGCCCCGCCTTAGTAAACCGTGCACGACCCTGCTCTATACTCTCCGTTATCTGGCTTATATGGAGAGGCGACGGAGCTGCATACTTGTGTGGTATTCGGAGATATAGTCCGCGGAGAAGAAGAAGTGGGATGGGGGGTGGGTTTGTTGGTGGAAATATTTAATTAAGCCTCCCTCCCTCCGTCTCGTAACGTAAGAAGAGGCTGTGACTGGCTTGCGCCGAGGAGGGAGCGCGCAATGGTTTCTGGGGAGGGAGGTGGGGTTGCATGTCGCTCGAAGGAAAGAGGGAATTAAGCAGGCATAAAGGATTAAAAATATGAAGGAAAAGGGGGATGGAAAAGAATTGCTTGGGCAAATGGCATGGTGCGGGAAGCGTTGTACCTGGGTCTTGTCTCTTGCAAATCGCGATAAAAATGGGCGAACCGGAAGATTTGTTTGTGTCCCCTTCTGGCTTGTTACTCGGGAGAATTAGATTTAATCTCCGTGTGTTCACGTGGAGGGGTGGAAAAAATTGGTGACGTGCCTACTTATTAAGCTCGGACTGCTTTAGATTTTACTCTTACGTGTCGGGGAAACGGGTGTTTTTCAAGCCTGCGCTGGTTGCTGGAATTGGTGTCCTGTAATTTTCTGCGAATCTCTTCTCCCGTAACCTAGTTACCGCTCGAAATAGCCGGTGCAAGTAACTCTTGCGGTATCGATTGATGTACTAAGCAGATAATTATCTAGCATAATTTACCTATGCCAAGGTCTGCTGTGGATTAATAAGCTCGTTCATTAATTCTTTACTTTCGCGTGTGAAAAAAATTGAGAGCTCAATTTTTTTCCTTTTTGCCCAAATAGTTGCCCACCCCTAAAGCTATTTGCGATGATATATCGTCGACTTTAAGCCTTCCGGTGATAAGTTGATGACGTCATGAGATCCTGCCGAGCGAATTTCCGCCACTCCGCTCCTCCTCCAACTTGTGCATCGTCCTCCTGGGGTTCGCTGTTGTTTACGACAGTGGGAGCAATTTCTTCCCAAAACGAAAGCTTCTCACTGAACGACTTTATGAACCATATCTCCAATATTGTCACCAACTCAAGGATTGTGGGTGGCAAATATGGCATTTTCTTATTTTAAACAAACTAGCAAATGGGCGATCAGGAAGATTTGTTTGTGTCCTCTTCTGGCTTGTTATTCGGGAGAATTATTTTAATCTCCGTGTGTTCACGTGGAGGGGTGGAAGAAATTGGTGACGTGCCTACTTATTAAGCTCGGACTGCTTTAGATTTAACTCTTACGTGTTGGGTTAACGGGTGATTTTCAACCCTGCGTTGGTTGCTGGAATTGTCGTCCAGTAATTTTCTGCGAATCTCTCCTCCCGTAACCAAGTTACCGCTAAAAGTAACCGATGCAAGTAACTCTTGCGGTATCGTTTGATGCACATTAAGTTGCGAACATTAATGTAGATGTAATGTAGTGTTTAAACATTTTCGTTATTTTACAACAAAATATCCGTTATAAAAATACGCAAAAGCCATTTTATTAATCTACATAAATGTTTGCAACTTTTGGTGGAAGATGAATGTTGTAGACGTAGTAGTTTTCCCTAGGTTGACTTACAAAGTTCACGACGTTGACAAAAGGGCTTATTTTATGGTGCGCGGAGTCATTTATTGCACTCGCGTGCCTTGATTTTTCATAAAAAAATAAATTGGAATTATGAGTAAAATTGTCTTTAAAATGATGTATTATTCATTATTGTGGCATTCTCTGAGGCCCAGATATAAATTTACAAAATAAAGCGGCACATCATTTTGACGCCGACAGTGGTCCCGGTATTCTTAGGTCAGAGATATTATCGGGTGATGTAGAAAAGAATTGACTTGGGTAGTCTACGGGGAATTTCGGAGGAACAATCCTTGTGAACAGATTTGAAAACATTTATTAGCTTGGTGATTATAAGTTGATAATTCCTGAAGCTGATCAAATATGCTGGAGGAAGAACAAAAATGTCTTTTTTTTCAATTTTTTTTTCACTAACGTATAAAGATACCCAGGGGATGCGCGTTTATGTTATCGTGCATTTATTACCGACGACAGTTAAGTATTAAATCAATCATACAAAGGTATTTTCAAATTGTTTGATGATTTTGATTTGCATTCGCTCTGTTCTCGTCTCTTTGATCCGAATGTTTTATGCATCCGGTTGTGCCGCGAAACATTGCATTTGCTTTGATGTTAACGTTGAACTTGGGACTTGAAAGGATTAAGAAAAAATCATTTTACCCCAACGGAATTTAGCGGTGATCATTCCGTACTTCAAAAACTGATTGCATTGAGAGCGATCGGTTATTGTTATTGAAATTGAGTTTTTTATCCACCCTCGCAATCAATTATGTACGTTTCAATTCATTTTACCGAACACTGTGTTGAGGGGTGTTTTGTTATTGAATTTAAACTTTTCGACCGATCTCAGAACAGAGTTTATTACTGCTTAATTTACCCTTTGATAAGTTTTCTTGTGTTGAGAAATGATTATAATGTATTATAAAATTAGGTTTTATTCCGTTTGATTTTAATTTATTTCTTTCGCATCAGATTAAGCTAAAATTAAAGACTTTTTGTGTGCATTTTTATTCTTAAAATTCTAAAACACATATTTGATAACACAATACTTCATTATCCATTTTCTAATCACGGTCAGTGCACTATAATTCGAAGTTTATCACTACTTTATTTTCAATACCAACATTTTTTGTGAGAAACAGGTGAGAAATGGTAATAACGAAAGGAAAATGAAATCGTTTTCAGTCTCTATGTTGTTTAAAATCTTCAATTTTTATTTTTTAAATCTTATATTTTTTCCTAACTCAAAGCAAAGGAGCCAACAATTAGCATTAGGTGAATTTTTATCTTCTACCTGTATACATTTTAAGTCATATCTCTGGGCCTATGTACTTTATTAGTTTTAACTTAATATTTTGTAAGTTTCTAGTTTAACAGCATTACCGTCTTCCATTTACGATGCATGCATTATGTACCAGCATAGGGATTTTTATTTTGCCATCACGTAATGGATATCTGCCAAAATTGATGAATACTGGTTATCCGAATGGTCTTGTTCGTCGAGCTACAATTCAAATTGTCCTACATTTACCTCGATTGTAAACATAGCTAAAGAAGCTGTGATTTATCACATAATTACCGTATTTACCCTCAGAAGCCGCGCACCTTTTATCCGGAAATGCCGGTGAAAAATAGGGGGTGCGCGTCTTACACGAATCCTCCATATTGTAATGTAAGCTGCGTATCGTTTTCCCTCAAATTCATTTCGCTCATTTCTTCAGAGTTTAGCATTGAACCTAGGAAACTTTCGCAGGGATAACATTTCTAACATTATAAATGACGTTAAAGTAAATTCATCGATTTGGTAACGAATCGCGAGTACCTATATTAGACCGCACCCATAAAGCGCTGGGAAGTTTTTTTGTCCTCACTAGCCGGCCCAAAAATGGCGGTGCCTGGAATATACGAAGGCGTGGCTTACAAGAGTAGATGAGGTACTATGGAATTTAAAGAGTGAAATATGCACCCAAAAATCTTCATCTTTTGCTTCATCCGATGCGAAAGAATGGCCTCCGTAAGTTTCTCTCTGGCGAAGGGTGACTTTGAAATTCGTGCCTTATTTATAATTTACCGAATAGTCTCCGTGTTGCGTATAGCTTTCACCCCTGTCTTTGATGTTTTCTTTTCTTGCTCACTTCGTGGTTGATTACCATGAGAGCCTTAAATGTAATCACTTTTGAGCGAATGAATTAAGTATGTCGAGCATTCCTTGTCGATAATTGAGTTACAAAACTTAACCGACTCATCCGCAGACAAATAAGAAATGAGCGATCGAGACTTGATTAACCAGAACCTTAAACTTCTTGCTTTATATGATTAACGAATGACTTTTCCCTGAAAGTTTAATGTAAATGACTCTGAAAAATAAACATTGATTAGTCTCTTTAGTTTTGTGGGAACTATGATTCTGTCTGAACTGCTTCTCCTCAGAGGAAAAGTAGTTTTCATTAAATCTTTTCTGACTATATTTCGTGCATTTCCGGGAAAATTAACTGCTCCAATTTCACGTAGGATTTTAGATCATAAAAATTTGTACTTGATTACTGGAGACGTAAGTTATATCACACTCTAGACGCAACACTGAAAATATCTAGCAGTCAATCTGATAATCGATTTGTATTTTATCTTTCCCGATTTTATATATTCATCATGAGGTCATAAGTTAGTTATGTGCTATAATATTAACTTATTCGCTGTGTATCATAATTGTGAAAATGAAAGAATGTGATTAGGTATGATTTTGCAATGGATTATATTGAGAACAAGTGGTTTCTTTCATAAAGAAATACGTTGAAATACATTTTAGAGTTTTGAAGGAACTAGGCCTATGACATCTTAAAGGTATTATCTTTCACTGCATAGTGGAATTCTTCAATGAGTCTTTTTTAAAGATATTAATCTAGCTAAGACGTTGATTCATTTCTTTGTTTGATGAGATGATTGAAATTGCTATTAGGTGTGAAGAAGTCACTATTATTTGCTACAATTATTTTTCAGTATTACCTATCTTGAAATAAATAACATTTTTGTGAAATACGTAAATGTATAATAACCACATTATGAATAAAGAGATAAGGATCCTTTAATAAGTAGAGTTGTAGTTTTATAGCTGCGTTATGATAATTCATGCTGGGGTCACAGATTATCATCTATTGATATGCCCGTAGTGTATATCGAAAGACAAGGAATTTTGTCCTGGGTGGTGAGAAATCTCGTAGATATATTGAAATAAACACTTGTAGCTCTCACGATAGTAAATATTATTACGTCCTGGATTACAATATTACTACATCATCTTCAAAGTGGTGGTAAATTTGAAACATTGCAACCTAGGTCGTAACAAATTTTATAATTGTGGAAAATTGCAAGTATTTATTTCAATATGGAAAATATTCAGTCATTACGCTTGAATCTTCGGATTTCACCTCGTAGACAGTTTGTGAAACTAATGACATTTTGTGGAAGTATAGGATTTTTTTTTCAACCATTAGCATGTGCTTACTTGTGATTCTTTTAGGTAATGAATGCCTATTGAAGTATCAAAAGCATTGCAACATTCATTTTGAAAAAGGCAATAAAAGTGTTGCGTGTACTTCGCAGAAGAGGATCTTTTCTACTTCACGTTTCTACCGATATTTTTGCCTTCTCTCAACCGCTTGTTAAATCCCCCTTTCCTTGGCAATTTTTCTTCTTTACCTCCAATGCCGTTCTTCTCCCTTAACCTCTTACCCGTCTCTCCATTCCCTCGCTTCAACCCACCACCCCTCACCCCCCAAAAACCACCCCTGATCTGATTTCCCGAACAACAAGAGACTCACTCCTCCAGTCTGTTCGTTTTTCTCCCACCGCGCGGAGGTTGGAGCTAGTAGGCGAACGTATCTCTCTCCCCCCTTTTCCTTCGTTTCTTTTATCCCGACCGCATCTCTTCATCCTTTTTAATCTCATCCGACCATTCGTTACCCTAACACCGCCTCACACTCTTCTCTTAAGCCCCTCTTTGCCAGCCTACTCCTCCTCCTTCTTTCTTCCGAACGCTTTCTCCGTTTCTCCCTGCATGGCTTAAGTTTCCCCTCCTCTCCGCAACACTCACACTCGTTCCCAGTTTGCGTTTTTCTCCTTCCTCCGGCTTAAGTCCACCTGCCTCCTCCTTCTCCTCCGGCTGGGGTAGACTTAAAACGCACCGTGCCACTTCTTTTCTTTTACCCTCTTGAGAATAAAGAGGGAGGGAGCCAGCGTACTTTTTTTCTCCGCTGCACCCTTTACCCTTTGACCCGCTCGTGCAGAAAACCCGTCACGGGTTGCTGCATCGCATCAAGGTGGGTTTGACTCGATGCCTCTTTTCTTCTTTTTTTCCCTCAAGCAAGCTTCACTTAAGCTGGCACAAAAGAACCCCTCAACCCTTAGTCATCAACAGGGGGAGTATTATACTGGAGGTGAAATGGTTGTAGTGCAAGGATAATCATTAATCTTGGAGCTTTAAGCAAAACGATTCCTTTTAACAATCTAATGCCAGCCACACTTCATATTCTAAGGTTCTCATGTTGATCAAAATTACAAGGTGGGTTATCGCAAAAGGTGGAAGAATACGAGAACAGCTCTATCGTAATTAGTGACATGGTTCTACATGGTGTTTATCATAAGTGCGTTTGTCATCGAAATTGCTTGGAATTATTTATAGAGGCGATGGGGAGGAATGATTAATAACATTTATGAATAAAAAATATGCTCCCATACGTACTAATAAATTAAAAAGCCTCGTGGGACCCATAATTCAGGGCTCATGTGATTCGTAGCAGTCGGAATTCCGGCTATGTAATCTGTTTTAAATTGACAGAAAACTTTCTTTTCCTTGCCTGGCTCTCAAATTGTAATCCGATGGTCTTATTTTGTGAGCGGTACTTTTATACTGCATTATTTTACTCTTATTCTACCCCATGGGACGGAATCTAGTTATAGTGAACCTCAAAGTATAACTACGAGCGCATTGTCGCAGAATGCGTTTTAGATTATGAAGACGTGAAAGAAGTAGAATAATTAGGTAACTACGCACTGTGCCTAGCCATAATTGAGGAAAGTTACCAAGTCCCTTATTTTAGGAGCGCCTCTCTCCTAATTAAGTGCACTCATTGCCTTATTAAGCGTCCAAGTATTGCCGTCTTCATTTTATTGCTTTTTGACCTGCCTTCTCTGAAGATGCAGTTCCTGAGTGAGATTAGTTCACTGCCCGCTCCCCATGTCGATATTGAATTTTTTATCAACCCTCGCAATCAATTATGTACAATGTAATTTATTTCACTGGAGACTTTATTGTGCCAAATAGTGTTATTGAATTTAAACTTTTTGAATGAATTTTAGGACACAGAATTTATTATTGCTTAATTTACAATTATTACAGTCTTTCTGGTAGTGATATAGCGAATATATAATAGCGAAAGGCCAATGAAATTATTTGTATTCCATGCAGTGTTTAAAAGGGTAAACATTTGTATTATTTTTTGAAATACGTAATCGTCTCTTTATTTCCCCAACTCAAGGCGTTTGAAAGGGGCCATTGGCATTCGTAGCATTTTTATCTTCCATAAACCCGAAGTTATGGCGTAAAATGAGAAAAGTGATTTGTAAGATTCTAGTTTCACTGAATTGTCATCTTACGTAAAAGATGCATGAAATTTATAACAGCAAATGGATTTTCATTTTGCCATCTCATTAGGGATATCTGCCAAAATGGTAGTAAGTCTGTCGGAGTGTCTTAAAGATGACTGATTATACTTGCGGTTCTTGAGTGACTTTGCTTCACTGCACACTCGCCCTGTCGATCTTCAAATGGTGCACTGCGGTATCTAGAATAGATGATGCCATTGTGGCGCATCTCATCTATGATGATTGCTACTGTAATTCATACCCTTCTGCGGAACGGCATGAAATCAGCCTGGTCTGCGGCTGGTTGTAGCTAAGTCGGTGGTTATACAGTGTCGAGGAGTTAAAAGCACTTAGTAGAGCAGCGTACCCTTGTTTTGAGTCCTTGTGGCTAGTACAACACGCGTGGTACATGAACAAGGCACTACCGTGATTCTAACATGCCCACTCGCAATGGAAGTAGCGCTAATTATAGCCTCTAGGGTGATGCTTGACCGTATTATGTAAGTGGTCTTACCTATCCTGATAATATTGATAAAGATAAATTAGTTTTTGAATTTCGGCGACATGGATCTGCAGGGCAGAGAAAGGAAATATTAGTTTAGTATTTCAGGCGGAAATGCGTCAAGACTTCTAAATATAACTATGTAGGAGCATTGATAGGTGACCTTATGATTCGATAAAGAAGCTGAAAACCTCGTTAAATTTGTATGTTGAAACTCGTTTTCACCAAGTATGTGTTACTGAATGCTGGTAAGCCCTCCAGTCTCTTATTTAAGTTATTCGTGAATCAGCCAATTTAACTACATCTCTGAATTTTTGAAGAGTCCTTCGAAGTGCGCATTTCTGAAAAACGATTGTTAGATCTTGCTGTCCGCCCCGATTCTTTTACCTTGATTATAATTTATTACGAAGGGACCTTCAAAATTAAGGTGAATGAATACACTACATCTACGCGAACGCTGTAATAATCCGATAAAACGGTTGTACTACTTTCTCAAAAAATTCCTGTAATGATTCGTGGAAACAATATTGATATTTCCGTCTTAACTTCTTATGCGATTGGTGATCATTTTAGCTTCTGTAATGGCTCTCTAAAGTAGTATTTTATTCATTGAAATATGATCATATGTTTGATGAAATTAGCTTCCATAAATGTTGGTGTGATCTTGCTCCTCAAAAACCAGGTCGCCTTAACCTCTTCAGACCCAATGTACACACACGTTAGTCTCCACGTTTTTATTATTATAATCTTTCAAGTGTGAATTATTGTCGTTTAAACCCACCATTACACTTCTTAGTACATTGCAGTATTCGATTCTGCCACCACATGCTACGTGTGTTTGGCAGTAAAGTTTTCTCGGGTTTCGCACCGGGTCAGGTTCTCCATATCTCCTTCCAAGGTTTTGATTAACAACTCGCCCATCGTCATCAGGGATACAGGAATCAAATGCCATTTCCTACAGTCACACAATCACCGCGCCTAAGGCGCTAATATTCGGGCTGTACCGTTGAGTCAAAACTCAACCCAACCAGCCAGTTGACAAAAGCAAATGAAAATGGCGCATGTGTATCTTTGTCAGAGTGCTATATATTATTTGTGTGGAATGGGAAACTTAAATCTAATAACAAGAACTGCAACTGAGGTTTGAGTTACAATTTCAAAGATGATTAATTAACATTGCAGTTGTATTGCATATTATTTTTTGATATTTATTTATGTTAGCACAACACATGAATTAGTTGTGAGTATATATTTTTAAATATGATTTTACAATTAAAGCTTGCAATATTGAGTTGTACTTGAATGATTCTGCACCCCAGCATTAATGATAATAATAACCTATGATTAAAGAAGGAGAAGACATACGAAATACTCATAGAAGAGAGAATTACTATGCAGTGTTATTTGCTTTAGAGTCTTTGAATTAGTTGTGTGAAAAAGTGCCAACAGCCTGGACTACTAACATTATAATATATTTAATGACCAACCCTCTGGTTATGTATACAAAAATCCGTGGGTGAGAGCTGTTCCAGCGTCTCCTGATGGGCTACCAGTCTTTTCGGATTTTCAAGAGGTGGTACCATATATGGCTTAAGCTGTAGCCACAGTCTCTGTTGGTCGTGTTGATGTTTTTTCGAATACGAATGGATTCCTTCATTGTTAAATGTAAGGATCAGATGGACGAATCGGATAGATGTGGAGTGTAGTCATTTAAATGCAGCGATTGCAATGGTGTCTACGTGGGGCAGACAGGAAGAAGCTTTGAAGTCAGGAAGAAAGAACATTTCAGTGCTTACAAAAATAATGGAGATGAAAAAAGTAATTTGGCTAAGCACTTGATATGCAACTGCCATAAAAGCGATTTTAAAATGAATATTTTAAAAGTATGCAATGACCGCCGTGGATTGGACTCTAGAGAGCAGTAAGAAATTTTAAAAATTATTGAGTGCCAGGACAGTATTCTGATAAATGACTAACTTTACCCATCCTTTTCCCCTATTCTGGCGTCCGTTTTAAAATTCATCAGGTAACTAGGTAACAATAATAAGATAAATAGATCATAATTCGCGCCCTGAAGATGATGATAATTCATCGAAACCCGGGTCGCGCAATGTAAATCAAATTGGTATAAGTAATAATGTTATATATTCAAGAAATCTTATAATGGAATACCACAGAGTTAGTAATAAGTTAGTGAATTTTAAATGTTTTCCGTTTTTTAATATATATCTGCATAAAATTCCCTGAAAAATTAATTCCTGAAATTTTTTTCTCCGATAAACCGGTAATACTCCGTTTGAAAATTTGCTTTTTTTTCCTCCTCACCGCAGAAAACCACTTTCTCCGTGATGAACTAAACAGACAACCATGGTTATATATTTTTTTGCCTAAAATTGTGATCTATGTATTTTTTGATGATGAATTCGAATGAAATAATATTTTGTAAACTATAATAATAATTTGTAAATTTCATAATATTTTGTATATTATAATTTTAAAAAATTGCGTAAGTGTAAAAAGTAATAAGGTATGGATTTTCTAAAAGTTCTCTTAATGTTTTTTTTCCTCTCACTATTATATTCCGGTTTACCTCATGCAAATGCCTCATCGCAAAATGCTTAAAATGCGTGGGGGATAGCTTATTAAAATATTAACTGGAAAAAAAATTACTTAAAATGGGGGAAGTTGTTTTCTGCGCATATTTTAATTAATTAATTATTAATTATAGAACGTACTGTAGCAACGGTCAAGTGAGAAAACGGAACCCTGTTTTTATGAATATTCGGTGATGCTGAACGTGGGTGTTTAGACCATCGGAAATATCACTGTGTTCCGCGAATTAACGTTCAAGGAAGGAAACCTCATATTCGAATTCAACAGGCCAAAATTACGTAGCGGTGTGAAAATTCGAAACCTCTTCAAAAATTTCCAGCGAAATATACAACTTGCCTGGAATTTATGCTAAGTAACTATACTGGTATTCATGACCATAAGCTACTTCACGTTCCCCGCAGTTTTATACATTTAACAGTATTCATTTGAAGTCGAAAAATTTCCGTACTTATATGTATAAATTTCATGGCCAATAAATTCTTGTATTTAGTGTTACAGTTGAACTTCATTGTAAATGTAGCTGTTCCTATTGATGTAGTTGGCCAAAACATTCTACTGCATTCTTCCACTCATATAGTTTCTAATCGATATTTATTGCAGAAAACCTTTGTTCCGCCTATATTTAATGGTCACGATTTTTGGATGGGGTTGTAGCAATAGAATTTAGCTGTTGAATAAGATGTTAGTGGTATTATCTATGATTTTACGTGTGTCATAAACTGTTATCCGTGTAGATTTCCCCTTTTTTATATACACGGTGGTATGTGGAAAACCATAATCTTGTTGAGGTGAAAAATATATTATTTCCACAGAGATTTTATTGCTGGACTGAATAATATACTGCAGGTGGAAATTGATTTGATGATTAATGACTCTTACGTCTTGCAAAATGTCTTTTCCCGTTATTTTTATTGATTGGCTCCTAAGCCTTTGTGCTTGAGTTGAAGAATTCAAATATCAATTATTCCGTTTTTGATTAAGAAGAAGGTTAGGATGGTGTTTACTCTGAGCGAATTGAATGTTGTTGGGCTGAAGATAGACGTTCTATGAAGAAAGGTTGTTTTTTAGTAGACTTTTTAACTGAAAGTATTTACTCTAGGCGCAGGTCAATGGCTGTATTTTCTTGAGCAAAAAAAACAGTAGGGTCTCTATATGTCCAAATGCCATTTAACTCAAAAAATGAAGGGAAACTGTTCAATCTTTCGGAATGAACTAGGAGGAGCAGAGCCCTCCAAGTTCGATTCCACTGTCCAGTACAGGCGACCACTGACTCTCTTCCTCATCACTGATTGTGGTTTCCGCAGCTACAGGGCATGCATCTGTCGCATTATTGGCATCCCATGCGAACGAACATTGGGATCGATCCCGGAGCCCCAAAATCGCAGTTCTTTGATGGAATCGGAGAATTGAACGACAGAAATTCCTTATTCATCCAATCTCTCTTAATTTTGAAATTAAGAATGCATGATTTGCTACCCATTTATGAGTTGGTGACGTCATTAGATATTCGGTTCATTGACTCGTTCAGAGAGATTACCGCTGATTGAGGAAATGAATTGCACACAAGGTTAACAAAAACAAATCATTTTATAACCATGCGTGAGGTGTAGGAGTGACTGAGCCGTGGTGACCAGCTCGCCTCGAGTTCATGACATTATCAAATTATCTGCGAAAGGTGTAAGACCACTATTTTTCTACGCAAATGGCTTGAGAAATAGGCGCCGCATCAGAAAACTGAGAAATACGGTCTCATTTAAAAAATTCTATTGCACCCGTCAATAAATAAAAAATGCTGAATGATCTACGTGGAGACTGAAGAAGTGCTAGTTGATGCATTTTAACCGTCGTAGCTCGGTGTTGAATTGAAGCGAGAGATGTTTACTGTAGTTTTTTCCTGCTTCTAAAAAGAGCTTTCGAAATAGGAATCGTAAATACAAATGATTGCATCATTGCATATATTAATAGAATATTTATCTCATTAAATTATCTTTCATGTTAATTAAATATAAAGTAATCTAATGAAATGTTTCGCGAACGTATATCGTCGATGTTAGCGACATTCTAAATTTGTACAGAGTTTTGCATGTGACATTCAGCCGGCCTTTTTAGTTATTAGTAATTAATTTTTCTATCAGTGGATCAAGTTATTTTTGTATTATGATTGTTACTATGATTAATTGAGGAAAACTTTACAATACTAATGTGTTTTCAATTTGGGTGAACTTAGAATTATAAAAATTATAATAACAACTCTGGGCACTCGCAGTTACAAGTCTTGCAGATTAAATTTTTAGCACCGCAGTCATCATTTAGTATAGTTTATCATATTTATAGTTTTTTTGAGATACCTGTATTGCAAAAATTGCCAGTTGTTGTTAGAAATAGAAAAGATTGAATTGAGAAGCCTTTTTTTGTGTGAGATCGTAAGTTAGAGAAATGTTTAAAATATAAAGAATCTTCTATATTATTTCTACTGTATAGATACCTTTTTCTCAACTTATACGCTACCAAACTCTACAAATGAGGTACCAAAATGCACAGAATTTATCAGAGAACATGCGACGGCATATCTTACTTCCTATATATTGCTATTGTTTCCTAAAATTGTTTTTTAAATAATAAAAAAAAACAGGTAAATATTCCTGACGTTAACGGCGCACAAACTGATACATTTGTTCATTTGCACCAATATCTCGCATTCTTTAAATAACTTTTATAAAAATGCGGCTGATTCCACATTCAAGTCTCCTGTTGGTACGTAAGTATGAGTCATCATGTTTGTTTAACAGAGGATAGTGTAATTACTTCCAATGTTGTGTTTAAAGAGGTCCTTTGACCTCAATTTGTACATGAACATTCCAATTAAATTTGTGCATAAGACCCTGCGTTTTTTTCTACATTTTAAAATTAGAAACGCGCCAATCCCTCTGTGGACCTGCATTGAAAAGAGCGGGCGCAGCACGCTCGTATCTCACTAGTTTTCGACCCATGCTAAAAAATCCATGATAAGTACTTCGTTTCTTTACGGCATGCTTTGAGAATTACTGAGAAACCTAAAATTTCCCCTTGGAGAGATATAACGTATATTATTATTATTAGCATCAAATGTATCATTAAGGTTTTGACTGGTATTGAAATATGTTTTCAGGAAATACAATTTATGTGTTTCAATGTCAAAGACGGTTTGGCAACTTGAATTATGGGAAGTGTTAATATTAGTATTCTTTTTTCAACTGCATATCTGTGTGTTCATTGAACTTAATAATAGATGACAATGGTTAAAGTATGATATTTGTATTTTGTAAGTTCGGTAGATCGGTTGTCTAAGCATCTGCCCGGGAAGCAGAAGGTCCGTGGTTCGATTCTAGATCGATGTGACATTTTGCCGTATTCGGTGGCGGTGGGCTTAAGTCCTAGCCTGACAAACCAGAGGTCGCGGGCTCCAGCCCCGCCTGGGTTGGTTGCCCATATCCAAGGCATGGATATTCTTACACGTTTAATTGATAATATTTAATCCCCTATGTAAGGAAAAAATTGCGCCGTTTTCGTCGGTGTGGAAATAATTTTTTTTAAATACCCGAAGTAAAAAGCAAAATCATTTTCTCAGGACTTCCGCTGTGTTTTAGCCTTTTTAGTTTTTTTTTATTCCGCTACTCTCTACTGAAGGGCAGTTAAAATAAAAAAAAAACTCAAACGACGTATCTAATGACTTGTACACCAGATGCTGAATCCCGATTCGTTTATTTTGATTGCTAGGCCGTTTTCTTCTTCCGCAATACCGAGAAAGGGTTCTTAGAGGTTAAAGGGTCGTTGGAGACCATTGAAACGGCAGTGTAAAGATTTTTACTCTGTGCCGAAGGCACGTGGAAACGTTGGCATAATCTCTTCATTTCGTATCTGCCCTGTATTTTATCGATGTCAGAATCGATTCAGTAATTCTGGTGCGCGACTCGAGATATGCGTTATATTCTCTCCTTTTCCGGTCGATAGGCAAATTGACCGCTGTATTACATTAATATCTCCCTCTCTTGATCGCGATTTGTATTTTCTCCTCTTTCGAGTTTTTGTCTCGTATCGACTGAGTTCTTTCTGTGCGCGCTTATTCTGGCCATAAATATTCCCTCGGCCAGAGAGAAAGAGAAGCTTATGTTAAAAAAAATTGTTGGAAAAAGGAGGTGCCGGATAGTAATCGCAATAAAACGGTCTTTCTCCCGCTTTTGTTTTTGGTTTTCCCTACTTCCCTTTGTATGGCGCTACGAATGCCTTTACCCCCCTCCTCCCCTCCCACCTCGTTCCCTTTCTCGCGTAGAGGTGTCACCACTCGCGTGCCCCTAATGAGACTTCTTTTATTCCCCCCTCCTCTTCCCGCGCTCCTCTTTTTTAGTTTTTTTTTTCATTGTTACCACCGGCATGCAGAGGTTGTTTCCTGTGGTGTTTGTGGCTTAATATCGACACCCCTTTTTTGTTCGTTCTCCACCCGCTCATGTTGAACCGCCCGCGTGTGACCAAAAGCCGCGATTACGTGGCGAGCCCTCGATAGCACGTAGTCGATTGAATGAAGAGATGGCCATCTTATATTCCTTTTGCCTGGCATCCCTAAAATGAGCAATCTGCGTCGTGCGCCTCTTCCATTTTTCTTACGTCACCTCTCTATCTCTCTTTCTAGGTTCGCCTTTTTTATCACGTGCTCATCTATGACCTGATTTTCGTTAAAGCAGTACGATAGCTTAAAAGGGTGAATCGTTCTTCCCGAATTTAATTCCTCTTTGAGATTCAATAATTTACGGTAAAATCTAGCTAATAGCTTCGTAGCAATAGTGATATCCGTGTCGCCAGTGAAAAGTCGACGAATATACTTCCTGCGGACTAGGATATAACGTCCATGAGAATAAAATAAAATGGTAAACTTCCACACAATTTTATTTACAAAATATACGTAGTGTCGAAACCGGGTCGGTATTTTGTAAATAAAATTGTGTGGAAGTTTACCATTTTATTTTATTCTCATGGATATAAAACATTTCCACCAGATATCGCCGGACACTGTGAATTAGGATATAACGTCTTCGGAATCTTTGTTTTCTATTTCTCACATGATTGTTCTACCTGTTATCCTCATACTCAAAAATAAGCTAAGGAAATCGCATTAATTTGTTTCTCATATTGCCTTAAATTGCCTTGAAGTTTCAGGCCGTACGGATGACTTTTATTTGTTGAAACTTCAAAGCACTGTTTGTAACAGGTGAATGTGTTCTCAGTCACACGCACGGATGTAAAGTTATGTACACCAAGGGACAAATTAATGCTGGATGGCAATATTTTGTAGAACTTGGTGACAGGAAACATAATAAAAGATATATATTTTTTTAGATCACGAGATGTGGGTCAATTGTAAATATTATTTATTTTTTCCAAACTTTGCCAACGTTTCGGACATTATATTTGTCCATCCTCAGGGCTATAAAAATGATAATTTATGATACAAAATTAGTTAAATACAGGCAATTTCACAGTTGTTATACATTAAAATACATGGAAATACATATTCAAAATTTACCTTTAAGTCATTACTTACCTTAGCAAAATTTATCATAATTTAATAAATGACATAACCAACAAAGAAAGAAATCCAAGCAACCAAATTGTAAATAAATAAATAAAAACAACATCAGACTTAAAGGTAAATTTTGAATATGCATTTCCATGTATTTTAATGTATAACAACTGTAAAATTGCCTGTATTTAACTAATTTTGTATCATAAATTATCATTTTTATAGCCCTGAGGATGGACAAATATAATGTCCGAAACGTTGGAAAAGTTTGGAAAAAATAAATAATATTTACAATTGACCCACATCTCGTGATCTAAAAAAAATATATATATATAATAAGGGGTCGTGAAGCATAAAGTTTGAATAATAAAAGATACACTAAGTTGTGTGTTCCACAAAGGTTTAACCGACCGACCCAGGTTTCGACATGTACATTACGTCATAGAAATGAAAATGACGTAGTGCACATGTAGAAATCAACTCAATGTATATTTTATTAAGTTTCCAACACCAAGGAAGTGCGGTGTGAAAAAATATTTGGCTCAGTCCGGATAAGGCAAAATAGGCCAAATTAGGCGAATGGGCAAAATAAGGCGAAAAGGCCGGATAGGCCAAATTAGGCGAACTTCATCCTTGGTGTACATATTTAAAACTTATTTCATTTTAAATCCAAAACAATATTATACCATGATTTTTATTTAATACAATCTCAATTTTGGTCTGGATCCTATGCTATAAGTTTCTCTGAAGAATTTACTCCCTTGAATACTACAGAATTACGGTGGTACCATACAGGTACCCAATTTTTTACACATTAGCAACTACACGTTTCCATGATTTCCAATTTTTAACAGAGTTATCTATACGTAGAGAAGAAAAATTTATAGCATGTGAAATATTTTTAAGTTGTGAACGCTTTGCTCATCCAATTTGTTTTCAAATCGACGATTCACGGAAGTGTTTTTGCATGTAAGAATTTTCCTATCTCAATTATAACGTCTCAAAATACTGCCATCTTTCAATTTCTTCGCGGCTGGGACGAGAGCTCTATCGTTGCATGTTGCCGTTTCGTTTCTAAGGGTCGGGAGTACAAATGTCGCGTGTCAAGGGTGCCAGTGAGATGGGAAAACTAACGATCATTAATAAAAAAATGAAAAAAAAACAAGAGAAATGAGCAAACAGCTTGTGCATGCTGCGTTCTCGGAACAGCAGAATGGGAGCTTCGGAATCCCCATTTCCCCTTCTTGTCCCTGCTCGGTGTAAGTTTCTTCATTCCGTGCGGTCGCCTTCGCTGTTTTTATTGCTCTTCATTCTCTCGCTTCTTTATCATGTTAATCTTTTTTTTGTATCCATTCATTCTTTATTTCCCGCTTCCTCTCCTTTTTTTTTAAACTTGAATATGCGTATCTGCTCTCCATTCTGCCTCCGAAATTCATTAAAGCCTTTTTGGGAAGTAATTAAGCCCCTTTAAAAAAATTCCATGATTTCGTTGAAGTGTTTTAATCAGGGGAAGAATAGTTGTTTGTATATCAAAGTCTATTACCTCAGCTATCCATGAGAATCAGATTCTGAATGTCTTTTTTAAAATCCATTTTAATACTCCAAGATTTTTCGTGAGAGGTATAAAAAAAATTCTAATAAGTCAATGTTATGTGCGATTAATGTTTTATCTTGACGAGAGAAGACTTATTGTAAATGGGTTGCCGAAGTTCATACATGTTTAAGAATCCTTTTCCTAGGAATGTAATTGAATGAGAAATGGAATATTTTCCAATCTTGTTGTCATTTCATTGCGAAGTCGAAAATATTCGTTTATGTAAATTATATATAATACATCTAAAATATTTTGAAAGGCACCCTTCTGGGAAATCTTTAAACTGTGTGTCATAGCTATTTCAGCTTTGTGTCAGGCTATTTCATAGTATCTGCGAACTATAATTTACATATTAAATATCTTTATCGCGCGTTCAGCAAAACTATCACTCGATAGAAATTATTTCCATATTTGTCTTGAAAAGTCGGATGAGTTCACTACATCAATGGTAAAATACTTCAGATTGCTCGCAATTAGTTTCAATTATGCTATAGGGATGTATCAATGGAGTACATATCGATTTCAAGTTAATGTACAAAAAAGGAGGAATTTCATTGGAATTATAACTCTCAAGTGTCAGCTTTTTTCATTGAGATATGTGAAAGATTAAATCACGTATTATATGATATAAAAATGCTTTTTGTCTAAAATTTTTCCTCCTGCCCACCAACTTTGCCGATGCGTTTACATCATTAGTTATATAATTTTTACGAACTCTAGTTATCTAAATCTACATACGACCCCGCAAGCCGCCTAAAAGGCGTGTATCAGGGGGCTTTAGGACACCAGCCATTTACAAAAAAAAAACGCTCTAACGAAATTACGACTAGAAGTCCTTTATGATTCGGGAAAAAAATCGAATTCCCATATCTACCCGTTCGGAAAAAACATCTCTTACTTTATCGCCTCTGTCGGACCTGGAAATATAGTACGGCTCTATTATTATGTTCTCCGTGTCACTCTTAAAGATACCCATTCTCAATTGTTCAAACAATATAAGCCTGGCGCGCAGCCTCCGAGTCTCCTGTACCGCTAGTGTGAGCTATATTGTGCAATCCCCTCGATCGAACATGCAATTATTTAATATGTAATGCATTTTAAAATGTCACTTGATAGGGGATTTAATAGATGGTAAGAAAAGATGGGGTGGTTGAAAAGAAAAATAAAGCTCTTTTTCTTTTACCTTGTATTTATTATAGTAAAATAATATCAATCGCAATAATAGACTCTTTTATCTAAAATATCGTTTGGAATGTTTTTATTAGAAAAACAGTTGAAAATTTCATATGCCATCGGTGATGTCGAGTGTTTAGATACTAAAAATTCATCATTATCTGTCGTTTTTATTTCATTTCAAAGTGCCACTTAGCGCCATATTCGGTAATAATTAACATATTTTCTCCAATTTTCGTACTCCAACTAACTCCTCGGGACATAGATTGCATGTCCTTTCCTCTCCAGGTTACCGTAACTTCTTTTACGTAATACAAAATCTCGAATTTTTAGTGGGAATTGGTTATTCTTGACATCAAGTCTATGTTCATTCTTACGAATGGCAGATAATTTTGTATAACATTACGCTGATAATATATTCCGTGAAGTAAGTGTTTCTAGTATGATGTAGACGGGTGTTATTTAATATTAGCCTCGTGAAAGTGTGAAATTAACTGTGAAACCATCACTTGGTATTATATCGAAGGCTTACGAAGGTAGGCGTCCGGGAATGGTAGCTTTTTTCTCCAAACGAAAATCTGAATAGCGAACCCTAACAAGAGTCGTAGTGATGAGGAGTGCTGTGAGGAATAATTGGTTTAAAGAATTAAGTGCTTAAACAGTACCAGTCGCTCAAAACCAGTACCGGGTGAATTATTCCAGAGTTTAATGCCAATTTAAGTAATTTGTGAATTTTATTTCACGTGCTGAATTATTTTTCATGCTGTTTATTTCCTCCATATTGTTCCAACATTCGTGTTGTTCATTTTTTTCAGGAGTGAGATCTTCTCGGAGCATCTTCGGGGCATGAAGTATTCACATCATTGCTTTGGTAAGGTGTAATTTTAACTCAAAGTACAAGAGTGAATGAACTGGCTTTTTAATGGAAAGTGTAGGTAAGTAGAATTTTTTATATTCACTTTCTATATTGTATAGGACCTGACTGATTAAAATCTTTGAATTGGCATTAAAATATTGGGTCTTTAATAATCCTGGTATTTGGAATATACCAACCATTTTGGAACATGGTGACTCTTTTTCATTTTAATGGCGTGTCATTGAAAAAGTTACTGATATTTTAACTCCCTTTTGTTAATTTTTGCAGCGGCGGAAACTTCAAACATACTTTTAACTACCTCATTTTCTTATTTCCGGCGTAAAGTAATGAAATTATATTTTCGTGTCATTTTACTTAAAATCTTATGACTAATTCAAATATTTTTTGGCAGTCACTGGGGTTTCAGTAACGTTTCTACAGAGAGAGGATTCTTCAAGATTTTTCTTATACGACTGTGGAAACGTTATTAGACGACATGCAGACAATCCCTTGGTTGCACCAAAAGTCTCACCCGCGCCTAGCGTCTGTACGAAAACTAGAAATAATTTTTCATCTCTAAATTGCAAATTACAAATTCTTTGTGTTTTAGCTACTGGATTTAGTATTAACCGATGGCCTTAATAAGCTAATTACCTTTTATATCCAGATATTGAATAAAATACGTACGTAAAATGATTCCTCTGCTTTAATTTTATATGAGATCGATGTTAGTGTTACTTAGGCTCAGTCGTGAAAATGTGACTTTACATATATGATGGTTATAGATAATAAATACGTGATGTATGACTGAACTCGTATGTATGATTTGGCCCCGAGAGAAATTCTTTCAGACTGCTAATGTATTTAAAATAGGTCGTTTACGTGTTAAACTGAAATTCCCTACGGAATGATGATTTCTAGCTAACGGCACTGTGAGAGCTCAAATTAAGTAGTAAGTAGTGCAAGGGACAAAGTTGATCTATTATCATGAAGCGTAAAGGATATATTATTTATGTGTTTTGTAAAGTTTAAATAACTTGCAATTTAGTAGTTTATTATGTAATATTTTTGTCTCAAGAGTTCCCCAAGATATTCAAATTAAAAAGATGACCTTAACAAGTTGAAATTTATGATTTTAATTTGTGCGTGCTCAAGAAAATCAGCGAAAACTTACTCAACTTTCTACGCGACAAATTTCTAAAAAAAACTCGAACTGGCAGCCACGGTAGGAATAGCTTTGATGTGTACTTGCCCAAGGAAGACCGCGAATTTTCATGCGGGGGTTATTTTTGATTGAGTCAATTGTTCAGGCGCCGCAAAACAAATTTAAATCAACCCTAGCAACGCTTATTTATTCCATTTTGGTGGTGTAGCGAGTGTGCGCTAATTTCTTTACGGCTGTGTGGAGTCGAAAAAAGGCTAAAATGAAGTAATTAACAAGAGTCTGGAATGAGGAGGAAAAAGAACAAACTGTGCGGAATGGAGAGATTAAAAGACACTGAAAGGACGTCGACTAGCCTTTTGTCGATATGGTCGTGGAAGCGTGATAAAATTGTAAGAGAAGCTGCGAAGGAAGGGGATGGTTTTTTTTAATCGCAATTGGATTTCCAGTTTTTCTGCGGGACTAAGTTTATTTTTTTTGTTGAAGAAGATTCCGAGCATTTATCAGTTTTTTCAAAGAAAAACATTAATTAGCTTTAGTAAATACAGATTTAGAGGATGGGGAGGAATCCATTCCATCTATAAGAATTTTTCCCTTCCGAGATGAAGAGGCTTTTCTTTTCGAATAAAATAACAAACCCATGGAATGGGCTTTCGTTTTAAGAAATCAGAAAACAGTAATGTAGGATTCTTAACTATGGATTGCATAGGATACAAAACTTTATCGTTTTCTTAGGAAATAATGTAATGTTAATTGTCCTACGTGCGTCTTTGCCTATTTTTTGGACTTGTTTTTAAAAGTTTTGCCCTCTTGTTTGCTCAGTATAGTTACAGTCTTCATTGATGTTGCTTATATAAATACCCATTGCCCATTGTCCTGTCATCAAATAAGTGTACATTATATTTCTACTAATGGTAGAAGACTATTTGGGGAATTATTATATTTAAATTTTA
The DNA here is from genome assembly GCF_921293095.1 of Ischnura elegans. NCBI lineage: Eukaryota > Metazoa > Arthropoda > Insecta > Odonata > Coenagrionidae > Ischnura > Ischnura elegans. The sequence goes on along the minus strand of NC_060252.1, from coordinate 81,007,515 downwards.
TTTAGAATTATAATAGTAATTCATCAGTTCAGGCCACAAACGGTTTCAGCTTAGGTTCCGATTGATAAATTGTAAATCGAGGTGCAAGTTTGCATTGTGTCATTAAATAAATACCTTGAATATTTATCTCTATTGAATTAGTTTGAAAATTTTACTAAGAATCTGGAGAGTGGTTCATATTCTTCATATGAATTAGATCTTTAGATGAGACAATTTCATTTTTCTCTTTATGTATTTGGAATGTTATATGGTAGTTTTTAAGGTATTGACTGATGTAAAAAGTCGATTTTTTCGATAAAAATTAATTTTAATTGTGAAATTTTATACTTTTCAGATAGTACAATGAGCACCTGTACATTCGTTCTTCTGGTTTATTACATTTGGAACTAAAAGGGTCTAATGCCTTTCGAGGATCCGTTTAATGGCTTTGATGGTGGTCTATAAACGAAATGAGCACATGGCACCTTTTAGTATTCTTTCTGGTGCCCTTGGAAAAAAAGCCGCCTAGACGGTTGCTATTCTTGCTTTAAAGGGTCCTTCCTCTTTTGGTTGCTCATGGGTGAAGAATCTGTGGCGAATCGAGTCTTCATTGAGACGTATTATCAATTGACGCCTCATTATGTAACACCATGGGCTCTATCCTACATAATTCCCCACTTTCTATACACCTCGGATAATTCTTAGGGCTCCCGATCTGTCGTATCGCGGCGCTCTTGTCTTTGTGGCCCGAAACTCGCGGATTAATTAATGCGAACTCCCTTCGCGTCGGAGTCTTCTCAGTAATAATTTCTCGACTGCCACGACGCGCTTGCTCCGAGGGGATATCGACGGAATATGCAGGGAAGATAAAGAGGATTCAGGGTTTATATGCATGTATGTACGGCATGTATTCATGAGGATGTGTCGACAAAGACAAGGGGCGCTTAGCCTCGGAAGTATGCTCTGATCTTGCTTTATTGTTTTTCTTTTATTCTTCTCTCGATTTTTTTGCCAGACCCTTTTAGATCCTCCTTCTTCTCATCATTTGTCTCTGCTCCATTCTCAAGCGTTTGCATGTGCCACGCTGAACCGATCGCTTGTTCCGTGTTTGAAGAGTCTCATACGGCGAAGGTCTTCTGAGGGCAACTTGAATATTGGTTTTCATTCTCTGTGGAGTAAAAGCTGCTTCCCTCTCCCTATCCACTCTTCCCTTTCCCCACGACGAGATTTGGTTCTGGACGGGAGAGGGTTCCGTCTTTGAACGAAAGAAAAACGAAGACAGAAATAGTTTTATGGTGGCAAGCTACAATCATGCTGGGTCGCGTACGGTGAATTGGTTTCATATGTTACTTGTTTGAAGGTTGCGTGTCTCCGACGATTGTATGCTGTTTAAAATTCTCCAGTTCGCCAATTTAATTTCATCGTTGATTCTGATTTTATTAAAGTTATCTACCGATTAAGGTAGGTTTCACTCGAGTACTTAAGAAGCATTCTGGCTGCCTTTTTCCTTCCCTTATGTTCTTCCCAATTCAATATACAATAAGACTTACTCCCTCTCATTCTTTCTGTTTTACACAAAACTCTACCTTATAACTCTGTGTTCAATATTCATCAATTGATTAATATTAAAGAATTCTACCGATTAAGTTAGGTCTCCATGGAATATTTCAGAAGCGTTCTGGCAGTCTCCCCTTCATTCATGTACATCCCTCTTCAATTCAAAATAAGGCCTGCTTTCTTTCACTATATCTAAAATAACCTATTCCCTTCCTTCTTCTCCCTGCTATACCCAACATTATACCCTCTAACACTGTTTTCAGCATTCCCTCTCCGCGTAGTACTCGATCCATCCATACCTTCTGTCTCCTCCGTATCTCATAGAGTTTGAAAAATAAAGGGACCTAAAATTTTCTTTTATCGATCGGACACCCATTTCTAGAGCTTTTCACAGCGAAAAATCGACGGCATTTACCCTTACTGATTGTGAGATAAGTTGAGGACATCATGAACTCATGCCGAGCGTGTCTCTGCTACCCCTTGCCTTGCGCATGGACCTTACGTGGATCCTTTTTGTTTTCAATCTAGTGAGGGATTCAATGAAAGATTCTTCCCGAACGAGAATATGAGCCAGAACTCCATTATGACGTCACCAACTCACGAAAATTGGGTGAAAACTGTCGTGTTTTCTTATTTTCAATTTTGGAGGGAATGGCAGAGAGGAATTTATCTTCGTTTAATCTTATCTTTTATTTTCAAATTTTCACATAGTTCATATGATATTGACGCGTCCAGTTTTTCATTGGTAAATATTTTGTGCCATAAGGTCTCCTTCAGCAGCGTTGCTTACCAAACTGACGTAGCTGTTAAATCCATCTTAATTTTTATATTTAGTTTTTTATTAAGTTTATTGATTGCGAAAAATTAAGAAAAAGTCTTTACTTTCGTAAGACTTAAAAATTAAAAATGGTGTCTTTTTGTGATTAAAACCCATAAATTCACTCTTTATTGCGGTGTAATATTAAAACTTTCATATCGCCTAACCGTCCGCGTCATTGTCGGAAGAAGTTTGGATTCCACAACTCCGTTCCTCGACCATTGAATTTTGAAGTACTGCTCTTCCCTTAGTGGCCATTTGGAAGGCATTTGAAAAGTCACCCAGGAAGTTTAATGGGTATTTTATTTCCTTACGTGAACATGTTTGGTTCTTGCTATACTTCGATTATTTTTTTAAGCAAAAGTATCCTTTTTTAATGCAGTTGATTGCTCAATAATATAAGTGTATTGGAATAAATTAATGATTAAATTCGTGGATACCAACAAACAGATAATTAAAGTGAGTGCCGTGTGGATTCTAAACTCTTAATGATTTTAATGATTAAATAAGTAACGCGATTTCCAGTCATTAGTTTTTAAGGTCAGCTTTTACGCCTCAGTAGGCGTCGAATTATTTTTTGACCCACTTACACGGTAATGCGATGACCGATCAGGCTTATGCCGGCCTGTGTGGCGGCGGATTTAAGTCCTCGCCTGCCGCTCGCCTGGTCGCAGGTTCGAGTTCCGCTGGGGCATGGGTGTTTTTAAACGTGTTGTCCAATTACGTTAAAATGATCGATCGTAGTTGTGGGAACATTTGATCATTACCGACATTATAATTTGACTAAGTGATTGGCGGAATATCCCTAATTTAGAACATTTAGATTAGTTTTCAGTTTTTTCGGAAAAAATGTCTTCTATCTACGGAATTCCTATCTTCCGCATTTCTTCCGATCTTTCCTAAGCAGCTCAACGTGATTCCAAATAGGCATACAATTTTTCTTGCAGTATGGAGCTTTAATTTGTCTTTATTCGTTGTGAACCTGAGTTCAGCGCTGAAAACCCTGGTGATTTCTCCATTTGTGTGCAAGTGTAATAATTGGTTGTAGATTTGCATAAATTTTCCTCGATTAAGGCCCTCGTTGTTGACATAATGTTTTTGGCGTGTCTGGCTTTACCTATATGTGGAATCATTATGGAATAACTGGATTACAGGGATCTTTGATTGGTGCAGCCTCTTCAATTAGCTGACTTGTGCTTCAAGTTGACCATTCGGCGTAATTGCTACTCTTCCACCGCACGTGGTGCTTCGTTCCGGTATTTGCGCTTGTTTGGAATTTGAAATATGTGTTGTGGCTACCATTAATGGATATTGTGATTCAGGCCTCCATGTATACCCATAAACTCTGCCATCTACCTAATTATTGGTCAGTTGGTCAGTCATGTGAGTAAGCGAGTCGCTTCTTCCTGCATCAGCAAATTAGCTTCGATTCTTGGTTTTGAACTACCAACTCGTCAACAAGGACGACTGGCTTGATAGAGGTTCCATTTTTATTTTTCATTTTTGCTTTACAGAGCGTTACACTTTGGAGCTTTTTTCAGAAAATATTTTTGAGAGGAAGTTTGTATTTCAATGAAATTATGGCGTGGCATTTTTAATTTATTTATCTCCTCAAAGCACATTTTAATGGACGTGAATTAGGTATATTTAATTTAAATTGTTAAAATTATCGCGTAATACTTTTTTTGCCCGATGAACTCTGTAATTCATTAAAATGTTTTGGAAACCAGGAGTTTTAGAAGATGGCTGTGATAGTGTTATAAGCTCATTTTTGTGTGCCAGTACCCTGAACTACATTTCTTTTTCATCGTAATAGTAACTACTCATTATATGTAACATTTGCTACCCATCCCGAATTTATTAAATCGTAATTATTAAGTATTTTCCAAATAAATGAGGAATTAAATATTAACGATGACTCGAAACCTGTTTTCTGTATTATTCATGGCAAAATTTTCGATAGATATCATGGGTCCTTTATCCTCGCATCGCTGTTGAAAGCCTCCTTCGGCACCAGTGTGGAAAACGGACAAAAATACCCCTTGGTGTAGAGAATATTTATTTTTCCGCGCGGCCAAAGACCCCTTTTTCCTCGTGTTCCCGAGAAAATGACGGCGAGGGTGTGTTGTTGTTATTGACGGGCGTTCAGGAAGGCGTGTGTGTGCCAAAACAAGCAGTCTCTTCACCCCAAACTATACGCGGAACCCCAGGCTTGCAGCTGAGGAGTGTGCTGAGAGGGAAAGTATTGACTGCAGTAGAGGAACTTCTTCTTCTTCGCACGATTGAAAATGCGCAGGGCACGGATTCCATTGAAGTCCTTTTTTTTTAAGGGTTGCCATCGAGAAGGGTTGCTCTAATAGAAAACGGCTTCGGAGAGCTAGGGAAAGGAAGTGATTCCAGAAGTGAGAAGATATGTTGTGCTTACGAGAACAAAATCTCTCACGAGTTGAATCAAATTAATTCCAGGTTAATGCATTGCGATCCCGAAAAATTCTCCGCGGTCACAGGTAATCGAAACCGTCTATACTAATAATTTACTACTTTACATTACCGTTTCAATTGAAGGGGTGGAGTTATAAGAGGGCCAACCATCATTTTTGGTCAAACTGGATCGGCAAAAAAATAAATGGAGTCATATCAGTTTAGTTAGGATTAAATCATTACGTGATTTAACACTTAAATATGTAGACTTCATGCTAAAGTGTTGTAATTGGTTGCTAAATAATTACAAAGATTTATTGATTTAACCAAACTGTAAAAAGTGACTCCTTCAATTTTATCCGGTATATTTGTCCGTTTTCAACTCTGATGCTGAAGGACGCTTTCAACAGCAATGCGGGACTAAGGAATCCATGATATCTAGCGAAAAGGTGTTCATGATGCATAAAACAGGTTTCAAGTCATTACTTTATGGATGGTACCATGTGAAACCATTTATATAAATAACAAATAATGTAATTACTTGAAGTCAGGCCCTGAAAAATCATCCAGGTTCATATTTAGGCGGCGCTCTGCCTGCGGAAATCTCGAGATTACTCTTTTGTTATTAAGCTCTTAAATGGGAGCTTGGTAGCCCAGTGGACAGAACGCCTGGATGTTGATCACTTGGGGTTCGGGTTTCACTCACGGGTGAAGCCTTCGTACATCCCGAGTTGTGATAGAAAAATTTCGGTTTGAATCGATTTTTCATATTTTTAATCATATTGATAAGGTCGAATTTTCAACAACAGTCGAAATTTTAATCAAATATTGATTAATCGAAAAAAAATCGATCGAACCTTTTTGTAAAAAATTCAGTTCGTACGAAAAATGTTTATTATTTATACAAAAACACTCGAAATACACGTTTTATTATTGGAAAAAAATGTAATCATGATTTATGATGGTATTATTGGCTGTAAATATTTTCAAATGCACGCATGTTAAAGTTTTGGGATTACCTCTTGGAACCATTCGGCTCCACTTAAATTTATAAGAAAGATCAACTCATTGAGATCACTCAACATTTCTTGATGATCGGGCAGTGGTGCCATTGGGCTGAAACGCAGTTCCAGTACTGGTTAATATAGATATATTGTGAAATAACACTTTTATCACATGTATTGCCTCCAAAAGTTAGTAGTAAAATGAAAATTACAGCCTGTAATAAAAAACACTAGGCTTAATATTTCACTTGCGTTCCGGCAATGCTAATTTTGCCGCGACGTCACTGTGATCGACGGCGTGTCTTTCCAATTTTTCCGGCATTAGATAAAAGTATTTACCTCAGGAAGGATGACGTTGTCGTAGGAAAGTAGTGAAGATGCTGAGATCAAACGAAATGGTCAAGATCGAAGTTGAAAAATACAGTTGGGATTGAAACTCGAAGATCACGAATTGATATCGATTTCCTCGATGTTTCAATATTAAAACTCGATTTTCGATTTTGATCGAAATCGATTTTTCCATCACTAATCCTGAGACACTATCCTACGTCTGCCAAGGGAAAGGAACTACCCCTTTGTACGTATGATGTATAACATCAGCATAAATACTTGAGGCTAAGTCTAGGGTGAACTTTAGCCTCAAATATACCTATCAATCTTCGAGTTGACTCATTGAGTGAGTGAAGCTCTAGTATATTTTTGGTGATTCATAAAATGGCGCTACGGTATTGGTGTTCATCGGATGTGTAGCGAAAGTCGTGGTTTTTTATGGAGGCCTTTTTAACTCGTTGGCACTTGCATATTAGGTCCGTTTGTGATTTACATGGTATGAGATTTAAGAGGCACTAATTTCTGAGCCAGCGACCAAGTAGAGGGTAGAGAAAAGTTATGGAAAGCAGTGCGATATCGAATCAGGAAAGTATTTATGGCTCTAGATGTGAGTGTTCTTTCGGAGGAAATAGGATATCTTAGTATTTTAATATTTTTCAGTGCGCTAACTCGTGTTGAAATTCTAGATATAATCTCGCCTCGTAAGTAGTTACGGTGAAGAGAAAAAAGTGAAGTATTTAGTTATTAATAGAGTTAGTTTTTTCTTATCAATCGGATGTTAAGTAAGATTTTGAATTGATTTTTTTATAAGCCTCAGATAATTATAAATTTTTGAAAATTGCTTCTTTCTTTTGCCATAGAAGATAATATCACATGTTGCGGAGGAAAATATTTTAGCGCATATTGAGCTTTTGGATTATTGCTTATTAAACGATTAGGATTGGTTTAGCTAGTAAATGAGTCTGAGATAGAAAAGAGCAGTATCCATTTGAAATAACCTTCAAATTATTGAAGTTCTGAACGAAATTGTGCCAAGATGAAAGTATAATTTTCGCTTCCGCCTATTTAAATTTCATTTAAGTATGCTGTCACTTCATTGAAATTCCTTATTCACGCATCCAGTAGCCAGGGCCTATATTAAATAATATAATTATTAAGTAATTAATTATTGTAGTTGTGAACTCCTTTGGAACATTTCGATTTAAAATAGTGTGCATGAAAATAAATATTAATTAATTAATAAAATTAGCCACTAATATAATCTAGAAACAAATAAGAAGATTTGTCAGAGGAATTGCTAACATTAGACATAAAGGTAACGAAGCTATCATCCAAGAATATGAAAGCACAACTGAATTGCTTCTTCTAACGCAAAAATGATCATTTAACATATCAATAATCAAATAAATGAGTTGCAGAGAAGTTTTCTCAGGTTTCGGGTGCGAAACCCGAGAAAACTTCAGTGCAAGTGTTCGCCGGAAAAGAAACAAAAATTATGAATAAATGAAATACATGATCTGCATTCATGGATCACTGGCAAAAGTAAGTGTGTGACAAATATATACAGCAACTTTTACGATGTACAGTATGATGGGGAAACGTGATATTATTTTTTTTTACATTTCACGCTGGTAAATTAACGAATGCATCATCACCGATGTCGGAATACCCTCCCATTGACGGGTGAACGACCGTGCGAGGTGTGTCGTGGAATGACGTTACACGTGACGTCAGTGCGCCAAAGGTGAGAGGTCCACAGCATTTAAAATGCATGAACGGCTTTTGAAGTAATTACATGGTCAGGATTGAGTTGGGGGTAGGCCCGTAACGGCGTTAACAAGGTTTGAAGGCGTCGGTCGTCCTTTCCCGCTCCTTCCCAACCACTCGCATTTTTCCCCCCGGACTGTGTGCGCGGAGGAATTTCAGGGGTTGCTGAGGTTTTTTCGAGTTTGCTACTTATGGAAGATGCACGGCGTTTAGACGGAAGAAAGGAAGGGAGAAAAAATAAACAGGGTGGGAGAACGGAGAGATATTGGGTGGGCGAGGAAGGGAGACCTCTGGTGGGGCAAGATTGAATGTAGGGCTGCGCAAGGAGTGGGGGAAGAGTAAGGCAATGAAATCGCAATCAGGCGGGACTAAATCACAGCGGAGGCAGCAGATGCCCAGCCTCCCGCTTCTCTATTTCGCCATCTCCTCTTCTTTCTCCCCATATACATTCCTTTTCTTTCTCTCCTAACACTCTACCTGATTCTTTTCTCCGTCTTTTTGCATCCCTTCCTTTCTCCGTCAGTCTTCACATGTATCTACATCTGCATAATGCCCTGCGAGCCACCTCAAGGGCGTTTGGCAGGGGCTGAGTATACAGTTATGCAGCAATATGTAACATCCAATTACTCGTAGACATCGAATAAAAAGGCCATAATTCATGCTCGTACCAGCTAGCAGTGTGATCTCCAACTGATCATGCATTGCTCCATACAAGTTGACACCAGCCATGGAAAATATGAATTAGTTATAAGATAAATATTTGTGCAGCTGCGTAAAACTTGTTAGTTGGCGCAAAGAAAAACAAGGACAAGCAAACCGAAACTAGAGTAAAGGGAAAAATACACTCATTCGTCAGCCTAGTGAATGCAGCAATTACTTAATTACTCTTTATTCACATCTGATGGAGTTCCGCAAGGTTCCGTTCTACGGCCACTTTTGTTCTCGTTGTATTTAGAGACCTTCCAAATTGTATTGTTTACTGTAAAAATATTATCTATGCAGATGATTTGCATATTTATTGACATTGTCTGACTGACAACCTCGGTGATACTATCAAAATGGTAAAAGAAGACTCCTCGAAGTTAGATATCGATTCCTCCTCGCTTCTCTGTTTCGCCATCTTCTCTTCCTCTTTCTATTCATATTCTACATTCCTTTTCTCTCTCCATACGCTATACCTGCCTTATTTACCCCGTCTTTATGCATCCCATGATGGATTTTGCCAATCCTTTCTATGCCAGTATGTACATCTATCTACATCAACATAGTAACTTGCGAGCCACCTCGAGGGTGTTTGGCAGGGGCTTAGTTTACACCAAAATGGAACATGCAATAAGCTAATCTTCGTAGTAATAGAAAAAATGCTACAACACTCTTACTCTCATACATTTAAATTTTTTTCTTCCACACGTGGCTTTCTCTGGTGACTGCCAAATGATACACATTAGTTCAAATATGGAGCAACACGTAGAGAACATTCCGAAAGTAGAACGAGTCGGTAACCCCAAAATGGAGTCTTAAACCGAATGGGGTATGTATGTTCCTAAATATATATATTCTAGTAAAAATTGTTATTGTGCGTGGAATAAACATAATTATTATTATTACATGCGCATGCCAGCAGGCGGTGTGAATTCTCACCGATCATACATTGCTCCATGCAAGTTAACACCGACCATGCAAAAGAAAAAAACAATATTATTATAACGTGAATATATATCCACGCAGCTGCATAAAAATTGATAGATGTCGACTCCTCCTCGCGTCTCTATTTCACCATCTTCTCCCACCTATACACATTCCTCTCCTTTAAAATATCTCCTTAAACTCAATTTGTCTTCTCTACCTGTATTTTAGCGTCCTTACCTTTCTCAGCCAGTCTTTACATCGATCTAAATCCGCATAATACCTTGCGATCCACCTTTGGGTGATTGGCAGGGGGCGAGTACACACAAAAATGCAACAAGCAATACGCTACGTCGTATCGTAGTCATCGAAAATATACGCCACAACAAAATCACATTCCAGCAGGCAGTGTATGCTCTCTCCGATCATGCATTGATCCATGCAAGTTGACTCCAACCATAAAAAAATGCAAATTATTAAGGTGCTAAATATTCATACAACTTCATGTAACTTAAAGGATCTTGTTGGATTACTACGCGAGATACGGTTAGTTAAAGTTTCTTCGTGAATACTCGAATCGATGCATTCGACGTCAAACTACGATTTAGGGATTGAATTCCACGAAGGTTTTCTTAGGGCTTAAGCAGACCTTTCACATGACCACTTTCTCTAACAATATACTTGATTTCAAGTAAATTGGTTAAGTTTAAGATAGTGTGGGGGTAAAAAGCTTCTGTGATTGTACTAATTACTTTTTTGTGATTAAGTCTGTCTGCACCCATCATTACTTCCTGGGATATAGATGCGATCGAATTTTCGGATCGATGACGTAAGTCCTCAAGCCTGTTAGCGATCGAACCTTTTTATATTAATCGATTCTCTTTAATTTGTACCTAATAACCCAATCAGTCCAGCAATGCGTTGCTGTGACTAGCGAAACTTTTAAAAGCTACCAAGTGGAAAAAAATAGCTCCTGAACGAAAATTAATGCTGATTGTCCGTTTGAATACCGATTATTTTGACCTCAAGCATGGTCGTTAGTTATTTTTAAGTACGTTCTGTGAGTGATATTTTTGTTGATATGTGTTATTATCCTGATTGCAGTTCCCCGTTTGTTAGTTATCTGAAATTGTAATCTGAAGTCTAATCAAATTCATTTATTTTCCGAAAATGTGTTTGAACCAGATTGATGCAAATTAGAAAGTCTCTTCGTTAATCCTCGGTACTGAATGGGCTTTTTTCTACTTCCTTTTTGGAGGCACTATTGTCCTGTGTCTCTCTATCATGTAATTAAAACACCTGTTGATTACTTGGGCAATCAGAATTTTATTGGCTTAATGGGCCTCGCAATACAAGTGGTTGATCGGAGAAGAAAGAAATCAGTATTCTTTTGTGAATAAATTCTTCATTCAATAAACAGGATATTCGTCATTGTAACTATTCGAGGGAATTTATAAATTCGTGGGACCCGTAGCATTCAGTAATGCATTTCATGTTGAGGCCGGAAAAATTGTCCCTTGCATTTTTATTACGAATATTTCCATTGTTAGGAGAGGCTAAATTTTTTTCTTGATTCTTTTTGTACCATTTTAATACTTAATTTTGACTGACGATTTTTTTATTTGTTTAAATGGCACCTTAGCGCAAATTATTGAAGTCGAATCTATTTACTTGCATTTTGATACGCTCTTTGTCAACATGTCTTTTCTGCATATTTTTAGTAAATTTTCTAAATTTTCGTAATTGGGAATACTTGGATTTCGGTGTTACATGGAATGTCCCTCAAGATTCACCACCAGATGTCGTTCAAATTTCGCTTGGTGATAGGAAATGGATCCCCATGACGTTTGGTTTTTGTTTCAGCCGCCAAAGCCCAATAATTTTGGAGATATTTGCGGCGGAAAGTACCAGGCACTCTAACCCGTGACCTCTTGTTTGTTAGGCGAGGACTTTATCCTGCCAGCACCGTATCTGCCGGAAACTATGATAGCAGACGCAGTCAAAAAGAAATCCATCATAAGTTTACTATTTTTTTTATGTGGCCCCCCTATGTTTTGATATTTGTCATGAGAAAGGCATTTGCCGTTATTATCTAGGAAAAGTTATGCCAAATGCTTGTAAGATACAAGTACAAGATCTTGAATAACGTGGTCACATGAGTGACACTTAAGTGACCACATTATACGGTAGAGTCTATAATGCTAGACTAAAACCAGAAGTGCGAAAAAGCACCTCATATCAAAGAGCAGTTTTATAGCTTAAGGAACGCCTTAGCATCACTAGGAAATAATTTTAGGATTACGGCTTACATACTTACTACCAGCCATACCTATTTATTGAGCTATTATTTAGAAAGTATCATTTACATTGTGCTATATACCATTCTTATTTGTATAATAATGTAAATAATAATAAAATGAACTTCGTAAGGTATTATATCAGTTTGTTAAGTCTATTTTTCATTATTTTAATAACTATTTGTTATGTGACTTAAAGCTGTAATTACAAATGATAAAGAATAAAAGTGAAACTATTGGTCAATGATTTCAAGAGTTATAATGGTTTTGAGATTGTTAAAGTTTTGCTTTCACTTAAAGAAATCCTCTGCGGTAATATTTTTTCTACACATTTACAGTTCACTTGGATCGATGAGCATTCATTGCTGTCGACTTAGGATCAAATTCGGTGTTATTTCGGAGCTGTCAAAAGCAATTCCACGCGATTGAAAGCTTTTTTAAATATTTTTTTATTCATCGATTAACATCTTCAACTTGTCGATTAAATTCAAGCTCGTTTTGTTTTCATTGATCCTTTTTCATTTTCGTTCCCGTTTTTATCCTCCGAGGTTTTAATTTTTTTTCGTGCTAAATTGGTACGATAGAAGCCTTTGCCGTCGACCGCGATTACATAAACCAATCATCTCGGGATAACCCTCCAATTAACACGAATAATCTCACGTTGGAAGAGATAAAATTGGAAAGATAAAAATAAAGAGTGGTAGAGAAAGAAGAGGACGAGGAAATGGAAGCTTTTGAAACGATAAATCCCCGTAAATCTTCGAGGACTGAGGTAGAAAAAAAATCTGTAGACTAAGCGACAATATTGTTTGTGTTTTTGCAATAAAAAGCGTTCAAAATGGTTATTTTTTTCGTGCGGGCTCGACCACTCAATACCCTCCAATCCCATCTCATACGATCCATGTCAACCCCTCCTTCGTTCAATATCTACTATCCTTCTCTATTTTCCTGCCTCTCTCCGATAGACTACTTCACTCTCGCGTGGTCTCAATTCGGCTGAGTCCCCTTCTTATCTATTTTATGACCCTTTTTCTACGACCCGTCCCGTGATATTTTTTTCCTCCTTTGTTGTATTTTGCGATTCGTATTTCACGTTTTCTCAAAATGTGCCTTTCTGTTAGCCTTGATCTTTTCTATATTGGCGCTATGAGGAGTGTTGCGTTGTTTTTGCTCCGACACGAAAGGTTTTCACCTAGCGTAGGAACGCGTTTACAGAAATAGTACACATGGGCGTATGTATTAACCCTAAGTGATCCGTATTATTTTGTTGTTATTTGTAATGTTCAGCAGTTAAGTACAGTTAACAGCACGGCCTTAAGGCGCGTTCCGGCAGTGGGTAAGAAAGGACATAATAATTAAATAAAACTTTTATCAATCAATTATCAAAATTATAAAATCCAAATCATCAAAATTATCAATAGAAAGGCAATACACATTTTAATATATGACGACGTAACTTGTTTTTAAAAACACACAGAGTAATTTTTCACTTGTAAAAAGCTAAGGAAAGTTCGTTCCGGCGCTGCTAATTTTGCCATGACACCACTGATGCTCACTTGTGTTCTATGTTTACTTCTTAATCCCTGATGTTTTTTCGTCATTGGTTGGTTACCAAACATTATTTTATGTACTCTCGGCAACAATACCGTCTTATGTGATGTTCTTTATAATCAGTGTCTTTCAGCGAGAACATAAGTTCACGTCAAAATACTAAAATAGTAAGCTTTCAGTATGCTGCATTAGGATGGTCCTTATTTTTAAAGCTTTCGGATTTCTTTTGGGACGCCCCCCAGTTTTGTTCCATTTGGTGAGAAAATAAATCATGAAATTTATTTTTGCGTTCGGATACTGGAAAAACGTGCCGCATCGCACTTAAAGTTTTGACATTGTGGTATTTTTAGGTGTTTTTCGAAAATAACTGAAGATGATGTCACGATAGTTCCCGCGATATCGCACCGAGAGTGAGCGCGCGCCGCCCCTGTCAGACAATTAGGATGGCACGCGGGTTGCATACTTTCATTATTTCTTGATCATTCTCACTCATCGTAAAAGCATAAAATTCTTTAGATAAACTCTAAACTTCATCAATATAACCTTTAATGCTATATTTATCACTTTTTATTGCAAAATCGGGCTTTTTAGCAGTGATTACTGCATGTATTGATGAAGTGTGGATTCCGCTTTTCACAAGCAGCGACTTGTAGGATTTGAAATTATGTTTTAATTCTCTTATTCACATATCTACATAGGTCATATTTCGAAGAGGAAATATTCTTGCAGTGAAATTTATGAAGATGGTTTTTCCTATGTAAGCGGAATTTTTTTCTCGCAGTGTTCACTTGACTAGGCGTATTGGAAAATCCGCAGTGATTTCCTTGGACAATGTGTGAATACGGGCCTGCTTTATTTGATATTCTGGTCGGAATAAATCGAAGTTTAGCTATTATTACCAATTGGGCGAACGCCATAAGTCAGTGCTCATCAAATTAATTTAGATTCTAATTGAGATGATTTTTTTACGTAAAAAAACCCAAATTAAGGTGGGTGTATTCATTTTTTTTCTAGATAGACAGTGATGTTCAAGATAGGTGTTTATATGTAAGGTAATGAAAAGTACAGGTCTATGTACCTATTTATTCCAACCCACCCAGGTTTCGGGCTATAAAGTAATTTTCAAGATGTGCCGAAACCCGGGTCGGTTAGAATAAATACCACACGTTTTCGGTTCTACTTGAAAATGGTATTATATGCCGGAACCTGGGGGGATTGGAATAAATGTTATTGGAATAAATAAGTGTGGAAACAGACAAATATTTTTTTTAATGTTAAATAATAAAGATTTACACCGAATTACGCCGGAAACTGTATCTTTTAGTTGATGTCAATTTGCCGCAGAATCTTTACTTTCAGATGCAATTAGCACGCGTATACGTCAACATTTGGCCTTCTTTGGTTATATATTTTTTTAACCATTAACTGCATGAATTTCTGAATAAATGCAAAAAAATTCTTCCTCATAAAGTATATCCGGAAACGCTTCATTTACTACGTATGATTAACATTTTCTACTCTTTGTCAATTTTTAAGGAAAATTACGTGTAAAATTTACGTGTGGCGCTAATATATATGCCACAATAGGGGAGATAAATTCTAAGGTTATTATTTAATGTTAAGGTAACTATGATATATATTTTCTTCCCTTGTTTTTTGGAATTAAGTCTATGATATCACTCGGGTAAATCTTTTTATCCGTTTGTCATGCGGAGAGATAGCTTCCCTCGACATTATGAGAAGCTGATCACCCATAACACCTACTGACTGCTTCGTGAACCACATGCTATAACGATGGGGTGTATAGATAGTATCATAGCTGAAACACCATGTGTTAGAGAGGGAGAATTGTGCCCTTTAAAAAATAACGGGCACTGTGTGTAATGCATCATATATGATACAAAATGCAGAGGAGGGTTAAATTTTAAAATAGCCGAAATCCGTGATGATGCAATGAAGGCATAATGATTCGTAAATCCGTTCTTCTTACCGCTGAGGTCTCATTTGAATCGGAGTCTGGCGTGCTCCACATTTTCTTCCGCTTGGAATACCATTCTTGGCGAAACTTGGTCTTTTTCCCCAAATTCTTCATCCCCACCACTTCCCTCTCGCTCTTTTGTATTCAGTCAACTCACTCTCTTCCTGGCCATCCTTTAGCAGATCTATACATCTGTCTTCTTTATCTAATTTTCTTTCCCCTACTGAGCCATATTTCCCTGTCCCTTTTTTCCGACTCTCTCTTCCTCCCTTGTCTGCTCCATCTCTATCTCTCTCCTCTTATCTTTATCTCTTTCTTTTTGGCTCACTATTTTTTTTTCATTTTTTCCCTTTCCTCGTACGACTGACGCACTTACGTTTTTTTCTACTTTTCCTCACCATGCGCATCCAAACGAAATGTCTGACACCTGGTGGCCAAAAGTCGAAGCTTTGGTTAGGTGATCGCTTGAATAAAGCTGTATGAGTGCATGTGATTTATGATATTTTTTTGGGTGCCCATGAAGATATGGATGAATGGTGTCACTATTTTATGAGATCACTATGAATATATTCTACCGATTAACCCATTCGGATAAATAGCCGGCGATTCGCCGGCGTGTTACAATTTTCCTTAAGGTAAAGAGGCAGCAAACCGCCGATAGAGTGATTATCGTTAGATTTGAAATTTTTTATGACTAATGAATAAATATTATCCTAAAAATAAATATAATGTACTAAAATGATTACAATTATCCTATTACAACTAAAATATGAATTATGCAATAAAATATTATGTTGCATAAATTATTAGGTAGGTAAATGAAAACTTCAAGGAAAATTAAAATGAGATTTAGGCCCGAAATTTCGATGGAAAATTTAGAGGCGAACGGGTTAAAGTAGGTTTCCATGGAGTGCTTAAGAAGCGTTCTGGAAGATTATGTTATGGATTTTTACCTTCTGTCATGGATTTCCCTCCTTAATTCACAATAAGGCTTACTTCCTTTCATTCTATTAAAAAATCCCATTTTCTTCCTTCCTCTTCCTCGTTTACCTATCATTCCACCCTCTAACACTCTTTTCAACATAGCCTCCCCTCCAAGTATTCGTTCCAACCATACCGTCTTTCTCCTTATCTTATCTAGAAGCTGCCTCTCCTCACCAACCATGTCCAGCACTTCGTTGTTCCTCCTCCTTTCCGTCATTTTATGAGATGACTTCCAAATAATATGGTCTCATAAATTAATTTTGACTGAAATAAATTTCATGTTTCAACTTAAGTTACGTCTAAACAGCATTCGATTCGCGCGTACTTTCGATAATTGTCTTGTGTCGTCCAAAATATTTTTACACCTTCTTTAATCAAGCATCATCGTATATAGCTTTGAAGCTGTTATCTTTCGCTGATAAGATCGAAGATTTATACTCATGAGGTATTGAAATTGTCTTTGTGGAGCACATGCTTGTCAACAGATACTCCTGCATACGAACCATCACCAATGCCTCATGTAATAAATTACTTGGCCTGAAATTTACGATTTCGTGTCCTAAGTTAAAGGCAATGTCAATTTATTTTAAAAGTTCAATAAATTAGTTATAGAGGTTATCACTAAAGTTAATGAAAACTATTGGTCGACATGTAATGTATATGACCATTTTCAACCGATTACACAGACCAAAAAAATTGTTTAAAAACTTTCTTTATTTTAATAGCTGATCTTTATAGATTTTGACGAGCCGAATCCAAATCTGGCCTTAGTTTTTTTGTATCACCCGTAGTTTCCAAGCAATATGTATTTAATATTTGATCTAATACCCCTATACGGTATACAGGGAAAGCAATGAAACACTGCGTTACATTATAAATTTGTTTATATTTACTCTTCTCTAGATCGCGAAAAAATTGTTTGTATTTACTAAAGCGTGATAATACAGAGTTCACTTGTCAACTGGAATTGGTCTACATTTTCTTTCCCTTTTTCCTTGAAGCTTCTTGTGTAGCTTTTTCTGCGATGAATCGCTTGCTAAACTTCTCGGTGAAGTACCAACGGTAATCCCCATTATCTTCGTTCATTAGACCTACTTTTTCAATTTGATTTTAACTATAAAAAAGCTGTTAAATTATGAAAATATTGCTTGATTTCATAAATTTAACTGTAAAATGTAAATAAATGGTGGGTGATACAACTTTAAAACCATCACATTTGGATTCAGCGACTTAAAAAACATAAGAACAAGGTATTTTCAGTAAAAAAGTTTTTTCATTGTTGGCCTGTGTTACCTTTCCACTGTTTATGGTGCTGACACCATCGGCCTTTAGATTCGCGACAACCTTTTTTTTACCTACATATTTCTTCCTACACCTTTTATTTCTTGTTAGTCCTTACAATCTCTTTTCCAGCTAATCATTAGAAAAGCTCATTCGAAGGATATGCTTTTTTTTGATCGGTTTTCTATCTGAATGTTCTCCATGATTTTTGGCGATGGATCTTTGCGTTCTCCCGTTTACGCGATTAGACGTTTGTGCTGATACAAGCTTTGACCTTTCTTATTGCAATCGGGGAGAGAACTCGAAGAGAGTGAATGAACCACGAACTTTACAAAAGAGGATCCTCAAGTCGTCCTCTAAATTTGCTGTCAATCACCGCGCATTTAAATTGGTTTACAAAAGTCGCCACTCGCGTCGCTGACGGAAGAAGTGATCCGAGTTTTACGGGTGAATAAGATATAATAAGGAATATCAACCGAAATTTTCATCCATGGTTTTGTGATTTATCAAATTCGTAGCTAGGTATTCAATGCTATTCCTCACATTTGCAAAGACCGCACTATTAAATGCTGGAAAAGATTGGATTGCATTTCCAAGGGGACTTCAAAGAGGCAGTGGCGGATATATGGGGGGGACCACGGCTTAACGTCCCATCCGACGGACGGAGTTTTGCACTTGAAATGTCCTTCACAAAAGTAGAAAGAGTATAATTCCGAATTTCAAGCATTCTAGATTACTGTTGGTTCCTGATAACTAGACGTTGAGAGTGGTTAGTATGAAAATTTATGCATCGTGATGAAGGAAACATGAATCTTTTTTAAATAATACGTTCATGGGGTCGTCGCAATTTAATTTTTAAACGTATTTACAATATAGTAGGGGTGGAAACACCGTATAACGTAGGCTTACAACGTTGCAGAAGTACTAACGCACAGTGGCGGATCTATGGGGGGAGGGGCTAAGGGGGTTATAGCCCCTTGGGTATCCAATTTACGATAAATAGAATAATAATTTCTTCCGACCCCCACTACTGCTGGAATTTTTAATACCACTTAGCCCCCCCTCGTCCCTATCCTGGATCCGGTACTGCATAGAGAAGTCCCAACTCTATCGCATTGAAGGCCGACTCCCTTATCAACGTCAGTCACATTTTGATCAATTTTCAAAAATATCCGCGGCGCGCTGATGAGTGCAATGCGCTCTTATTTCTAATATTGTGCATAATAAAGTTTGTAATTACGAGAGATAGCATGGAAAAGTAATGAATTTGAATGATCACATCATCATGTGTATAAATTTCGGTTAATACTCCAAATTATACCTCATTTCCGCGTGAAACTCGGATCAATTTGTCCGTCAGCGACACTTGTGGCGACTTTTGTAAACCCATTTAAATGCGCGGTGGGTGACAACACATTCAGAGGCAGGAATGGCAAGTGAAACGAAACGAAAGTCAAAACCAGTAAAATTTCAATAGTTTCGTTCCTGGGAGCGAAATGTAGAGACGGAACAAAATGGATTTAAACCCGGGGAGCTAAACTCAGGGTCGAAACAAAATCGGAGTTAAAACTAATTCGGGACGAAACGAAACTACAACTCTGGGACGAGACGAAATATTCCAGATATTATTTCACAACGACGGGACCTCGTGCTTCTCCTTCGAACAGTTTAGTTTCGGCCCACACACTGAGTACGAAGTATGGCTGAATGAAGTAGAGGTTTGCCCTATCGCCATTAGATGCTTGGGGCACTCATATTTATACCACTAACAGGAGAACGGTGAACGCAAACTTGCCATTCGATTTTTAAGCTTAATGTTTCAACCTCTCTACGCGTTTTTCAAACGTAATGGGTCGAAACTATTCCCTCTTATCCCCCTCCACTCAACTTCTGGGATCGACACTAAGCTATGAACAGCGGAGTTTCGATTAATTTAGTTTCGTTCTTTGGAGTAAAGTTTCATCCCGGGTCGAAACTAAACTCCTTAGTGATCTTAATTTCGTGCGGGAACGAAACTAAACACAGGCCTCGTATTTTTGTTTCGCTCCGGGTCGAAGCGAAACATTTTCGTTTCGTTTCACTTTCCATACCTGTTCAGAGGTCGACTTGAGGATCCTCTTTTGTAATATTCGTGCGCATCGCACTCATCACCGCGCCGTGGAAATTTTTGAAACCCAATAATAATGCGACTGAAGTGGTATCTGATATCAACCTTCAGTGGGATGGCATTGGGCCTCCTCTATCCATTATCCTTTGAATCAACCTGCATCAACGACTCCTCTTACCGTCTTACAGTCAAAATCCAAAGTAGCGACCCGACGAGAGCCGACAGACAGCATGTGCATGCATTTATCGGAGCTTGCATTAATCATTCTTTTTTCCCTTTGTTCTCTCGGGCGTTTTCTTTCTTACAAACCTCGTCTCAATATCTCTGTTTCAACTCTGCCCTCCTCATCGTCAAGTTTATCCCCGCGACACATTGACTTTGTAATGCCTTATATGCCAAGTATTCGATTCTACATCTACATACAACCCCGCAACCCGCCACAATAGGTGTGTGGCAGGGGGACCCCCTGCTTAGGGTGTTGCTTATTTTTTATCTTTTCTCGGATTTTTTATTTCTACCTCTTAAAATATGCTATGGGGTGCAGAATAGATATCGTAAAAATTTCAGCTCAATTGTTCAAAATTTAGAGGTCGCTCTAAGAGCATAAATGCAATAACATTGAATTTTCCCAATTTTTTGAAGGAACATCGTTTTCACGGGTAACGCACAATTTTATGTTTCTCTAGGGCCGAAATTCGCTCCATTTTAACGCACGCTCAACAGTTTTCCAGGAATACAATACTTTACCGCGAGCTACAGCCGCGCGTCACACCTCTGACGGCGAGCTGGTCCGACGGCACCCCCGAAGGGGTGCTAGGACACCAGCCGTTTACAAATAAAAGGAAATGCTCCAACGAAATTACGCCTAGAACTCATGTAAGTACTTAATCGTTCGGTAGAAAAACCAATTCCCATATCTATCCGTTCGGAAAGATATCTCTCTTAATTTATCACATTATATCGGGCCTGAAAATGTTTTGGGGCTCTGAGATGATGTTTTCCGTGTCGCCCCTAAAGATATTTATTCTCAATTGGTCAAGCAGTCTAAGCCTAGCAAGCAGCCTTCGAGTTTCTAGCGGCTCTCAGCCAAATTCCCTGAAGATCTTGGTAACGCAATTAACGATTGCGTCATGGAGTCGACGAATAGTGATTACAATCATCTTGGTCTGATCTGCTCTCACCACTTAAGTCAGATTTTATAAAGTTTGGTTTACCCTAACCATTAGACGATACAGCCAACATTACCACGAGGTGGTTTTAAGTTCTGGTCAGCTTCTGCATAAAGTCAAACTTCAAGCTAACCAGAAGTATCAACCACATCGTAGTAAAGTTAAAGGCTTTATTATCTAATAGTTAGAGCTAATCATGGATTGTAATGATAGCTCTTAGTGGTTTATGTCGAAGGCATGCGATATCTAGATACTCAATGAATGACGAAAAGTAAATGACATATGCCTACAGTTCCGGTGAGCATCGTTTTGGGATAATTACCCAGCCTTATTTTGCAATTTAAGAGGTTACGATGACCTATTGGTCATGTGATTCTACATTACATATGCGCGTAGAGCCACCGCTAATGTTTTGCGGCAAGGGATGACTAATCACCAGCATGCCGCAGTTGGGTCAGATGCGCTCTATATGGCTATCGAATGGAATATGATAATAAAAAGAATGCGAACACTTTTAAGCAGGTGGTGTGAGCTTCAACCTAGCATGCATCGCTCCATATAGCTAGTGAATATGACACACAAACTGTTGCATAGAATGGTAATATGTACCATCGTTTAGTGATTAAAATAAATCTCATCACACAAGAATCAAACACGGGGTTTACCGCGAAGGGAGAAAGGCAAAACAATTAAATAAAAATGCAAAAAATTGTAAAATAAAATAAACAATTTCAGCCGTCCTCGCGAGTGCCACGATTAATTTTATAAAATGCGAAATTTTTTTCTCGATTTGACTTTCAGCCATACAAGCCGATTTTAGTAAGGAAATGTGATTATCTTTTTTGTAAGTTGGGGATGAACCTTACTCACTAGTTTAATGATCATTTAATTTTTTTAAATCGAGTTCATCAGCCAGATAATCATGTAACTTAGCAATAGTTGAAATGGGAAGAAAAATTGATAAAATAAAGTGCTTAGGAGTGTGTAATGGCAAAAGATTTTATGAGTTTTAAGCTGCTAAAGGATCATATTTAACTTGCTACCCATGGCAACCGCATGGTCTTTCAATGATAAGATAGATATCATGGTAATTTCAAGATTTTCAACAACATTAGCGCGCAATTTTTCTGTTTTGCCAACTACTTTCACCGATAAATTGTCAACATTAATATTCCTGAGTAATTGTGAATTACCTAGGAGTATAGCCTTAGTTTTATTTGAGATACCGGTAATTAATTGCAGTTGCGCATTCTGTAACCACTGAAAATTTTAAAATAATATCGTTAGCTTTGAACACCTAATACGTTATAAACTAAACACGGGAGCCCTATCATATGTAATATCAGTGTTTGTTGAGGAAAAATTTCTAAAAGTTTTTAGCGCTGTATTTTCCATTGATTGACTCATGTGTGAGCAGTCCTCAATTTTCTTCTGTGGGGTGTGATAGTACTCCTTTCTTCGAGTTTTCGGTAGGCACTGTGTTTCAGTCGTTGTTTCCGTTGGGCCTCTGGTGTTTAAGTATAAAACCAAATGTTGTGAGAAATTGTTTTAAATTTGTGTGAAGTAGTGAAAGAAAAGAAAGTGGGACAAAACATGTACGTGTATACTTTGAATATTTAGTAAGTAAACACGAAGTTGGACTATTTCTTGATAAAAAATTTAGAATAGGTACTAAAAGCTAACACGTCTGTATTTCTGTTTGCTGATGTTCTTCATACGAAATGCCTCTCCACATACGTCATACGGAGTTATTGATTTTACGCTTAGATGCCCTTATCCTTAATATCACGCTGCCCTATCCTCTTCCATTCCTACTATTCTTTCCCCAGACAAAATATGATCCGTGACCTGAATGCTATTTCATATCTTTATCCGATTCCATGATATGTTCCATATCGTGGAATACCTACCAAGTGAGCGCTAGTGGTATGCATTAAAGGATATGAGCAACTCAGTTTTCCGTTAGCACTGAACTACTATGGAAAATTCCTGCACGATATACTCTTCCCTCTTTTATCTGATTAATTAACTTTTATTCGTCTTACGGGTCATGAACCGTAGTTATTCTTCAGTGGAAATAAACAACTTTCTTATCTCAGAGACCCATGTGGCTCAGGTAACCTTGGGCAACCTGTTTCATATTATTATTTTTGCATTTTGAGGTGTGCGTAAGCTTTAAGTACCGAAATCAACTATTTATCGACCCGCCAGTAGCTTAATACGCTTTATGGGAATTATGCGGCTATAATTAATGAATTAAAGTAGTATGAGCCAACTGTTTGCTTGCTTGATAGTAAACTCTTGTCGAATTCATTGATTGCCTACGTACACTTATCAAGTTCTATTACTGGGCACATTTTCTCCGTGTGTGGGCAGTGTTGTATAAAATTGATGATTATACACGTGGTCACATGGTACTCATCGTTATGCCAGGTTTGAAAAAACGTACGTTGCAATGCGATGCGTACGCTACGTTGCGATGCGAAATTAATATCCAAATCCTCATCCAGAATTCAAATATCGGCTAGTCCGCGTTCCCTCTGTCCCCCTTTCTCAACCCTTTCCTTTCTCTCGGGAGACCCCCATACACTACTCGAGTGATGGATGGACCGATACTACGTGCCTCTGCAGCCTTAATGCGCCCCGGAATTGAATCCTACAACCCTCCCCAACCTCCCCGTTCATCCCCTCGCTCACACACCGACCGGCCTGCCCCGTCGATGGCGTTCGAGAGGGACCCCCATCCTACTCACGCGATGATCGGAAAACATGCGCCTCTTTTCTACCCCTCCACCAACCCTCGCCTCTTCCTCTCTTAAAAAACTCACTCCCTCCCTCTTTCTCTTTCTTTCTCACTTACTCTCTCCCCCCTCCCCTCTCCCTCTTTCCTCCCCCCCCACACCACGGTCGTCTCCTGACTTGTGTTCGCGCTATCGGCCTTAACATATGCTCCCACGTTTTCTGAGTCACAAAAGGAGATTCATAACGGTCTTTAATGTTTCCTTGCCAGCGGCGGAATATCTAATCGTGGCGATATTTATTACGGTGTAAGTATTGCTCGCCCTCCGTTCTACCTCCTCCTCCCCCTCCCCCCCCCGAATCCTTCCCTTGTCCCCTTGTCTTCCCACCCCTCCCCCCCGGTTATTTTTTTTTTAATGTTACGATCTTGTCCCCTCGGACAAAACCCCTTCAGCCACATACCCCTTTCCTTACCGCTTACCCTGTTTTTCGTTTTCTTTCTGCCGTTCCGCCCTCCTCCTTTGAGTACTGTTTTTTTCCCTTTACGACGTGTTTAATTTCACCTGTTTCTCTCTCTGTGTGCTATCAGGGGATGAAAAATTGTGCTGTGTATATCGCTTGTCCTTAACCTCTCTCTCGTTTTGCATGCCGTCTCTCGCGGTGATTTTTTTTGTCCTTCAACGTCCCGAATATACTCTTGTAAGCTTATCTGTCTCATTCATTCTTCGTCGTTCTTTCCGTATCTTGTTTCATTCACTCATGAATTCTTTTGCGATTTACTCTCCTTATTCTTGTCCCTCCTCTTAATCATGTCTGTTTTCGTTTTAAACTCAAGCCTGTCGCTTCTATTTCAATCGTCCGTTCTCCTTATCCATTCCCACTATTGTGAAGAAATAAAGTTAGTCCCTCCGTTTCAGTTGCATCTCGATTCTTTTCTCCGTTTTGACTCTGCTGTTTATTTATGAACCGTAAATTTCGGCGGTATCGCTCATTTTTCATTTAGGTCCCTGGTTGCTCTAGATCTCACTTAACATAAGTAACTTTCAGCTATATGTATTTCCTTGAATATTTTTCTAAAAATGTGTACATGTACGCTGTTCTCTATCTCTATTCTATGAAAATCCAAAGCTCCATTTCACGTGATTGCTCAATATTGTTGTGCTTTAGAAGTCTGGTTTGTGAATTTTAAACTATCTTCCGGTGAATTATACCTTCATCTCTTCAAATAATTTATTTTATTCCGTTTAATGTGCTTTTCATTATTACTCTTATTTAATCTCCCGACTTACCTTCATGTTCTGTCCTTCAGCAGTGGTATCATAGTCCACATAAAGCAAGCATGGGTTTAAATACTTGCCTTTACGATTGGAGCATATTCCTCGGTGCTCTTATTGTCACAGTTGGATTTTTAACTGAAGTAGTGATTTGTTTCCCTGTTTCTGATGCTGTAACGTAAGTTAATACGCATATTAACCAGTTGCGACGCTATTTGGAATCCTTAATTTTTACTTATCTTGAATCCTCGGTGCCTCGGTACTTCATCCTGCTAAACGATGTTTACCAATTTATTCAGGTCAGTTTTCAGTCATTGCCCTGTCATTTTATTCGTCTCGTTAATTTGAAATGCGCTAATATTTCTTAATTCCATCTTTTAGAAGAATCGCTTTTAAAATTTCCAATCATAAATTCTTTTATGTTGCCTTTGTGTATTGTAGATGTCTTAGATGCCAACTTATACAATACCTAGAAATATCCTCTGTCTATTTGTTCCTGAGACAATGTCTCCAAGAATTGCATCGCCACCTTTTCATTTCCTAGCCGAATGTATTTTACGGTTGGTCACCATTCTATAAGTTAAGGATTGGAAAGAGGTTGTGCTTGGCGATGCATTATTTTCCACGTGATATTTCAGTTTAATTTTTTTAAAAGCGTATCCTAGTGTGGCTTCCATTTTCTCCCTGGCGATGGTAACTTCTCTTGAGGAGAACTGAGCGATCGCTTACGGAAATTTTGGCACTCTGTCTTATATCCATGCCCTGGGTGATTGAGCACCAATACTTAGAAGTACCTCAGCTGATTTATTCAAAATTGAGTGTTTGTTTTCCTCGGGTTGTAGCTCATTTCCCTGGCAACAGCTGATAGTTGGTTCCAGTGGCGTAGCTAGGAATATGCTTTGGTGGGGAGTGGGAGTAAATATACATTACGGACCTCCCCAGGCAGTCCGGGGAAAATTTTTGAGAAAAGAACTGCCTTGATATTTAATCTACGGAAAATCGTAGAAATTTCCTTCCTCACATGAAATTTTTTCTTTTCTGTAGAAAAGTAAATCATGGTTTCGCTAGTAGTGGGCCCTGGTCGTTCCCATAGCGGCGCGGGTATTCCCTATCCTTCCCTTGCACACTTATCCCTTCGTTGGAGGTGTCGTCGGGCTCTCATCGCGGCGATGCCTCCTATCCTTTTTCCTCCCAAAATCCTTCCCCTCTTGAGATGGCGCGGGCGTAAAAGTCTCTAACTTGGTTCCCGGTCCTCATGAGTGTACCGGGCCCACCCTATATGTCCGATTCCACAGTCCACTACCTGGAAATACATTTTACACCATTTTGGCAGTTAAAATTTGGGTTTTACCCGTAATTTCGTAGGAAATCATCACGACAGGGAAAAAATTAGTATACTCTAAATTGTGCTTCTCATTCTCTGAGGTTTTGGGGGGGGGGGTATTTTCCCGACATACCCCCGTAGTTACACCACTGGTTAGGTCCTTATTTAAGTCTCTCCTTGAGCCTTTCGCAGAGCTATTTTTCAGTTCTCTCCATGGTTTTTCGGGTTAGCTGCGCCGAATTTGTTCTCAAGATGTCATTTCGTGGCTCGTATAAGTCTATGAAAAGAAACTGGTATAGAGCGTACGTTTTAAAGGGATTGAGTGGTGACGTTGACATTGAGGTAATAGAAATGGAATCGGATCGAGGTGCATAAATGTAAAGAACGTCTTATCCTCCGCTCGTATCCTATAATAGAAAATAATTCCTATTAAGGTGTCTTTTTCCAGCACCTGTGATTAGAATAGCGTATTGGGCTTTCTTGGAACATATCTTCTATTGGGTATTGAGCTATTTACCAGGGATGAAATTCACCATGAAAAATTCAATCGGCTTTGCCGGGATTCGAACCTGGATTTCCCGATGCCGATCAGGTACGCTACTAGTTACACTAGCAAGCTATCTTCTCCAAAGGCGATTCTGAGGACGTGTTTTATCGAACAAGGTGTTGACGGCTCAAGTCCATACTGAAGCACAGGAGGCTGAGGTCGTGCATACTAAGGCACTATTGATGAATAAAGCCATTGTCGCTATTCCCTGATGGAAGTTTTTCAAAGCGCTGCATAGAAAAAGTGATTGCGTACCAAATTGTATGCAGTGCTACGGATTTGAATGTTAAAGTGAAGCATATAAGCCAATATGAACCTGGTAATAATAAAAATATCTTCTTCTAAGTAATCAACCCTTGGGTTGGTTTGCAGCAGTCATCCATCTCTGTCTGTCCTCCACCAGCCTCTTCAGCTCTAGGTAGCTGTTGCAGCCCATGTCCTTCATTACTTGGGTAATATAGCTCAACCTCGGCCTTCCTCTGCCGTTCTTCCCCTCCACAGTGCCCTCTAAAACTGTTTTTACCAATCCATTATTTTGTCTCAGTAAATGTCCAACCCATTTACTTCTCCTTGCAGTTAGAATACTCCACAGGTCTGCTTTCACTCCCAGTCTTTCCAGTATCTCCTCATTCGTTACCCGGTCTACCCATGAAACTTTTAACATTCTACGGTAGCACCATAGTTCAAAAGCATCAATTCTTTTTTTCTCTGCTGCTCCTATCGTCCAAGTTTCACTACCATAAAGCATTATGCTCCATACAAAAGTTTTGAGTAGATTCATCCTAATCTTGATACTCATGTTTTTTGAAACGTATATCTTTCTCTTCTTGTTGAAAGCTATTTTTGCCTGTTGTATTCTACTGCTTATTTCCCTTTTGCTTCTGGCATCCGTGGTGATCTTGCTTCCTAAATACGTGAATTCTTCTACATTGTTCAGCTGTGTATTACCCAAAGTTATATGTGCTGGTATTCCTGTTTTGCTTACAACGAGTGTCTTGGTTTTGGTCCTGCTTGACTTTAGATTGTATCTAGCCAGCGTGACTTCCATCTCCCTAAGCACTTCTTGTAGTTGGTCTTCACTTTCTGCCAAGACTGCTAAGTCGTCCGCAAAACATAGCTTATATATCCTCTGCCCATGGACCTTAATTCCTGCTTCCGGTAAGTTAGTCTCTGCCTCGTCCAGTGCTCTTTGTAGGTATAAGTTAAATAGCGCAGGTGACAATGGACATCCCTGTCTCACTCCTTTTCTAATTTTGGCCTGCTGTTCATATTGTCCAAATCTCAGCACTGCAATTTCTTCTCTATAGAGACCCCAGATAATTCGTCTGTCTTTGTAATTTATCTTTGCTTCTTTCATTATGGTAAAGAGCTGCTTCCAATCAACACTATCAAAAGCTTTTTCAAGATCAACAAAAGCTATGTAGGTGTTCTTTTCTTTACTCAATCTTTTTTCTAGTATGATTCTAATGGCAAGTACTGCATCTCTGGTTCCTCGTCCTTTTCTAAATCCAAATTGGTCTTCGCTGAGGAGAGTTTCAACCTTATCTTCAATCCGGCTTAGTACAATGATATACAGTATTTTAGAGGCATGTGTGACAAGGCTCAATGTGCGGTATTGTTCACATCTGTTGGCTGATGTTTTCTTTGGGATTGGTATCATTATACACTTTTGGTAGTCTGAGGGAATGTCACCTGTTTCGTAAATCTCACACACTAGTTGATATAGTGCATTATGTATTTCTTCTCCTGTCATCTTCAATAATTCTGCTGGTATGTCATCTATGCCAGGTGCTTTATTATTCTTGAGTTTTGATAGTGCTTTGTCAAATTCTCCCCTCAGTATGCTGTCTCCTTCTTCTTCTTGATTTATTTCACCTTCGTTCTCAATCACTGTGCTTGTACTAATTGTCATATATCCATCGTATAACTCCTCGATGTATTGTTTCCACATTTTTCCCAATTCATCTTGTTCATAAATTATTTTGCCATTTTCGTTCCGTAGTCCATTACTTCTAGTTTTATGATTTCCAAAGAATTTCTTCACTATTCCATAAGCCGAATCCATTTCATTACGTTTCATATGTTCTTCGACTTCTTGGCATTTTCCTTCCCAGAAGGCCTCTTTTGCTTTTATGGTTTCTCTGTTTATTTTGTTTCTGAGAGCCCTGTACTGTATTTGTGCTTCGACTGTATTATTATTTTTTAATTTTCTTCTTTCTTCAATTTTTTGTACAAGGTCAGCAGTTATCCATTGCTTCCTGTTAATCTGCCTCCGCTTGCCTAATACTGCTTCTTCAGTTGTTAGCACCCTGTTTTTTATCATTTCCCATTTTTCGTTAATAGTCTTTGGCTTCTCAGTTCTTTGTTTATTTGTTTGTTCTTTGAATAAGGAGAGCACTTCTTTTTCTTTTAACTTTCCTACATCCCATTTAACTGCATACTTTGTTTGAAGCTTTTTAAACTTTAAATTACACTCTGATAAGACTAAATTGTGGTCGCTGTCAATATCTGGTCCGGCATAACTTCTGCTGTCTTTAATTTGGTTTATAAATCTCTGCTTCACCAGTATGTAATCAATCTGGTGTCTTTGTTGTCCATCTGGTGCTTTCCACGTGTACCTTCTGCGTGGGTGATGTTGATACCATTTATTTGTTATTATTAAATGATATCGGGAGCAGAACTCTACCAGTCGGTCACCTCTCTCATTTCTTTTGCCCAAACCAAAAGGTCCAACAATCATCCCTTCTCTTCCTTCTCCAACCGTGGCATTCCAGTCGCCCATGATTATAGCATTTTCCTCCCCTTTTATTCCTTCTATCAACTCAATCAGCATATCATAGACTTACTCCACTTCTTCATCTCTTTCATTAGTAGTTGGCATATACACTTGAATGACGATAGTATCTTTTGGTTTTGTGTTTAGTTTAACAAGGATTATCCTCCCGTCACACTGTAGGTATCCTTTAACTTTCTTTCCAGCTTCTTTGTTCATCACTATTGCAACTCCTCCTACTCCAGGTCTACCTTCAATTGTTCCTGTGTGTATTACTTTGTAATCTCCGCTCCAGAACTCACCGTTATCTGGCCATCTTGTCTCTGCAACGCCAATGATATCTATTTTCATTCTATCCATTTCCATCTTTAGATTCTCTAGTTTTCCTGCCTTAAGGAGAGTTCTCACATTCCAGGTACCAACTCGCATATTCCTATTCTTTTTATTGTTTGAAACGAAAGCTTGAGCAGTCCCCTCCCGGAGATCCGAATGGGGGACTAATCCGGAATATTTTACTAAAGCTTGTTCCATCATGACTACTGATACTTGAGACATCCAAGGATCTTTAATGCAGTAGTGTCTCAGTTCCTTTCTGCATCCTATGCCGTTGACCAATGGTAGGTTCTTCCGCCTTTAGGGGTAATTTCTTACCCCAAGGGCAAGAGGGTGCCCTAACTCCAAGTACTGTGGAGGATGGTACTTATCCCGGCATCCACTCGGTCCTCTACCACTTAGCCCATTATTGAATGGTTGCCCGCTCTCCACCACTTGGAGGTGTGGCTCGGGGTTTCTCTGTCATTGGGCACTGTGACCAAGAGGCATTTCTCAGGCCCTCAAGATCTTGGAGAGAATAAAAATATAGGATCATAATATTTCTGTGTGTGATTGTGTACATTGAAATATTTTTCATCTTCTTAATATCATTTTTTTTCTATATTTATTAAAAAAATAATTCGGCAGCCCGAAAACGAGATCGTAAAAAGCTTTCAATAAAAAATGCTGGTCTTCAAGCAGTACCAAACATGCCATCGTACATGTGTAGACGTGTTTTATTAGTTTACTGCTTTTATTTATAATGGAGAAGCAAAAGCGCCGCGATCGAAAAAAATTAAATGTTGATGGTATTTTAAAGTCACTGCGGAGTAGCCCCTGAATTTCATTTTTGGCATAATAAGATAGATATGCCTAGATTGTAATATATAAGTTTTTGGTGGTCTCCGATATTGAATATTAATGGAATGACTCACGAGATTAAAATCATTTAATTAGAGGAAAAAGCATGCTTTCCGGACGTAATTACGATGAAAAATTACTTTCACTTTCTGATCAATCTCTCTTGTCACTATCTTAAAATGATATACGCGCACTTTCTTTTATGGAAAATATCTCTGCCTGTATTCAGTTAACGCTATCTCCTGATAAATACCTGAGGAAGTAGAATGGCCCTAATGTTATTGAAAAAAATCTACCCTCACCTTGATGTATCATTTTAACCTCTTCTGACCTTCCCTCAAGAGTGGTTTTTCATTCCAAAAATTTTCTATCTGAATTCACTTAGCGTCCGCGCCCTCTCCTTTGTAATTTCGTCCTGCCTTCATTCATCCTCCGTCTCCTCTTCATTTCTAAGCAACGCAGCGTGCGTCCCTCCGAGGCCACCTTAAATCACAGAACAAAGGAAGAGAGTCTCTTTTTACCTCCACCATAGGATTCGTTCTCGGTAAATCTTATTTCCCCTCTCCGGAGCGGACCTCGTCCGTAATGAATGTCTTACGGGTGAGGGGGATATGAGTGTAATGAATGAGAAAGGATGTCTATGCGATTATCACGGAAAAATGTAATCATCTCGGCTGGAGGAAAATGTCTCAGGAGATGGTTGGGAGGAGGGAGTAGTGGGGGGGGGGGCAAGGGTTTTCGGGATAAGGTTTTTTAAGGGTTCTCAGGGATATGTATTTATTTTATTTTTTTTCGGGATTTTTCCGTCTAGATAACTTCGAGAGAAATATATGGGGGAAAAGGCCTGATAAATGGCAAAGCTTTGGATAAAGAATGCTAATCCATTTTTTTAAAAATATGGAATTCCATAAAATAGGAATTTCCTGATTATGAAAATTCTTTCTCCGCCGTGTTCATTTCGCCGTAAGAGGAACTTGCGCGATGAGCTCAAGGTTTTTGGAGGCAGACCCTGAATATATTATTCACAGGATTCCGATAATGGAGATATCATTCATCGTTCATGACGCATATTGCCAGGGTCGAGGTCGCCACCCTGTGTACGAATAGATTACCGTTGCGCATTTATACGTTTGATGGATGCTGAGAATTCCTGCCTTATTGATTTTGTGTGTAGGGCGATTAATATCGATTTTTAGGGTCTTTTTCTATTCTGTGCGCCTTTCCTGGTCGGGGCATTACCACCGTGTAAAAAAATCTATTCTGAATAACTACTTATCTTGATTAATATCAGTCTATACCAGGGGTGGGTACAGGATTTTTTTACTGGGGGGGGGGCACAAGGGCCTGACAGGCAAACGATCTTCTCATAATTAAAATTCAAAACAAGATAAAGCAATTAATGTACGAAATATGTTCTTTTTATTTTGATATGAAAGTTATTAATATGAAATAAAATGATTGAGACTCAGTAATATGCAAAACAAAGTGAACTTAATGATAACCGTATTTAAAATTTTGTCCATTATTTTACGTGCCTCCGTGTCCCCGGGCCCCCGTTTAATCCACCTATGGGATATACTCTGTGAAGCCTCTCTATGATGGAATATAAACTAATAGACTTGGTAAGGTTAACTACGTTTTAGGTGGAACTAATCGTTTTTTACGTCACATTAAGCCGTCTCGCCGGAAGCTGCTGGTCATGACTAGTAAAACTCATTTAGCCTTGCAACTTCAAGTTTGTCCTTTACTCATTATCAAATGTTGTTAATTGTTACCAGTGGCGGATCTATGGGGGGGGGGGGAATAAGGGGACTATAGCTCTAGCCTTTGGTATCCAATTTACACTAGATAGAATGGCGATTTTTCTCCAACCCCCACTACTGCTGGAATTTTAACCCCCACTAAGCTCCCCCTTGTCCCTATCCTGGATCAGCCACTGGTTGTTACCCGGTTGTTACACGTAATGGAATGTCGAATGCTGTTGCTTAATTTCTTAAATCTGCCTAAGATCCTTTAAGTGAGGCAAAATTCTAAGTATTTCCTTAAATATTATTTGTACTTTCATGCTTGAACGTTTTTGGATTTTTTTGGGTGCTGATACACTGGTATTTTTTTCACTAGCGCAGTTTTAAAATGCAGCTTGATGTAATTGTTTCCTTTCATCGCCATTTCTAAAACTTATTTTTTTTAACCTTAGGAGAAATTTCTTGTCACTCTATATTTCTTCCGAACCCAATTATCTTCAGGGAAGAGCACAAGGCGCTCCGGAATAAAATTACGCAAACATGAAATCACGAGTCAGAAGAAAAGAATATCTCGAGTCAAAACTAGTTACTTATTATTAAAGCTCTGCACAGTGTCGTGATAGAGGATTTTTTCCGTTTTTTCTTTCAGGTATCCAACTCGAAGTCTCGTCGGAGCTATATTATAACTTTCCCAGGTATTAATTTTTATTCAAGGATAATTCTTTTTAATTATGTAATATTGCTGTATTAAGGTGAGCACGTGCAACATAATTCATAATTTCGTGGAATACTATAATTACGATCCAAGGGCAGTTGCTTGAAAATATGCGAAAGATACGGGGAGATCGAGTCGACTACTGCAATTAAGGCGGGGGAAACTCTCTTGGAAATTAACAAGCGGAGAAGACAATGGCGTGAGGTGCCGTAAAGGAGGGGATAGCGAATGAAATATTAAAAAAATGCGTGGGGTATTCCCTTAAGAAACGGTAATGTGCCCCGAAATCGCCTGTCGCCTGTCATAATTCGCCTAATATCTCCCGAAAATGAGTTCCATATATAACTGGGAATTTTCCAGTCGGGCTGTTATATCTCTTCCCTCGCCTACCCCTTTTCTACTCATTCACTCCCACCAGCTAACCTCTCCCTCCCAAGCCTCTCCTTCATTTTGTGTCACGGAAGTATTCGGGAAAGTTAGTGAAAACTGTGTGTAGGGGCGGGGAGGTGAGGTGTTGGCAGGACGCGATATATCAGAGCCGCCAGATCAGCCCACCTGTGAGAAAACACTCGCTCAGACCCCCACGAAAGGCGCCTTCGAAACTTGTGCGATAAGGGATTTATTGGATCCTTGCTCTCACCCTCCCCCCCATAATCTGCCCTCTACCTCTCCCCCGCCCCTTATTCCCCCTCCCCTACTCGTCTTAAACTCCCTCCACCCCCTATCCTCCCTCCATTCTCCACCCCTATCATTAAAAAAATTCTCCCCTCTCCTCTCTCTTCTTTCATGTCCCGGAGACAACGGAGCTTAATTCGTTTGGAAATTACGAGCTGGGGAAGAAAAGGTGGAACTAATTCCTCTTTTCCGACGAGGGAAATCTTGCATTCTTGTGCCGAGTTCTTTGTTCCCCGGTGGACGACGGCCTGCATGGGTTATTGCGTTCCTTTAGCCGTTAAATTGAGTCGAGGGTTGCCGATTGACTTGAGAACACTCGTTAGTGGGAAGGCTTAGAGGTTTTTCTTTTTTCGGAGGTTTGATATCTAGAATGATGTCGATTTCCTTTTTCGTTGTGGCGGAGATAGATATTTATTTTAAGTGATGGAATCTTACGTTACTATTTTATGGTGATCGCACAGCGAGAAAATTATTTTTTTATCGGCTATAAATTGGATGAATGTTTTCACTAATAAAAGCTACTTGCATTACCTGCCTTAATTTCCGATTCGAATAACAACTGCTGATTATTGACTGAAATTTTTGAAATTTCTATACATTATGTTATTCAACTTTATGACATAATCAAGCATAGCAAATGCAGGAAATCTAAGTAAAAAACGGCAAATGGAGGTATGCACCAAGGCGGGCTTCATACGAACACAAACAAAAGCCACATATTCTTTATTAAACAAGTAAAAAAAAAAGCTACAGCACAAAAGTGAAACATAATAATTACAACGTTTACACGACAGGTTTGACGAGATAGCGTGTGACGAGACAACTCTTGATAATGACGTGTAAAGGTTGTAACCGGTTGAGGGAATAAAATAATGTGGAAAATTACTGGAGCTGTTTGTATCTCATTAAGACTTTGGTTCTTGACGGTAGCTGTTTTAATACCTGTTTCAATGAAACAAGCCTTTTTTCGGACTTTCCTTCTTCCTCCGACGTAGTGCTTGTTTTCCGGAGACGCTGCCTTTCATGGAAATTATGTTAGGGGCAGTCGATGTGGTTTTCAGAAAGAATCTTCCAGCATCACTGAGCCTCCTTTACCCAATCCCCTCCTCCACTACCGCGTCGTAAAAACCAAATCGCAATTCTGCCTTCGTGAATAATGCATCGATGCATTCTCCAAATTTCGCTCCCTCCCTTTCTTCCGTTTCGATCTTCTCTCTGATCTCTTCCTCCTCTTTCTTCGAAGTCCAATCATCTTTGGAGTCCCTTCCTCCCGGCTATCTCCCTCTCCAAGCTCAATTAAGGGCCGGGCGCGAGTATCTCTCTACTCCTGCTTTCGGTTAAGTCCTCTCCGTGGCTATAATTGCCGGATACCGCATCCAGTGGTCGGAAGTCGATTTCATCTCGTTTCTGTTTTCGGGTCTGTTTCTCGTTTTTGGTCACGAGGGGATTAGGATTGGGCACACAGAGGAATAAATATGGGCTTATAGCAAATTTTCTGCATCAGAGAACTATTCTGTTTCTACCCGAGTCATGTTTGAAGATTTTTCGTAAATTAGAACCGTTTTCTCTGGTGAACGTGCTTAAAGTTTAATTTTTCCTTGAAATATGTATGGCCTTCCTTAAAAATTTTCTACCGAATATTGTGAACACACTATTGTCGATTCGCTGCATTTTTAGTGGACGCACACAGCTAATGACATTGATATTTCTTTTTTTTAATCTTATTTGTAGTCTAATATAAAAAATTCTTATAGTAGTAGTAAATAGTCAATATTTAGATATTTAAACAGCATAGTCTATCATTTAGAAATACGTACTTATAATAAATGATGTTTGGGAAGTGAGGTTTATTAAATTATTTTTTCATTCCGAAGAGTGTGGATAATAAGCTATTGCTCGTATGACAATCATCGAATAGTTTTGGAAGCGATGATGATGTAGATTAGGGACTTCACTCTACATAAGCACCAAGAACCACAGGTTAATTTCATAATGTTTTCAGTGCTCTTGCTATTGTTGCTATGGTATCCCGTAATATTTAATTCCCGCGTTCCATGTCCCTTTCCATCATCGAGCTGTAGCTCGTCCTTCGCATACTTGGGCAATCAGAATGGAAGAGAGACAGGGAAACAACCTACTGCACGAGAAATTGGCACCACCAGAACAGCGTAATTCTTTCTCTCAAATTTTCTTTTTGTAATACGAAATACTTACTACTTCTACCAGGTTTTTCTTTAATTTGTAAAGGAGGATTGAATCTACTAAATAATTATAAAAAATGTCGTCAAAAATCAATTTAAAAATTTGAATATGTTATATTCTTTAGTAAATTGTCTAAATTTTATTAAATTATCCTCTTATTATCTTTCTTCAAGCAAGATATTTAAAGCCAGCCAATAAATTCTTTCCTGTCCGTCATATTTCTGGAGGTATGGCGTTTAACGCGAAGACTCTTCCGTAAAATTTCAGTTTTACATCATTGAAATTTCTTGTAAAGCGATGCATGTAATGCAAAAAGACTTGAGGGTTTTTGTTCGACTATCAAGAGAAAACGATTAGAAAAATTTGGTTGAAATGGATGAGGTTAGTCACGATTACTGGGTCGAATTTGGGTGGACTGACCCATGACTGTTTTGGTTCCGAGTGGAGAGAATTTACTGGCAAAGCTTAATTGCGGCGTGAACGTGAAAATGGATGGGGCGAAAGAACGTGGAGATAATACGAGGGTAAACTTAAAAATAAGGTCTCCTAAGTCGTTGCGTCGCCATATGAACCGCTATGCGGAATTCGCCATAACCTTTCGGTTCCTTGGTTCCAGCTCTACCACTCTTGACCACCGCGAAGCATTGTTGACCGCCCATTGTTGGCATAGCAGCCGTCTCCATCGAGCTTCCCCTCACATCTCCGTCAAGGTTTGAAATTCGGTCCGTCATACGATTTTTGATCAGATAAAAGGTGGCACCTTTCGACATCAAGCGCCAATTGGTTGAGGTTTACGGTGAAAATTGTATGGATGTTAAAAAAATTCGTAAGTGGTGCTACAAGCTCCTTTTCGGCCGCGCAAATGTCAAACGCCAGATTGGTACCCAAACAGCTAAACAAAGACCACCGGAGGCAGCGCGTGGAATGTGCTGAAGAAGTTTTGTGCCATTTTGAAAGGGATGAGATGATTTGGTGGCCACTATCACCCATGTTGCTCGCCCAGAAGAAACTCCTAAGAGGAGTGAAGTTCGAGACGAACGACGAGGTGTAAGAGAAGATCAACACCCATCATAGAGACGCGGACGGAAGCTGGTATGACGACGGTATTCAAAGATTCATCTTGCGGATGATGAAAGAAATCGTGCGCCAAGGTGACTACATCGAAAAATTGCTGACGCCATGACCTATCCAGCGATGTATCCAAAAGTGTAAATAAATACCATATTCTATAATTGAAAAAAATTGGAGACTTACTTTTAAGTTAACTCTCGTAATTCTGCCCTTAATTGTTTTCACCTTTAAAGTCTGAATCACACGGTCATTTTATCCGTCATTTCCTAGTGATCACTATCGCGATCGCTAGAGTGATCACTCGCAAATGATCGTCGCCGGCAATTGTTTTTCGCGATCACGATCGCGATGAGGATCGCGATCATGATCACGATCGCGATGATTAGAATCCATTACTATTTTTCATCACTCGTCCGGTCGCTTTTTCCGTCGCCAAAACCGTCTCTAAAACCCCATATCAGTCAATCTGAACGCATGACCGTATGGAGCGATTGCAGCGCAACGTTTGACAATCGTGGGAACGACATAGATAAATAAACACGCTATATATTTTCGTAATGCGGGTCTTATGACAACGAGCTGTGATATCGGAAGTGATGCGAAAGGCGACGGCGGGAGGGACCGTGTGATTCAGGAAAATGATCACCAGAGCGATCACTTTTCCCGTCGCGAAAAGCGATCGCTCCAGTGATCACTTTTCGCGACGAAAGAATATGATTGTGTAATTCAGACTTAACGGCGGTATACGGTCAGTACTCCACTATGCGACCTCTTATCACATCTGCCCGTGGTTTTCCGCAAAATTACAAGTACGTGGCAGAATTTTTCAACGCTCCTAAATGTAACCGGGAATTTTGTCTTCGTGAGGCGGGGGGCGTGCGCTAGATCACTCACCGGGAATGTTCAGGTGTCACTCCAAAAATGTAAATGATCGAAATTGGGAGGCAGGAATCGATGCCTCGAAAAAGCGAGTTCATGAGTGAAGGAAACCAGCTGTTTGTATTGAGTGTGGGAAAACGCGTGACGATCGATATAGATCGACGGCTAGGTATGCGTGGAGGATCAATGGGAAGGGTTGGGCCCAACAAATCAGTTTTTCACTTTCGGGAAGGTTGCTTACGCCCGTGGGAAAATGGTTGATGAATTTTTTAACGTGGGTCACTGTGAGCCGTATTTATGTGATTAAAGGCAAGAGAGTGGATGGGCTGGTGAAAGGTTATTTGAACAAAATGAAGTAAGCTCAGTGCCCGTATTCTTGAGATTGATTGTAGTCAGGACTACCTAGAGATTGACTTTGAGAAATTTGGTGTGAAGCTTTTTTATCATCAAAATCTCAGACTTGATCAAGGTAGATGTGAGAAATGTCCCGGACCAGGACAATATCAATTCTCTACCAGCCTGAAAAGTTTACCCACGTCTTTATGTAAAAATTTGATATTTTGCTGTTTCCGTCTTTCTTATTTTTTGCATTTCCTTTATTAAAACAGCATTATTTTTAAGCGCTTTCTGAATTATGAAGGGGTAAGAAGCCAATGGGTACAAGTGATTTTGTTTTCTAAACAGAGCTAAGCACAGGCATCAGGTAAAGAAAACCAACGAGATATTCAGTATTGCATTTGATTTTCCACTCGATGACAGCATAGGGCAGGGACTCACTCGTACAACTTGTTCACCAAATTTTTGAATATTTCTTAAATCAATTTATATTCGTCAATGTATTACGTACTATCTCATTTTAGAAACAAACATCACTTGTACCACTTGGCTTCTTATCCTTCCATTAGAAGTAATTAGAAGTGTGTTCTCACCCGAAGTGCTTTAAACCGAAAGTTAGTTTTAATGGGTGATATTTGACAGCTTCCCATATTTGATCATATGCGTGTGAAAACAGGATGTACCAGTCCCTATTCTACCAATTAAGGATTTTTTTCATTTAAGGGATTTTTTCGACGTTTCCGGAGGCTTGAACCGTTGACATGAAACATGTACCTTTAGATCAGTAGTCTGACTCTTCACCTGATAATTATGGTGTGGGCGAAACCATTTTTGGTTCACCTACGGTTCGCTCTTATTCCTTTAACGAGTCTCTTTTGAGCTTTTATGAGATCCTTCATTTTGATTGCCTTCATGAAGCACTTAACGATAGTAAAATTAACGATAGTGCTGGTCGTTATATACCACCCACAGGTGAAATTGAAGCCAGGCTAAAACTCTTCTGGTCCTTTCAATAATTGTCGACTACCATGTCTTTCAAACGGAAAAATGCAGTTGATTGAAAGAAAATTCCATTTTGAGGTAAAAAAGAATTGTCGTTTGG
This sequence comes from Ischnura elegans, assembly GCF_921293095.1. Taxonomy (NCBI): domain Eukaryota; kingdom Metazoa; phylum Arthropoda; class Insecta; order Odonata; family Coenagrionidae; genus Ischnura; species Ischnura elegans. The sequence continues at coordinate 80,968,092 of NC_060252.1, read as the reverse complement.
AATCAAGTAATTTATATTCGCAGTCGCAATATCATTCGAAACGTGTCCACCGAGAAAGAATTTCAAAGCTACGCGAATTACTTGGTATTTAAGTGGAACGCAGTTCTCGAGGCTCTTCTTAGTAAAGCGAGATGAAAAACGTTTAAGCATGACTTGGAGAGGGATATTAGCACTCTGTTGTTTGAATTTCATTTCCACTAACCAGCTGTTGATTTCCAACCGATTTTTATGTTTGTTCTATTCCATGGCTGTACCTTCTATTTTCAAAGGCACTGTTCGATTGGCCGCAGTAGTACATTGTTTCGTTGCTAATTAATAGTATTTTTTCGTCGATGGAATATTTTAATTTTTAACTGTCGCTTTTTCATCAATGGTCACTTCTGCTGGTAGTAAACTATAATTAATCATTGGTGATCGATAAAATGACGGCCATTGAGTAGATGCATTGATATCCGATGCATTAAAAAAAAGCATCGACTTAAATTTTCATTCATTAATTATCCTACTGTTAGATCTTTCAAAAATGACACGAGACTCTCGGCTTTACACATTTATTTGCACAAGTACAACACGACCATGCGTGTGCTCAGACCAGGGCTCGCATCCAATATGCCGCCTCCGGACAGGCTTAGCTCGTCGTCAGTTCTCCTTCCCCTCGCGCACGCTAGCGGCGCTCCTTCCGCCACATCCGTCGTTAGCCCGACGTATCCCTCCACCGTGATACTAGCGCGAATTCAAACGCTGCTAACCCTACCGTTAAGTTCCGAGGTCTTGGGTATATCAGCAGCAGGTGCTACGAGTTATGCGTAAATAATTTGCTGATAAATAGTGTGAATTGTTGACGAAGCGCTTAAAAATTTTATCCTTAATCCAGGTTGAATTGATATTTATTCAGTACTTCATCGCAACCGCTGCTGGTAATCGAACTTATAAGCTCAGAACTCCCACAGTGGGAATCCCTTACACTAGCTTCTTCATGAACTTGTGCTCTCCCTTGCGAGTTAGTGAAGGGAGTGAGAGGTAGAAGTGTGTATTCCATGGGTGGAACCGAAGGTGAAATAATATTTCACCTTCGGTTCCTCTTTCTATCCGTATCTCTCTTTACCCACGGCGGCGCTTGCAAAAGGGAACTTGCGCCAGTTTCCACTCAGATAATGTGATTATCCTCAGTTGCCCTACCCCCCACTACCTTTCCCCTTATCTCTTCCGTGCCGGTATAGTTTTTCCCGGCCTCTCTCGGGGCTCAAAACTCCGAAAAGAACACATTGGTTAACGTTCCTACTTCAATTGAACATTGATTGCAGGTAAAGGCACCAGTTAGCGGCCTATTATTATAAAAATATACGATAGTTTTTATTAATTTTGACGACAGCGAATGTTTTTGGTAAATTTTCTTCCATTATTCCATTAACTCTCATAAAAATTATTTTTTAATATGATCGTCTTTTTATCATCTCGTCCCTGAGATATATGCAAATGAAACTGATTTTACTTAAAAATTTGCTCACGATCACCTTGAAACCAGAAATTATATAAGAGATTATGGAAATCAGAAAGAATACGCATCATGCCAATATACCATATCTCTGTCACTGGTTTAGTGCCTCACTCAATGCATCAAGGACTCAAAAATATCGGATAAAAAACCTATTCCTTTCCTTGTAAAAACTAGTATTTTTAAATATATTTCGAATAATCAGAAAAATTTTGAATAAAAGACGAGAAGATATAAAGAAAATAATGAAAAGACGAGATTTCTTGATGTTGCCTGTACCTCGCCTAAAACCAGAAATAAATGGTGTGGAAAAAATAATATATTTTTATCGCCATTCCCTCACATAATACTAATTATCTCAGTGGAGTGTATAGTTATCTCATATTTTTTAAGGCATTCACAGGGGCAGTAAAAGTCACGTGGTACGGCATCGGTCACGCGTTCCTATGCTGGCGAGATTTCACTCTTCTGTACTGGCCCCCCCATCCCCCCTCGGGAGAAACTCCCACTCCGACTCCTTTCTCTCTCTCACCCTCGGCAGGTAGAGAGAGAGAGAGCCCTCCCTAGATGATTGAGCGGGTTATGAGAAATGGCCGTAATAATTCGGATAAAGGGTTCGGAATGGCCTCGAAGAAATAAGGTTTTTGAAGGGACTTCTTGGGGCCCCCCCAAGAGGGTTTCGAGAAGTACATGTGTAGGGTGCGTACGTGGCGCTGAGGAAGATGGATGGGAAGGAAATGAGAGCATTGCAATGAATGCCGATGGGACGGAAGGACGGATCTTGGAAGGTGAGAAGAAGATCCTATAGTTGGAGTAGGAATGCGGCCGTGGAGAGAGAGAGATATGAAATGAATAAAGGCATGCTGACGGGAAGGTATTGAGGAGAAAAAGAGCCGTGGAAACGACGTCATCTTCACTCTAGTTAGCCAGAAAAATTATCCGGATGTACTCATCGACATGCAATCACCTCTTCATTTAGCACATTTAATGGTGTTGAAATTGGAAAGAATCCCAAAGATTACGCACTAATTTGAAATTTCTTCGGTGGAAATTGACGCACTTAGTTTAATGTAGTAATTTTTGGCATATTGCGGACCCGTTAATTCAGGAGAAAATAGGCGTTGCGGAGGGAATTTTTAAATGTCGACGAAGCCCAAACGGTTCATCGAGGAATATGGCAGAGGGATGAGAATACGAGGTTAGGTTGACAAACTTTGCTGCTAATTCCTCGTAATTTTAATCTAAAGATTATCTGACAGGATCATAGATGCCGAATCATAAACAAAAACAAAGTGACTGTTTTCAGCCATTGTCACAATCTTGCTTGATGGAATTTTGTCTGCAAGCCTCACATTCGGTTTCAGCGCCTCAAAAAACTTGGAGAGAGGAAAATAAAAACTTCCCCAATCCAGTCCTAAAAATACTTTTACTCTGATTATGTAATTACCTAGGTAATGTAACACCAATCATACGCGCCGCCGAAAAATCCCCTATAGTATCTTTGTAGCTCACGTAAAGGCGCGCTGTTTTAACCAATTTTGCTCATAGTTTATACTGCGTGCAAATTCTAGCTGTAAGATACGTATATTATCATGATTCATGACACGTTTTTTCATACACAATAGGATATATGCTCCAACTCGGTGATCTGGACAGAGAAAAAAACTACCTGACTTCTTGAATCCAAAGCTGTTTAAGTGGAAGATCGTCGATGATGTACATCCTACGTGTATCACTTACAATTTTGGTTAACCAGCAATAAGTACAATCCTCTTAAGGGCCTAATTTTGGTGCCTTTTCTGAATTTTTAGCGAATTTTCTGGTTGTCTTTGCCATAATTTATAGCTCTGTGTACTGTGTAATGTATATTGTGTAAATGTCCGTACTTTACTCATGAGGTGATTTTTACAGCTTTAGCGGAATTTTCGTTTTATCAATCGCGTTTACTCAATCAAGACGCATGGGCGAACTAATTTTGAAAATATTTTTGATTTGTGACGAATTCATTTATCTCTTTTTTCTATATTTGTCTTCATAACAAGGTGAATTCAATACTAATAAATTTTCTTGCTACTAGTACGGTACAGTTCGATTTCCAAAACTCAGTTGCTTAGCAAACATCTATTGTGGTAACAGTTATCGAAGATTTCACACAATGAATACGCAAGTAATTGTGGGGGTTTTGGGACCAACTTAAGATATTTCGCGAAGTGGAATTAAAAAAATATTGTAAGATCTCAGGTAAAACTAAGCTGTGTTCTGAACTAAAGTGATTATTATCATTTAGTGATATTTTCAGCAACGGTGTCAACATTCACCGGGAGCAGTAGGGTCATTATTATGGATTTAACACTTCTGTGTACTTAAAACTCTTTCACCATGGAAGCATAAACCTATCTTACAGGATAAAGTAATGGATTAACCTCTCTAAATTATCCTTTTTAGTATTGTCTCAGCCTGGCTTGTAATTCTGCTGTCTATTAAATTTTGGATAGTCTCATCATGTATCTAATGCAGTAGCGGAGAAGAAATGTTTCGTGAGAAAGGAAAAGGGAAGGTGGACAACAAGGAGGAGAGGAGAAAGGATTAAGAAGAGAATTGAGTGGAGTTATCAAGGAAATGGAGAAAGTGGTTGTGAGGGCGAAGGAGAATGGGGAGAAGGACAGGATAACTGAGGGAGAGACAAGGGGATGGGTACAATTGGTAGTGGGGAAAGCCGTCCGGAAGTAATTGAGGAATTGGAGATAAAACACTGCGGGGAGGGTTCTTTGCGGATAAAGACTCTTGAATTTCCTCTTTTTCCATGCATTTGCTGGTCTAAGAGAGCGGGAAAGAGGTGTATCATTATTTGACATTCAGGCAACGGTCGACTTGAAAGGCGACGCTAAGATATTGTACCAATTGGGTAGTTTCCTTCATCAAAGAATACGAAAGCCATTGATTGCGATTCGTTACCCACCATTCAAAATATAAAAATTATTTGGTTTTAGAAATCGCAGTTTAGACGAATGTGGATGGTCAATTTCAACTTCATTTGAAAAAGGCCAGATCGGCGGCAATGCGATGCCACTCCACGTCACGTCACAGGGATCCAGATACTACACTAGTAGTCAGGTGTTTTACATATTCTGAGATTACAATGAATTCAAGAGGCAAAGAACTCAGGGAAACATCTCTTAATAATCAACTACTAAAATTGCCTAAGTTCCGAAAGTTTTCTTCGTTTGATAGGGTAATAATAATCCTTACTTAAGCCAAGAGCTACCTGCTAGCTGGTTACTCTGCTACCTGCTAGCAGGCTGCATCGTAGCGGCACTCATAGCCTCGCACCAATGTGGCCTCAAACGACGGCAGCTGGAACCAGAATGACGTCACATGGGCTTTTCCCAGCATTCATACTTAGCCGTCGCGTTTGTGGGCGCTGGAATTTAAAAATCTAAAAGCGTGGAATACGTACTCCAAGAGTAGTAATCTTTCGATTAAGGCAATAAAAATACTAGGAAACCACTCTATTGCGTGTATTTTGGGGAAATATGTTATTGTGGGGCAAACGTAATTGTTAAACTCTGCTATCCGAGTGTTGGTTTATCAGGCAGCTGTAATTTTCATGAGAGTGTTATTTTGATTTATCCCTGGATTATTCATTTCTATCCTCAAATTAGAATGGAGGGAGTACTAGTCGTGACGAAAATATACGGCTCCTGCTGAGAAGTTTTGAGAAATTGTTTTAGAAAAAGTATTAGGAGACCAGAGAGCTAGATGGTTTGTTGAAATTTCACTCCTTCCACTGCATGTGGTTGACTCATATTAGCTTTATGCAAGGTTGTAAATATCCTGTCGTTATGTTCGTCGAGATTCATCGCTAGGCGACGCGATTTAATCGATGGGATCGGGATGGTGTGGTGGCTAGAGTGTTGGCTTCCCATCCCATGGGCTCGGGTTCAAATCCCGGCAGTAGCAGAGAATTTTCAGAGACTGTCCGATCCCTGCTTGAATGTCGTGTGGAGGACATTTCAAGCGCAACACTCCGTCCGTAGGATGGGACGTAAACCGTGTTTCCCTTGGCGCTTTTCTTTAAGAGCAGGCTAATGCCGACGCCCCACCCTTCCTTACCTATCCTTCCTCATGGCGCAAATGACCTCAGCTGTCGGTCGCCTCCTCCAAATTTTGCCTCTATCTTATCCTTTGTGGCATGCTTCTTTTAACATACTGATGAAGCGCAGGGTAGTAGCTCTTGAGGCGCGTACCTGACAACTGCCTTTAAACTGCAAAACCTTATATTTCTGGATGGCATGCGGTCACAAACGGATGTAAACAAACGGAAATATGTTATTCTTACCCGTAAATCCATAGGTCATGGGTCATTCACCTTTCGTATGAGAATTATTCATAGGATTAGGGAAGACCTTCTAATAATCAGCTATGCATTAGATTTATGATTGAGGATGAATTTCTGTCCTGCACCTAACTTTCTTGGGGTAGGATACGCACTGTAGGAATGGTTAACTTAATTGCGCCATTGAAACAGGAAAAACAGCTGAATTGATATTTTTAGGCTCTGTTATTAAGTTTTACGGGACGAAGTTATATGATGCACGATGAATGATTAGGCATATTGAAAATATTCATGCATGTATGTGAATGAAACCACCCAGGTGCCTAGGTTTGCGACATTCATCTATCATTCAGAACAGAATTTTGCTGCTTAATCATGAGAATACATTCGTGACTTAGATTTAGCCGGATCATTCAAAAGTCCTTCACTCATCTGTTTCGACTTTTGAAGTGGAATATTGGCTAGAACATTTTTTCTAGTGTCATAAGAGCATTTGAATTGTTTAGTTCTTATAGTTTATTTTGATTTTGTTTATTTAATGATACATTGGCATTATTAGCAACCGAAGTGTGGATGCGGATCGGAGATAATTAATATATTTCATTTATTTATAATTTGAAGTCCACTCAACATTTAAACACAATAATAGGGTACACTTTTCTCAATATATCTCTTATCTCTCTCTCAATAGCAAAAAAATATAAGTTTTAATAGGTATCGTTACGATCACATAAAATTGTAAAGTTTTAATGAAAACGAAGAAGAAAAATGATAAATGTACTTAAATCCTGGTATTCAAATAACTGTAAAATCTTTCTTTAAAGTATTGAAGGCATTCTAATTTTTTGATTAATAGCAGATTAATAGAGATTATGGAAGTCCAGAGCCTAGATGCGGTTGGGTGAATCTATCATTGAGGGTCATATCAGGTGCGAGTTGAGGAATTTGAATATCAGAATTATAACGGATACACATTGCAGTACCTTTCTTGCGGGGGATGAATAGTTTGCACCGGTATGCAGGATTCCGGGTTTAAAATATGGAGAAAAGAAATGATCCCAGGAAGTAATTCCTTCGGCAATGTAGAGGAAACTAATTCAGATCATTTTAGAACTTGGACAAACTTTCATTTCCACATAAAGCGGCCCATAAACGTTCAATATTATTGTGTAATATGGGTTGCACAATATTTTGACGAAGGTACCTAGACGGTCAATATTATTGTACAATATTTTGGCTATGCGGAAGATTGTACCGTATGGAAGTGATATTGAAGGTTATGTAATATATTGCGCAATCGCGAGCACAGACGTACAAGCACATTGTGCAAACAATCGTGAACATCCTCAGATATCGTGCTTATTGAAGCAGTAGGTGATTCTTAACTTACAAGAAACCTAATATACTCGAAATACCGCAGAAAAGGTTCTAAATCCTCTGCCCTGGAATCTCTTTTCTCTGCATCGCGTGTCCGTTTTAATTCTCTCCGGAAGTTTGTTCGCAAAGAATCTAATTTTTTGCTGGCTGCTTCTCGTTTCTTAGAATCCGGGTATTTTTCGCGGTACTTTTCTATTAGTACATCGCACTGCTCCCCTTTTTTCGTACGATTATTATAATATTTGCACTTCACATCCCACTGAATACGACTATACACCTCAATGTGTTGGTACAATAAAACCTTCTTCGGCTTTCTTGTCACCCATGATCATAACGCATGGTTGAGAGAAACGACCGCTAGAGGCCAACTGACAGGATATTGCGCAATATTTCCAACAGATGGCAAAATAATATCCCCTTTTTACCATATATATATTTTCAAGACTTTGAAAATCACACAAGATATTGCACAACCTTTCAACATTTCCCACTTACGATCAATTATATTGCACAAACCAAACCATCGTACAATAATGTTGACCGTCTAAGGGCCGCACAAGTCACAAATGAATTTTACGCAGTAGTTACTTAGCCGGCGTAAATACTTTTCAAGTACTTTAGGTAAGTCACCATAAACTAATATACAGCCTTGGAGGTCAATTAGTGGATAAGATGGGTATTTGGACACTATTTATGACTTGGGCACCTTTTAAATCCTTTGGATCGACACCTTGGTTGGTATTCCATTCTTTTTGCCACCCCTATGACCTTGACTGTGATCTTACTGGGACAGTCAGACTTTTTCTGGATCGATTTTTTAAAGAATTTAAGCCCCATAAGGCAAATTCAAAATTTTGTTTTGGACCCAGGTTGTGATATCAAAAGGTCAAAATTGTAAAATTTCGCTTGCACTCAACAAAACTTAGGACCTTTCCTCATAAGTTTGCCAATTTTCATAAATATTGCTCGAGGTGAATTTACTAAAATTAGAGGTCAAAGATGACACACGACCTGTGGGACAGTCTGTACAATAATCCATAATGGGGAAGATAACACAAGTATTAAGTATAATTGTAGTGGAAACAGGAGAATTTTTCTTTTGCAGTTTCAAGGAAGGAGAGAAAAATAAGGATGCGAGAGCGAAAAGTGAAGGGATTGATGGATGATAATCGTCTTCATTCTTAGCTCTCACGCTTACTACTGTACCCCTCCCCCACCTGACCCCGCGTTATTCCTCTAATGACCCGAGGCCAGAATGGAGTAATGAAGACGATGACGTATTGGTCCGCGATGCCTATTGATTATGCAAGCGGAAAAGGGCCAAGGCAGCTCGATTGATCAAATTGCTGCCTTTAGTTTTAATGGCTTTCATTTATTATGCTTTTTTTATCCTCGTCTGAGGGATTACGAGAGAATTTTTAGGGGAAAGGAACGTTATGTAATGAGACGTGGAAGACACTCTGGTGTCCATTTTATTTGGCTCTTCTCTCTCTCTCCCGATGCTCGTAAATGTTAAGTGGTTTTTCAGTTCGACTTTTGTGATATCATTAGCCCGACTTTTTGGCACTTCTCTTTTTATGTTCGAGTAGAGAGACCTTCACTTTTCATTTCTTAGGGCTGGGTTTCATAAAACTGAAAAAAGGCGAAATTGATTGACATCCCCTTCGAAGTTTCATCTTTCTGGGTGATTAGGTAATTGCCCATCTTATTCTTCTCAGTCGTTGTCAGTTTTAATAGGTATTTTATATATTTATCGTCAAAATTAAGCCCTTTAAAATAATATGTCGTCTTTCCGTGAGTGATCGAGATTGTTGTGATGTAAAAATGCAGCAGCTATTAAATGGGGATTTTCTTTTATAATGACTGTTAAACTTGGTTCCCATCTGTGACGAAAAATGGTATGCCTCTAATATTTGTTTTTTTAATAGTGAAAACATGTACCTAAATCATGGGATTTTTTAGTTAAAATTTGAAGATTTTAAAATTCATTTTTAAATCTCGAAAAAGCCTTGAAAGATTTATTGTTGAAAGCATCGGGTAGTTAATTTTAATCCACAAACAATTACATTTCGGTCTGTGAATGAGCTACTCCATTTGTAATTAAATTAATTTTATAAGTTAAGTAGAATATTTTCAGCAAGGCTATCAGTATCTCTTGATGCCAGTCTTTTATTTAATCAAAGTCTTCATTATAGCGCTTATTTTGTTCAAGCAAAACATTTTTGGCTTTTTGCTTGATATTTTGACGGCTTTATTTCAAATTATTTTATTATTTTTGAGCAACATAGACTTGTTTTCCCCTTGACAGCCGATTTTATCGTCATAAAAAAAATTGGCGTGTTTGTGTTTATCAATTGAACCGGGAAGGATATGGGGAGAATCTCTCAAACACGATGACTTTAAAGATGCAGAGTTGGGAATGAGGAGAAGACCATCATTTCGATTAATTGACATCGGCTGCCTTCCATTAGGATCGCTGCCTGGTTCAATGGTGGTGGAAGGGATGGGACTGGAAAGAATTGGCCTCGTTCTGGGAATATAGGGAAAATGAAAGAAGAATCAACACGAGTAGACCAAGAAGGCGTGTATTGTGCGAGAAAGAGTGCCGAAGGAAGAGATAGAGAAGGTTGATTACTGTAGAAATATTTGGTGCCTTACCGGTGAATAGACTGCATGAAGAGTTTTCGGGATCGCCACCGGGTGAGGACATGCATTACTGCCGACGTTTCGATGTCTGACTCGGCCATCTTCCTCAGGGCTAAGAGTAAATAAAAAAAGGAATAAGTAAATGTATCTCGTCAATGTGTGCATTCTAGTGATGAGGATATCTAAATTCATGTGAGCAGTCATAAGGGAACACACCACGTTTATGAAAACTGTCGAAATTTCTCCTCGAAGGCAGTCATTAGGTCGATGGAACGTTTTTAAATCCTGATTGAAACTATATTATGTAAAATATATGGAAAATATATCCTGATTGAAATTTTTTCATTTAGATTGTTGCAAATCATCATTACCTATTCAAATCTCTCAGTCACCCAGGCGGTGAGATAGGTGACGAGAGGCAGACCGTACCATAAATTAGAACGACGTAATAGATTTAGCAAAACAGGGTACTGCTTGGAAGCTGAAACAGTGACCGACTCGAAGGTAACAGCTCACTTGAAGGGCTCACCTCCAATTGAAGAGTATTTTACATCGGGTTATTGTGGTTGTCTCGACGAGCAATGTGTGACTCATCGAACGATTCATGTGGAGATCCAGCAGTTCTTTAAATTCGAAAATACAGAATTACAGAAACAGCCACTAATGACAGTGGACTCATCAATTGAATCAATATATTGAAGAAGTAATGAAGGCGACTCAACCCAAAGGCTGGCTTGGATAGCTGAACATAAAGATCACCCCGAACTAAGCCATGGACGTGTGAAATTCACTTATTCAGGCTATGGGTGTTCATTCCTGAATCATCGTTCGTCGATAGTTGCCTTTTTTTGGTAGTTTCTGCCGAAGTCAAGGGGGAAAACTTAGGAAACGTGGTGCTTCAGAATAATGATGTAGATCGGCCTAGTAGGTAGTAAGGTAGAGCTAAGAAGAATGGGAGAAATATATAAGGGGGTTAAAAGCCAAGGGGTACAAGTGCCTTTTTATAAACAGAGTTAGTTATAGAAATTGATAGAAGAAATACTCAAAAACTTGGTGGCCAAGGGATACGGGTGAGTCTCTTTTCTGTGCAGACATCGATTGGAAAATCAAATGCATTACTAAATGTCTTGCCTGTTTTGTTTGTTTTTTATATAAAAACCATTAGTGAGAGACGAGTTACTTGAAATCGTGAGGCATGATGGCCAGATGAAGACATTCGTCAAATGACAGGTGGACGGTAAAAAGAGCAAGTACTGCCCGGACAGCGTTACGTAGAACAGGTTGTAAAGGATATAAAAGAGAATAAATGCATCACCGTAAAAAGAATGTTGAGATAGAAGAGCTGAATGGAAAATTGATGAATAACTTCTCAAAATTAGTTCAAATGGAGTAGTTGTACCGTTTATCATTGTTTAATACCTAAGTAAAAAAGGTACTTATTAAATAAAAATATTGATAGCTCCTTTAAAATTTCACGATTGAAAATTTACTCTTTGAGGAGGATAACGATGAAAAATAATCGATAATAAATCCTAACATTTGATGTTTTGAATGTTTCATTCGTAAATCCTCGGGTTTCCTTTCCGCAAAAATGTCTTCATCGACCAATATACCATATCGCGTTGATTTTTTGGCATCATATTTTCCTAACCGCCAAAAAGTGAGAAATATTGCAAGGAATCGCTCTAGTTAATGAAAGAACGGCGAGAAAAATGACATGCCTCGCCAGTGATATTGCAAAAAATACTCTGTTTCGATCCAAACTTCAGTGATTTAGGCAGGATTGAGTTTTTTTGATCATGGGGCGGAGTGAAAGGCGAGGGGAACTCGATCATACCGGAATTGCATGCGTCAAGGGTACGTGCGTATTGTGGCCGCTCTTTTAAGCCTCCTACACCGTTGGTAAGCCACTGGCTCGCCCTCCCATTTCTTCTCCTCGCTAGTTCTCCTCAATCCCACTCGAGAGCGATAAAGAAGGGTGGGTATGCGAGTGGTATAAAGCGGGTTAGGAGTCCTCTCGGAATCTCGCGGGTGATAAATGGGGAAGGGCAGCAAAACGGCTTTCTGAAGTGCGCATGCAACCCCCCCGTGTGAGGGACTTGAGTGGAAAGAATGGAGCGGACGGAGAAGGTGTGCTCATGCGATGATTCCTGATGAATGGCCGTTGAAAAGGGTTTACAATTAGCGCCTCGCTTGATGGCATGCCCTGCTTGATGGTGTACTTCCTTAAGGAAGGGATTCCTTTAAAATTCATTCCTCCTAAGTCCTGGCCACGCTTTGTCATCGCTTTGTTCGAGTGATAGTGTGACGTGTAGCTTGAGAAATCGCTTTGCATCAGGATATGTTTCTTTTGTGTTCGATTCCGTAGTGCCACCTGAAATCTACTCTTATTCTTTCTTTCTGAGAAGTCTGGATGCCATGCTGAGATTCAACTTTACGTTCCGTAGTTTCACGTTCAATTGCATTCACATTCGTCGCCCCAATGAATAGTAAAACTTGCTCAAACCTTACCAGAAGATGCCAATTATTTAGGATATGTTTCTTTTGTCTCTGCTTCAGTAGTGTGACCTGAAATATGGACTTTATCTACTCTTGTTGGTTCTTTATTTAGAACTCTAAATACCATGCTGAGAATCAATTTAATATTCCGTAGTTAGATTCAATTGCATTCACATCCGTGGCCGCAACTTGGTCAAACCTCAACTGATGATGCTACTTCTTTAGGATATTTTTCTTTTGTCTTTGCTTCAGTAGTGCGACCTGAAATATGGAATTTATCTACTCTTATTCTTTCTTTATTTAGAACCCTAAATACCAATCTGAGAATCAACTTAACATTCGCAGCTTCTGGTTCCATCTCGTTGGCATTCATGGACGCTATGATAAGATATACTTTGTTAAACATTACCTGATGATGCCTGTTCTTTGACACGAATGATCTTTGTGAGTATTTAAAGTTACATAGAAGAGTTTTTTGCGTGTTGTTTTTCATATTTATATTTAATGAAGTGGTTCTATGCGAATTTAATTCGATTTATGCTTTAAGAGGGCGGAAATGGACTTCATGTCCCTCGAAGCATTTTTAGGTTAAATATTCAATTCAAGTTTTTGAAACGCCTAGAAACGCTTAGTTGATGACGATAAAAATTAAAAAATATAGTGTCAGCAGCGGTTGCGTCTTTTAGCGGCAGGATGCATTATTTTTTAGTATTCCTAAGAAAAATAAAAAAATCTGCTCAAAAATCGCTTATTTAACTATGTTGGTACCATCAGCATATACATGTTAATGCCATTTAAGATTGAATAAATATCATTTAGTTTTTTTGTATTAGTTTAAACTACAATATAAATATTTTAGTTAAATATTTTGGCCACTGCTGTCGTTCAAATTTACGAAAAAAAGTTATGGGTTTAGGTCTCATAGTACGACTTCCTTCTATAAAAAGGCACAGAGCTGTGGTAGAATTTTGGAAGCTGAGCATTCTTTGCCAAATAATAAGCCAATTGCATCTTTGGAATCTTTTCCAGGCACGAATTTCTCGGGAGATTAACGAAACCTCAAACGCTCCGACGCACATAGTGCTATCGAAATGAGAGATGTCTATGAGGTGAAAAAAACTAGGACTTAGAGAGAAATCGATTGAAGACAAACGGTAGTTCCATCCGAGAGGGAACTAGAGCGAGAACTAGCTATCCGTTCCGCTCGCTCATATCACACTGAGGAGAAAATTGAAGCGGTGTAATTTTTTTCCTTACGTTCTCAAAAGGGACAATCGGTTCACGGTGACAATGAAACATGAACCTACCTACCATTGTCCGAAGGAATACGAAACAGCGCACAGCATGCTTAATGAACGACATACGAGATCGCGCACGAGGTATTCAAATCAATGAGCTCCTTGAGAAAAAATGACGCCGACCGAACGCATTTCACGCGGCTATCGCCAGAGACCGCCACCGGTGTGCACTCCTTGGAGGTAATACCACTTTCATGCTCCGAATGTTATTAAAATTTGCTATCTTACACTCTTGATTCACTCCGGAAGCTAGCGATGGGAAATTCGGTGGAGGAGTATAGAAGGGACAATATCTTCCTCGAAAGCGCAAGCCGTAGCGCCAAAGATCTCATAAACCGCGACGGTCGGAGCTCGATATAGGGTTAAGGAAGGACGCCGCAATATCCCCGATAGAATTGGAGGAGTGGTGTCCCTTTGTGCTCCCTCCTAAGGGGTCCACCCCCCCTAAATGTAGGGTCCACCCCCCCGAGGAACGGAAAGCACGAGTCAATGCTTCACCGCTAGCAATATAACCCTAAATTGCTATTCATCAAAAGAATTTGGCAAAAAGAAAGAAAAAAATAAGGCTCTGCAAGAAGAAATTCTTCCTCATTTAACTTACTGTCATAATTTAAGTACACCGGAACTAGCCACGGGGATAAATTTACGGAGTCACCCGCAATGCTCAAATTGTGCGAAATCCCACAAAGAAAAAAATCACACGCCCTGATCCCTAAATTTCCGATCGAGTTCTTAAGTCGATTAAGCTCTGAGCAAATTTGCGATCTAGACCGGACACAAATTTATACCGAGGTGGCCTACGCATCCCGTCTACTGCTAGGCTTCGCCTTTCTTCCTCACGTAGTTCTCCGTAGTTTCAACTCTTGCATCCTCGGAATGTTTTTTCCTGTGTAGACTAAAAATGTCCACGAAGGGGAATAACGCCATAAATAGCTGTAGCAATCCACGAGAAATCGGGGAATCCGGGTTTCGAAACTCCTGTAACGAAATTCCTGTCTACCCCACTGCAGTATATTAAAGCAATTCATTGTAACATGTTTTCTAATTTGAATATCTAAATCCATTCAACTGCATATTTCTGTAAACTAATGAATGTCGTGAAATTTTTCGTTCATCGACTTACGACGATCAGAAAATTCAATCCCTTTCCCATCAAGTTAAAATACACAATCAAGAAAGTTCAGAAAATAACTTACAAAGTGATGAAAGAAAATACTAAAAATATATGACCACACTTAAAATCATTCGATTACGCATTCAAAGAGAGGGAACTAGGGTATCCACTCAACCGTGAAAACCTTAAAACCGTGAATAAGCCGTGAATTCCGTCCAAGGTGAAAAAACCTGGAAATCGCTGTGAAATTCGTGGCAAAACCTTAAAAACCTCTCAAACTTGATTGTAGATCTACGATTGACGGATCAAAAGAAAAGTCGATGTATCGATTATATTTCAAGGCCAGTTGCAGACACTGTCTACGCATTCATCTGCACACGTGTATTCAAAGCGCAATTATTGGCCCGTATGATATGACGACACACAGACCTTAGGGCTGTGATTGGAAGACCGTTAGCCAAAGTTATCATTAACCCGGGCGAGAAATCAGACACCTCTTCACTTCCCTGTCATCCTCCATTTTCCCAATCACAACCATTAGCCGGCCCTAAATTTTGCTAACGATAGGCGACGTCATGAGAACACTTTCATTGCTGCGTTTGCATTTGCGGCGTTTATCGCGTTTGCTATATTTTTAGTTAACGTGCGGCCAGTGATTCTTATGTGATCGATAATTCTTCCTATGATGGTTTATCAACAGACCGTGAATTTGACACAATTTAGCCCGTGAAAACCTGGAAAAAACCGTGAATTTTATAATTTGAGTGGAAACCCTGGATAACTCAATTTTAAAATTATTTTAAATTAAAATAAGAGCGATATTTTTTCATTTTTCGGTAACCTGGCATCATTCGCATGACGAAAAGAATAATGGGGAATGCGATTCGACAACGAAGCATTGGGAGGGCTCTTATCAACGGATGCCTATGGTCTTCATTCTATGATGTACGTCGGCTATCTGCACATTTTCACCTTTTCTACCCCGTGATGCAGAGCTTCGGCGCAAGTGCGGTAAAAGTGAGAAATTCGGCCGTTCATAGTCCCGTGGGGCACGAGAGATCCAACCAAAAGGAATATTTAGTGCATGTAGTTGAGACGGAGGGAGAAAGGGAGATGAAGCGCGAACACGTGTCCGGAAGTAGCCAGCGCCACAATGCGGTGTGAAAGTGAACCATTGCTTTCATTTCGCTCCGTCGAGGACGTGTTGGGTCGACTTTCCGCCTTCTTTTTTTTCCATCCCTTGTCTCGCGTCATCTTTCCTCATTTGTCGGCAGAGGTAGCTTGTGTTTATCTCCCTCTACTCTGGAGTACAGTCAATTATTTTGAACAATTACGGCGATTTTTCATGCTTGTTTTGTTTTCCCCTCGGATCTTTTTATCCTCAACCACAAAAGGGAAGTCTTAAGTTCCCCCCCCTCGAAGCCTCATACATTTTTTCCCGCTTTCCCTTCCCAAGGGGCTCCCAAGGAACATGAACAGGATACATGTCACGTCGCCATTCTCGACTGATTAGATACATGAGCCCGACATGGGAAGTCATTCCGAGGGTGAGATATACATAATCTTTTTAATGCTGGATTTGTCAGCTGGCAAGGACTACTTTCCCAACGGTAAACTGCGGATAATAATTTTTTATGACCTTACATTCGCAAAAAATACGTTCATCGTGTACGGTAAACGATGAGTAATACTAGCCTTTGATATACTTCAGTCGTCACCATTTCCCTATGATCAAGCCAAGTGGCGATTCTTGCTTTATCCTTGTTGTTAATCTTATAATTTATTTTCAAATTAAGTTTGAAATAACATATTATTCCCACCAAGGATACCACCATTTTGGGAGAGGAAAAATGATTTTCTTCTGATGCATTTTAATTGTTCCAATGCAAATAAATAACATTGGATCACTGAGGGGGTATAAAAATGTATTGGCGTACTCTGAGAGTGGAAAGCTTGCTTAACTTAAACTTACGATTGTTTATGGCAAAGAAGTACAATTACGAACAGCATCAGCCGCAACTTGGTAGAACTAGAACATACGCACCGAAGGAAAATTTTGCATTTGATACATGACTAAGGATTAATGAGAAGTGATGATAACAACTAGAACATATAATATTTTGGGCAGTGTGCGCAACAAGTTTCAATAAATATAAGTATACGACCGGTCTGAAAACGGAATGAAAGAGGGATATATTACGCTTGAATCAAAATTTTACTATTTATGTACGGTGAAACTGCAGAGATTCCAATCATGAATGAATTCCACTCTCAAATTATTAATATAATTAGCTAATGTGTATACCATCGCCGCCTGATCGACAATGCCTATTCCTCATCTTCTTTGCTTCACTAGTAATTGAATTAAATGAAAGAGGTTAAACTAAAATTCATCCATGCGGTCATTTTGTACTGGTTTTTCTTCAAATCAGACTAAGATATACACCGCATAACACACCCTCGAGCTGTCAACTTTGCAGATGCGTCAAAATACTTCTCAGCTTTCACTACGTACTTTCTTGGCAAGGCTATTCTTAAGAAATGCCGTAAAAAGGTTTAGGGACTTTGATCGCGATTTTTAACAAACCTGGTCGGCGGATGTTCTTAATGTGTTCCATGGGATTAAAAAAATTTCATCATTCTGTCAAACGATAAAAAATTCTGAAATGCTTTCAGTTTCACTAATTGTGACACTTATGAATGTATGAATATGAGTAAATGAAATTCTTACATACAAACCTCTATTCCACGAATATTACAAAAGAGGATCCTTAAGTCGACCGCTATATGTATTGTTTGCCTACCGCGCATTTTTTATGAGTTTATCGAAGTCGCCAATCGCGTCGCTGATGGACAAATTGATCCGAATTTCACGGGGAAACAAGGCATAATTAAGAGTGTTAACAGAAATTTACATTCATAATGATGTTATCTATCAAATTCATAACTCTTCAATGATATTCTTCTCAATTAAAAACATTATAGTGCAAAATATAGGCAAAATGTGTATCGCATTGGACTCTTCACCGCGCCGCGGATAATTTGAAAACCAATTAAAATGCAAACAAAGTGGCAACTGAATTCATCCTTCTGTAGGATGGAATTGGATCTTCTCTATGCAGTCACATTGTCTTATTCATTAGAGACGGGTCCCAAGGAATCTTCTCCGTCGAGCTCCACGCGCGGGGGCAAGTAGATGCTGATGTATTTGACACCGAGGGCGACCGAGGTGAATAGGAAGTGGCTGTGAGCGGTGACAGGAACAAGTGTGCTGCACAACAACCCAAAGATAGTTCCCTCGAGGTGGACGCAAGTCAGTTGGCCGGCTGGCTAATAGATGGCCCCAGCGAGGGATACAGACGCTCTCCCCACTCCTTCACCCACTTCCCGCGCGAGGGAAAAAGGGAACGGCTCTTGAAATGCCACTTTGGAAAAAAATCCACGCGGACAAATTGGAATTTAGGGAGATTGATAAAACTCATAAAGAGTCCGCCTGCGTTCGTAGCGGAGGGGA
This sequence comes from Ischnura elegans, assembly GCF_921293095.1. Classification (NCBI taxonomy): domain Eukaryota; kingdom Metazoa; phylum Arthropoda; class Insecta; order Odonata; family Coenagrionidae; genus Ischnura; species Ischnura elegans. Next base: position 80,949,813 of record NC_060252.1, on the reverse strand, counting down.
ATGAAAGTTTATGGGGAAGAAAGGATCGGAGAGTAAAACAAAAGGTTGGGAGGGGATGTGTGTGAGGAAGAAACGAGGTAAGGAAGAGCGAAGAGGCTGGAAAGAATTAGATGTGGCCAGATTGGTTAGAGGCCGGCCGCCGCTACTCGTGAAAAGGAGAGACGCCTTCGGAAAATTAAGCCCGAATCTTCCCACCACACTTCGGAGGAGAAAAGGGTGGTGCAAGAGGATACGAAGGGCTTTCCTGAAAAATGAAAGTGGCAGGGTTGCCTTATGAGATCGTTCCTCTGCGGGGAAAAAGGATGTTAAGGCTATTCTTAAGAAATGCCGTAAAAAGGTTAAGGGAATTCGAGCGCGATTTTTAATTAATCTGATCGGCGGGTGTCCTTAATGTGTTCTGTGGGATTAAAAATTTTCATCACTCTGTCAAATGCTAAAAATTAGGGATGCGCGAGTAGTAATTTTTGATCTCGAGTCGAGTATCGAGTCGAGTTGAAAACTACTCGTGAGTATCGAGTCGAATATGCAATGGTGAACCTGGCAATATAGCGATGCATGCTCCAACATATTCTCATTTTTCCTATCCCTAATTTTCTATTCAGAATTGTGATGTCGCAACCTTTTTTTCTTCTTAAACAATAATAATCATTTATAATCTTTAGAGCTTTATTTTCTCTCCTCCATCCAAAATGGCTCTCTTAAGCCTGAATCACACGATCATTTTTTTTCGTCGCGAAAGTGATCACTATCGAGATCACTTTTCCCGTCGCGAAAAGCAATCGCTCTTGTGATCATTTTTCTGAATCACACGGTCACTCTCGCCGTCGATTTTCGCATCATTTCCAATATCACAGCTCGTTGTCATAGGACCCACATCACGAAATTATATAGCGTGTTTGTTTATTTATGTCGTTCCCACAATTGTCAAACGTTGCGCTGCAATCGCTCCATAGGGGAATGCGTTCCGATTGGCTGATATGGGGTTTTAGTGACGGTTTTAGCGACGGAAAAAGCGACCGGACGAGTGATGAAAAATAGCGATGGGAATCCTCATCGCGATCGCGAAAAACAATTGCAGGCGACGATCATTTTGCGCAGTGATCGTGTGATTCAGGCGTTACTAACAATCCGTCGTTTACTCCCCCATCACCATAGCGCCCTCAACTCCATAACAGCAATATAAACATAAACACGCATACAAATAAAAATACAATTCAAACATCAATGCATAAACCAAGGACCATGGCATAATCAATCACGCCGAACATCATGGACGTGACGTTACAGAATGCTTAGGTTGACCTAAAAAGGAAAAGATAATGAGGGACGTTGTCGTAAATCGTGTAAGAATTAGGAAAGTTAAGAAATTATGATTGGATACCTAAGTATCCCACAAGAAAATATGAGCGGTATAGCAGTGCACTCCGATTACGCCGCCGGGGTGGTAGACGGTCGGCCACCGCGTCTGATAAAAAAGTATTCGGCGCCCACGTTGACTACAATGGTGGTTGATTGTAACGTATACGCACAACTAGCTGAATCTCATAGGATATACGATTAGAACGACTTATCGATCTTAAAAAACGGTATTATTGTATGAGTTTTATGATAGCGCATCCTGTCAGCAGATTTCTAAACTTACTGGCATCGACAGCTCTGTATCCGAAACTACTCGACATTTGCAATACTACTCAAAGCATTCGAGTTGAGTTCCAACTACTCGATTCGGCTCGAATTTTAGAGTACTCGCACATCCTTACTAAAAGTTCTGAAATGTTTTCAGTTTCACTAATTGTGGTATTTAAATGGATCTTTCAAAAACTTCCACTGCATGCAATGCATGTAGCATATCGCCAGGTTGAAAAGAGGTGATTTACTTTTAATCAATCACCTGGAATTCTATTCTTCGATACGAAGGATAAAGAACGCCAGGTGATGTCAAATCTACTGGTGAAGTCGAAGTAGCATATTGACTTACATTGAATAATTTTAAATTTGAAATACAATGCGTACTTTGTAACCTATTCCTTGTAAATACTTAAATATGATATTATTTAAAAGTATTTAAGTAACTTTGGGTGTTTTTAAATCCTTATCCATCATGGCAATCACGTAAGATTAACCTGGAACTTTGAAAAATTCCTTTCCTGGAAATCAGGGAATTACGCTTGGGTTTTTCTGCTCTGATTGGCTGGACAGCCTGATATAGGAAGATGCATCGGCCGATATGAAAAGAAAAGCAGATACTAGAACACCAGCAGGAAGATTAATCCTACCCTTGCGGATAAACCTATAACTTTTTAGAAGACCTCTGACCGCCAACAACAAGAAACTCCTCGAAAGCAGAGTACAAAAATGCCTGCATTCCCCTCGTAGGATCCGTAAAAATGCCGTACAGAATAAAAATAGTGTTATATGTCGTATAAAGGTCCATCTCAAGCGCTTAAAACTCAATTTGAAGTTTTGGTATTTTATTCAAATGTGCACAAAACTGGACTAAAATGGCGATAGGAATAGAACTGATATTTAGTTGGAACCAATATCGGATAGAGGGCCCGCTGGTTTTTGGGCAGAAAGAAATTATTCATACTGCAATCGCACTTAACCACTTACTTATATGACTACATTGGTAAATGGACTTCCATCGGGATATATGAAGATACTACTAGGAAAGTAGAACCAGGAAAATAAGAGATGGCCCCCAATGATGGCAGTGGAGATAAGGCCCCCCATAGATAGTCTCAGACAATGAGAATGATCCTTTGAAATACCTTGAGAACTGTTTCACAGAACTAATGCTCAGTTAACAGTCAAGCAAAGGGTGATGTAATCTGAGAAAAATTTTCACCGATTCAAAGGAAATATTCACGAGTATATCAAATCCTCCTCGTTACAGTCAAGGCACGCTCCTTCAAAGTGGTTTAATATCTGATCATTCTTGTCCAGGCACGAAACCTCTTTCCCCAGACACATTCTTTAATCCATTAAGGATTTCCGCAGCGAAAACACTTTTTAAGAATGAAGACAAGATCGGAATTATGAATACATGGGATAAAAGTGGAGCAGAAAAACGCGAGACCTGAATAGAAATGAGGAATTACTTGGCCCGCTAAGTGGCCTGAATTTGAAATAAATCCCATATTTTTTGGAGATTAAATGAGAGAGAATCCCCGAAAAGATGACAACAAAATTTGTGAGTTTTAGCATTGAAAGGGTAAACCTTTTCGTATGGTCTCGATTGCTAAAAGAAATGGAATCCCTTTATTAATCCTCCCCCATCCCTCCAGAACGATTTAACCAAGACTTCCGGAGTGGAATAATAAAAATGATTGCAAGGAATACGTACTAAATCGTATCTTCGATGCATGGGCGGCATGGATTAGTGGTGGCTCTGTGTAAATATGATTTAAGCTCACTAGGCATTATCTTTTTCATTTAAACTTTACTGCTAGAAAGGTGAGGCATAGACGGACTAATTTAAGCGGGAAAGTTAGTAAGTCAATAAAATCGAAATTTCGTTTATTCATTGAGAAGATAGTAAATGCACAGGCCAACGGCATGGACAAGGTAGATAGTCAATTGGTACAATATATCAGTTACATATACCACGATTGACGAAGTTTGTACCCGAAGATAAGCTTCACATTGCTGGAAAACCTTTTTCTTTCGTTTCCTGTGAAATTCACATTTAGTGATCTAGTACCTTTCCAATGTCAACGCTGCAATTATTAAGCCAAAGCACATACATGTCGTACTTGTTCAGTATCACTTCAATGAGCATTTTGAATAAAATTTGATGAAAATTACTGCGTCAATAGGAACTTTTGACAATTACTTATAGCTTTAGAAATGTCTTCAATATGTAATGATAAGTACTTATACTGGAACTCCACAGCATCACAAAAATTCGGCCCCTTGATCAATTCTATCACTGACCAAACAAACCATACGTTTTTCGTTACAGTTCATTCAAATTTACCTATGTACTATTTAGGGACACGAAAAACGTTTGTAAAGTACCATCTTCTGGTATTATACGTTAATATTTTCAGATTTGGCTTCACTTACGAACATGCCTACGAGACTAGTCATTAACGTGATCTTAAAAAATACTTCCATTATAAAACGTTAGCCATAGAAATATGTTTATACAATCGAATTTCAATTCTATAGACATTTAGATTATTTCTCTGGAATAAATCCATTGTTATAATTTCTTAAAATTTAAATTAGCTAATTAATCATATCCGCTCATTGCAATATCAATTTATTCTTCGGTTGAGAATACGCAAACAAAATGAAACACAAAGAACATTTATTTGGAATTGTATTATTAATTTGGAGACTGCGTTAACTTATTTAATTTTTTTATCATTTTGATCCGAGCTCTGTGTTAATAATGAAGTATGTTTTCCGTTTCTCCACTTTCCACGCACAAATCTTGATGAGAACGCTAAAAATATTTAGCTAGTGCGTTAAGTTTTCTGAATTTTTAACTTTACGACGGCCTCCAGGGATGCGCTCGTAAGGAAATGTAAAATTCCCCATCAAGATTCAATTTCAACGTTCGAAAGTTAGTAAGTATGCATACTACGATAACGGTCTCTCGTTTCATGATTGACTCTCATCTTGTTCAACATGCGAGTGTTCATAGCCTTAGATTGAGAAAAAAACATCCAAGTCAAATATAGTAAGCATAAGAGACAAAGTTCATTGTCTTTCTACCTTTTTTGGTATTCCAGAGGCCAAGTTTCAAAAATTAAAAAGAATTATGAAAACGTGGATTGTTTAGAATTCCGCATATGAGACGAAATGATCCCAGCTTAAAAGGATTTCGTACTTCTACAGTAATCCATCAGCATGTAGCACAAGGGATTTGGAGAGCTTTGGGTCAAAATAATTATGACTTTTGGATGTACACGTACCTAAAGAAGAAAAGCATGACCATTCACGCATATTTTTCCTTCGCTTTGGAGTTTTTCATCCGAACTACAGCTATGCATATTGAGTTACAAATTCAATTAAATCTAAATACGATAAAGAATGATTTCTACCTTAATTATACAATCATTTGACCTCCACTTCTGTTAAAAATTCTGTATGGGTGTATATTTACCTCAAACTAAATATCCCCCGGCCGCTTGGCAAAAAACTGCGATTGCGACTGTATTTCAATTTCTTCCCTTAGTTACAAGAAAAGTATGCCTTGAATTATATCATTTCTTCATATTTTAAAACTAAAGCTCTGCAAAAATTCGTAAGGTGTTAAAAACTTACGAATTTGGGATGAAAGCGAGAAACGCATGATTCGTAATCCATGCAAGCTAAAATAAGGGAAAATCTTAATAGAATTCGTGAAGTAATCATAGTAGCGAATTAGGTTACCAAATTTTTTATTTTTTGCATTACGATATAGATAAATATTGTTTATTTCATTTATTAAAGCGTTAAGAATGAAGAAAAATTTGTTTAAAACAGAGGTAAAATACTACAGAACAAACACTGGAAATTAATACTCAGAATTATTTAAAACATTAATATTTATATCTTTAATATTTTAATTTTTCATTTTAATAATTCTTAGGCGTGTAAAATTATTTTCTGTCAAGGGAAATTTCAGAAACTGAGACTGAATGTTTTAAAAAAGATTTTAGCCACCGTTCACGAGGAAAATATGTAATGGTCGAAGTCACCCCTGGTGGGGGTGAGTTCGACCGCGGTGAATTATGTTTTTTTTAAGTTGTGCTTGCTGCGTTATAAATAGTTAAAACTAATTTGAAAAACTGAAGTTTATCTTTAATCAGTTTAATTTTTGCCGGAAAAAGGAATCTATAGAGTTGAAGAAATAACAAAAAAAACTGTCAAAAATGGCCGAAGTCACTCCATTTTACGGTACTCCATGGAAACCTACCTTAATCGGTAGAATACTGCAATGAATGAATGCCTTTTATTAATATTATTATTATTACATAATGCTGCAAGTAGGCAATTACCTGGTGGCAGCATTTGATTTACATATATGAAAAACTAATATACCAATCTAATAAATGAGTAAGAAACAGAAAAGACAACTATAGTAAAAAATAATACGCTAATTCTTACCATACAACTAACAATGAACTATGACTCCAATAACCCAATTAAAAACATTCCATAAAATACAATCAATCTAATATCGTACAAATAACAAATGAACTGTGACCCAATTAACCCCATTTCACACCCTCCCTAATAAACCACAATGTAATTAACCAATAAAATATAAAAATAATAACCAATAAAAATAATTCCTAAAAATTTTCGCATTTGTGGGGAAGATGTTAGTCATTGAAAGGTTTCTACACTCCACCCACTCACGCTTTGTAATCAAGGAGTCATCTTATAAGTCGATAGTACTTGAAACCACTGATACGATTGCGAGCTGATAGTTTTACTGTGAAAGTAGCTAACTAACTAGCTCCATTCCGGAGACCACTTTTTGTTTTTCGGAGAGAATTTTCCCTTGTCCTCTCCTATTCGTTGGCAAGGTGGCTCATTCTTTATGGATGGCGCCTCCTGTGCATCCATTGTGTGAGTCATTTCCTCTCCATTTCCCGTCTCATCTCGCTACTTAAGAGCATCCTCTCTTCATATCTGCTTTGTCACTCTTGCGGTCTCAAGCCGATTACAAAAGGAGCCTTTCCTTTCGCGAATATCCTGAGCTTCTTCGCGGGATTGTCTCGGAGAGGATCTCCTTTGCTCTCCCACGCGTGCCATTAGCCGTACCCGTCCTCGTTGGCTGATGAACATTTTTGCGAAAATCGCCTTCCCTCTCGTTCTCTCACTCTCGACAGCCATGCCATGAATAATGACGCGTCTTAAGCTTGTTTACGCGATACATCTGGTCGTGTTAATAATTTTCGTACGTCAACTTGTCTCGGTTGTGCTTTTTGATGCCCGTTGTGATTTAAAGGATTCCTTGCATTGGAAATCTTTATGTGCCGTAAATATTCTCAGAATTTTTGTATGCGCATAAGAATTCATAAATTGCACACTTCCGTCACTCTGTAATTCTTTAAGTGTGTTATTATTTTTTATCCGTATTAGTTTAACGCATTAGTACGCACAGACAGTATTGTTGTGTATAGGTGATTTGAATTTAAACCGTTTTAACATCTTGTTCCATAACCCTTTTTAACTAAAAATGCGGTGTTCATTGTTGTTGTCGTATTCAAGTTGTCTAATTTCTATCTCGTAGTTAAATTTTACTAATGAAATCTTAAATTGGAAATGGTTAATACTCCATTGATGTTTGTATTTGATGTGTGTTTACTTAATGTTGCTGGTGATTTATTTTCACGGACATGAAATGGTAAAAATGAGAATATTGACTAAATTTTGAGCTTAAACATCAGTCTATAGTGAATTCTAAGACTCAAATATATTTCATATTAGCTTGTAAAGTTGTGTATTCCAGTATTGACAGGTAATCGTCCGGGAACTGAAGAAAATAGATTAAGAAATGGATGTGTATACTTCATCCTGTTCCAACAACCGCTGGAGTTAACAAATCTGAGGATTGTATTGCAATGATAAGGAATGACACTGAAATTTTAGGCCATGGGAGACTGAATTGGGTATTTTAAATGCTAGAGAAAATTTTCTCAAGTCTGGAAATGACGATCATTGTGATTGAAGATAAAAAAGCTTTTTAACAGCTTCATATTATTTCCCGGAAACGTTACGGGAAAATCCAAGTGGTTAATATGTATCGTGAGATGTGAATTTAACTCCTGTTAAGGTTATTGTGCCTTTATGCTTTCACTATATAAAATACCTTAAGTGTTGGAATTATTGAGAATGAAAAAAATCTATTCAGTCATAATTATTGTGGCAGCTACATTTTTTCCATTAACTTTGCAATAAAAAAGAACACGTAGCTTAAACATTTCCCGAATATAGCTGAAAACGTTTTAATTTTAGATGTTGCTCGGAAGCAACATTGGGGTATAACAAAAAAACATGTGAAAAATACTACGGAGAGAAAAAAATTGGAGTTTCTAGGTCCTATGCGTCCAAAGGAATCTATTGTGTTGCATTTTCTAGCACCATTTCATACCATCGTGCCTTGTCCTCCGTCAGCCTTTTGTCTATCTATCTCGTCAGACTATCATCTCTTTCGGACATCGCATTGGAGTGGGCCGACCGCGGGAGTTCTTAGAAGAAACTCCCTCACACCCACACGCCCTCTCTCGCGCTCTGTCGCCTTCGGGTAGCAAAACGCGCATGCGCACCATCTCGATCCACCCTTTTTATTCCTCTCCACCACCCTAGAGATCGCAGTTGTCAGGACTCAGCCGTCTCTGATGCATCATGGGCGCCCTCAAGGTAAGGAGGGCCACACAGCATTGTTCTATTTTCTCCCCAACCTCCTCCTCACAACCAACTCCCACTTCTCCCTCTCTCCAGTGTAATCTTCTGCAGACACGATTCCCTTTTCATTCTTAGCAGGCCCCTCTGGCCTTCATAAATATTCCCTCTCCTTCCTTCTCTTCCTTCTTGTCCCCGTACTATCTCCACACATCTTCCATCGTCTCGCGAGAGAGAGAGGGAGGAAAAGAGAACGCTTCGAAACCTTTTTTTTCTTGCGCTCTATCATTTTTTAAAATATATATCTCTCTTCATCGCCGCTCATTCCTTTCTTCATATGAGGAGGATTTCTCCATCGCGGTTTTTAATTCACGTCTCCCTTATATCGCTCGGAGCGCCGACAGTCAAGGTCCTCTGCTCACTCTCCGAACGAGTTCTTTTTTTTTCTCTTTCCTCTTCATTCGCCTCGTGCCTATCCTAGCCACCCCTTCGTCCTTTCCTCGGTCATCGTGAGCCTACCCATTCCTTCTCTCTGGACCAGTAAATTTTTTGATAAAAAAATAAATGATGTCAAAGTCTAGGAATCCTTTTGAGCGTGGGTGCATCTACGCGGTGGCGAGTCCAATCATGTGGAGAATTTTCAGTTCATGTGCTCTCGGTGGTGAGAGAGAGGAAAAAATGAGGTATCTCTCGGAGTATTTTTGGGGCTCGGCTTTCGTCCTTTAATGTGTATGGCAAGGGGTTTTTTGGATTTCTTTCATCTCACCTCGATGCGGTTCACTTAATCCGGCGTTTCGTGAAGCATTCTCTTGTTCAGCGTGTAGCTTCCTTTCTGTTACAGAGCCATCCGGGGCATTTTCGAAGCTGAATGGTAATGTTCATTCTCTTCTTGTGCATCCACGCAGGTATTTTGTTGATTGTATTTGACGTCAGCAGAGGAATTTCCGATCGGTTTTAAGTCTCGGTAACTTCTAGAAGCTTGAAAGAATGCATGTCTTACTTTTTTGAATGCGTGTTTCATAACAAAGAATCAGGAGCAATTTCCACAATTTAATTTTTATTGCACAATAAATATAAAATTGTGGAAATTGCTTCTGCTTCTTTTTTATGTTCTATGTTCCGTTTCCACTCCATCTCGCCTGAAACCTCAGGTTATATGCGTGTTTCATGTTTTAGTTCAACTGGCTAAAAGAAAACTCTACAGCATAAAACATTCTTGTAAAAATAATAATTCGTTGCAATGTTATTAATTCAAGCTGTTATATCCAAGGTTTCCGTAATTTTTAAAATGATAGTTGTCCAGTCAAATAAAATTAGAATATTTCGAATTTACTTTGCATATTATTTTCTTCCATACAAAGATCCTGAAGACAACATTTTTCAAAGTTTATCTTCAATATCTTTTTAAGTGGAATTACGGAATAATTGCATGAATTGTATTGAATGCGTTATGTCTTTGAGACAGTCGTAAATTTAAGTTGCCATGGTATTCACTGATTTATTTTTTCTATACCCGGAATTTTTTATTCAAGTGTGACTCCCGCCAATGATTTAGAAATATTCGACATGTATCCACTTATTTTGGTAGCATAATTCTTTAATGATATTTTATGGATAATTTAATTTCGTTCCCCACTTCGTATTTCGAAATTCCTGTGACGCAATATGGTTAGACACAGGAGGTCATGTGTTGCTATTTATTGCTGTGAAGAGAGGTTTAAGGACCTTTATCATTTCGCCAAATTTAGCTGTTACGTATTCCTTTACCTTTCAGATATACTAGTTTATGACCAAATCAATGACACTTCAGAGATACAAGACTAATATTCCTATTACTTAAGCCCTTGTCACTTTTGACCGGAGGTCTATACTAATTTAAAATTAGCTTAATTACAATCGGCCGCGCTAAATCCTAATGCATCACTCATCATTCATACGGTGTCATTTGTTCCCCAATATTAAATAAATAATACATTTGTGACCCTAGCATTTTCTCATCCTTTACCTTGAAGAGACAAAATAATAGTGGCTATGTGGCTTTTTTAAATCAGCATTCGGGTATCTTCAAGGTATTGTATGTCTAGTGGTAAAAGGCCACGATGAAATTTATTTTTATAAATTAATTTCTTTATAGTCTTTAGCCTTTACTTGCGAACTCCTATTCTACCGTAATATTATGCGGTGGAGTAGTTCATAGTAGCTTCTAGAATTTTCTGGACCTGCAGTCGTTATGTAGGCGTTGTCTGCTAATAAATGAGCATTTGATCATTTCTAGGTTGTAGAAACTTAATGACTTCAAGTGGTCGATGAGGAGACAATGTTTTTAGCCTCCTGTGATATAAGTTATTTTTTCCTTTCTAAAGTACTCGGAGAACATTTAATGGGCTTATACAGGAATTTGGCTGAAAAATTGTTGCAGTACAAACGACTTTACTTTCAAACATTTCACAAGGAGGGCCAAAGTTATGTAAATATGAGTAAAGTGGTTTCAGGAATAATGCGAAGGGCGTAAATTGTCGTAGTATCTTTAACGGTGAACGTGCTTATGAAAATGTACTGATGGCTATCCTCTTTTACTTAAGGATGGTGGGTAGGCGTGAATTGAGAAGGAATTCCAAAGTTGTTTTTTAAATGTTCAAGGCAAGATAAAATTTCTAATCTAGAGTATATGAAAATGTGCTGGTTGATATTCTTTTTTTGTGCATTGATATTGAGAATGCATGGATTGAGGAGGAATTCTTCAATTGTTTGAAAACTGTTTAAGGCGAGAGAACTGATTTTAATCTAAATTTTTATTTATTTTCATGGAATAACTATCAAAGAAATCATTGCAAGCGAAACTTTTGCTCTAAATTAATTCAATATAAAATTGCAGAAAAATCTTGATCTGGGGGGGGGGGGGACAAGGTCAATGAAGCCCGTAACCGCGTAATGGTGCTTGCGGGTTGTTTTGGAATCAAAACTCCTCATAAGGCAACACTGCCAAGCCAGCCGTTTTAACAATGCATGTCCCTGTATGTCAGATTCGGATGCAAGGCGGCGCGGCGGCCGCTGAGCGATGGCCTCCAATCACGTCATTGTCCCCTGCGGCGTGACTAATCTCACCCACGCACGAAGAAACCTTCATTCAGCTGCCTCTCACTAACGTGCTCGTGCCATGCCGCCCTTCTATTTTGATTCATCTCCTCCCTTTCCTTTGACCGTTTTATTCAAGTACCAACATGTACCAAAATGATTTTAGCGTGCGTCAAAGGATTGTGGCCGTCACGATATCGTGAGGACAAAACGATGTCCGTGAAATATTTAATTATTTCAGCTGAGCGATGAATATTAAATGTTTTGAGGTGGTAAAAGTGAACATTCTCTCCTTCCAAATCTATCTTACAAACTGTTGCGGTCGTCTGTATGAACAGAGAAGAGTCATTGAAGCAAGGTTTGAACTTTCTATTTTTAACTCAGTAGTGTCGATAGACTCTATCATAGTTTCTTAATTTGTTGGCTGCTATTTAAGTTGTTTTACCGGATGGTACATCACGCTTTTTATCAATTGGTTTTTAATGCATATATTCAGTTCACGTACCAAAATGATTTTATAGTGCGTCAGAAGATAATTGCCGTCGCATTATCGTGAGAAAAAACCGTGAAATATTAAATTATTCTTGCCGAGCGATGAATATTCAATGTTTTGGGGGAGTAAAAGTGAACATTCTTTCCTTCCAAATCAATCTTTCAAACATTTACGGTCGTCCGTGTGAACAATGAACAGTAATTTATACAGGTTTGAGGTTTCCATTAGTAACGCAATAATATAGATAGAATAATCTATTATAGTTTCTTAATCCATTGGCTACTTTAAAAATTATTTAATCGGCTGGTACACGAGGCTTTGGATCAATTGGTTATGAATGCATATATTTAGAGCTCATGGAAAATGTCTTTAATAATTTGCAGTGAGGTTTTGAAAGAACTTTGAACTTGATATCAGTGATTTCCGTTAAACTGGAAAGAGATGGTTGCTATACTGTGATATAGGAAGAATACTGAATCGAAAGAGAAGGCATAAATACAGAAAAGGGTTGATAGCGTGAAAATTATGCTTCCTTTTACTGAGGAAGGAAGAAACCGTCCTGAAGAATATGAACGCAGGGGAATTAAAGGAAGGGTTAGTTAATTAAATGATGGATATGTTCGGCATATGGCGAGGGAGGAAGGAATTATGTAAGGCAAAGTTGACGCACTGGTGCATAGACTAAGTATTGCAAACAATTGTTCATTCGTATGCTCCTTAACAGGCACAGTGTATATTTTGATAATATTCATAACTTTTTTCCTTACGTGTGTTCACCATTTGCTTAGATTTTTTCGACTTTGCACATGGAAATTTCAATGCTGATTAAAAATTAATTTACCTCCGCATATTTCGCAATCCTCTCTCGGATATTACCTATTTTATATTATATTTTTATACATATATTTGTTTATACATAATTTATATCTTAAAATATTTTACCGAAACCGATAGAAATTGGAGTATCATTTTATTTTTACCGACAGGTGTTGTCTGTGCTCGGCGGTGAATTTTATGGGTCGTTAACTGTGTTTTTGGAATGATAATTTGAAAAGGCATCATCATTAACGGTTTGCTATTACTCTTTTACATTTTAATGAAACAGCGACGGCCAATTCTATTCTTATTTAATTGCTATTAACTACTTTTTTCAGAGCCCGCTATATGTATTAAATTGTGCTTAACAACCCTGTTTTCATTAGTAATTAGGTGTTCCATACGTTACTGCGGCTTTTCCAATTAGTTACTCCAACTTTATTTTTAATGGATAATCGAATAATGTAAATTATTTCGATCAATAGAAGAAATTGTAAGGCCTGTGAGCACACATACGTCGTGACCTGTGTGTGCGACACATTCATCGATCAATTTTACCCATGGATATCGTGTATTATTTCTTCGTCAGATATTGCTTCCTCCCATAATCTTTTATGCATGAAAGTTATTAATATAACTGTGGATTGCTTAAGGTAATATACAGGGACGGAACCAGAATTTTTTTCTTCGGGGGACAAAATGGTTTGACAGGCAAACGATCTTCTCATACTTGACTTAAAAAAAACATAATGCAATTACGGTACGAAATATTCTATTTATTTTAGAATTAAAGTTATTAATATGAATTTAAATGATCGAGACTCCGTAGTACACAAAATAAAACGAAAGTAATGATAACCGTATGAAAATTTTGTCTATTTTTTTAGTGTCGGGGAAGGGGGGGACACGTGCCCCCGTAAATCCGCCAATGGGAATATAGGAGTGAGGCAATTCGAATATAATGTGAGGCATATAGAAAATGTTAGCCACCGCAGAATAGAAAAATTCAAGATGCTTCTCCTGGTCTGATATCATTGTTAAATATTAGTGAAGGACATTTTATGTGTTTTAAATTTAGTTATACCTATTTTTAATTTTTCTCTCAATTGAGAGAACAGCCTTGAGGAGATTTCGTTTGTGAGTGTTAAGTACCTTCATATGGCGCTGGCTTTTCGTTTTTTCAACTAATTCGTGATTTTAATTTAGTAAATGTGATTTGAGGTATTTTCATGGAAGGGCGATTATATGATAGCGATAATTTAAGAACTTATGCTCGAATAATCATTGGTTTTTTTATATTGGCTTCATATTTGCCTTTCTTTATATCATTTTGCGTAGAAATTGACGAAGACCTTAAAAATCTATTTAATTTATTACGGGATGGAGTTTAATTTCTTTTTACTGGCAATAATGTGATGCCTGGCTGTCTGTACTTTTTATCTATTCACTCAAACACATAGGTGCATAAATAAATGCATGTACCTAAGTGCAAAAGATGTACAAACACGCAATGCAATATGAGCGTGGGCAATAGTGAGGCGGAAGCCGAAAATAAAAGGATTAAAATGTGGCCTATGTGGGATAATATATAATAATAACCTGAATTTTTATAGCAATATACGTTGCACAGTTTTTACAAAGAAATCTTATGTGTTACTTTGATCTTAAATCTTGTCTATTGGTCTGTTAAAATGTTCACGTCTGGTTTTAAGCTCGCTGTGGCCTTGTCATTGTCTACCTTGGCTTTTTTTTAGTTACTCATTTATGTAATTTTCGCTTGCTAGCACCTTGATTTGTGTGTGACCTCTCGCTGTTTAGAATCCATGTCGTATTTACGTTGACTAGATAATCCATAAATATTCGCAAATGCTGCTCCCCCCTCATAATTCTTTATGGTTTTCATTCTTCTTTGCACTCTTGTTTTACCATCTTTCAGTGTTTATGAGAGGGAAGGCCGAGATTGAATTTCCTTTAAATATTCCCTTTCGTAGCTTTTCAATCTCTCTTACCCACATTGGGTCTTTTATTCGTCGCTTTCCTCCCTCGCTTGCTTCCTTTGTTTGTGGAGGGGGAGTCCCAAAAGGCAAAAGGACGTCACGGCTGGGTGGCATTGGGTGCCTTATCTTCTCATCTTGTCGTCATCCGTTCCTTCTTCCCTATCTCACCGTGCGTTGCTCTGTTGCTCTACTCGATATCATTATGAATTGTCCGCAGATAATTACGGTCTTACATATGAATAACTGCAGAGCTGAACATCAACTGTAACATAGCATATAGTTAAGTCGGCTAGGTAACATTGCTCTAATTTTCATAGAATTTAATCGTTAAAAATAATTAAAGATAAAATTATATGCATGGAAGTCCATGCTAGGCTAACGTTGAGTCGTTTTAGCTCCAATAGGGTGGTTTCCTATTATTTTTTTTATTGCCTAAATCGAAAGATTATTACTCCTGGAGTGCGTATTTCACGCTATTAGATTTTTATATGACGATATCTATTTTTCGTGATTAAATGAAAAGTGAAAATTTTCAAGCGCGCGAAAACGCGACGCGTAAGTATGAATACCGGGAAATCTCTCCGTGTGCCGTATTTCTGGTTCCCGCTGCCGCCCTGTGAGGTGACCTTGAGGCGAGTTGAGCGCTGATACGACGCGACGCAGGCTGCTAGCGGGTAGCTGAGTACCCTGCTGGCTGGTAGCGCTTGGCTTAAATAAGGATTATTAATACCTTATCAAATGAAGAAAACTTTCCGACCTTAGCCAGTTTTAATAAGTGATTATTAAGACATGTTTCCCTGAGCTCTGCGCCTCATGCATGCATTGGTAACCTCAGACGATGCATAACTCCTATCTTCTCGTATAGAAACTAGGTCCCTGAGACGTCACGTGGAGTGGCATCGCATGGACGCCAATCTGGCCCTTTTCAAATGAGGATAAAAATGGACCATTGCCATTCGTCTAAACCGGTATTTCTAAAGCGAAATAAATTGTATATTATGAATACAGTAATTGTGGGTAACGAATCGCAATCAATGCCTTTCGTTTTCTTTGATGAAGGAAACTACCCTAATCCTGTACGAAATGTGGATAGGCTATGATATATTAAATTTCTAGTGCATGACTAGAAAATATTTATACATATTTATAAACATTAAAAGATAGCCATGACTATTCAATGCCGAATGAGGGATAAGTAGTTCAGATCACATCTTTCCGGGTGAAACGGAGAACATGGCTTTTGAGCCTCACTGTTTCTAGGTCCGACGAAAAGTGGGGGAGATATTTTGCCATTAGGATAGTTATAGGAATTCTCTTGGCTACTAATTGAAAATAAGGAATTATCTTTAAGGAATAAGGAATGAAAGCGCTTCTTTATTGCCTAAAGAACAAAGTGCTCATGTTATTATATCCTCAGAAGAAAAGAACATTTTCAACTGTTGTAAATATCGTCACCTCAGCTAAATAAGTTAGTCGCCCATGTCAGTTGACTCTAGCTAAATGCGTTGGAAACCCAAAAATAATTTAATGCCTCTATAGCATGCAGAGGTTTCAAAATAAACTATTTTTAGTTATTTTTATTGATATTATGTTGGGATGGAGCCATATGTTTTCATATTAAAGTATGTATAGACATAACGACATTATAAAGGCTGCATTTAATAGCCCGTTACATAACTATTCAAAATACTTTGCCTTCAAAGCAATCTACTAGCAAATAATAATAAGAGCCATCTTGCCTAAAAATAGAGTCATGCAAGTTTATAATTTCAATTAACAAAATAGCTATTACAGTGTCGAAGAAATAACTATGGGAAATCTACTACTTTATGAGTGAAATATAAAACATTCGGAAGGACGAAGTCACAAATAGCCAAGGATTTCAAGGCTGTAACTTATTTTGGGAGGCTATATTAGGCACATGTATATCCTAGAAAATTGCCTTACCTGTAATTGCAAAATGCACTTAGCTCGTGGGTCAGTGGGCTAGGATAACACTGAGAGTATCAAAATTCATTCCTTGAGGGTAACTATAGCTCAGGAAGTCTCCTTAATTAAGCATATAATGAACCGTTACTTTACTAGGAAATCCTTGTGCTCCTACTCTGCGTTTGCCCTATTAAAAGAATTTAGACAATCCTTAGTTGCCTTGCGTCTGGGGAATAAAGCTCAATTTTACAAGCTTTATCTCCCCATAATTAGATATACTCGTTGAATAATTGCAAAATGGAAGCGCATTCAACTTAGATTCTGCAGATAAGTATGTATTTCGAGAAAACTGATGAATAACTATATAAAAGGGAAACATATTACATCAACGTCTACGCTTGAATCTCATCAAATGAACTTATTCTCAATTCTTTGGAGCACCTAAAATTTCGCCTTTGGCTAGATATGCAGACACGGACTGGAGTAAGGAGGACGGCTTGCAAAACATTGCGCGAGTCTTGTTGAAATTATCACTAAGTAAGTGAATGCGGGCCTACGAAGTGTGAGACTGTTCCACCTATTCGGAGGATCGATTTGGTACCCCAATCTCAAAGTAAGTGAATGCGGGCCTACGAAGTGTGAGACTGTTCCACCTATTCGGAGGATCGATTTGGTACCCCAATCTCAAACGTCTTTGCTCTTTAATCACGGAATTGAGCTTCGCCAAATCGAGGGCACAAATTGATTTTTTGTTGCGGAGTAGCTATTTCAAACATATGACGATTGCCAAGCAAAACAGGAGGCAACTAACATCTAGCGGCTGTTAATATAAACTAGACTATGTATTCGTTTCTCCATTAGTCGAGCCGAGGTGCAACGATTGATAGTTTGGACAAAATAATACTTTGAAATACGTGTATTATTTTTGAAACACTCTGTGAATATTTTGAAATTTTTGAAACTTCAGGGAAATTTCTAACCATGAGTAGTGCAATATTGTGAGAAAAATGCTGACCATCAACTTTCACACACACGGCTCCTTTCCCTCTAAACGTCACCGTTTTAAAAATTTCGAGTAAATCTCGAAGAAAATAATATCTAGCGAAATTAGTAGGATTTATTTTGATTTTAATTCGAAGGAAATTATGTGCTCATGGTTACCGTGTGTTTTTCACATATGGAGTAAAGGTTTTTTTCTACTACTATTTTATGCCAATTTGAAATATGGAACTGTGGACATTTTTTGCCTTTAAAATGTCAATTATTTTTCTTCCTGTCATTTTGGTAAATCACCACATTTCATCTTGCCCTCGGGAGTTTCTGAAATGACCTTGGATCGAGCGCTAAAAGCAGTCAAGTGTCTCTTTGAAAGTGAATATATTATGACGTGTATCCTTTAGTCGGCTGAGTTTTTCTTTTGAGTGATATCTCTGTGTGGAGGACTGATAAAATATTGCGTTTAGCGATGGATGTTCCCATGCTTTGGATGAAGATGATCGCGTACAAAACTCGGAGATAGTGACGAGTGTGGTATGGACTTTGGGAGGCCGAAAAGGCGTGCTTGACATAAAAGGAAGGCCGAATGAAAAGCGGAGGGAGCAAGAAAGAGCGGCAAGCACTTTGCTTCAAACGGAAGTAGGAACGGGAGAATTTTGGCCGGGGAAGGTGTGTGTTCAGAGGAATGGTGGATGAAGTCGAGATAAGGCGATGGGAGGCCGTCCTTGCTCTATCTTCGGCCGCGATTCATTTGTGGCCATTTGAGGAGACCTTTCTTCCCGCTCTGTTGAGCTTTTCAAAATTATATCTATAGCGGCTGTGCTGAAGACTTAGGTGAGTTTTTAACCCACGAATATTATCTAGCGGGTTATCTTCGGTATACTCTAGTCGGTCACTAGATATGCTGTTGAGGTGTTTGAAATGAACATGTAATTGAACAATTTTAGACTTTTAACGATACAAAAACTATAAAACTAATAGCGAATAAAACTTGATAAATTTTTGGGGGGGGGGTCATGATTCCTTTTCCCCCCCTAAATCCTTAGGTTTCAAATCAGTATCCTTAGGTTTTTCCCACGTTTGCTAAGATCTTTTTACTCTTGGTAAATGTTAACTTTGTTAACTTATAATTTTATTTGTTGATTGAAAATGGAACTTTATGTCTCTTTGTGTTAATTCTCTGCATGTAATTTCATGAGCAACTTGATTATGTATTTAACTGCATATATGATTCATGTTTGACGAGGGTTTAGATGGAAGATGGGACTTTCTAGTACTAATCTCGTCCAATAAAGACGTATTATTATAAATCCGCCCCTGCAGTATTTACAAGTTGGCGATGGCATATCCATATTTTTTGTCCCTTCTCTCTCTTCTTTACTCATTCCATTTCCTCCAACCCGCATTCCTTGCCCCATATCCTTTCGCTTTTATCTTTACCTTCCTCCACTTCTCATTCCATCCTCCCCGGCTGTAAACCCTTCGCTTAAACCATTTTGTCGCCCAACATTACCCCCTCCTCCATTGCTATCCCTAAATTTCCTTCCTCCCTCTTATTTCCGTTGACTTTTATGCGTCACCTGTTCTCATTTCTTGTGTTCACAAAATTTCTCCTATCGAGTCGTACTTCCTGTGATTTTTTTCGCAGCCATATATTTATAAACGGCAAAACCTCTCATTTAAGGATACTTACGGTCCTTGAAAAATGTGTCCCTAAGTGAGAGGTGTCCGTAAGTCGGAGGTAACCTAAAGAAAAACTCTTTTACAAGCTTAATATTATCTTGCAAGTGTTATAGTGTTGGAATTTAAGCCAGCATAATGAACTTTTATTTAAAAAAAACTCTCTATTTTTGAGAAATAAGTCAGAAAATCGTTGACGATGTTGTCCGTAAAAGAGTAAAATTGTGTCTAAAAACAGTCTATCTCCGTAAATGGGACAGTAAGTATACTAGTGGTTCTATCCTTATAGAAATGCAAATCTTTCTGCCGGGGTATTGAATACTGTCCTTAAGTCAGAAAGTCAGAGATGTCCGTGAAGAGAGGTTTCACTCATTTCACATATAAGTAATTTTCCACATCGGCTAACGTTTGATAATATTTTTTAATCGGAATTCGAACCGAAAGTAACATTTTCATTCATTTTTCTTTGGTCCTTGACAACACGGTATGATATTTGGAGGAGACGACCGACGACTAAGGCCATTAAAGAAGGCTTGGTAAGAAAGGGTGGAGAGAAACCCGGCGTCGGCATTAGCCTGCTCTTAACTAAAGGCTCTAACTAAATATTCAAAAACTGGTGGCCAAGGTATACGAGTGAGTCCCTGCCCTGTGCTGACATCGAGTAGAAAATCAAATGCAACACTGAATATCTAGTTGATTTCGTTGGTTTTCTTTACCTGATTCCTGTGCTTAGCTCTGTTTAGAAAACAAAAGCACTTGTACTCATTGGCTTTTTACCCCTTCATAAGTCACAAAGCAGCTAAAAATAATTCTGTTTTAATAAAGGAAATGCAAAAAAAATAAAGACGAAAAAGGCAAAATAACAAATTTTTTCACAAAGACGCGGCATGGTATGGGTATGGTATGGTATTGGAGGAGGCGACCGACAGCTGAGGTCATTTGCGCCATGAGGGAGGGGATAGGTAAGGAAGGGTGGAGTGAAAACCGACGTCGGCATTAGCCTGCTCTCAACGAAATGCGCCAAGGGGACGACGGATTAACGTCCCAGCCGTGGGACGGAGTGCTGCGCTTGAAATATCGTCTACACGTCATTCAAGTAGGGATCGGACAGACGCTGAAAATTCTCTGCCACCGCCGGGTTTTGAACCCGAGCCCACGGGGTGGGAAGCCAATATACTAGCCACCACACCAACCAGATCACCCCTGGGAAACATGTTTTTGGCAACATTTTATTGGGTATGAAATTATAATCTTTGAATAATAGAATTATCAAAAAGTCTATTAGACGGTTACATACCTCTGTTATCGATTAGGTGACCTTCGTGCAGCCCATTGGTATAGTACTTATGTGTAGTAGGCTGTGCGTAAAATTATAAAAAAGTGTATCATGTTTCTAAGCTTAATCTTGGTGAGACGCTTATTTTCCCCATAATATCCTTAAGATCGCGCCAAATTAATGCTGAAGCATAAGAAGTGAGAAGGCTTTTTGATTGTGACATGTCTGGTCTCGAAACGTGAAACTAGCTTCATAGAGCACTAATGTTGCGTGGATTAGTACCAGGAGTCCGTACTAAAGACTAAATATTAGGAGTACTAAAATAGCAAGTGCTATTAATTGTTAACCCAAATTTTCTTTTAAAGTCTCCCTTTGACATTGGTTCATCTGCCACTGCATCTTATTTGAACCGCAGCTGCATCTTAGGAAATCCGTAATTTTCTTCTCGATCCACTTGGAATTCAAATTATATTTTTACGCGATTCCTAGAAGACCTCGATTCTTTTTATTTATAACTTATTTTCCAAGTAATTATCATTTCCGCAGGAACTTCGGGATCACTTTACTCTGGAGCCTTGCTACACAAAGGTACTTTTAAGGATATTGTTTTATTCTTTAAGTTGCTAACATATTTTCGATCTAGTGTTGACGTAGTCATAGAAACTTCTTTATTATTCCGATTATCTTGATAGCATTATAAAAATATGAAAACTGATTTTTTTTCGAAATAATGTTTAAGTATAATCATTTTATTTCGTCAACTTTTATCCTAGGAGTACCGATACTTAACTTCAATTGAAATAGATATTTTGCGAAATTAGTGTCAAGTATAGGATGTAGTTCTTTCCCGTGGAACCATTGAGACACATTCTTGGAAGATTTTCTGTAACAGTTCATTTGTTCGGGTTGGAAAATACATTCCTTTCTAGTGTCATCTATTCACCCATTTCAATCGTATATTTCACACTAGAATTTTTTGTGTGTGTGCGCTTTTGCATTCATCAATTGACTGGTTCATGTTAACGATATTTTTTAAAAATACATGCGATGAAAGTACCCACGTAATAGGGATAGACAGTCGATCTTTTATCCTATTAGGATTTCGTAAAATCCGGACCATTATTTCTATGAAAAATGATAGATGCGATGGTGGGTGGTGTAACATGATGGAACTACTTCACGATGCACAAAGGTATAGAAAAAAGGCTTTGCTGTTCCACAAAATAAAAAATGTTAGGGGTGAGGTATACTTAAGCCCTTATTGAGAGAATTGGCTATTTCAAAGAAATATTATTTTATATTGTAAAGTTAGCGTTTCATTAAAGTAACCATAATTTGAAAGTATTTTTTTGTGTTTGCCTTTCTATCCGTTGTTGTCAGTTTCGTTTTAAATCTTTCACCCCGTAGTCCTTCTCCGGGTGGCAGAGGCACATCGCACTGGGATGGGAGGCTTAAGCTTTTTTTCGTATTGGTTTCCTTATCGGCTGAATGTCCTTCTTTACGTGTTAGCATCATCCTCGAGTGTGCTATCTCCTCTCCAGCCTACAGACCCACTTGTCAGATAAGAGACGGAAGAAGGTGTTATTTTTTATTTGTATTTCTCTCGGCCCCTCCAAAAGGGATTGGGTCCTTAGGCCCTTGGCCGCATCCGCCCTCCCGCCCCTCATTTATCACTCTCTATTCTTGCCCCTTTCTTTTTTTTCTCTACTTTATTCTCGCTTTCGAATCTCCAGACGCCTTTTGCTATCTGAATATCCTGTGGAGTGAATTTCCTTTTTTCTCCATGATTATTTCAGTTTTCATGCGATAGTGTTTTTTTGTGGAAAACTGGAATTTGTACAACTCGAGGGTCAATTTGCGGTCTAGTAAGACGGGCACCGAAAGCACTGATAATAATATTTAAAAGCAGGGATGGAAAGTGAAACATAACGAAAGTCTAAACCACTAAAATTTCATTAGTTTCGTTCTCGCAAGCGAAATGTGGAAACGACACGAAATGGATTTAAACCCGGGGAGCTAAACTCGGGGTGAAAACGAAATCGGAGTCAAAACTACATCGGGTACAAATTAAAGTAAAACTCTGGGACGAAACGAAAAGCGGTAATATTTCGCATCGGAGGGACCGCGTTCTTCACCTTCAAACAGTTTAGTTTCGACCGACACACCAAGTACGAAGTATGGTTGAATGAAGTAGAGTTTTGGCCTACCATACTCATATTCATACCACTCACAGAAGAATGGTGAACACAAACTGGCCATTCGATTTTTAAGCTCAATGATTTAATTAACCTCTCTACACGCATGTCAAACGTAATGAGTCGTAACTATTCCTTCTTATCCCCCTCCACTCAACCTTTGGAATCGAAACTTAACTATTAACATAGGATTTTCGTTTTTTAAAAAATAACACGAAGATGGCAATATTCCACAAGTTTGCTTGTGGAATATTGCCATCTTCGTGTTATTTTTTAAAAAACTTAGAATGTCATTCCACTACATACCGCCTGCTTCTATTACTTTTATAGGATTTTCGATTAATTTAGTTTCGGTCCCAGGAGTAAAATTTCGTCCCGGGTCGAAACTAAATTCCTTGGTGATTTTAATTTCGTGCGGGAACGTAACTAAACCCAGGCCTCGTATTTTCGTTTCGCTCCGGGTCGATACGAAACATTGTCGTTTCGTTTCACTTGCTATCCCTGTTTAAGAGTATCCTCGAAGCTATTTACGTAGAGCAACCGAAATATATGATATTTCCAGCAACTACAGTTTGTGTACCCAAAATTGGAACCCTTCGCTTACAAATGTGCAACTCATCGTAAATTTGCAGTCTATTTATTCGGGCACCGGAACCATTATGGTGACAATTCAAAAGTGGCTTGGAAACATTCTCTTGAAACAACCAGAAGAGCTGAGTTTTTCAAGCGTCTAAAATTTTGTGTATATAACAATGCAAGATTTTGTAACTTCCCTGTGACAAATATGCAGATCGTGCGTGAATTTGCGGTCTAGTTTCTCAGGCACAGAAAGCGCTATCATGAAATTTCAAGAGGAGACTGAAAATGGTATATTTGGATATACCATTAACTTGTTTTTTATTTTACTACTGTTGTTATACCAAAAATCTGAATTGTGCTCTGAAAAAATCAGACCTGTCATAATCAGTTTTTGGTCGTAAAAACTTGAAGCAGCGAATTGCAAACCAGCACAAGGTCATTCTGGGAAGTTTTGTTTGGAAGGACGTTTGCAACTTTTTGTTGATGATGAATGTTGTAGACGTAGTAGTTTTCCCTAGTTTGAGTTACAAAGTTCATGAAGTTGACAAAACGGCTAATTTTATGGTCGAGTCATTTATTGCTCTGGCGCGTCTACATTTTTGAATATTTCACAAAACGAAAAATAAATAAGAATTGAGAATAAAATTTCCTGTAAAATCACATATTATTATTTAGTATAGCATGCACTCAAGTCCAGATATAAATATGCAAAGTATAGCGGCACATCGCCGCTTTTTTTGACGCCGACAGTAGTGCTACTGTGTATTAAGAATCGAGTTGTGTGAAAATAATAGAATATTGATGTGAATTAAAATGTGCCCCAAAATCTTCTGGTCAGGTTATGAATGAGATTTTTACCCGCATGTCACGCCCTGCTGAAAATGATTGGGTCCTTACACGTCTCCGTCCATGTCTTCTTTCTCTTTCGTACCGTTTCTCCCCCCTTCTTCTCCCTCCCCCTCCGCAACACCTTCTGTTACCTTCACAAGGAGGGTGCAAGACCGCTTGTTCCGCGATTGATTGCAACAATCGCCCGAATCCATTATCTGCTTGCCCGAGATCCATTTAAAGGGAGGTGTATTCGATCAGTGAAAACCCAATAGCACGATTAATCAGAGCGGGAGGAGAGGGGTGTCGGGGGTTGGGATGGGGTTGCGTTGGGGGGAAAGGGGTTAGGCGAGAATGCGGCTTATCGCACCAACTGGCGCAAAAGCGTCTCTTTCCACGTCGCACTCTGTGAGTCGTAAAAAGGTGGAAGTGTCGTCCAACGTTGGCTTGGGTCCTTTCATCTTGTTAATCGGTCACTTTTTTGAACCAGGACGAGTAGCTTTATATCATTATTGTGTTATTGTGATGGTAGTCTTGTGTAGTAACAAACAGACCAAGGTTAAAATT
Source organism: Ischnura elegans (assembly GCF_921293095.1). Taxonomy (NCBI): domain Eukaryota; kingdom Metazoa; phylum Arthropoda; class Insecta; order Odonata; family Coenagrionidae; genus Ischnura; species Ischnura elegans. The sequence continues at coordinate 80,925,033 of NC_060252.1, read as the reverse complement.
ATATAAACGTTGTTTTCTTTGCATGGCCAAAGTTATTTTATTTACGGCCCGCTAAAATAAAAAAAATTCAAACACCAAATAAAATGTTAAGACTTGCCAAAGACTGGCTTTTCACGCATGAAATAATTAAACATTTACTTTGATGCTGTATCTTGAGAACACATGTATTATTTACTAATGCATTATTATTTTCTTTTATTGGCATACATTTTGTTGTTTGATGGTGGCTAGGTTCTGGTCCTATGACCTTGGAGAACACCTAAAGCTCCTTTTCTTTGTTATCTTGTATTCAGCTGTAAAACCAAAATGTAGGAGTAAATAAATGATTATTATTATTGTATTTAAATTGGTAAAATACTGGAAATTATAATTAAGTCCCAGCATAATGAGTACTTTAACGGAACAATATTTTCTCCCAATCACAGTTTGGTTTTCTGTAGCACTTCAGCAGTCTGCCAAGTTGTTGATGTTAATTTTAGATTCTTAACCCTTTGAGTGCCACGCAACGATATATCGTCGTTTGCAGAATATGCCAGAAGTGCCAACGACGATATATCGTTGTTGACAATGAACCCTGTTAAAACAATGTTTTTTTCATTCAATTGATACTTTTTATAGCATATAACACCAGAACAGTTTATTTTTTACCATGTTTCATTATAATTTGAATTTTTAATTGCAATTATCACCATATTTGTAAATTTTTGTGACCATATGACGGATGGAAATTTCTGAGCGCCATTTTTGTTTCTTACGAAACAGCTTCCTGGTATTACACTTCATAAGCCGCATTGTTTGTCGCCTAAAATCAACTGGCTTTCATTTAATATACCTTGTACTTTGTATATCTATCAGTGGTGTTATTTTTGGCTAGTTCCTATTTCCTTTTAACTTATTTGAAACATTTTATCCACTGCGAAGCGCGTCTTATTTTTTTCAGAGCGCGAGCGATATATGATCGTTACTGGAAGACATGAGGTTTTTATCTATGCTCTATTACTTCGAAATATATAATTTGTTGCTGAATGTACCATTTCAATCATGTTTTTTATATTTAGCACCGAAAGAGAGAAGGTAAGGTACTAAGTATGTAATTGATACCGTGCAATCAATCACAGCTTGTGTACCGGTCAACTGGGGCACCGCGGAGGTTGGAAATCGGAGTCACATTGTCGACCCGGTGCACCGGGTCGTCAATTTGACTCCGATTTCCAACCTCGTTTTCATGGTATCAAAGGCAGTAGTAATTGAAATATGATGACGGTGAACATAAAAGAATTCGTTGTGTGCCGTCTTTAGCTGTCATTTACTCAATGAAATTACCCCACATATGTAAAGCTCTAAAGAATTCGTTGTGTGCCGTCTTTTGCTGTCATTTACTCAATGAAATTACCCCACATGTGTAAAGCTCAAAAGAATTCGTTAAGTGCCGTCTTTTTCTGTCATTTACTCAATGAAATTACCCCACATATGTAAAGCTCACAGTTTTGTTTGCGTGGCCAGTTTCATCCTGCGACGAGCGGGATTGTAGTCGCAATTTACCTCTTCGAAATTGAAGTAGCCTTATGGTTTAGTAAATAGCGTCAACATCGAGAACTGAGTTAGCGTCTGGTGTTGACGATGACAGATTAGTTGAATATATAAATTAGCTAAGTGATCATGACAACAGTTCTGTGCGAAGTGGGGACAGCGCCCATTCTCGTCGAAACAAGAGTGAAGGGGAATGTTATCAGACCCAGATGAAAGTGTGATACTCTTTGCTAAGAAGACACCGGTAATAATTGACTTTAGTGATGATAGTAATAGTTCTGATGAACTTTACAGTGGAAGTGGAAGCTGTGAACACACTCCAGAATTCGTTGAAATTCAGGGCAATTGTGATTTACCCCAGACTCCAAATTTTGAATTCTTGAAAAACCGGGGCCCAAACGTCTACCGCCACCAAACTCTCCTCCAATTGTGTAATTCAACCTCTTCTTTGCCATCACATTCTGGAACATGGTTGTAAAGGAGGCCAACAGGTACTCTTTTAGGTCTAAACAGGTTTAGGCTTCACATAATAGACTCTCACCGAATTCGAGAATGCAAAAATTGTGTCCAGTTAGAGTGGAGGTAATGAGGTCTTTTATTACGGTGTTTATGGAAATCAAATCACTAGAAGACATACATTTTTTTCGGGCTGGTCCGCTAATTCTCGCTCAATCCCTTGGTTTGGAAAGATGTTTTCAAGAAATACCCAATTACCCCTGAATTTTATGCAACTATCATTGGAAAAATAAAAAAGATATTTACTGAAAATTTGAGCAATTTTCTTTGCGATTATGTGACTATTTTATAGAAAAACAATGGTATTTCATATTTATTTTTGTTTGGTTCATATTAAAAGGATTTTGTTTGTCCATTTTTGGGTCAAAAGTGAAAAATTAAATAATTCAATCTCGTTAAATTTAAAATTTAACAACAACAATTGAGCATTACGAAACAAAACTGCCAATATTTTTTTATTTTGATTTAGATGAATGAATTGTCTGCCAAATACAAAAAGAATTGTGCAAAATTAGTAATAAATAAGCAAATTATTAAGTTTTTAATAAAGGTCTACAAAATTAGCAAAATACCCATGGCACTTCTGGGAGTACCCATCAAAAAACCCATGGCACTCAAAGGGTTAAGATAGATATAAGGTACATGTATAAATAACAGTTGCTTTAACAGCATGTACTCTTAGTAAGGCTTTTGATTATATCTCTCATCCAATCCCTAATTCAGAAGTAACAGCACTATGCTATCAGGAATATTGAATTTAAACTCCTTGAATCTTATCTGTCAGATCATTTCCAGTGTTTGTCCATAGACAAAAATCAGTCTTTACTTGTAAAACTGGAATGTGGTGTCCCTCAAGGTTTTGTCTTTGAAGTTATTACTATTATATGATTTCAGGATAATTGGTGAAGTTTTCATTTGCATTTACTACCTTATTGTTTTGAGGCTTCATATGCCCACCTGAGATGCGATCTGGGCTGGTAAGATAAAATATAGAAATCTCCAATATCTTCATGATCCGTATTATGTAAATTAAAGTACAATAAATTTTCTTTTTTTTCTTTCGATTACTTTGATATTTGATTAGTGCTAGGAGTATAAGTATAAATATGCCGAAAATTTGGCAAATATTTGCAATTCAAGAATGATCGCAGCCTTTCCCATCGTATAGACTACTCGTACATCGAAACGTCGGCCGAGATGGAGTTGGAAAACCTGACCCGGTGGAATGGACTGGACCCGAGTTAGCTTTCACGATTTGCATATCAATTCGTCAAAATTCTATTCCAAGACACTAATCAAAGACATTTCCATACATCCTAAATGATATTGTAATTTAAATATTCTTATGAATAAAAATAGATCATTCGTGTGGATTATTCTCGGGTTTTCCACCGGGTATGGGTGTCAAAGTTTCGTTTGGAAATATTCCCTACATCCTCTTTATCCCAGAGGAACGTCCATCATGGGGACCTTATGCGTTGGGTAAATCGACCGTAAGTCAGCCACATAATTCAAAATACCTTAATTCCTTCGTCAAAACAAATCTGTCGTGTCGTCCAACGTTGGCTTGGGTCCTTTCAGCTTGTTAATCGGCCACTTTGTTGACCCAGGAGTAGTCGTTTTAATTTTAATATTAATCGTTGTACTTGATAAGTTTCCAAGCTAATAGGTGCAATTTTCACTCGTATTCTTCAATATTTTGAGGCTTAGCATGTCCACCTGAGCTGTGTTCAGGGCGGGTAAGATAAAATATATAAATGAAATTGAATCCGTACGAATTTAATCCAATTTCCGTCACTCGCAGAAAAATACAGAGTAATATTATTGTGCAACAAATATTTAAGATAAATATTATAAAAAACCCAACAGTTCATTGAAAATAGTCGTAATAAACAGACGAGACATTAGAAAGCAAAATTGCTCTCGGCTCACGAATTCTTCAAATAAAGACAATTTGAAATCATTATTGTGCTTAATAAGTTTCCAGGGAATTAGGGGAAATTTTCTTTTATATCTATTATTGTTTGGAGGTTTAACATGCCCACCTAATCTGTAGTCAATGCGGGTAAGATAAAATATATAAATTTCCAATAATTAAAAGACACGTATTACTTACGGAAAATAAAAATCGAGAAATTTTCACTCAACGTAAACGATATTGTAATGCAAATTTCAATAATGAATAAAAAATATCTATGGGGTGATTCTTTTAGGGTTTTACACCAGTTTAGGGTTTGAAGGATGAATGCCGACGTTTCGTTAGGAAACTTTCCCAACATGCTCTTTACATCAGAGAAACGTCGGCTTCATCCGAAACAGCATGCTAACCATCATGCGAACCTAACGCAGCGAAAAACCCGAAAATAATTCACCCGCATAATTCCCTGTGAATGTCCTTATTCCTTCTCCTTACTTCCCCAAACAAATCTTTTTTTCTGATGTAATTTTTTTTGCGAGGTCTGAGATCTGTGCTATTAGTATCGGGGAAGCTAGGTATTCGGTGTAAAGATATCGCGGATTAGAATATTTTTATCGCTCTTTTCAGAAATTAAGTGAATTTTTTTCTTGATTTATGCATGCTGTTTCAAGTACCTGCCATTTAAATTTCCTTGGGTGCTCGAATGGTCTTAATTTAACAAATAATATTGTGCGCTTTGTGAACTGAGAGTAACTCCTATTATTTTATAAGTCTCTTTTGTTTAACTATATTCTTTCTATTAACTGCTGGGTTTTAGAGCAATACTTGTTTGAACAAATTCATTGTAGAATATAATTACTCCGCGTTCAGCTGTAAGTGTGACGAAAATTGGGTTTCCATCGGTTTTTTATTTCTTCTGGCGATCATCGATTTATTGCCACTAGATATTGATTGTTGATGAGCTAACAAGGACTTTTTATTAAAGCTGAGTTGCCTAAGGTTTCCTATTTGTTTCCATCGCTTTTTGGCCGCCGGGGTAATTAGATAGTCAGCTTGCATTCCGAAGAACTAGGTTGTCAATTTGCAATAAATAAAGAATAGCTTTAATTTTTTCGTCAAAAAGATATTAATTTTTTCTTCATTAATTATATTAAATATTTTCGAGGCTCATTGGCAAGCTGACAACAGCCAGTTCCGTTATCAACGCTTAACCTCAGTATTATTATCACAGTATTAAGTCGCAATCATACAACAAATATACATTATATTGCTACAATTTCTTCAGCGAAGTTAAAATTTATTCTTAATTTTCATGGATATTAGCATTCAGGTTCTGTGGCTTAAACATCAACGTTGACAGTGAAAATTACCTCGTGATCAATTATGTATGTAGTCATTCCTATTCATCTCTATTTATCTTTGACCTTATAAGAATATCTTGAATTTATCTATTTTTCGCTAAAATTATGTCGTTTGCTCTAACTTTGAGATTATTTAGTTATTCAAATGCTGTGCCCAAAATGTTTATATGTCAGCATGACCCTATGTAAATGACGGTAGCCATAAAACAGGTTAACCTTAATGGCTACCTAAATTTACTCCGTTTTATGTAATTAATTCTATTCTGTACTTTTTATTTTTTTGGAGTAATAAAACAATTAAATTATTTCGCAAGAAGTTATTTCGATCTTAAAATAGGGATCATGTTTTACATGCATTTGTAGTAGGCTTCAAGTATCCATTATTTCTTGTCTTTGGAAACGCCTACCATCGTCTCCGACAAGGGTTAATATATGTATGAGTATTGATTTCCGATTTTCTATATTTCTTGGTAAGTCAACAGTGCCGTTTCCTATGGGCTTATCCGTGCAAACAGTGATTTTAATATTTTGAAGAAATCAATCGTTTTTCTTAAAATTTTCCCATTACATTTATCGGTTATTCGTTCCTTTGGAAGTTGTTGATATATCCTCTCGCATATACCTTACCTCTTTTCTTCGTCTCGAGGTCAAAATTTATTTTCTGCTAAGCTTATCGATGTTTTCGCTATAAATTTCGTTCGCCCATAATATTCATTACCTTGAATCTTGAAAACTCTACATTATTTAGTGTTTTTTATTCTTTATTTTACTTTCAAACACATTAATCTTATTTTGCACAGGAGTGTTTGTATAATGCTCGGATTTGTATCTCCAATTTATCTTTCTTTACGTCGTAAACTCGTGTCTCATCGACTTACTATACCAGCGTATTTCATAGTATTTTACGCGATTTGTCTCTTGTTGTAACTGAAAAGATTATTTGACGAATTGATAGGATAAGAAGTGCCTTACAATTAAAACCTCGCTATAAATATTTTGGACCTTATGTGGTTCTACTTTATTGTTTCTGCATAATCTCTGTTTTATCTTCAGTAGATATATGAATCTATGGGTGTTGTCGTTTGTTATTCCTTAATTAAATGGTTAGTAATAAAATATTTCAGATGGGTCGGCAGTTTCACATCTAAAACCTCGTTTTCAATTTGAGAATAAAATCATGAGTTTGTTTTCCTTTTTCTTGTGATTTTTTATCAAGTGCGCTATCAATGGAATTAGCACTTCAAATATTGTGTTCATTAAATCATTATTGTTGTCTATACCCTCTTCAGACCTGAAAGTGTATTTTCTGCAGAAAATTTGTTGTTTGCCTCATTTTTCTACAGAAATTAAGACGAAAATATTAATCCGCATAAAAAAATGTGATTGTAGTGATAAAATCCCATGTTTTGTATCACTTATGATACGTAAAAATAATATAACAATTACAAGAAAAGGGTTTTATGGAAAAGTAAAAAAGTTCATGCATGCAGAGTATTAATATTATATAAGATCATGTTATTGAAATAATATCATTAAGTAGTAGTACTATAGTATCAGTAAATGGTACTCCCCTTTCTTAATGCCACTCATGGTAGAATAACACCAAAACTAGAATATTCCGTCATCAACTACGCCTGAGATACTAGAGAAAGATGGAAAACAGCTGAGTATGTTCAAGCGCAGAATGTATAGAATACGATACAACCAGCGCTCAGCACTTGAAGACACTCTTAGATCAGGAAATGATAAAAAAACCAGATGTATCATTGAATCATCATATACCGTTGAATCCACCTTTAAGGGAAATACTCCGTCAGCAGTTGTGATCTTAGTGGTCAAGAGGACTAAATAGTCGTAGAAGGTGATTGATATTGAGGAAGGTGAGCGGGTGGAAGAAATGGGCTTTATTGATTCAGTGGTGTCGGGGCTCAATTTGAGTAATTCAGTGTCGGTCGGTGGTTCTAAGTAATACTGGTGCGTTTAATATCATGTAAACCGTTTAGGAGGAAACAGATTATCTCAAGTGATAGAATCCTTTCTTTCGCTTTCTCTTCGCCTAACTTGGCGCGCAGCGTGACCAGGCATAGGTAAAACGTGGACTTGGATGAAAAAATAGTTTCGATATGGGTTATATTTGGTGTTGGGTTGGATGAAGAGATTTTTAAATATCTTAAACTCACAAAGTAATAGGTGTGTATGCGCGTAAACATTTTTTTATACCGGCTGGATGTGTAGATCCACATAATACCCCGGAAGCCGCCTCAATAGGCTTGTGGCGGGGAGTGTTAGGACGCTAGTCGTTTACAAATAAAAAGGAAATGCTTCAGCAAAATTCCGCCTGGGAACTTTTTATCCGTGACAAATATGAACTGCAAATGGTAATTTCACACACTGCAATATTTAACTCCACCACCGACTATGGTATCGACATACGGCGCTTCGAGGCCTTTATATTTGTTGTACAGTATCGCCCGCAATTATTACAAATTATAGTTAGGTGTTAGTTTGCCCCTTTTAATAAAAACATGCATGTTCAGGAAAGCTACGTACCTTAATATAATAGAAAAAGAACAGATAGAAAGCACAGATGGAGTATTTTTTATTAAATATGTGATAACCAGACTTTTTCTTTGTCTATAACTCTAAATGGTACTCATGATCTGGTTTCCACCTTTTTTTAAATAACAATTCTAATTACACAAATAACTTCTCTTGTTTGGTGTGCCAGCAAGAAACCAAACCTTTCGTCAGGCGCAATATTGGAATTGGTGAGTTTAGGCGCAATGTGTCTCACATGCACAGGTGTGAAAAAACATTATTAACTCCTAGCATGGCTCACCTATTGGTACACCTTTAAATTTTAAAGCACCATTATTAGTGTAGAGGAACACTAATATGATGCCTTATTTGCTATGGAAATACTCCTTTATACACAGTCACACGACCCGGACCGATCCAGCAGGATGCGATTTAACGTGCTCTTTATGCTATTAAGTATTAATATGTGTAATGCATTTTAGCATGTGAATTCTATAAGATCACTTTTTTATTTTGCTAACTTATTTAGCTATGTATGCTTTTATTTTGCTTTATTGTGCCATTTGTTTAACTATGCTAAATAATCCGCCGCTGCTCTGTCGGAAGGCTGCAAGTAAGTAAAATGGCTGCATAGAGCACATCAAAACAAAAAGCTGCAAGAAGCGCCAAGGGTCTATGCCGCCTAGTAGCGCGGAGAAATGAAAAAAACATTCGCGATGTGCCTGTCAGATCTATTGCGCCCGACGGAATGTTAATTGTTTGGGGGAAAACGAATTCCTAGGCCTATCCGTTACGCATAATGTTTCTCTTAAATTATCGGTTCTGTCAGACCTTGGAACTTAGTGGGGTTCTAATTGGATGTTTTCCGTGTCGTTATGAAAGATTTCTATGCTAAGTTGTTTCAGCAATCTAAGTCTAGCGCACGGGCTCTGGTTCTCTAGTGTTTTCCAGCCTAATTTGTTTAACACCTGCGTAATGCTTTCTGTAGGTTCGTATCTGTTTTTTACGAATAGGGCAGTTTTGCTTTGCGCGAATAATTTAATAAGTTCACGGATTGCCTCTCTGCACCGGGTCCCATGTTCTAGCTGCATATTCGAGGTGTGATCGGTCATTGATGAGATAGCACAAGGTAAATAGAATTTTCGGTCCCTCGACGTGATCTTTGATACTGTGCCTAACTGACGTGTATTGACCGTTTTAATTTTTAAGGAAATATTTTAAAATTATATTTATGAATTATGATTCCGATACCTAACCCCCATTATAATTTTTTTTTCATATTGGAATTAATTTAACGATTATTTTATGGTTTCATCGCCACCTCATTAAATCGTTTCAGGCTTGACGTGGTTTAAATTCGATCATGACAAATATGAACTACAAATGGTAATTTTACGCACTGCAATATTTAACTCCACTACCGACTATGGTATCGACATACGGCGCTTCGAGGCCTTTATCTTTGTTGTATAGTATCGCTCGCAATTATTACAAATTATAATTAGGTGTTAGTTTGCCCCTTTTAATACACACATGCCTGTTCAGGAAAGCTACGTACCTTGATATAATAGAGTCGAATAGCAAAATACGAGTGATAGAAAGTACGGATGGAGTATTTTTTTATTAAATATGTGATGATCAGATCTTTTCTTCGCGTATAACTCTAACTGGTACTCATGTTCTGGTTTCCACCTTTTCTTAATAACAGTTCTAATTACACAAATAACTTCTCCTCTTTGGTGTGCCAGTAAGAATCCAATCCTTGAAAATGATATTGGTTGTCAAAACTATGGCTGGTAGTAGTTTTATATCACAATGTGGAAATTATCATTTGTTTTTTTTATATTTTACTACGTATCGACCAAATATTGTTGGATTTGTGAGATAAATTTACGTGTCATTTTTTTTTAATTCGCACCAGTAATCACCGCTTCCACAGTTTTGGAGTAAATCAGTTGAAAAACGTTTAAACAGTTATATAATTTCCCATAGGTCTGCATTTTGTGTATATTTGACCACTCAATTTTGCATTTTTTTCCACCTTGTCACAGAGTTATATATTAAACTGTAGCAAATTACCATTTGTTGTTTACAATTGATCATGGATAGACATCTTATTGCTGTATTTTCGCGATTAAGTTGTACTGTTTTTGAAAATTTCGTACTAGTATTCAAAGCCTCCCTAGTTTTGGAGCAAATCAGTTAAGCAGGTAATCATATTACTTATGCCTGCATTTTGCGTAGCCTTGTCCACACTGTGCGGTGTTTCCACCTTGTCACATGTTTCATATCTTGTCAACTTTGATGCCTGCTCCTTTCCTGTTGGACTCATTTCCTCTGATTTCTCTCTCCTCATATCCACTACATTCAAAAGCCTTCCGTTTCTTCCTCCCGAACCTTGCTTTGCCACCTATCGCACCCTTTTCTACCCCTTACCCGCTTCCTCCGCATCTCACGTCTTCTTTCATTCCCGCGTGAAAGGAGCTGGAAATCCGGAAAGCCTTCGTTCATGCCCAGTTGGCGCGCCTAATGGCTCCAACTCCCGGTTTTCCTCCACCCTTCTATTTACACCTACCTTTATAACCCGCAAACAACCCTGATAGGCGTGCGTGGCTTAAGGTTTTGGGACATGTACCGTCAACCGGTGGGGTAATACGTACCACACTTTCAAATTTAGGGGGGAGCTATGAGTGATTTAATTTATGTTCTACTTATGAAATCGTTTCAGACTTGAATTGGTTGAAATTTGATCTATCCATGGTAAAATATAAACAACCAGGGGCGGATCTATGGAGATCTAAGGGGTCCATGGAACTACCTTTTTCTTGCTTATTACTTATTAGGAAATATCAAATAAAATGATTTAACTGTTTAATCGCTTTGCAACAGATTTACTCCAAAACTGCGGAAGCTGTGGTTACTGGTACATTAAAAAAAAATCAACATCCAACTTTATCGCACAAATGCAGCAATATGTGGTCGATACGTGGCAAAATATAAAAAATGGTAATTTATACATTTCATAATATAACCTTGGACATCCAATTTACGCAAGATAGAATGGAAATTTTTGTTCGGACCCGCAATACTTTTGGGAGTTTACCCCATACTTAGCCCCCCCCCTTGTCCCTATCCTGGATCCGCTACTGTAATCAACAAATGGTAATTTCCCCACTTTAATATACATACATTACTTCACTACACACCATGGTTTCGACAAACAATGTAATTTTCAAGGTAGTCATGGTCGGTAGCGGCGTAATTCATTAAAATGTGGATATAACCATTTTTTGTTCATATTTTATCATGGATATTATGGCCTACTGCCGTTCAAAATTAGAGCGGCTCGAGTTTGAATTCTTACATCTCAGTAACGCATAATTGCGAAGGAGCAAAATATGAATCAAACGAAACCTTGCCATATTTTACGTTACTTAGTTTTCGTCAATTTTGTCCTTGCCTCGGTTAACTTTTTAGCTAGTTTAAGTATACTGGGACTAAGACTAAGACCGGGAATTAAGATTGAAAGTTGAAGTTAAGAATTAAGATTGAAAGGTCCTGTTTTTGACTTCTTAGTGGAAGTTGATACTTCCGTGACGTAAAAATTGTTGAAGACGTTGTTGTCTTGTATAATGCAACGTGCTTTGCATATAGTAATAGCTATATTATTTCTAATATTGTGGAAATGTTTCAAAATTAATTTTATTTTGATATTTCCTAATAAACAATAAGCAAGAAAGAGGTAGCTTTTGTTTCTTGATCGCTGCGAGATAATTCCGTCAGCAAGAGTGGAAATATTGAAGCAATAATGCATTGAAATATTTACCTCAGAAGGCAGAATAATCGGTACAAGTTTATAAAAATACAATTAACGAATCATGCCCAGACACAGTGTCGCCAACGGAAAAACGGCCATTGCCGGTTGCAGTGCAATGAAGAAGGAACTCGAGGCTAGCAGCGTAGGTCTTCTTCCATGGCGGAAGGACAGCAGTCGTTACTTGTTAGAAAGAAGAGATACGCTTTGTGAGTGATAGGACGTGAGTAAAGCCTAAAGTTAATCCTTATTGTAGAAGGGAAAGCTTATTCCTCTGTACATCTATTCGGCAAAGCATCTCTATCCAATTATATCATTTCTGTTAGACTTAGAAATAAAGTGCAGTTCTAAGAGTCTTCTCCTTATCACTATAAAGACTCCTGTTCTAAATTCCTCGAGCAATCTAGGCCCAGCTTGTGGCCTCTTAGAGTATCCAGTGGCTCTTAACCTAATCCTTTTAAAAGCTGTGCCACGGTCACTTATAGCTCATGTGAGACTTTAACGAATAGCACGGCTTTCCTTTGTACTGGTTTAGTTCAATTAAAATTTATAATTAGATTAGTCGCTGGAGTAGGGTTCAGTATTTAGGTATTCTTCCTTTTAAATTAGGTCTACATCAAATGTTTTTCTCATTATTCCGGCGTGTCTGCCCTCCCAAATTGAATGCACCTCTTCAGGTCACAATAAGGCTTACTCCGTTTAATTGTATCAATAAATTAGGATTTCTCTTCTAACCATTCCATCGCTCATCTAACGTTCTTCAGCCTATCCCTGTTTTTTTATCCTTCCTCACTACTCGCTCCAGTCAAACAAACTGCCTCCTAAGTATCTCATCAAGACTCTACTCTTATCACCCACGATGTCCAACGTTATGTCGTGTTATCGAAATTTTAACTTATCAACTTATTAAACTCTATAAGGTACAGTCTATTTCCAATTTCGCAAGATGAGATGAAGAAGTTCATGGCAATTCATCAGATGGAGCATGTTTATTTACAGTGGCGAGGCTTGGAGTTTGGCAGCCGCAGGGAAGCCAACAGTGGAAACATTCGAAATGTAATAATTCCGAAGAATTATGAAGATGAAATGGGTCGACCGAGTATGTAATAAGGTGCGAGAGAAAGAGAATTATTCTGAAAACCTTAAGGGGAAGACAGGACGACATAGTTGGCTACATTATGAGGCATGATGGCCTGATGAGAGCAATCGTAGAAGGGCAGGTGGAAGGCAAGAAGGGCAAGGGATGGCCCCGAATTAGTTACATTCAGGACTACAGAATAGCCCAGATGAAGAGAGAAAGCTCTACTTGTAGAAAGGAATCGAGAGCTGCGTCAAACCAATCTTAGGATTGTTGTCCAGAGGTCATGATGAATAACGACATTTAAAAGGGGACTGTATAATATAGTGAGTGCGAAAGGGGACCCAAAAATAAGCGAACGGAAATCACTGCGCGCGCGTATTTTGGGTTTCTCCCACAAGATGGGTGTTATTTCATCCTTTATGAGTCAGTACGCGAAACGACGTGACGACGTCGCTTTCGGCAGTTGTAACGAGCCCCTGTGACAGTTTAAATTCGGAGGGTTTTTTGGCCTCTTCGATTTTTAAAATTGCTAATATTCAAGAACATCGTGCAGCGTTGAAATTTTATTCCCTGCTCGGTAAAATTGAGTCGGGCACGATTGATATGCAGTCAAGAAATTATCAAGAACATGCCTTAAAATGAATTCTGGCGCACGAGTGGTATTCGCAATTCAAACGTGACAACGTCGATCGACGACATTCAACGCCCGTGCCCGCCTTCCAGGGGCAGAACTGATGAAGACGTGGAAAAGAACTCGTGCTCTTGTATAGCAGGATAAGATAAGAGGCGTACTATTGGCGAACTTGGAGAGCGATCTGGTCATTCGTGGGGTTCATTGCAGTGAATTTCAGCTGACGAGCAGTAGTTGAGACGAATCGTGGCGAAATTCATCCCCCGCTTGGTGACTCCTCATCGAAAGCGGCACGTGTTGCTGCTTGCCTTGACTTCAGTTTTTTGGTAAAAAAAACGTATGACTCCGCTTCCTCACCCACCCCACCTCACGGATGCAAATGGTGATGAAAGGCAAATGTTTTGGCCATATTACGGAGGTGAAAATAAAATCGAAGGCGGCGCAGCGAGGCATCGGAAACGACAAGTACCAAAGGTGTTTCGCGCAGTGGAAAAAACATTTTGACCGATGTATCAGTGTAAATGGAGAGTACTTCGAAGATGAATAGCGTTTTTAACGCAAAAAAATAAAATCTGTTTTTTTTTTAATTCGTGCGTGGTTATTTTTGGGTTCCCCTCTCGTAAAGTTAATGACGTAATTATTACCATTATTTCCAGCATTTGGTCGTTCCTCCTCCTATGGGTCCGCTTTACCTTTTCCATTATTCTCCACTCCTACATACCGAACATATGGGATAAGGTATTAGTGCAATATTCCCTGTGGTCTCCCGTTCACCTCTGACGTCCCGTCCCTTACGTCAGCGGTGTTGTTTGAGGGGCAGGGCAGCTGGGATGGTGTAAATTTGCGGCCGGTGGTGGTGTTTCAGATGAGTGACAGGGAGGGCCTCTACAAGGAGTGTTGCGAGGGCATTGTTGTGCCATCCAATGGGAGGGGTGAACCGCGTTGCTATGGCGACGAGACCACCCCCTTCTCATCCGGTCCAGGTAATATAGTACCTTTTTCCTGTTATCAATCCTGACAAAGTGTACCACCGTAATGCATGTAGAAAATTTTTCTCGCTCGCCCACAATTATGACCCATATATATATATATCTGGGAATGGTCTAGCTGCGGTTTTAATTGGTTTTAATTATGAGTTTAATGCGCACTAACGGGACAAATGACACAAGTTTAAGGGACTAGTATTGTCTTTTCAGTGTAAGTGAAGGAAAAGTTGAAAGACAGCCTACGAGTGCAACGAACACTATATATTATATAATTTTGCTCTGAATTTTGTGATTTTAGAAACATATCTTCTGTTCAGTGTTGTGAGCATGCATGCATGATTGATGATCAGATTATATTTTAGCCGTAGCCACCCTCAAATTGAGAATAAAGATATTTCTACGATATTTAAAAAATCTAATGATTGAATTCCTTACGTTGGTGATGATATTGCTCGTTTGAACTCAGAAGATGCAAAAATAAAGATTATTCTGTGTTGGATATATGTAATTATTATTTTTCAATAGTATTATAAAATTTGTAGGTACCTGAATAAATTATCTCACGAGAATTTTATTTCAATGTGTTAAGAATGTTTAGACATTGCCATAATTTGGATTATATTTACCTTGTAAATAAGTTATGAAGTCCTATCATTCCTTTACTAGTATATTCAAGTCCTTATTTTAATATAATTTGTTCCCTTTATCTCTCAAAGTTTGTCAAAAAATCACTTTTTTACTGGAGTTAAACATCTTTTTCTACTCATTAAATATACAGAATAGCTGAAATACCTTCAGTGAAACTTGCCCTTATATTCCACTCCTTCAAGGATAATCTCGCTTACCGGGCGCAGCAATTGGAGGTTCATTGGCGAAATGGTTTGCTGTCGGATACCATGATCCATACCAAAATGTTCTTCCCGGGTGAGTCAGTGAAGAAGAAAATGATAAGTAAAACCCAGCCACGGTTGACCGTGTTATAGTTACTAATATTACAAAAAGGCATCCTCCTCTTTTGTCCTATGAATGTGCTGTCAACCGCCGCGCATTCAAATATGTTTTCAAACGTCGCCACTCGCGTCGCTAACAAAGTGATGCGAGTTTCAAGGGTATAATTAGGGGTTTTAACCAAAGTTTACATACATGATGATGATATATATAAATTTCATAACTTTTCAATGCGACTCTTCGTAATTAAAAACATAATAATGCAAAATATATGAAAAAAAAGCGATTCGCATTGCACTCATCACCGCGCAGCGGACATTTTTGGAAACCGATTGAAATGCGACCGAAGTGGCAACAGAAATCTGCATTTTATGGGGTGGAATAGGGCTTCCTCGATGCAGCCCCCTTGGTTGTGGTTGTATTTAGTGTTGACGACTTGGATGCCTTAGGCCCATTCTACACGAGCGCTTAAATTTTTGCATTCTACACGATCATATCGGCAGTTGGGGGTAAGTCGCCCGTTTAAGTCACTCGACCGTTCTAAACAAGGTGACTTAGTCGTGCGATGAACGTGGTGGAGCTCGGATGTATTGCTGGACTTGTCTACCTTCTATATATATTAAGTTGGTGGGGTGTAAGTTTGCGGAGTCACACTTTAGTGTATATCTCAGTCGTGCCATGTGCCACAGGGATGGGGCTTGGTGAGTTTGACGTCGAATTTCTGCACGCACATTTTGGACTTGGTACAAGCGCTGTAGTTGTAGCGCTGTAGTTCCACGAGCACGCCACAGTATCTAGCGGCCTCGGAGTTTACTTCTTGGGAGATGGCGATACAGTACGTGTCTAAAGAGGAAGCGGGCAACGCAAGTAAGTAATTACTTTATAACAAGTGTTTCCAATAGCACTCTCCAGCAACAGGTACAACACTATGACAGGCAACGGCACCAACACGACAGGCGACAAGGCTAGTCTTCAGATTTGCCTCAGATCAATCGACTCTAAAAATGTGTCCTAAATTGTTTGACCGCCCCGTGTGTTACAATTCAGCATTTTAACTTACCTTAAGGTTAAGACAAGTCCCTCAGCAGGCTCAATGCTCTTCCTCATCAGACTTCAGCCTTCTACGCAACAGGTTGTCAAGAGTCAACCTGGCTGTAGAACAGAGGTGTTGTAACTCCTTGTCAGTTATTGCAATTGCTCAAGAAAAAACGTAAAAATAAGCGCTGATGGACAAACCCTGCGTTATGGAATAGACTGTGGCAATGTGGAATAGACTATGAATGGCACGTTCCATTTAACGTTCAACGACCATAGGAATTACCACGAGAAAGTTTTTCCAGTATTTCGGAATGTCTGTAGAGACATTTGAAGTTGTTAGACTTTTTGGGTCTCTCATTACCGAAAAGGACATCGTGATTAGGAAGAGCATTGAGCCTGCTGAGCGACTTGTCTTAACCTTAAGTTAAGTATAACTACTGAATTGGAGTACGCGGGGCGGTCATAGTACATTTTAGGGCACATTTTTAGAGTTAATTGGTCTGAGACCAATCAGATGTAGCCCTTTCCACCCGACCCCACAATCGTGCGGGTTCGTTTAAAATTTCCCGTGGTCAATTCAGATTACATTTGCGCGTCAAACCAGACTGCAATGATCGTATCAAGTTTGTGCAAGTTCCGGTCTACGCTACTCTCTCTTTTTCGTTTCGCTCAGTGACCTTCAGATGGTAGCAGGATCATGTAAACATCAGTATTGCGAGGAAAAAAAAATGCTCAGGGTGGTAAGGGATAGTGATGAGTTTTGTGCCATTGAGCAGCCAGTAGTTTATTTTTACCAATAAAAACTCAATAAATGAAATCGTTACGAAGTTTATTTTTATGTACATTTTACTTATTTCAATGGAAGTTGCTGTAATCTGAAATTTCTTCTTCGTCAAATCAATTGTATGCAGGAGTGGTGGAATATATGGTGCGAATTGAGGAGATCCGAATTCGAGTCCTGATGAGGGCAAATTATTTTTCATTTGTGGGATTTTTGCACTTTGATTGCTTGCGGATTACTCCGTTAAGGTAGCAAATGGCTAGTTAGCGGTTAATCCTTGAGTATTGTCCATTTGCTGCTCCATATCTAGTTAATTCCGACGATTTTTTCGTTGAATAAGAACAGTCGTGAGATAAAATAGTGCGCGCTGGAATTTGTGTTTTTCTTTTTCTCTTGGTTTAATTGAAAGATTCGTTTTTGTCATTACCTGCGGAGAAAAAAGCTTAGCTTAGAATAGTATCTCGCTCGGGTCGAATATTTTTTGTGAGTTCAAGGGATATTTTGTGATTATGTTTTTCTTGGTTGTAGTTCTGTCCTTTCCGGCTCTTTTCGTGCTTTCATTTTTAGTAGGGTTGAGATTTTGTAATTATTTTTCCGTATACATTTATACTTTTAATGCCATATCTTTTATATTTTTCACATCTGGTGGTTATGAGGGAATCATCCGAGGGATATTTATTGCTAATCCGCTGCGAAATCATGAGGCTATTTTGATTGAATGATAATTATCTTTTTCCGTTGCTTCTTTCATGCGATGAGCACAACTTGCGTTAAAATCTTCATTAAATGCTCATACTGTTTTAAAATAGATTGATTTCGATTTTATGAAGATTTAAATCACTTAAAATGTTTGAAAGTTCACTTTATTCATGGAAATCGGATTTTTTTAGTTTTATAGGTTGAGGTTATGAACAATTTATCCCTATTTTTCATGCATAGTACACTTTGAAGAGTCAGATGAACTTAAACTGTCATATTATCAATATATATGAGGAAAAGTAAGGCATTATTTATTAAAAAAATATATATTGTGTATTTGCATATTGCTATATAAATAAATGTTATGAATGGAGAAAAAAATCGAATTTAAACCTAATATTATCAATTTATTGTGTAGTTAGAAAGGACTATGATGCAGGACAGCCGTGATAGGTATATCCTGATAAAAGTAAAACATTTTGTGGTCGTGGTGAAAAGTTTTGGATTTCTATGTCCATGGTTAGTTTTTGAAATGGCGAATTTGCAAGTCTATCATTTTGGTGTAACATTTTCATTGTTGTTGTTCTTTTGGAGGAGATGTATTCATGTGAAGCGTTTTTTATTTTATGAGAAGTCTGAATATATCTGCTCATGATACGAGTGTGAAAATTTTAAAGAACCATTACAGTCTTTGTTCATGAAGGTAATGACGGCGGTTGGTGACTCGCAATTCAGCATAATTTGTTCATCGACGTAGGCTACAATTTATTGTTTATTTTATTATTTAATGTTTATTATTTATTTATTATTGAGTGTTTATTTTATGAGACGATTGGCTTACTGAGAATAATTTAGAATAGGCTTGCGAAGGATAGAAATTGTCGCTATATATTGCTTCCTCTTTGCTTCAGCCATGTGAGCTTTCTATTAGAAAGCTAAATGTCTTGAAAAGAAGAGCATGATGAATTATGCTCCCAGAAAGCAAATCGCTAATCTAAGTTTTGGTTATTTTTGGGAGGTAAATAATTGTGCTGAGATAAATGAATGATTTCACTTTTGATTTTGTACATGAGGAAAAGATTATCAATTGAGAAATAAGAAAATGGGATGAGTTAATTCAAAATGATGAGTTGGTGATTTTGACACGGACTTATGGTTGGAATCCTCTTGCACGAATATTTTTTTACCCCGTGGAATCGGTTCTGGTTTCATTGAAAAAGTTAAGATATAGTTTTGAATAATGCCAAATTGTTCTCAAAATCCACTTAAAAAGCGATGTACGAACGCTCCGGGTGATGTGTGCTGAACATCTTTGTTCTTGGGTTATCGTATTCCGATAACCCAATTGTCATCAGAGGTCGCTTCGGAGGCAATGCTGCGAGAATTTTTAATACCTTCAATTGAGTTAGCCGTCGCCGTTTGAATGGGTGTCATGTGATCGTTTTGACTTCAGTGCCGTCGGACTGACTGTGGAATGGGAACGAAAGACACTGCAGGAATTCGGATACGAGGAAAAATATGGGCTTGAATTTCAGATAGTAACTCGATTTTAGTTCATTTGACCAGGTATTTTCTCTTTTTGAATTATTTTTGGCCTAGGAACTGCTTGAAAATGATATGAAGGCATCATCATTTTATTCTCCGTTAATTTTTTGTTGTCCATGGTATCAAAAATGTTTTCTTATGGTTGTTTTATTTTTCCCTCATACACTTATTTTAACACTTATAAAATAAAAGTACTATTGTGTGCAGCGATCGTGAAGTAATCTCTATTTTTACACATGGATGAAATGAAATTTTTGTCTAAAAACAAAATGGAAAGCTGATACGTGATTGTACAGTGGTAACTTTTCCGCCTCTGTACTAAGAATATTATTAAATACGTGCAGCGTGAATATGTGCTTTGCCATAGGTAAACAGGGAAGGCTTTGTAATCGTTGGATTATTTTGAGATGTGTTGCGAGTTTCATTCGTGATGTTAAGCACTTAGTAAAATTTATGTATTTCCCATCTTGGTAATCGCTGGAGAATTTCTCTCTCAGAGTCACTGAGTTGTTTAACAGTTGTAAATGTACAACGTTTCAAGCTTTTATTCCCGCACACACCTTTCTCACGGCAATACCGCGTGCTCTGTATTTGATATGAACTAATCTTTTGCATGATTACTATAAAGCATGTTTATCAAAACATTGTGATATTTAGAACAGTACACCTTTTGTCCTAACCCCCTAATGCTTTTTTGGGCTGTAAAAGAAGGCTTATATTACTGATGGTAATGATATTATTCCCCTGTCGGTTACATTCTTGTATTTGAATAAATCCTCAGTGCATCGTAAATAATTTTCTATTGCTGCCAAAAGTGTGGGAATACTTGTAAATGAGGGTAAAGTCATTGGATATGCAATTGCTTGGAAAAGAAGGGGAAAATAAGGGTCTAGTTAATTAAATTTGGTTCGTGACGTCAGGTAAATTTTATCATGACATGCAAATCAAAAGAATTATTGCTTTTTTCTTTGCTTTCTTTGCTAAGGATTTGCGTCTTTGGCTAAGATAGGTGAATGGTGAATAGGCCGTTGGAAAGAAATTATGTGAAACAATTTACTTGTTATTTTATGGCAAGTAAAATTTTAATAACTCCATAATAGATAGTGTTGTTCATATATTTTAATAGTTTGCCAAATATTATTTCTGAACTCCTTAGATTATCTGAAGCTAATTACTTTGTTGCTCATTCAGCTATATTTTTCTCCTAGAAAATTTAATCGTGTAGCTAGTTAACGGTTAATTGTTTTTCTGTGCGTATATTATATTGAGCATGTGTGGAGAATAATTAAAGTATAAGTTTAAAAAACTTATTACTCGATTGACTGTAAGCCGTTGAAACATCTATGTGATTATCGGTAGGAGAGTTTGAGAAAGTCAGGGAAATGAAGATTTTTTTGTTCGGGGTAAGTCAGGGAAGAATCAGGGCATATGAATTTGGGAACCTCGTTATGACCCTGATTCTCCTCTCATGCCTTAATGTGATAAATATTGACCCTATCATAAAGGCCAGCGCTGAATTTACAATCGTGAGAGCTATAAGGGGAAATTAATGATAAAAACCAAGAAATATACGTCTTTCTTCGCCAATATTTACCATAAAAGTCTTCCCATTTTAAAGAACTTATTATTTCATTGACTCGAAGCCGTAAAAATTTTATGTGATTACCGGTAGGAGAATTTGAAGAAGTCCGGGAAGATATTTGTTCGGGGAATGTCTGGTAATATGATTTTGGGAATCTTGTAACAGCCCTGATTCTACTTCCATGCCATAACGTGATGAACAAGAACCCGCTCAAAAGGGCCAACGCTGAATTTACGATCATTAGAGCTGTAAGAGGACATTATAAATAAACTAATAAATCGCCATTCTAAGCAAGTATTTTCTAGGAAAAATCTTCACATTTTATAGAAATTATTATTTAATTGACTCTAAGCCGTTAAATGTTTTATGTGATTATCGGTAGGAGAATTTGAAGAAGTCAGGAGAAAAGAAGATTGGAGAGGGAAGAATCAGGGAATATGAATTAGGGAACCTCGTGACAGCCCTGATTCTCTTCCCAGTCCATAATGTGATGAATAAGGACCTTCTTGGAAGGGCCAGCGCTGACTTTTCGATCGTCAGAGCTGTATGGGGAAATTAAAAAAAACTAAGAAATCGTCTTTCTACTCCAGTATTGAAGACATGATAAGTGTGACATTGGATAAAAGAGAAGAGGGAGTAAGTATTGGCGGAGTAAAAATAAGATGCATTAGATTTGCTGATGATATGGTGGTTTTAGCCGAAGGCACAGAGTCATTGCAGATATTGGTAACAGGGTTGGAGGAAGGAATGGAAACATATGGAATGAAAATAAACGTTAAGAAGACCAAAGTGATACAAGTGAGAAATGTAGATGGTATGAGGGTAAAGACAAAAGAAGGTGAAATACAGAATGTGTGAACCTAGAGCTACTGTAAAAATATGGGAGAAATAAAATGGAGGATAGGAATGGCGAAAGAAGTTTTCAAGAGGAAGAAAAGAGCCTTGTGTAACAAGGCACTGGAATTAAAATTGAGGAAGAGATTGGTGAAATGCTATGTGTGGAGTGTGTTTATGTATGGATGTGAGAATTGGACGATGGGGAAGAGAGACAGGGACAGGTTTGGGGCGTTTGAGATGTGGGTTTGGATGAAGATGGAGGGAATACGGTGGATGGATAGAGTTACGAATGAGCAAGTGTTAAATAGTATAGATGAGAAAAGAACGTTGATGGACAATATAAATCAAAGAAGGGTAACTGGCTGGGACATTTGATGAGAGGGAATGGAATTTTGAAAGTAGCTTTGGAGGGAATGGTGGAAGGGATCAGAAGAAGGGGAAGGAGAAGGCTGAAGTTCATTGACAACGTAAAAATTGGAAGATATGGAGACTTCAAGAAGATGGCCGGAGACAGGAGACATCATTGGCGCGGGGGACCTGCCGACGGGCAGAACACCACAAGATAATGACTCGAGTATTTAATAGAAAAGTCCTCTCATTTGAAATAACTCATTATTTAATTGACAATAAGCCGTAAAACTTTTATGTGATTATCGGTGGGAGAATTTGAAGAAGTCAGGAGAATTAAAGATATTTGTCTGGGAAAATTCTGGAAAGAATCAGGGAATACGAATCCGGTAACCTTGTAACAACCCTGATTTTCCTCATATGCTTTAATGTGATGAATATTGACCCTCTAAAAAGGCTAGCGATGAAATAACGATCGTCAGAGCTGTAAGGGTTATAATAAACTAAGAAATCGTTTTTCTACGCCATTATTTACTAGAGACGTCTTCCCATTTGAAAGAGCTTATTATTTAAATTTGGATTGAATACATTCCTCGCAAAAAAAGTAATTTGCAGATATAGAGTAATACAGTAGGTAACATTAAAGCACTCTAACGATTCGTTAAAAGAAGCTTGAAAGAAAATAACTGCGCCAATGGAAAATAAATATCCAGCTCCACCCAAGAGGATTCAACCACAAGTTAGTGAGTGAAAGTTAGTTAGATTCAAATACAAGAAAGGGTATTGGTATTTAAGAGCCATGGTGATGGTGGGAAGCTGACGTAGCATCATAGACTTTTCACTCCTCCTTCGGCGCAAGGGTAAAGAAATTCAATGACTTCAAACTCTTGATCCGATAGAACGAAAAGTAGATAACCCATAAAAGAGGATATAAATGTGTCTTGTTAATATTTATCTTTCTTTCTTAATGTCAATGCTGAAAGAATCATTTTTTTAATGAGATAGTAAGTAAGAGGTACATCTATGTGTGGGAAATGTATTCCCTCCTGCATAGCGAACCGTTTCCCGATATGAAACCCGAAGCGTTTTACCGACAGGGAAAAGAGCAGCGGAAGCACGCACGAAAGAATGATATCCACCTTACAATATGAATTTCATCGTGCTGAGAATCATCTACCTCTTTTGCATCGTTTAAGTTTCATCTACTTTAGTACTACTGAAGCGAAGGTTACCTTGGTTAAGACACCACTTGTCTGTTAAACCAAAGAATGATAAGATCAAAGTTAAGTTGAGTTTTTGAAGGTTACCTAGCTACATCTTCATTGCTGTATACGCCTCTTTACTTCCATGAATGTAAATAATATACTGTATGTACATTAGGCCGGCCCTTATTTTTCAGAATTGCGAAAAGTTATGTTTTCCTAGTCTCAAAATGATCCTAATGAGGTATATATTCACGTGTTAAAATTTGATTACTTTAAAATAACGGCAACCCGTGCCCCAAGGGCCCTAAGTACTGAGGACCCTCAATTGAGTTTTTTGGGGCCAAAAAAGTGCTGTCCTTATGTAAAACGTAAAAGTAAAGTCCTTTTGGGCTGAATTTCTGTTTGTTCTGACCTATCTCTAAGCGTTTAGGAGATATCGTCCGTCGTAATGCAATCCATCCCCCAGGGCGCCACCTCGTACCGCGGCGCCGCTGAGGTAAGGCCTTGTGTGTGTTCATGTCATATTTACCCTAATTAAATTATGTGTTACGTATTTCTAAGCCGTAGAGTCCTGGATGAAATTAAGTGTACCTGGACACAGCTAACTTTTTATGCATGTTTATATGTGTCTTAAACACACAAAACAATCACTCCTTGTGACTCCGTGAGAAAATGCTAGGGCTCGAGCTATGGTACAGGAACTCTGAATGGGATAAGTGGACCGGTTTTGAAATCAAAGATTTTCTTCTCAGCAATATTCATCTACATCTAAATACTAGCCCACAAGCCACCTAAAACGGCGTTTGGAAGGGGGTGTTAGGACACCAGCTGTTTACACACAAAAAGCAAATGCTCAAACAAGATTGCGACTAGCGTTTATTACAGTCTTTCATGGTTCGTGGGAGAAAAGAATTTCCATGTTTATCCGTTTGGCAAAATTTCTCTCTTAATTTATCTATTCTGTCCGCCCTGGAAAAAAAAGTGGGCACTTACATGTTTTCCAGTCGCTCTTAAAGAAGCCCATTCTCAACTGCTCAAGCAATGTAAGACTAGGGCGCAGCTTCCGAGTCTCTAGCGGCTCCCTGCCTAATTCGCTTAATATCTGGGTAACGCTGTCTATACACCATTAGAAGTTTTTAACGAATCGCGCAACTTTCCTTTAAATATTATTTGGTTCACTGATTAAGTCTTTCTACACCAAATCCCAAATGCTCGCTGTATATTCAAGGGGTTGTCGGACAAGTGCGTACATAGCACATTTCTTTTACTTTCTCATCCGAAAATCTTCCCACAATACGCTTAACGAATCCTAACTTATTCAGGGCTCTGCTACAAATATTTCTAATGTATTGGGTCGGTTATTTACATCGAGTAAGTGCTAACTGACCACTCCCTCACAGTCTCCCTCGTGTCGACCGAGTTGAGGGGCTGCGCATGATCACTGCTGCAAATCCTACCGTTCCAGCAAACTAACACCGTAATATTTTTCGTACCCGTGACGTTATTGCTAATGTTACGGCCATTGGAAACTACTTTTCTGTTTCACCATTAAGGCCGATGAGTTCACCTCACCAGATCTTAGATTTTTCCCAAGGGCAAAAAGGATTTTCGAGTTCTCCACCGGGTAATGATTGCATTTTTTTACTTAGTGTTCGGCTGTTGGTAGGACATATGTATTTATAACTTTTATGGTTGCTAAGTTGTAGTTATCGCTATTCCTCCGTATTAAATTGCGAGTAAATCCTCATGAATAATGTTATGATAGCCGTAGTTATGGAGGAAAAACAGATAATTTTTAGATGAGACAACTGTTTTGGAGAAGTGTAATTGGCCTGCATGTCTCCCAACAGGGATATATGCAGCCAATCACCCGGTGGAGAACCAAAGAATCCCGAGTTGGTTGCCTCCCGGTCAACATGTGCGAGAGACGACTGCGCGGTGTGGTGCCTGACAGTGTAGTTTCCGACGTCGCACAGTGGCTTTGAAGCATTCTTGCTAACCACTTTTCTGAATCGGTGATCTCGCTGGCACGGAGGCGTGGTTTTCGAAAACCAGGTATTATATGTAGAAGAAGTGATCGCGTGAACGAGTGAAATCGCGTTATTGCCGCAAAAAAGATCGCGGTCGAGAAAATAATGCTCATAACGATTACGAAAATCAAAATAAATAAACAGAAAGTGTGCGCAAATTATAACAGTTTCCTGGTTCGCTTAAGTCATGAAATTTACCAGACGTTAAAGTGAAAGTTTGGATTATTTGTGTTTTCCGATTATTCCTGCCGCCTCTCTCCACCATAACCGGTTAATCGGGAGGTTGTTATGGTTAATTTCGTTAGATAAGTTTTGGGTGATACAATAAAAAACGAGCATTAAATTTAAAGTATAGTTACTAATCTAAAAATTAATTGTACTCAATGAATGACAGCTGAGCATCTTGAAAAATGATTCACCAGAAAAGTTGTATCATCCTAAGAGAATCTATATTTTTCCTCCATAACAAGTTTTGACAAGAATGTTTATTGGATTGATTCGGAATTTAATACGAAGGTTTACAATCACTTCAAGTTTGTGACCACAAGAAATAAAAATATATATCATCCTAACAGTCGTATACCACGTGAGAGAAAACAAATAAATGTAATTTAAACGGGACAGCATCAAACCTCCAACTCCACTCCACAGAACTCCACAAAATAGAATCAGTGTACATTTTATTCCCTATCCTGTCAAAATAAAGTGATAGCATTGACCACTGACGTATAAATGGAATGGAATGATTCATTGGGAGCCGACGTCCTTATTTGTTATTTGTAATGGCACAATTAGACATGGAGTGACGTAATGGGGAAAGGGAAAGTTTTCGAGACACAAATATCAAGACTGCGAAAAAGTCATTAATCAAAAACTTCCCCCCATTTCCGTCCGCGAGAGAAGATTCAAGTTTTTGGACCCCATTCAACCCCCCGGCAGAATCTACCCTCCCCCCGAATCCATCAATGGCGTCGGATGGGATCGAAAAAGAGTAGAAGAAACTTCTATTTAAAAAAAATGGAATCTCGGTCCCCCTAAGGAAACGAAAGTCAAGCAGCGAAGAAAAAAAATCTCCTCCCTTTTTATGATGCTTCTTTTAAAAACTTGTTTCATCTCACCATCCTCCAGAATTCGGAGAATTTATTAATATTCAGCACAAACACCACGTCACTACCATAACAACTGAAAGCACAGTGGACGCATGAGCGAATACAGTCATATTTGGCAATGATTTCTTGCATGTGATGATAACCTTTCATGAAATATTTGCTAATGGGATTGCTATTGATTACTATTGCTATTTGGGTAAGATTGTAACAAAGTTTAGAATAAGAAAATGAACTTATTGTTCGATCAAAACCTCTACCCATGCCTAAAAGCAATGCTATCATGGTAAACTGAGGCACTATAGCAATAAATGATATACAAGGGAATAACAAGCCAGATTTGAAGATTTCGGGGTTGAATGTACCCTAAGGAGGTGAGATACTGATTAAATATGATGAAAAAATGAATAAATTCGATTTTATACATTAAAATTCATTGCCAAATCATGCGGCTAGCAATTGTAGGGAAACGTTATTTCATTCATGCCGTGAAAAACAAGTTCCATGTTGTTTCAAATTTTATTCTTTGGGGACTATTTTTTTAACAGTTGGATGATTGATGAACTCTCAATTTTTATATAAGAAACTCATTTTTATTACTAACGATATTCGTCTGATAAGAGAGCTCACGATGACCATAGTATTGTATCCTCTGCTCGTATTTATAGCAAAATCAGTATCTAGTACGAAGAAGTCAACTAAATATAATGCACATTCCAACGTACCTGCTCCTATGAAATGTACCCAAATATTTATTTTTCCTTAATCACAGGGGTATAAATGAGAAACGCACTATTCCTTTTTGCCAAAATCCTTAAGAAAAATAGGGTGAAATTCCATTTTAAAAACTGAGCCTGGCATAAAATTATCAAGAAAATAAATATTATTGTCTAGTTAAATTTAATTCCTTGGTAGCTGGATCTACATAATCAAATTTAAAAAAAATTGCAGATAATTTAGCAGAAACATTTACGCTTCTGAAACTTTGTCAGACCAAGTGCTAACAAATTATAACGTAAAGCTTCCCCTAATACCAAATATTTCACTTACCGCCTGAAATGGGGGAAAAATTTTGACAAAAGAAGAAATACTTTGCATAAAACGCTTTTCAAAGTCACTATCAGCAAGGAAAAAACGCTTCCCCACATTAGATATGCCTTATAGCACTGAAAACTATAAGGAAAACGACATAGTCGGAACGATCCATTAAAAAAATCGTTACCATTAAAAATGGTATGCATCCTCTACATGTTCGCGGGAAATATATTCCAGTTGGCATGAGTATGTAGTCTTAAAACACACGCACTTGCACTATATTTTTTCACCAAGAAATATTCTCACAATGCTTGTCTACTGTAAAGCATGTAAACCTCTCACCAAGAGCTATAGTTATCTCAAGCGAAGAAACTATTTACCACATCACATATTTGTGGGAAACTTGAAAGTGTTCCAAGGAGAGCAAGTTGCCATCTTCTACTTTAAAATAATCAAGACGAGAGAATTGGCACGCCACAATCCAATGAAAAATCAAGCCGATAACCAAAAAGTATATAATATCGAATATTATGGAAAGAATGGCTTAACTACGCCGTGAAATGTTTAATAAAGGATAAACTTACACCAACCATGATGAAACCAGTAAGCCAGGTAAATTAAAGGAGAATTAAATTCGTTGGGTTGAAAACCCCATAAAGTGTCTCTTTTGAAAATAAAAAGTCATTTTTAAGCC
Source organism: Ischnura elegans (assembly GCF_921293095.1). Lineage (NCBI taxonomy): Eukaryota > Metazoa > Arthropoda > Insecta > Odonata > Coenagrionidae > Ischnura > Ischnura elegans. Next base: position 80,896,810 of record NC_060252.1, on the reverse strand, counting down.
ATTTTGATACATCAAAAACGAATTTTTGGACCAAAATACGCAATATATAAAACAAAGGCAGCTCATAATTGTACTCGAACTGACAATCATAGAAAGAAGAGGAGTGACCTTGTCATAATTAAGATCTGCAACCTCAAGGTCTCGAAATAATAAATAGCAAAACTCTTTTTCATGCATATCTAGCTGCATTACACAATACCATAATTTTCCGTAATATTTTTGGCCACAATTTGTTCCGAAAAAAAACGACGAAAGGAATTCTTTAGGTAATATAGTTGGATGAGGGGACTAATAGCTTAGTTCTTTTGTTTTATGAACAAAATGTGAAAAGAAACTCGGAATCGGCATTAGCTTGCTCTCAAGGAAAGCTCCTAAGGCGACCACAGTTTAACGTCCGGACGGACGGAGTGATCCACTTGAAGTTTCCTTCACAAAGCACAGAAATATGGTAGGGATCGAGATGTCAATAAAAAATCTATACTATCGCTTGGATTTAAACACAGACCCAGTGGGTGGGAAACCAACACACCAGCCACCACACAAGCCCGACTCACGCCACCAACGAAACAGCTAAAGGATAGTGGATATTGGTAACAAATTACATGCCAGAGCAACTAAAAAAATCAATTAAAAGTACCAAAACAGAAATAAATACCCTTTTTTGAACCCTTAAAATTTTTCATTGAGGAAAAACCACTCCACCGAAACTAAGCACCGCAATCTCTCCGATGCAAGACATAAAATAGCTGTGCATTCGGAGGATTTATTTACACGAGGCGGCTGCATGCAGAAGACCCGCGATCAATGAAACTGCATCAGGCCAGGGGACATTGGTAGCAGAACACCAGCCGGAATAATTCTACGAGAGGGAGAAAATTACGCGAAGTTAATGCGTGCATGAGAAAGATACTACAGGGAGGCCGGCTCCCTCTAGCATGGAGAATAATAAAAGTAAGAATTAACAGCTGCATGCTAGATAACCTGGGGGCGCGGGCAGGCTAATAAACAGCGAGCTCGAATGTGCGAGGATGGGTAACGCCCCCCAGAGAAGAGAGAAGGAACTACAATAGGGGTGGCAAATGGATGACGGAGGGTGGGGGAAGAGTGGGGGGAGGAGGCGGGGGTGGACAGACAAATGGCTTCATTATCCTAAACAATCCCTTTTTCGCCCTCAGTCCGACTTTGCTCCCTCTCTCAACCCTACCAAGCACACACTAAAACAAGGGACCACATGCAGTTCCAGAAAAATACCTTCCCTTACCAATCCACCCTTACCAACCCTCCTCCACGGTGCAGTACACCAAGGGGACTACATCGGAAGCATTCAGGGGGAGTTATAGCAGAGGGATCTCGCCTACCACGAAGCGGAGCATATTCTCAACCTCTCTGAATGTAAAAATTTGAGAAGACCCCTCGTAGGGACTTCTGAATAATCTGACAACACAAATTTGAACACCTAGAACCTACTCTAAAAGGCAGATTTCCAATGTTAAACTTAAGCACTAGACTATCTACATATGCGAGGTTCCGTGTAATACACCATCAGGGTGTATGAATCCACACCAGGCTTGCAACACTCATTCTTAACTTAACCATCCATCCTTAATCTTGACACTATCTTGGTCTTTGAGTGAAACCGCGCCGCGTTGTCACTATTCACAAACCTGATCGCCATTTCGGAGGCAATGCAGCATTTCATCTTCAGATCAGATCTCTCGCCCACCACAGAAGCAAACCGCTACGTAGCATATTCTCAGGCTCTCTGCATGTACAAATTTGAGAGGACCCAATGTAGGGACTTATAAAAGGCAGGCTCCGTGGTTAGACTGCACTATCTAGATTCCAGGGGCGGCACCGCGCCGAGTTGTCACTATTGACAGATATGGCCGACGTTTCGGAGGAAATGTAGCACTCATCCATCTTTAGATCAGATATCTCACCCACCACGGAAGTGGACCGCTACTTATTATATGCTCAGCCTCACTGAATGTAAAAATTTGAGAGGACACGCATTTGGGCACCTAGAACTAATTCTGAAAGGCAGGCTTCCACGATTACATTTAACCACTGGACTATCTTGGTCATAGGATCGAAACCGCGTCAAGTTATCACTATTCACAAACCTGGCTGACGCTTCGGAGGCGATGCAGCAATCCATCTTCAGGGCACACCAAGCAATCAACTGAACTAATTATTAAAACTAAGGCTCCATGCACACGCACACTGAATTTGGCCGGTCTATAAATAATCGGCCGTCCACATTGCAATAAAAATCTCTAACTGCAGAAAGGCATCATGTCCAAGTTTAACGATATTTGGACGGTAGGACGAAAATCCAGCCAACTCCCTTAAATTATTTTACTTACTTTATTAGTAAACATACAAGTTCCAAATTCCCGGTCACATAAAACAAAAATATTAAAAATCTATGCATGTGGTGCATTTGGGTTTACCAGAATTTCCTTTTCCTCTCCTGTAAAGTTAGTCAAATTGGATATGATGCCTTTCTACAGTTAGTGGTTCACATGTTTAGCAGAGAGGTTTCCACAGCGACAGAAGAATGAATGATATCGATACCTAAGATGAAATAAAATTAATTTTAAACAACAAAAAATTAATTTCCTAGGATGTTGGACTATGCTGTCCTGAGATTTGCGTCAAGTTATTGGCGAGATATCTAGCATAAAAATTAACGGTACAACACGAGCACAGGAAAAATGTTGAGGATGAAGTTTAGATATACTGCTACTGGACACAAAAATACGAGACAATCACTTTGAAAATATGTATATTACATCAAAGAAATACTTGGACAGTGGCGTGCATTTAATAATGTTAAAACTGTCACTGTTGAACGGCCTATCTCACTTACCGTTCACTCGTACAAAAAATTATTCTGTACACTTATTCTGTACAAATCGATGCAAAAAAAATCACTGCATGTTGATTGAAGGGTACGCAACTTTCGCGTATTCGGTGGAAGATTGGCGCCGGTCCGCTGAACTCGATCAATTTTTCAATGGTGTGTTGGAATCTCACTGCATAATCATTCCATGAATTGGAACGCACAAGGCTACATTAAATGAGAACTGCTTTAATTACTGATCGTATTTTATTTCATGGAATGGATTCTAGCAAAGAATGTGATTGCATTCACTCAAAATTCGCTAGGCGTCACTCCCAATGGTACACGGAGGTAGTGGTACTATACCTTCGGGATTTGAACGTATGACTGACAATCAATGACGTTACATCAAATTTCATGGCGATGCGATGAAACATTTCGCTGGAACTATGAATTTTGCAGCTATGCGGCTCAGAATCATCGTATCTCGTTGCGAAACTACGGGCGTAAGTACTACCAGAAAAAATATGCACATAAAAATATAATCGACTATTTTTGCATCACATACCGGTGTGGGACATTGCATTTATAGAATAGGTGGCACGTATGGCAATTAATAGCGCTACATCGTTATTTATAACGGTGTGATACATCGCAGTGAACAGGGCACATGGCAGTAGTGCGTTGCGAAAATCACCGCTCAGAACTAAGGAGATAGCCATGTCACACGATAAAACATAAAATTTTATTGCACTAAGGTCAATTCATGACATTCCTTCGAACATCACGACTGAGTGAAGCGATATCATTCCATTAAATATCGCCGTGTACATATTTTGCTATTGGACGCAGAATACATAACGTTCACACTCAAAAGAGATTATTTCATCTGAGTATCAAATCGTTTCAATGTATCGACCAAGAAGGTGACTGGTATCAACCAACGACAAAGCAGTCACATTGCATCGCACATATCTCGTTGTCCGAATTATTTTTTTTAAATAAACGTATCATATCCGAGCTCTAAAGTGTCATCGAATCCATGGAAATTGATATAATTCATTATCAATTCATCAAAGTCAAACTTTAATATATCTTTAACACAGCACATCGTTGCTGGATAACTGAGATGGATACTGTACCACTATCCTAACGAGTTTCCGATTTCACATGGCGTCAGATCGTATGCGTTACAATACAGATATTAATGAATTGTGTTCATAGAATTTATGGAATTTGAGGAAATGCTTTTTGTATCATCGATTTTCATGACAAACGAATCGTACGGTTCGACGAATATTAAATTATAATAATATTGTAATATAATAACAGGAAAATTACATAGAATTAAAACATTAGCCAATCGTTTCGGAGGAATACCACATGGTACCTCATTACGGCAAATTACTGGAAGTCACCCGCAGAAGACATTATTGTATTTATTACTATCATCGTCAGCATTGTCTAAAGCCAAAAGGCACGTAGAAATTCCCTGAAAACGCTTCATAATGTTACACTGGAGCACATCACATTGGTTAACTCGGCAAATATATTTGAATAATTAACATAACAAGACTACCTGCATTGTAGGTAAATCATTAAATACGAATCACACTGCAGCGTTTTGTATGATTCATAGGCTCTAATATTGAAATATATTCCCTAAATTATTGCACCTGCGAGGTCCACGCGTAAGGCCGAAGAGTAGGTGAGACGTGGTGGCACACTCAGCATGAGCTCCTGACGTCATTAACTTCCAAATAATAGGGTTATGGCCGACGATTTTTCGCCACTAATATCTCGAGAAGTAGGCAACGGAACGAAAAACGGAAATATGCCTGTACCTTTATTTCTCAGATAGTAAAATTAAATTAAAACATGCAATTACGGAATAGAAAATATTTATTAAATAGTAACCGAGCCCATTGAGAAATATTTGCAACGTCTACGGACAAGGTAGTGAAATGACTTCATGAAGGGCAGTACAAACGTAAACCAACCTGTCCCTTTGTAACTGAAACAGAAAAATTTAATTATAATACGTAAACGAACCTATTGAGCAATACTAGCTTCGTCTGCCAGGTAGACGCAAGGAAATGAATCAAGGAACAACAGTAAATACGAAACAACGCATGTCCCTTCATATCTCAAACAGTATAATTAAATTATAATAAGGAGTGAAGGAGTAGAAAATTAAAAAATAGTAAACGATCCTCTTGGGCATTATTAGCAACGCTTACCTAGAAGACGACGAAGGAAAAGGCAGAACAAATGGGACAACGCCTTTTCCATTATTTCTCAAATTAAATATAGTACGGAATAAATCAATTTTAAATAATACATAAATAGTAAACGAGTCCACTAGCAGACGAGCAGACGTACCTAGTAAATCCACTAGGGGCAGTAAAAACATAAAAAACACCTGTCCCTTTATTTCTCAAATAGTAAAATTACGTTATCAGATGGAATAATGGAATAGAAAATAAAAAAAATAGTAAACGATCCCATTGAGCAACATTAGCAATGTCCACCAGGCAGGCAACGTAAAGAAATTATTTCATGAAGGGCGGTGTAAACAAAACAGTTGTATAATACGGAATACAGTAATACGGTAGGAAGCAATAGAGATCCGCCTCAATCCCAATAATTTCAATCGGGTGACCGGTTTTCATCTTAGCAATACGTAGAGACCTGTAATCAGCTGTATTCAAGACACAAGGGAAGAACATGAAGAATTTCAAAAGACCTGCAGTCAATCGGACGACACCTGAGCCGTATTGTTATCCTCGGTAAACGGTTCAATGTGAAACTGGACTTTCAAAGAGTAACATGGCCTGGAAGATGGGAGAATAGTCGTCTCTCGAAACGTCGGCTTATACGAAAGAATTGACCTGGCTTAGAACCGGAGAAGAATTCATCAATTGAGTCTAGATGATTTGATTACGAAACTTGGTGACTTAGATGGAAGTTCTCTAGTCTGGTTGCTGTTTTTTGTATAAGTACTTATCTTTGTGTATCAACATGAAATGGTAGATTACCAAATGTAATTAGAATACAGTAATACGGAACTAAGGAAAAAATAATAAAAAATGGAAAAAGAGATCTTAGAGAGACGTAAGGAGGGTGGATAGCGAAAAAACCGGCAATGGAGGGAAGGTTGAGCACAATATGAGAAGGGTGAGAGTGTAGGAAGCGACTCCCTCCCACTGTGTGACATCGCTTGTTCATGGTGCGAAGAGAGAAGAGAGAGAGAGTATAAAATTAGCCGTATGCTGGGAGGTATACATGCCCCCCCACGCTCGGCCCCGAAGTTTATTGCCTTAATATCGCAATCTAGTGGTGGCGCGCCCGCAGGGACTCATGGGAAGGGGTAGGGAGAGAGAGCATTTACGTGAGCCAGCAGCAGTTTCTATCAGTCATTTTCTATAGTCGCCAAACGTATGATTCCGAAAAGACATTAGGGCCTTATCGCCTAGTAATATCACCCCTAAAAACAGTAGTAGTCATGAATGCGACATCAACAGGAGGGAGGCAAAATCCATTCGTTTTCGAACACTTACACACGATCACCCCTTTGCCTTGCCTCTCGGAATGGGCGAGCAAAAAATTAACGTTATCACCCCGAAAAGCGAATCAAGTGCAAAAACTCTTTTCGTTGGGTGGGGGGAGGGAAACTTATGATGAGAACACAAGCTCGAATTATCTTTTATTGGCCAAATGTCTGTTATTGGCTCACGAGAAACCTCCTTTTGCAAGCGTGTCCAGGTAAATGACCAAATATTATCACAAGAAAGGTCATTTTAACATCAGTGGACTAGAAAGAATATTGAACATGGACTAATTACCACTAGAGAAAAAAGTGGGATGTGACTTTACGAAAAAAAACACATGATAGTAATAGTATGGATATTTGACGAGATGAGGTACTCAGGTTTTTTAGCCAAAAATAACATAAATATAATCGCTATATTCACAAAGTGATTACTTCAGAGCTCAAGGAAAGTATATATGCCTCAATCGATAGATTATGAAGTCCTCACAACATCCATTCACACAGAGTAGCTAGCGTTCCACCAAACGTTTCTGCCTGCATTTCTATCAGATATATGTATGAACTTAAATTTTTCGTAAGTTAAAATTAGGCTGATATTGTAAAATATTAAATATCGATTTCCTGATACATTTCCTCTTTTGTGAAAGTAAAAATTCCATTTTTAACTATTTCAATACGATACCAACTATTACGATTATTATTTAAAAAAAAGAGCAACAATATTGTAAGTAATAAAAAATATTTTACCTTTGAAATGCGCAAGTGTTACACATCAGGCTTAATTTTGTCCTGCAATCCTGATAGACTTAAAAAAAAACAGATAAATATTGTGATTTTAAAGAAATTTTTGTATACATATCACGCTTTCTATTTAGCTTAAAACTCATCTCTTGTTATTCAGCTCAAGAAGTAACAGATCGATAAAAAATAAAGAAATTTTGACCATTATAGCTTCATTACTGTCTTAATTTTAAATATTTCAAATTTGACTGTTTCCCCATACCTCACCAAAATGGCCACTCTCGGCGTTTTTCAATGGTATCATGAAGCAATAACATGGAAAATAAAAAGTAGCCTATAAGTGAATTATCCAAATAGTTCTAAAAAGATATTGTTTTGAGAAATTCTCCAAATATGACGCAAACATTTTCATAGGGACTTTCTTGATTTCTAATGGAAACAATATGAACGTTTTTGTGATCACGATACACCACGCTTTAAAATAGCATGCATTCACCGTGGGGTACGATGATGATAATGCTACAACAGTAGCCTGCGATATCATACCAATCGCCGGTTTTAACTGCTAAGCACCGTGCAACCCAGTATGACCGACTATAGATAATGAAAATACCCGCCTGATACAGGTTTCAGTCGTTGACGAGGTCACGGCGAAAATTTGAGACAACGATGATATCGGGTCATAGACCCCTAGAGAGCAATGAATAAGAGCGGAAAATGAAAAGCAATTGTTTCTAATAGACTCCACGTAGATGAGAGGACCATTTGGAACCACCGCTGAAGAGATAGTCGCTGAGAAAACGTCTCGAGATTCCATTATAAAATCAAATGAACGGATCATAGCACAGCGCAAAACATAAAACATCGATCGTTATCCTTATCTGTAAGCCGATTCAAAACTATCCCAATCAATTATTACACTACTTCAAATTGAATATGAAATGAAATCCTTTCAAGTTCTGTAAAAAAAATTAAGAGCTTCCCCCAAAGGTATTGCATACGAGCGAAATACCTACATTAGAGCATCATGAATCCCGAATTGTTCTCTCAGTGGTATTAAGGGGCAATTGTAACTGCTAGACAATTTTCTGTATCAATGAATAATACTTCTCTGATTAAAAAAATCAACATATGTATTCAGCAATCTTAATTCACATTAGCTAAAGTAATTAAATAATTTGAGATTAAAAGTATTTTAATTCCTCCATTTACTTTAACTCGTCAACTTTAAGTTGGACTACAAACATTTTCTCGAAATTTTAGGCGCTTTATTTTTCATGTGTTTCAGAACATCGTATAGCCGTCAACGTGTATGGCAAGGCAAAATAAATATTTTCTAGCGTAATCGATCATAATTACTATTGGTAATCTACCATTTCATGCTGATTTTTCAGGTTAATTCTTTTGTATAAGCCGACGTTTCGAGAGATGACTATTCTCCCATCTTCCAGGGCGTGTTACTCTTTGAAAGTCCAGTTTCATATTGAATCGTTTACCGAGGACAACAATACGGCTCAGGTGTCGTCCGATTGGCTGTAGGTCTTTTGAAATTCTTCATGTTCTTCCCTTATGTCTTTTATACAGCTGATTACAGGTCTCAACGTATTGCTAAGATGAAAACCGGTGTCCCGATTGAAATTATTGGGATTGAGGCGGATCTCTATTGCTTCCTTAGTTATGAGGTCCCAGTAACGTTGTCCGTGGCAAAGAATTTTGGAATATCCCCATCTAATTGGACTTTCAAAGAGTAACTCGGCCTTGAAGATGGGAGACAAGTCGTCTCTCGAAAAGTCGGCTTATAGGAAAGAATTAACCTGGCTGAGAACCTGAGAAGAATTCATCAATAGTATTCACCAGGAGAAATTAAAATCGTTTATCTACTCTCAAGTTTTTCTGTCATTCCAGTCATACCCATTTCTCGAACGCCGCAAGCGAGTTCTCAAGGTTTTCATTACTGATTTCGTCAGATCGTTTTAGGCCTGTGAACGACGGATGACACAATTCTCATTAAATCATACCTTCACATAATACTTCCACTCCGTGAAGGTTGAGCTTTAACTTTGCCAAATTATTTTATGATTAATAGGTACGTGTGCACGATAGCATTTTGCAAAATAATAAATCACCAACACACGAGATGAGGAAATACGCAAGAAAAAAATGATGTCATTTGCAAATAAATTTATCCCACAATTTTGGCAGTTTTTAAATGAAAAAATAATCGATCAGCCACCATTCAATTTCGACGGTTCGTTCAAGAGCCAATCACCTAGGATATTGCGTGATAGTGAGTCGAAAAAAAATTTCAAAATGTCGATGGTTTTCAAGCAATGTGGGTAAAATGAAAAGATTAATTTGATAAAAATAATTTTAATGAATTAATTTTCATGACACTCACACTTCACTTATCTATATAACATGAAGCCCCTTAACGACCACTCATTCATTCATTCATTCATTCACGTATACAAATGTTTGGGGTGAACGAGACGAGATACGGCAAAAAGTCTAATGAAGACCCCCTCTTAAATTGTCTGAAACCCCAGGAAAAATTATGAAAACACTAAATTTACAATTATTTATCAGTCTATTCATATAAAATTGAGTGTATGGGGATTAGTTCAAAAAATGGCCACCAAATTCCAATGGCGGCGCGGCAGTCATACAAGCTAACAATCATAGCAACATATTTGTTTATGCAAACAAGAGGAGCTAAACTGGGAAAGAAGATAAAGGAAATGAAACGAAAATCTGATAAATATAAGGTAGGAAATTAAGAAAGTAATAATTGAAGTGTCTATTTCTTTGCGTCTTCTTTCCGCAAGAACAAACACCTGTTTAAATCAAAGCGCATTCAAATGAAAAGCGGAGAAATGTAAGGTAAGAAATTAGTTGTTGTTTTTGGTATATTACATCGAGAGTGTGGTGGTTATTAATTTCAAAGTTAACAAGTGCTCTAAATGCCATATTTGAAATATGATTCGTGCTGTTGACTATAGTTCGTATCTTGTTGGCGATACACGATTGTAGTAGAAAGACTTAACAAGTCTTACATAATATAGGTTGGTAAAAATGATTTTATTATCGTGTTTTGTGATGGTGATAACTTTTTATTTTTGTTTACGTTCTTTTTTCCGTTAATTTCGTGGTGTTCCCTTCGTCGATGGTGAAACCCTTGACTCTATCGTCTGTAACGTAGGGCAAGCGCTTGGTGTGGACATCAGTGTGTCTGACCTTGATTATTGCTATCGCCTTAAATTGCATGGCAAAGGGTCTGAATCACCTAACCCAGTGATAGTCCGTTTTCTTCGGCATTCACTCGCCTCTAAGGTTGTCGCCGCCCGTAGTGGGAAGAGAAATTTCACTACCAAAGATATAGGCTTCAGCCTCTCTCCTGCGGCCCCAGTGTACGTAAATGAATCCCTTACGCCTTTCAATCGTAAACTGTACTCAGTGGTTCGCGACTTGAAGAAAAATGGCAAAATCAAGTATGTTTGGGTGCGCAATGGAAGGATTTACGTTCGCAAAGAAGACGGTTCCGAGCGCCTCACCATTTCTTCGACGGAGGATACTGATAAACTTTCTTCATTGGTGGATTAGCAACCAACTTGTCAACCCAAGGGCTGCCATCTGGTTCAAAGAGTTTTTCAATCTAATTGCATTAAGATATGTTGTGTTAATTGCCAATCTTTTTTTAACACTCAGTCATTGCTTGCTCACAAGAAGATCTCAAGAGATTTAACTCTGTGCCACGTTAATTGTCAATCCCTATTTGGCCATTTTGATGAATTCTGCCTCTTCTTTCAGGAATCAACCTACGACATAATTTGCATGTCCGAAACTTGGCTAAAAGAACGCATACCAGATGAGATGGTTACAATGAATGGTTATAATATATTTAGACATGATAGAATTGGTAAAGGTGGTGGGGGTGTTGGCGTATATGTACGAAAGAATTTGAATGTAAATGTTCTTGCCACTTCCCCCGGCACCTACTCCCATACTTCTGAATTTATTATATTAGAAATACATAGTGAAATTTCCTCGAAATTACTGCTATGTGTCGTGTATCGGCCTCCTAAAACGGCACTCCCCATAGACTTTGAAAATGCATTTTTGCACTATGCCCCTACCTTTAAAAATATTGTTATATTTGGTGATTTCAATGCTGACCTCATACGAAATAATTATGATGGTAAATACATGCATAACTTTGTGCATTGCAACAATCTCCATCTTGTACCATATGCTGCAACGCATCACACAGGAAAAAGTCTTACCCTGTTAGATCTCTGTATCGTCGACGATCTGGAAAAAGTTTCAAAATACTCTCAGACTTCTGTCCCCTTCCTGTCGTCTCATGACTTGATTGAAATTACCTACAACTTCAGTTTATCTATCTGTCACACCCACCTCTTTCAGATTCCGTGACTTTCAAAACATTGATTCCCGGTGCCTTCATGATGCGCTTCTAGCGATGGATTGGAATGGTGTTTTTAACTCTAGTTCTATCGATGGAAAACTTGGTTGTTTCACGTCAAACATAGCTAGTTGCTCTGACACTTTTTTTCCCTTACGGGTATGTCGGCCTAAACGCCGAACACCTCCTTGGCTGAATGAGACGATAAAACTCATGATTAAAGAACGCAACCAAGCGCGATGTGCCTTTCGACGCATTGGTTGTTCCACTCTGCGACAAAAATACAAGGAACTTAGAAATCGCGTTAAATCAGCCATCAATGACAGTAAACGCCAGTTTTATTCCTCGAAGCTTTCCTCGCAGAGAGACCCGAAATTGATTTGGCGTGAGCTTCGAAATCTTGGGCTGGTTCGAAGACGGGACTCTTCTCTACCCCCAAATATAACTCTCGATCAGCTAAACTCCTACTTTTTGTCAACTACGATTAGTCATAATGATGCCCCAGCTAACTCCAGACTTGAGCGAGTTATACCATTCAGTGATAACAACTTTTACTTTAAGCACGTAACTCCTGAGACTCTGATCGAAGTATTGGAGTTCTCCAAGTCAAATGCCACTGGAGTTGACGACATTCCAGTAAAGATTATTCAACTTGCCAAATATGCCCTATTACCTTACATCCTTGAAATTTTCAACCATTCTCTCGATAATTCAGTATTTCCATCGGAGTGGAAAAAAGCACTTATTCGTCCGATAAAGAAGACAAAAAATGCAAAATTACCTTCTGACTTCCGGCCAATCTCTATTCTGTGCGCCCTGTCGAAAATGTTGGAGAGAATTGTTTTCAAGCAAGTTACAGAGTACCTAAATAACAATAACAAACTTGACGCTATGCAATCAGGTTTTCGGCATGGATACAGTACGCAGACGGCACTACTAAAGATAACCGATGACATTCGACTTCATATTGATAAGCGTATGGTTACAATACTAGTTCTTTTTGATTTCAGTAAAGCATTCGATCGAGTTGATCATAATCTACTAATCCATAAGATGGTGAAGCTTGGTTTCTCTTGTTCAGCTTTAAACTGGTTCTGCTCCTACCTATGCAATAGATATCAAGCAGTCTTAGGACCTGAAAATAACTTATCCGCATGGGCTCCAGTATCTTTCGGAGTTCCTCAAGGATCTGTCCTGGGACCTCTGCTATTTTCTATATTTGTCAATGACATTTCAATTGCGATTAAAAATTGTAAATATATGATATATGCAGATGACCTTCAAATATACATCCATACTTCGATTAAAAACATAGCTGATAGTATTAATCTAGTGAATCATGACGTGAGAGAAATCACAAAATGGGTGGGTAAAAACCACCTCATACTGAACTGTTTGAAGACGAAAGCAATAATCATCGGTAGCTCAAGGATCCTAAACAAAATAGATTATAATCACCTTCCTCCAGTTGTAGTTGGTGACCATCAAATACCGTTCAGCGACTCTGTTCGCACTCTTGGACTAACCCTCACAAAAAATTTGTCTTGGAACCAACATGTGAACGAAATCTGTAATAAAGTCAATATCACACTGTATCAACTAAAACTGCACAAGCACTTACTTCCTATATCCACCCGAAAAATGTTAATTTCTACCCTGGTATTCCCTTCCTTTGACTATTGTAGTCTTGTTTATAATGACATGCCTAAAGAGCTGGATAAAAAGTTACAAAGGCTACTTAATTCATGTGTAAGATATGTATTCAATTTAAGAAAGGATGTTCATGTATCACAGTACAGAATCAGCCTTGGTTGGCTAAATCTTTGTAATCGAAGGAAATATCTACTCGGTGCTCTTCTTTTTAAGATTTTCAGAGAGAGAATCCCTAATTATCTCCGGGAAATCTTTATGAACAGATCAGTAACCACCCATATGTCATCTCGCAAAAATGACTATTTATGTTATCCTACTCCACGTACTAATATCTACCAGAAATCATTTCTGATAACGGGATCAAAATTCTGGAATTCTCTCCCTGAGGATCTTAGACAGAGGGGCTCCATCCATGCTTTTAAAATTAAATTGTACATGGACTTACTCAGTGGAGAGCTAAAATAAACTCCCACGAAAATACAGCCTATTATGTATCATTATTATGTATTATGTACTATATTCCGTCTGCCTATGATGTCAAATTTCAATCCTTGTTACGTGTTATTTCTTTTTTATAGGTGCGTATCAAACAACTTTACTTGACATTTTTCATGAACTTTTTGCTTTGATGAGCCATTATTTTTGTAAATTGTGTTTTTTGCTCCAAGGGTTTTTTCCCAGAGCATAATAAATATCTATTCTATTCTATTCTATTCTAATTTCCTTTTTAATGTACAATGTTATCCGTGAGCTGCAGGAGTGAATAGGCAGTGAATAATACAATATGGAAGATAAGTGCAAATAAAGGTATTTCTTATTCAATTATTTGTCTTGCGAAAATCACGTTTCCTTGAGTGACTAAGTTATTCAACTGTGAAAATTATCGAAATCTTGACATTCACAATGTCTTGTACACCAAAGGCTGTGATCCGTTACTCACCAGATTTATTGCGCATTGCGTTGGATATTAAAGCTGAGATATTTGTGTTACCAGATGATGGCTCAGTGAGCCGAAACGCGTTGTACGCATTAAAAATTCTTGTGGAAAAGTGCTACGACCTTTCATTTACTTAAATATCCCGATTCATTAAAACTTTAAATAGAGGTATTTCTGAAGTGAAATCATTCGCGATCACGATAAATAATATTTCGATAAAATTCATCATACTAGCCCCAATTCATGCTTAGGCGCATTTGTTCTAGATATTGATATTCTGTCCCTACGTAATTCGCTTACGAAGGGGAACAGCTGTTACATCTTATTCGTGTATCAAGAATTTGGTTGAGTTTTGTGGAAAATAATTAATAAACGTGTTTTTAATTGTGATACGTAAAGTCGTTATGTTATGATATTACGTATGCATTAGGTGGTGTTATGTTATGATATTACGTATGCAGTGGAACGTGGTCTCAACGTTTTTTGTATTTGAATTGAATAAGTTAGAGAAACTCGTAGAAATTTATTTACCTTTTTAGCCCCTCAGAAAAACGTTTCTCTTTATAAATACTTACATTCATAACGTAGCCTACGTACCATGCGCTCGTTTTACGTTAAAGTGGAAATATTGCCTATACCTAAGCTAGCCAGCTTAAAAGTAAACGATCCTTAAGTAACAAGTAGCAAACAAAAAGTGTAAGACCTCCCACAGTGAGCATAACAGGCCGCAGGCCTTTTCCGGGGGGGCCTAGGGGGGGCAGAGCCCCCCCAGCGAGCAAAGCGAGTTCAATTTATAGAAGCGCCGTTACATTTCATCTTTGTCAATGACCTCATCAACCAAGGCTTCACCACATCATTATACCGTTATCAAGATGAAACACTTAACTAAGCGCAGTAGGTTGCTACATTACCAAAACCGTTCATAGCATGAAATATCGGCTGAAATAACGTAGACTGATACGCAAGTAAATTGGAGGCTTCGTGCTTTGCCAATCGGTTTTGGGTTTTTCGCTATACTGGCGCTCAAGCTATGTCTTTAACGGCAAAAAATAGTCTTTAGAAAACTTTCAAATTCTTAAAAACTTAAGAAAAAGAGAAAACCAGCCATGAAATATAATAAATGTCCATAAAACGTTTTGGCATGCTTCTAAAATTATTTTCTCGAACAAATATATCTAAAAATTTCCAGTTTGTCTCTGAGGGGTTGGGTTGACTCCTCTATCGAGAAAAATACATATACAATCATGTATAGTAGAGGGGTTTCCATAAACGTAAGATTATAGTATATTTTTTTCATATAGAATACATCACTTTGCACTAATTAGATTTCAGAGATAGACATGGAGCCATAGACTTCAAGACAAAGAAATTTTTAAATACAATAAAGGACAAAAGTCCGTACTAATACTATTATACTATTTCCGAACATTACTGACTTAAATATTACGAGTTAAAAAAATTATAAAGCTATAATGGATTATCTATGTTTTACCAAAATATACAAATATTATTTTTATAACCGATACATTCTGCCTGTGAAATGTAAAAATAATGTGTAAACGCACTAAGTATTTATGGATATAATTCCCCTTCACTATAAATCTTCAAAAGATAAAAACAAATGCAGTTAGATTCAGTCAACAATATTTACTTCACCAAAAATAACCCTAATAAGATTTGTACTGAAAATTTCAAAGGTGCCATGTTTCAAGATTAATTTTCTTAAACAAATGCCAAATTTCATGATGCAGTAGTGGTAATCAGATTTGATTAGCTTACTTTTATCTGAACCGTACTTTAAATGTACTCATAATATCCATATCCTATTTCATTTAACCACACGGATTTAAAGGTAACAAAAACATATTTACTGTATTTAAACGTTTACATTACACGTTTATCCGATCGGGGATACCATACGCATTTACCCTTCGCAATTTTCTAAAAAATCCCATCGTATGGAGCTATAATGAAGGACAAGGCCTATTTATTCTTTCCACACGCTACGCTTACAGAGCTTTGAATGTATGGAGGATGATTTTATGAGCCAATGGAAACGTGAAGTCAAATTTCGTGGGGTTCATAAATAGCATCTCATTACCGCTAGGGGTCATTCGTAGCAGGTGACCACTCCCAGGAGAATTAGTCCTGTGACACCATCATAGTCCACCCCGTGCCACTCAATTCCCCACTCTCAATTTCCATTTTAACGAGAACACTACGCCTACGTATATTATGTGCACATGCATTATACGAATGATAATGGCGCACGCTACGTGAATGCTACTAATGTAATTTTTTAATAAAATAACTAAACTAGAGAGATATCGTGGACAAAAAATATCAAAACAAACACGGTGGAGTAAATAAATATTTAGCCAAATTCATCGCTAGTAAAAGGTTTGCCTGCAGCTCGTCTGATGCTCTAACACGTGTTTGGCTTCTTAGAATGAGACGCCAAGAGGGAATAAGTCTTCGTATTCACATCGTCTGTGTTCAGTAATACTTCGCAAAACCTACTCGAAGGACACCTCAAAATGAACGTACCAGATGCGCATTAAAAAAACACTGGCGGCTTATTGCTTAATAGAACAAAAAGATATCAGCAGCAACCGCATGTTTAGGGATATACGGGACAAGGACATTAAAAGGGAATGAAAAGTCGGCCTCGGTGGCGGCGGGGTAACGTCCTCGGCTGCCAAACAAGGGGTCACGGGTTCGAGTCCCGCCTGGGTAGGTTTCCCCTGTCCAGGGCATGGTTGTTCGTGTGTGTTTAGTTATTAAATTTGTTGAATACCCCGATGTAAAATGGCCAGCATGAGCTGTATTCGGTGGTTTGGGAATAAAAAAAAAGCAGGGGAACCAATTGAATTTATAATAACTGGATTGGTTGAAGGGAATGCACCAGATAAATTTAACCCTCCCATAGGTGGTAACAAGGTGTAAGAAAAAATTTACAAACGTTACCACCGACTTTGGCCATCTATTGTGGGAACGTTTAGCCAAAATTGACGTTCAGGAGACTTCTACCCTGTAAAGATGCGCCGAATATTAACATCCAAATGTACAATAAATATGCAATCAGTAATTAATATAAAGTAGTATGGAGTATCCATTAAAAACCCTATGAGTTAAAGGATTCTTGCCAATTTTCTGGGAGTCATTTCATTTGAAGGCTCTACGCCGAATATCTATGCCGTAAAAGGCGTGTTTCCGATTTTTAATTAAATTCGTAATGAGCCAAAACAGCATCAGAAACCACAGGGGATGTGTACGAAATTTAATCACAAATGAATGTGAGAATTAAATCCTTATCTCCCACTGAACTTTATACGATGTGAGTTGAAATAGAAAGTGGTAACCGAGGTTAATGCAGACTTTTTGCTTCCCATTTTCCTTCATATGTTTACTACCCTTATACGATCTACCGCCAGCCGGTCAGGGATCCAATGATCAGATTTTGATGATTATGGAGCATTTTGGGGAGTGTGGAAGATCATTGGGAATATCGATTTCATACTGATATAAAGGGTTTCCGGTTCAAATTCCCAGTTATATTCAATTCGTAAACGTCACATAAGAATTATCGTAATTCGGGGAGACCGAGCGTGAGAAATTGTCTTCGCAAACCTAAAAGAGAGTATTTACTTAACAACGGCTTCATTCGAGGCTGGCTGTTCCCTCACCTACTTAACACTTAGCATGCCGGCCCAAAAACCACTGTTCATTTTCTGCATGCCGGCCGTTTTTGCTCCTTTCCAAAAATCGTTTACAAATAAACCACTCAACTCATGAATATAGAAAACACTATATTTCTGTATGACTATGCTATCTATCGCCTTCGAACGGAACTAACTATACCAAGGAATGAACAGAGAGACACAGATCACGTCTAAAGATGGAATAATTTATTTAAATATTGTTGGAAAGAGTATTCCGTCAATTGACGCGAAAATCAGTCTTGGAGTTGCCACACCATTCCGTCAATGTACGTGATTGGCACGCTTTGTGTTAAAATAAACTTCGGGATATTTAATTCATGAGTGAGACCCACATACCTTCATTCTACTGCCTTATTTTTTCACCTCGGATGAATTTCTGATTCATACATATATTTTCCTCGGCATGAACCGTATTGGTTTCGTAATAATGCCCCTTATTTGTATTCTATTCCAATTATTCGATTTCCTCCAATTGAAGGACCTCCTATCAACTCAAACAATTTACAGCTTTTATAAATGCTTGAAGTATAGCGAAAGCTTGAAGCTCCGCGATTGGGTGGTAAAATATTACGTCAACAGATAAAATTAGTCTAAAAGTATATAAAAGTATTTTTACCAGCCAAATATTTAAATCCGAACTTTCAAGTTTCAACCCGTCAGTCTAATAATACATTATATACCAGGTGCTGTAGTTGCAGCTGGACGTAATTAATCCTATTCCCATTGTATAATAAACTTAAAATGAATGCATTAAAGCAATAAACAAGGCCGTTGGGGTGGATCACTGCTATTTTTTTATCTTGTCACCTTGAATTCCTCTATAAAACTTTTCTTGACGTTTAATTGCACCGTTCAGATGGTTGGAGGACTTGAATTTCAGAAAAGATGTAAGTAGGGGCAAGTTCAGAAATATTGCTACTTCATTTTACACACATCGATTTAACAGTCATAATGTATGAACTTTTTTATTCTTTCTAAACATACACAAAATTTGATTTAAAAGAATGCATTTTCTAATCAAACCAAAATTATATGTATCTTCTATTGCTTTTTATAAGCTGAAAGGACTTTTAATAGCACAAGATATGACTTATTTAGTTAATTAAAATTCACTTTAATTCTATCTTAATACAGATACTTTATTTCCCTTACACTTGATACACCAGGATTTATCTTTTTCGTAATACCTGGCCACGTTCTAGGACTAAGGTATCATCACTTATTCTCAAATTTCGACGTATCTCATATTTTTGCCGACAGCTTTTAAAACACTCTTCTGCACACATCCGGTGACAAAATATGAGTAACGGGCCACTTATTAACCTTCAAGTGGGATTTCTATAAATGGCTCTAATCACTTTTGGAGCGCTCATACACATAGCCCATTAATTAAAGAGGAGAGAAAGAGAGAGAGAGATATATATATACACGATTTAAATTTATTTCAATTTCATTTAATGTCGGTATACTTGAGAATTGGTACGGAAGAAATACTGGATATCTTCAGGGAATGCATTTGAAAGGTACCCGTCGCATGAAAAACTTAAAAACGACAAAATTTCATGCAATTTCTCACCATCTCTAAGTATTTACTTTACAGACTATTTACTTTT
Organism: Ischnura elegans; assembly: GCF_921293095.1. Classification (NCBI taxonomy): domain Eukaryota; kingdom Metazoa; phylum Arthropoda; class Insecta; order Odonata; family Coenagrionidae; genus Ischnura; species Ischnura elegans. The sequence goes on along the minus strand of NC_060252.1, from coordinate 80,877,326 downwards.
TTTCCAAAGACACAGTTGCACAGATTCAGTCTTTGAAAATTGTTAAACACAAAACGCTTTCTTTTCACTATTTGCTACTACCGTTTTCTAGCGGATCGGTGCGGAAACATTTCACGCATATGCAGATTGTTGCTGAAAAAACAAAACTGTTTGAGTTGCTCTATCATTTGATATATAATTTATAACTATAAGCATAATGTAATTAATATTATAAAGCGTCAAAACCCCGATATTCATTTATAAATACACAATATTAATAACAACGAAGCACCTCAGATGAATGCGCGGAACCTAGTGATGGGGAGAAGCGGTACGCCACTTGACAAAAACACTCACATTAGCTTATTGTTTTGAAAGGGGAAGAAGAAATGATTTTTCTCCGCGAATTTCTCATGAAATAGAAGACAGATCGAGCAACAGAAAAACGATTCTCTCTATTTTTCGATCTTCATCACTATCGGGAGTATAATGTAAAGTTGGTGAACGTATGACATAGTTACAGGCTCGAAGTGTTGGAAATGCGATTTACCTATCCATGATAAAATGTAACCACATTTAAAATTTGCACACTTCATGACAGTGTCGAAACCATGGTCAGCGGTAGAGTTAAGTATATATTAAAGTGAGGAAATTATTATTGGTGTACGGCCCAAAGCACGAAAAAATTCGCCAAAGTATGTGCAAAAATTATATCCTAGCATCCAAGCTAAATATATTGCAATATTCAGACAATAAATATGCGACATGCCATAGAAACGTGGCGCCATAGAGGAATTAGAACAAAGAATACGCACCACTATTATCATAGAATAATTTTTTTTATCAGTCATGGAATCATACCCGCCCGTCTCTGTATTTTCGTGCATTCAAACTACAGTAAAAATTCGTATACCGATTTCGAATAAAACGATATCTCGCCTATAACGATGTGTGTTCCCGGGCCCTTCGACTTTCCTATGATCGCCAATTCTAATTTCTCCGCATATAACGAGTTTGAATGATACGAAATCCCCGCTGTTACTAACTATTCTTCGATCCCTTGAGGAATTATTCCCTCTTTTATTATTGGCCTTCTTCATTTATGTTCATATTTTAATTATGGCCATCTTCGCAACTTAACTGAGTCTTACGTTTCCGTCAGTAGTCTTTACGCGTGGCCATCAACACGTTCAACTGTTGACTTTAAAATCCTAAACTACCGTTTGGTGTAAGTGGTGGGACCATGGTTAAATATTACGGATCTGGTGATCATATGAAGACGATATAAGGAACGTTAGCCGGAAATCCTGTGATTTATAGGGAAAAATCCTTCATTATCGATACATCGAAATTCCGTGCATAACAAAATAGAACGGTGGTCTCCTGAAATTCGTTATAAGCGAGTTTTATAATGACTTTTTTGGCAATATTCTCGATACAACGAAATCCCGTTTAAAACAAAATAGAACAATGGTCCTCTGAAATCCGTTATAAGCGAGTTTTTGGCAATATTGTCGACACAACGAAACCCCGTTTAAAACAAAATAGAACAATGGTCCTTGTTGAAATGAAATTCGTTATAAGCGAGTTTTACTCATAACTATTTTAGCAATATCCAAACATGAAAGACTCACATGCCAATTAAATATACCACCATAGAGGAGTCAAGATAACGGGTAAGAATTACGCTCCCCGTATTTCTTTTTTTATCGCTCGCATTATCATCCACTCCTGTTCGACCAACGTGCCATGTCGATCCGATACCGTCGAGTAGGCAGGACGTAGTGACTCGAGGAGTGGCCATGCTATCACGTCACTTCATGAACAGCCATTTGCCCGCGTCCAAGCGCCCTCGCCTCCGTGCGCCAACACAACGACCAACAACTGAAACCGCACTTATCCGACTGCTCGCACACATCAGGTTCCTTGTCTACCAGGTCTTCGGCCGGAGACCTCAAATCTCATTACGGGTCGTGCGTGCGTGTGTGCGCGGAGCGTTCGGATTCGAAATTCCATACGTGAGGGAGTGAATGCTCATGTTCAGAGGCTGCCGTCCCAACCGCAGGTGCTGCAAAGTGATGGGAGGGAATAAATGGAGAGGAGTCACCATCGACTGCTCCTCCATTGGAGACGAATCGATGACACGTCAACGACAAACTGTGAGCGACTAGGATTGCCCTATCTCATCCGGCGGAAGTACTTTATTCATTACGGGGTAGATCTCTGAAGATATGGGTATACTATGAAAGAAAATTAGCCTCTATCTATCATCTGTCGCACTAAGTATGGGTACTATAAGGGAAAATGCTAAGTTATAACAACACGTTGCATATTATAGAAATTCGTGCCCACAGCTTATTATGTTTTAAAATAGGAATGTACTTATTAATACGCAGAATTATAGTAAAAGCTTTAAAAGTTATGTTATACTTCCAACATTCTCTATGCTTGTTATGTTTATTGCTAGGAAATGCTTTGTGAAATTGTTTTGCACTATTTATTGGGAGATTTTTGCTGCAATTAAGGTAAATATAACAAAATTTTAAATTTAAATAACCGGAAGTTTCTAAATTGTACAAGTTACCATAGTAAAAAGTCGAAAAATTAGTTTAAAATATTTAAGTTAAAATATTTCTCTTCGAGTCTCATAAATAGTTCAAATGGTAGAAAAGAAGTATAATATGCTAAGTTCTAACAACAAGTATCTCAAAACTGGCAAATTTTCAGGAGAGCAAGAAAACGATTTTTTAAATTGTACTTTAATTGAAATTAAAAACCAAAAATACATAAAACTGAAAAAGAAGAATACATTTGCAAACAAAGAGTTGTTTTTTGCTTGAATTCTTTTGTTTATTAACAGTATTAGAGTTATTAACTCATACCGGCCAAATTTAGAGATACGTGTTGTTAGAACTTAGCCATCGATATATCCATTACTCTAAGTATATAAGAAATAGTTTATGAATTTCTAAACGGCTAAACTACTAAGTATTTAGATCATTAAACTTACTATTTATAGTATTTACTTAACAATAACCTATTGCTTGAGGATTCCTTGTCAGTTATAACCTTCGAAGGAATGACTATAACGAAATGCGGGTGGAGAAAGGAAATTATTCTGCCTGTTGCACTAAGGACATATCACTGGAAGACAGTTTATTGATAAGCTAATATTTACTTCATTTCTGTTTAAATTATTTACGTACAAATAATTCGAAGCTTCAGGCAGACTCAAAGGCTGTCGAGACTCCCTTCTGTAAATAAATACATGCAATTGCTGGTGTTGTTATACAAAAACTGAAAATTTCCCAAAATATATATGTACACAAATCAGGACCATATAATTTTACGTACAGACAGTAAACCAAACTTTTGATATAAAAAGAAATAAATTTGATCGATACAAGGTAAAAATATTTCTTAAAAAATCGTCCGAACTCAAGGCTGAGAAACAGATACTCGTGTATCCTAAATAAAAATAAATTTGAAGTAAAATCCGTGCTGGACTTAAACTGTCAACTCCCATAAATTAATACTAAATTATTATGACTTACTGAGATCAAAAATTCACGCTTTAGGTTGAGAAGTGAATTCCTATTTCCAGAAAGCCATCTTGTGCATGGAAACAACAAAGCATGCATTGATTGCACACTTATTTCATCAACTTAAATGAATGAAACCAGTTGAGATAAATGGATAGTTAAAATCAATCGGACTGTTAGGAGTAACAGAACTTCTAAACGACTTAAGTTCATTCATAAGTAAATCATTAAACGTATATTTCTATAATTTTGCTTCGAAATTGAAGTGCCACTAGGTAGCTGTATCTCGTTCAGTGTCACTTTCACCATTAACCGTAGTAGAAGTGTCTTTTTTCAGTTGACAATCGTCTCGCATGCCTTAAATATTTGTTTTATTTAATGATTTATTGGATCAGTTACATATTACTGCCGCATATTTCCTCGTGAAAAGTGGAAATCCATGACTGGTAGCGCCGCGAGTGGCGATTTTGAAATCTGATTTTAATGCGCGCGGAGCGACAACAATCAGAGGGCTGAGAAACAAATTGGTTTGCGTAAGTCAATTTTTGCTGATTGTGATATATCTATTGCAATCGACTCCAAAATGATCTATCTTACTAGAAACACAAAGGTGTAAGAAATAGTTATACTTGGGAACTCCAGGTTGCACCACATACTGATAGCTCTCAGTGCCAGCATCCTTGTGTATTTATACAGCTGACTCTGATTGCTCAATCTCAGCATTGCGTAATGAAATCCTATAGTGAATAGCTGTTAAATATATAGATGGATAGCGATAATAACGATGAAAGTAAGCATTATAATCCTGAGAAAAATGACAAACGTAAAGCCCTCCAATTCTAGCGGCGACATGAGAATCCTCTACAGTAATATTCGTAGATTAAATACGAGTGTGCGTGCACTTCTCTCTTTGTTCTTGTCTCTTCTCCACCCAGACGCCGATGGTGGCTCCACTAAATCCTTACGTCGGTGTTATCAAGTCGTATGTAAAATCTATGGATGGATAGCGATGATACCGATGAAGATAAGGATTATAATTCTGAGAACAATGACAAACTCAAATAACTTACTTTAATTTGAAAAACTTTGATTTTTGACTAACACCAATATGTTTCTAAGCCATCCAATTCTAGCGGCGGCATGAGAATCCTATAATGTGGATAATTCGTGGATTAAATATGAGTAAATGTGCACTTCTCTCGTTGTCCTTGCCTGGTTTCCGCCCGAATGCCGATGGTGGCTCCACTAACAAGCCCGAGCGCCGGTGGTGCCAAACTTCGGACGGAAACGAAGCCAGGGTCTGGCCGCTCGCGTCGTGTTGCTGCGGCCGGGAACGATTGGTTTACCGCGGCGGTTAGCGACAAGGAGGGGCTTAGGAGAGGTTGTTCGTGACGTCATATCCAACTCACCAACTGCACTAAACGTAATCGCACACTCGGAGTGTTGGAACGCAGACATGCGGGCACAGCGTTTGATATGGCCACACGTCATCTCCCTATTCCACTCATCCGAATCCTCCACTTGACTCCAGGTGACTGCGGAACTCTTCAGAGCGAGCGAATTGACTTTTTTCGCCTTCAGAGATTAAGGACGTGAACACGCGAGTGTGGTCATCATCATTCAAGTTGACCTAAGAGTTCATTTGTTTCAGCATCGGCGATTTAGCTCGTTACCGCAACAAGGCAGCATGCACAAGTGATTCAGGACTATTCAGGGTTCTCAGTATTTCAGTGAATCTAAAAGGCAATTACAAGGCTGACGTCCGAGTCCAGTTATCGCGGGGATGTCAAAGGGATACCGTTCAAAAGAATATTTTCTTTTGAGTCCAGCCGTCAGGAATGAGGATTTTCGCATGAAAAGCACTTCAAACCCTACGACACATTGATATATACAAGTTGAATGCTTTAAAGGAAATAATTTAATCATCATCGTATTTTATC